>NC_090443.1:576431802-577074132 GCF_031143425.1 Pleurodeles waltl | reverse complement strand
AACGCTGGGTGGAAGGAAATTTGTGGCTCCTCTCAGATTCCAGAACTTTCTGCCACGGAAATGTGAGGAACATGTGTTTTTTTAGCCAAATTTTGAGGTTTGCAAAGGATTCTGGGTAACAGAACCTGGTCCGAGCCACACAAGTCTCCCCATCTTGGATTCCTCTAGGTCTCTAGTTTTCAGAAATGCACAGGTTTGGTAGGTTTCCCTAGGTGGCGGCTGAGCTACAGGCCAAAATCTACAGGTAGGCACTTTGCAAAAAACACCTCTGTTTTCTTCTAAAAAATTGGATGTGTCCACGTTGCGCTTTGGGGCGTTTCCTGTCGCGGGCGCTAGGCCTACCCACGCAAGTGAGGTATTATTTTTATCTGGAGACGTGGGGGAACGCTGGGTGGAAGGAAATTTGTGGCTCCTTTCAGATTCCAGAACTTTCTGCCACAGAAATGTGAGGAACATGTGTTTTTTTAGCCAAATTTTGAGGTTTGCAAAGGATTCTGGGTAACAGAACCTGGTCCGAGCCACACAAGTAACCCCATCTTGGATTCCCCTAGGTCTCTAGTTTTCAGAAATGCACAGGTTTGGTGGGTTTCCCTGGGTGGCGGCTGAGCTACAGGCCAAAATCTACAGGTTGGCACTTTGCAAAAAACACCTCTGTTTTCTTTCAAAAATGTTGATGTGTCCACGTTGCGCTTTGGTGCGTTTCCTGTCACCGGCGCTAGGCCTACCCACACAAGTGAGGTATCATTTTTATCGGGAGATGTGGGGGAACACTGGGTGAAAGGAAATTTGTGGCTCCTCTCAGATTCCAGAACTTTCTGCCACAGAAATGTGAGGAACATGTGTTTTTTTTTGCCAAATTTTGAGGTTTGCAAAGGATTCTGGGTAACAGAACCTGGTCCGAGCCACACAAGTCACCCCATCTTGGATTCCCCTAGGTCTCTAGTTTTCAGAAATGCACAGGTTTGGTAGGTTTCCCTGGGTGGCGGCTGAGCTACAGGCCAAAATCTACAGGTTGGCACTTTGCAAAAAACACCTCTGTTTTCTTTCAAAAATGTTGATGTGTCCACGTTGCGCTTTGGTGCGTTTCCTGTCACCGGCGCTAGGCCTACCCACACAAGTGAGGTATCGTTTTTATCGGGAGATGTGGGGGAACACTGGGTGAAAGGAAATTTGTGGCTCCTCTCAGATTCCAGAACTTTCTGCCACAGAAATGTGAGGAACATGTGTTTTTTTTGCCAAATTTTGAGGTTTGCAAAGGATTCTGGGTAACAGAACCTGGTCCGAGCCACACAAGTCACCCCATCTTGGATTCCCCTAGGTCTCTAGTTTTCAGAAATGCACAGGTTTGGTAGGTTTCCCTGGGTGGCGGCTGAGCTACAGGCCAAAATCTACAGGTTGGCACTTTGCAAAAAACACCTCTGTTTTCTTAAAAGAATTTTGATGTGTCCACGTTGCGCTTTGGTGCGTTTCCTGTCGCGGGCGCTAGGCCTACCCACCCAAGTGAGGTATCATTTTTATCGGGAGATGTGGGGGAACACTGGGTGGAAAGAAATTTGTGGCTCCTCTCAGATTCCAGAACTTTCTGCCACAGAAATGTGAGGAACATGTGTTTTTTTAGCCAAATTTTGAGGTTTGCAAAGGATTCTGGGTAACAGAACCTGGTCCGAGCCACAAAAGTCACCCCATCTTGGATTCCCCTAGGTCTCCTTTTCAGAAATGCACAGGTTTGGTAGGTTTCCCTAGGTGCCGGCTGAGCTACAGGCCAAAATCTACAGGTAGGCACTTTGCAAAAAACACCTCTGTTTTCTTTCAAAAATTTGGATGTGTCCACGTTGCGCTTTGGGGCGTTTCCTGTCGCGGGCGCTAGGCCTACCCACACAAATGAGGTATCATTTTTATCTGGAGACGTGGGGGAACGCTGGGTGGAAGGAAATTTGTGGCTCCTCTCAGATTCCAGAACTTTCTGCCACAGAAATGTGAGGAACATGTGTTTTTTTAGCCAAATTTTGAGGTTTGCAAAGGATTCTGGGTAACAGAACCTGGTCCGAGCCACACAAGTCACCCCATCTTGGATTCCCCTAGGTCTCTAGTTTTCATAAATGCACCGGTTTTGTAGGTTTCTGTAGGTGCCAGCTGAGCTACAGGCCAAAATCTACCGGTAGGCACTTTGCAAAAAAACCCTCTGTTTTCTTTCAAAAATTTGGATGTGTCCACGTTGCGCTTTGGGGCGTTTCCTGTCGCGGGCGCTAGGCCTACCCACACAAGTGAGGTATCATTTTTATCGGGAGACGTGGGGGAACACTGGGTGGAAGGAAATTTGTGGCTCCTCTCAGATTCCAGAACTTTCTGCCACAGAAATGTGAGGAACATGTGTTTTTTTAACCAAATTTTGAGGTTTGCAAAGGATTCTGGGTAACAGAACCTGGTCCGAGCCACACAAGTCACCCCATCTTGGATTCCCCTAGGTCTCTATTGTTCAGAAATGCACAGGTTTGGTAGGTTTCCCTAGGTGGCGGCTGAGCTACAGGCCAAAACCTACAGGTAGGCACTTTGGAAAAAACACCTCTGTTTTCTTTCAAACATTTGGAGGTGTCCACGTTGCGCTTTGGGGCGTCTTCTGTTGCGGGCGCTACGCCTACCTACACAAGTGAGGTATAATTGTTATCGAGAGACGTGGGGGAACGCTGGGTGGAAGGAAATTTGTGGCTCCTCTCAGATTCCAGAACTTTCTGCCACAGAAATGTGAGGAACATGTGTTTTTTTAGCCAAATTTTGAGGTTTGCAAAGGATTCTGGGTAACAGAACCTGGTCCGAGCCACACAAGTCTCCCCATCTTGGATTCCTCTAGGTCTCTAGTTTTCAGAAATGTACAGGTTTGGTAGGTTTCCCTAGGTGGCGGCTGAGCTACAGGCCAAAATCTACAGGTAGGCACTTTGCAAAAAAACACCTCTGTTTTCTTCTAAAAAATTGGATGTGTCCACGTTGCGCTTTGGGGCGTTTCCTGTCGCGGGCGCTAGGCCTACCCACGCAAGTGAGGTATTATTTTTATCTGGAGACGTGGGGGAACGCTGGGTGGAAGGAAATTTGTGGCTTCTTTCAGATTCCAGAACTTTCTGCCACAGAAATGTGAGGAACATGTGTTTTTTTAGCCAAATTTTGAGGTTTGCAAAGGATTCTGGGTAACAGAACCTGGTCCGAGCCACACAAGTGACCCCATCTTGGATTCCCCTAGGTCTCTAGTTTTCAGAAATGCACAGGTTTGGTAGGTTTCCCTGGGTGGCGGCTGAGCTACAGGCCAAAATCTACAGGTTGGCACTTTGCAAAAAACACCTCTGTTTTCTTTCAAAAATGTTGATGTGTCCACGTTGCGCTTTGGTGCGTTTCCTGTCACCGGCGCTAGGCCTACCCACACAAGTGAGGTATCATTTTTATCGGGAGATGTGGGGGAACACTGGGTGAAAGGAAATTTGTGGCTCCTCTCAGATTCCAGAACTTTCTGCCACAGAAATGTGAGGAACATTTGTTTTTTTTGCCAAATTTTGAGGTTTGCAAAGGATTCTGGGTAACAGAACCTGGTCCGAGCCACACAAGTCACCCCATCTTGGATTCCCCTAGGTCTCTAGTTTTCAGAAATGCACAGGTTTGGTAGGTTTCCGTGGGTGGCGGCTGAGCTACAGGCCAAAATCTACAGGTTGGCACTTTGCAAAAAACACCTCTGTTTTCTTTAAACAATTTTGATGTGTCCACGTTGCGCTTTGGTGCGTTTCCTGTCGCGGGCGCTAGGCCTACCCACCCAAGTGAGGTATCATTTTTATCGGGAGATGTGGGGGAACACTGGGTGGAAAGAAATTTGTGGCTCCTCTCAGATTCCAGAACTTTCTGCCACAGAAATGTGAGGAACATGTGTTTTTTTAGCCTTCCTTCCAAATTTCTGTTGGCAGAAGTTCTGGAATCTGAACCGAGCGAGCCACAAATTTCACTCATCTTGGATTCCCCTAGGTCTCTTTTTCAGAAATGCACAGGTTTGGTAGGTTTCCCTAGGTGCCGGCTGAGCTACAGGCCAAAATCTACAGGTAGGCACTTTGCAAAAAACACCTCTGTTTTCTTTCAAAATTTGGATGTGTCCACGTTGCGCTTTGGGGCGTTTCCTGTCGCGGGCGCTAGGCCTACCCACACAAATGAGGTATCATTTTTATCTGGAGACGTGGGGGAACGCTGGGTGGAAGGAAATTTGTGGCTCCTCTCAGATTCCAGAACTTTCTGCCACAGAAATGTGAGGAACATGTGTTTTTTTAGCCAAATTTTGAGGTTTGCAAAGGATTCTGGGTAACAGAACCTGGTCGAGCCACACAAGTCACCCCATCTTGGATTCCCCTAGGTCTCTAGTTTTCATAAATGCACCGGTTTTGTAGGTTTCTGTAGGTGCCAGCTGAGCTACAGGCCAAAATCTACCGGTAGGCACTTTGCAAAAAACCCCTCTGTTTTCTTTCAAAAATTTGGATGTGTCCACGTTGCGCTTTGGGGCGTTTCCTGTCGCGGGCGCTAGGCCTACCCACACAAGTGAGGTATCATTTTTATCGGGAGACGTGGGGGAACGCTGGGTGGAAGGACATTTGTGGCTCCTCTCAGATTCCAGAACTTTCTGCCACAGAAATGTGAGGAACATGTGTTTTTTTAGCCAAATTTGAGGTTTGCAAAGGATTCTGGGTAACAGAACCTGGTCCGAGCCACACAAGTCACCCCATCTTGGATTCCCCTAGGTCTCTAGTTTTCATAAATGCACCGGTTTTGTAGGTTTCCATAGGTGCCAGCTGAGCTACAGGCCAAAATCTACAGGTAGGCACTTTGCAAAAAACACCTCTGTTTTCTTTCAAAAATTTGGATGTGTCCACGTTGCGCTTTGGGGCGTTTCCTGTCGCGGGCGCTAGGACTACCCACACAAGTGAGGTATCATTTTTATCGGGAGACGTGGGGGAACGCTGGGTGGAAGGAAATTTGTGGCTCCTCTCAGATTCCAGAACTTTCTGCCACAGAAATGTGAGGAACATGTGTTTTTTTAGCCAAATTTTGAGGTTTGCAAAGGATTCTGGGTAACAGAACCTGGTCCGAGCCACAAAAGTCACCCCATCTTGGATTCCCCTAGGTCTCTTTTTCAGAAATGCTCAGGTTTGGTAGGTTTCCCTAGGTGCCGGCTGAGCTACAGGCCAAAATCTACAGGTAGGCACTTTGCAAAAAACACCTCTGTTTTCTTTCAAAAATTTGGATGTGTCCACGTTGCGCTTTGGGGCGTTTCCTGTCGCGGGCGCTAGGCCTACCCACACAAGTGAGGTATCATTTTTATCGGGAGACGTGGGGGAACGCTGGGTGGAAGGACATTTGTGGCTCCTCTCAGATTCCAGAACTTTCTGCCACAGAAATGTGAGGAACATGTGTTTTTTTTAGCCAAATTTTGAGGTTTGCAAAGGATTCTGGGTAACAGAACCTGGTCCGAGCCACACAAGTCACCCCATCTTGGATTCCCCTAGGTCTCTAGTTTTCATAAATGCACCGGTTTTGTAGGTTTCCATAGGTGCCAGCTGAGCTACAGGCCAAAATCTACAGGTAGGCACTTTGCAAAAAACACCTCTGTTTTCTTTCAAAAATTTGGATGTGTCCACGTTGCGCTTTGGGGCGTTTCCTGTCGCGGGCGCTAGGCCTACCCACACAAGTGAGGTATCATTTTTATCGGGAGACGTGGGGGAACGCTGGGTGGAAGGACATTTGTGGCTCCTCTCAGATTCCAGAACTTTCTGCCACAGAAATGTGAGGAACATGGTTTTTTTTAGCCAAATTTTGAGGTTTGCAAAGGATTCTGGGTAACAGAACCTGGTCCGAGCCACACAAGTCACCCCATCTTGGATTCCCCTAGGTCTCTAGTTTTCATAAATGCACCGGTTTTGTAGGTTTCCATAGGTGCCAGCTGAGCTACAGGCCAAAATCTACAGGTAGGCACTTTGCAACAAACACCTCTGTTTTCTTTCAAAAATTTGGATGTGTCCACGTTGCGCTTTGGGGCATTTCCTGTCGCGGGCGCTAGGACTACCCACACAAGTGAGGTATCATTTTTATCGGGAGACGTGGGGGAACGCTGGGTGGAAGGAAATTTGTGGCTCCTCTCAGATTCCAGAACTTTCTGCCACAGAAATGTGAGGAACATGTGTTTTTTTAACCAAATTTTGAGGTTTGCAAAGGATTCTGGGTAACAGAACCTGGTCCGAGCCACACAAGTCACCCCATCTTGGATTCCCCTAGGTCTCTATTGTTCAGAAATGCACAGGTTTGGTAGGTTTCCCTAGGTGGCGGCTGAGCTACAGGCCAAAACCTACAGGTAGGCACTTTGGAAAAAACACCTCTGTTTTCTTTCAAACATTTGGAGGTGTCCACGTTGCGCTTTGGGGCGTCTTCTGTTGCGGGCGCTAAGCCTACCTACACAAGTGAGGTATAATTGTTATCGAGAGACGTGGGGGAACGCTGGGTGGAAGGAAATTTGTGGCTCCTCTCAGATTCCAGAACTTTCTGCCACAGAAATGTGAGGAACATGTGTTTTTTTTAGCCAAATTTTGAGGTTTGCAAAGGATTCTGGGTAACAGAACCTGGTCCGAGCCACACAAGTCTCCCCATCTTGGATTCCTCTAGGTCTTTAGTTTTCAGAAATGCACAGGTTTGGTAGGTTTCCCTAGGTGGCGGCTGAGCTACAGGCCAAAATCTACAGGTAGGCACTTTGCAAAAAACACCTCTGTTTTCTTCTAAAAAATTGGATGTGTCCACGTTGCGCTTTGGGGCGTTTCCTGTCGCGGGCGCTAGGCCTACCCACGCAAGTGAGGTATTATTTTTATCTGAAAACGTGGGGGAACGCTGGGTGGAAGGAAATTTGTGGCTCCTTTCAGATTCCAGAACTTTCTGCCACAGAAATGTGAGGAACATGTGTTTTTTTAGCCAAATTTTGAGGTTTGCAAAGGATTCTGGGTAACAGAACCTGGTCCGAGCCACACAAGTCACCCCATCTTGGATTCCCCTAGGTCTCTAGTTTTCAGAAATGCACAGGTTTGGTAGGTTTCCCTGGGTGGCGGCTGAGCTACAGGCCAAAATCTACAGGTTGGCACTTTGCAAAAAACACCTCTGTTTTCTTTAAAAAATTTTGATGTGTCCACGTTGCGCTTTGGTGCGTTTCCTGTCGCAGGCGCTAGGCCTACCCACCCAAGTGAGGTATCATTTTTATCGGGAGATGTGGGGGAACACTGGGTGGAAAGAAATTTGTGGCTCCTCTCAGATTCCAGAACTTTCTGCCACAGAAATGTGAGGAACATGTGTTTTTTTAGCCAAATTTTGAGGTTTGCAAAGGATTCTGGGTAACAGAACCTGGTCCGAGCCACAAAAGTCACCCCATCTTGGATTCCCCTAGGTCTCTTTTTCAGAAATGCACAGGTTTGGTAGGTTTCCCTAGGTGCCGGCTGAGCTACAGGCCAAAATCTACAGGTAGGCACTTTGCAAAAAACACCTCTGTTTTCTTCTAAAAAATTGGATGTGTCCACGTTGCGCTTTGGGGCGTTTCCTGTCGTGGGCGCTAGGCCTACCCACACAAGTGAGGTATCATTTTTATCTGGAGACGTGGGGGAATGCTGGGTGGAAGGAAATTTGTGGCTCCTCTCAGATTCCAGAACTTTCTGCCACAGAAATGTGAGGAACATGTGTTTTTTTAGCCAAATTTTGAGGTTTGCAAAGGATTCTGGGTAACAGAACCTGGTCCGAGCCACACAAGTTACCCCATCTTGGATTCCCCTAGGTCTCTAGTTTTCAGAAATGCACAGGTTTGGTAGGTTTCCCTAGGTGGCGGCTGAGCTACAGGCCAAAACCTACAGGTAGGCACTTTGCAAAAAACACCTCTGTTTTCTTTAAAAAATTTGGAGGTGTCCACGTTGCGCTTTGGGGCGTCTTCTGTCGCGGGTGCTAAGCCTACCTAAACAAGGGAGGTATCATTTTTATCGAGAGACGTGGGGGAACGCTGGGTGGAAGGAAATTTGTGGCTCCTCTCAGATTCCAGAACTTTCTGCCACAGAAATGTGAGGAACATGTGTTTTCTTAGCCAAATTTTGAGGTTTGCAAAGGATTCTGGGTAACAGAACCTGGTCCGAGCCACACAAGTCACCCCATCTTGGATTCCTCTAGGTCTCTAGTTTTCAGAAATGCACAGGTTTGGTAGGTTTCCCTAGGTGGCGGCTGAGCTACAGGCCAAAATCTACAGGTAGGCACTTTGCAAAAAACACCTCTGTTTTCTTCTAAAAAATTGGATGTGTCCACGTTGCGCTTTGGGGCGTTTCCTGTCGCGGGCGCTAGGCCTACCCACACAAGTGAGGTATAATTTTTATCTGGAGACGTGGGGGAACGCTGGGAGGAAGGATATTTGTGGCTCCTCTCAGATTCCAGAACTTTCTGCCACAGAAATGTGAGGAACATGTGTTTTTTTAGCCAAATTTTGAGGTTTGCAAAGGATTCTGGGTAACAGAACCTGGTCCGAGCCACACAAGTCACCCCATCTTGGATTCCCCTAGGTCTCTAGTTTTCAGAAATGCACAGGTTTGGTAGGTTTCCCTGGGTGGCGGCTGAGCTACAGGCCAAAATCTACAGGTTGGCACTTTGCAAAAAACACCTCTGTTTTCTTTCAAACATTTTGATGTGTCCACGTTGCGCTTTGGTGCGTTTCCTGTCGCGGGCGCTAGGCCTACCCACCCAAGTGAGGTATCATTTTTATCGGGAGATGTGGGGGAACACTGGGTGGAAGGAAATTTGTGGCTCCTCTCAGATTCCAGAACTTTCTGCCACAGAAATGTGAGGAACATGTGTTTTTTTAGCCAAATTTTGAGGTTTGCAAAGGATTCTGGGTAACAGAACCTGGTCCGAGCCACACAAGTCACCCCATCTTGGATTCCCCTAGGTCTCTAGTTTTCATAAATGCACCGGTTTTGTAGGTTTCCATAGGTGCCAGCTGAGCTACAGGCCAAAATCTACAGGTAGGCACTTTGCAACAAACACCTCTGTTTTCTTTCAAAAATGTGGATGTGTCCACGTTGCGCTTTGGGGCGTTTCCTGTCGCGGGCGCTAGGACTACCCACACAAGTGAGGTATCATTTTTATCGGGAGACGTGGGGGAACGCTGGGTGGAAGGAAATTTGTGGCTCCTCTCAGATTCCAGAACTTTCTGCCACAGAAATGTGAGGAACATGTGTTTTTTTTAGCCAAAATTTGAGGTTTGCAAAGGATTCTGGGTAACAGAACCTGGTCCGAGCCACAAAAGTCACCCCATCTTGGATTCCCCTAGGTCTCTTTTTCAGAAATGCACAGGTTTGGTAGGTTTCCCTAGGTGCCGGCTGAGCTACAGGCCAAAATCTACAGGTAGGCACTTTGCAAAAAACACCTCTGTTTTCTTTAAAAAATTTGGATGTGTCCACGTTGCGCTTTGGGGCGTTTCCTGTCGCGGGCGCTAGGCCTACCCACACAAGTGAGGTATCATTTTTATCGGGAGACGTGGGGGAACACTGGGTGGAAGGAAATTTGTGGCTCCTCTCAGATTCCAGAACTTTCTGCCACAGAAATGTGAGGAACATGTGTTTTTTTAACCAAATTTTGAGGTTTGCAAAGGATTCTGGGTAACAGAACCTGGTCCGAGCCACACAAGTCACCCCATCTTGGATTCCCCTAGGTCTCTATTGTTCAGAAATGCACAGGTTTGGTAGGTTTCCCTAGGTGGCGGCTGAGCTACAGGCCAAAACCTACAGGTAGGCACTTTGGAAAAAACACCTCTGTTTTCTTTCAAACATTTGGAGGTGTCCACGTTGCGCTTTGGGGCGTCTTCTGTTGCGGGCGCTACGCCTACCTACACAAGTGAGGTATAATTGTTATCGAGAGACGTGGGGGAACGCTGGGTGGAAGGAAATTTGTGGCTCCTCTCAGATTCCAGAACTTTCTGCCACGGAAATGTGAGGAACATGTGTTTTTTTAGCCAAATTTTGAGGTTTGCAAAGGATTCTGGGTAACAGAACCTGGTCCGAGCCACACAAGTCTCCCCATCTTGGATTCCTCTAGGTCTCTAGTTTTCAGAAATGCACAGGTTTGGTAGGTTTCCCTAGGTGGCGGCTGAGCTACAGGCCAAAATCTACAGGTAGGCACTTTGCAAAAAACACCTCTGTTTTCTTCTAAAAAATTGGATGTGTCCACGTTGCGCTTTGGGGCGTTTCCTGTCGCGGGCGCTAGGCCTACCCACGCAAGTGAGGTATTATTTTTATCTGGAGACGTGGGGGAACGCTGGGTGGAAGGAAATTTGTGGCTCCTTTCAGATTCCAGAACTTTCTGCCACAGAAATGTGAGGAACATGTGTTTTTTTAGCCAAATTTTGAGGTTTGCAAAGGATTCTGGGTAACAGAACCTGGTCCGAGCCACACAAGTGACCCCATCTTGGATTCCCCTAGGTCTCTAGTTTTCAGAAATGCACAGGTTTGGTAGGTTTCCCTGGGTGGCGGCTGAGCTACAGGCCAAAATCTACAGGTTGGCACTTTGCAAAAAACACCTCTGTTTTCTTTCAAAAATGTTGATGTGTCCACGTTGCGCTTTGGTGCGTTTCCTGTCACCGGCGCTAGGCCTACCCACACAAGTGAGGTATCATTTTTATCGGGAGATGTGGGGGAACACTGGGTGAAAGGAAATTTGTGGCTCCTCTCAGATTCCAGAACTTTCTGCCACAGAAATGTGAGGAACATGTGTTTTTTTTGCCAAATTTTGAGGTTTGCAAAGGATTCTGGGTAACAGAACCTGGTCCGAGCCACACAAGTCACCCCATCTTGGATTCCCCTAGGTCTCTAGTTTTCAGAAATGCACAGGTTTGGTAGGTTTCCCTGGGTGGCGGCTGAGCTACAGGCCAAAATCTACAGGTTGGCACTTTGCAAAAAACACCTCTGTTTTCTTTCAAAAATGTTGATGTGTCCACGTTGCGCTTTGGTGCGTTTCCTGTCACCGGCGCTAGGCCTACCCACACAAGTGAGGTATCGTTTTTATCGGGAGATGTGGGGGAACACTGGGTGAAAGGAAATTTGTGGCTCCTCTCAGATTCCAGAACTTTCTGCCACAGAAATGTGAGGAACATGTGTTTTTTTTGCCAAATTTTGAGGTTTGCAAAGGATTCTGGGTAACAGAACCTGGTCCGAGCCACACAAGTCACCCCATCTTGGATTCCCCTAGGTCTCTAGTTTTCAGAAATGCACAGGTTTGGTAGGTTTCCCTGGGTGGCGGCTGAGCTACAGGCCAAAATCTACAGGTTGGCACTTTGCAAAAAACACCTCTGTTTTCTTAAAAGAATTTTGATGTGTCCACGTTGCGCTTTGGTGCGTTTCCTGTCGCGGGCGCTAGGCCTACCCACCCAAGTGAGGTATCATTTTTATCGGGAGATGTGGGGGAACACTGGGTGGAAAGAAATTTGTGGCTCCTCTCAGATTCCAGAACTTTCTGCCACAGAAATGTGAGGAACATGTGTTTTTTTAGCCAAATTTTGAGGTTTGCAAAGGATTCTGGGTAACAGAACCTGGTCCGAGCCACAAAAGTCACCCCATCTTGGATTCCCCTAGGTCTCCTTTTCAGAAATGCACAGGTTTGGTAGGTTTCCCTAGGTGCCGGCTGAGCTACAGGCCAAAATCTACAGGTAGGCACTTTGCAAAAAACACCTCTGTTTTCTTTCAAAAATTTGGATGTGTCCACGTTGCGCTTTGGGGCGTTTCCTGTCGCGGGCGCTAGGCCTACCCACACAAATGAGGTATCATTTTTATCTGGAGACGTGGGGGAACGCTTGGTGGAAGGAAATTTGTGGCTCCTCTCAGATTCCAGAACTTTCTGCCACAGAAATGTGAGGAACATGTGTTTTTTTAGCCAAATTTTGAGGTTTGCAAAGGATTCTGGGTAACAGAACCTGGTCCGAGCCACACAAGTCACCCCATCTTGGATTCCCCTAGGTCTCTAGTTTTCATAAATGCACCGGTTTTGTAGGTTTCTGTAGGTGCCAGCTGAGCTACAGGCCAAAATCTACCGGTAGGCACTTTGCAAAAAAACCCTCTGTTTTCTTTCAAAAATTTGGATGTGTCCACGTTGCGCTTTGGGGCGTTTCCTGTCGCGGGCGCTAGGCCTACCCACACAAGTGAGGTATCATTTTTATCGGGAGACGTGGGGGAACACTGGGTGGAAGGAAATTTGTGGCTCCTCTCAGATTCCAGAACTTTCTGCCACAGAAATGTGAGGAACATGTGTTTTTTTAACCAAATTTTGAGGTTTGCAAAGGATTCTGGGTAACAGAACCTGGTCCGAGCCACACAAGTCACCCCATCTTGGATTCCCCTAGGTCTCTATTGTTCAGAAATGCACAGGTTTGGTAGGTTTCCCTAGGTGGCGGCTGAGCTACAGGCCAAAACCTACAGGTAGGCACTTTGGAAAAAACACCTCTGTTTTCTTTCAAACATTTGGAGGTGTCCACGTTGCGCTTTGGGGCGTCTTCTGTTGCGGGCGCTACGCCTACCTACACAAGTGAGGTATAATTGTTATCGAGAGACGTGGGGGAACGCTGGGTGGAAGGAAATTTGTGGCTCCTCTCAGATTCCAGAACTTTCTGCCACAGAAATGTGAGGAACATGTGTTTTTTTAGCCAAATTTTGAGGTTTGCAAAGGATTCTGGGTAACAGAACCTGGTCCGAGCCACACAAGTCTCCCCATCTTGGATTCCTCTAGGTCTCTAGTTTTCAGAAATGTACAGGTTTGGTAGGTTTCCCTAGGTGGCGGCTGAGCTACAGGCCAAAATCTACAGGTAGGCACTTTGCAAAAAACACCTCTGTTTTCTTCTAAAAAATTGGATGTGTCCACGTTGCGCTTTGGGGCGTTTCCTGTCGCGGGCGCTAGGCCTACCCACGCAAGTGAGGTATTATTTTTATCTGGAGACGTGGGGGAACGCTGGGTGGAAGGAAATTTGTGGCTTCTTTCAGATTCCAGAACTTTCTGCCACAGAAATGTGAGGAACATGTGTTTTTTTAGCCAAATTTTGAGGTTTGCAAAGGATTCTGGGTAACAGAACCTGGTCTGAGCCACACAAGTGACCCCATCTTGGATTCCCCTAGGTCTCTAGTTTTCAGAAATGCACAGGTTTGGTAGGTTTCCCTGGGTGGCGGCTGAGCTACAGGCCAAAATCTACAGGTTGGCACTTTGCAAAAAACACCTCTGTTTTCTTTCAAAAATGTTGATGTGTCCACGTTGCGCTTTGGTGCGTTTCCTGTCACCGGCGCTAGGCCTACCCACACAAGTGAGGTATCATTTTTATCGGGAGATGTGGGGGAACACTGGGTGAAAGGAAATTTGTGGCTCCTCTCAGATTCCAGAACTTTCTGCCACAGAAATGTGAGGAACATTTGTTTTTTTTGCCAAATTTTGAGGTTTGCAAAGGATTCTGGGTAACAGAACCTGGTCCGAGCCACACAAGTCACCCCATCTTGGATTCCCCTAGGTCTCTAGTTTTCAGAAATGCACAGGTTTGGTAGGTTTCCGTGGGTGGCGGCTGAGCTACAGGCCAAAATCTACAGGTTGGCACTTTGCAAAAAACACCTCTGTTTTCTTTAAACAATTTTGATGTGTCCACGTTGCGCTTTGGTGCGTTTCCTGTCGCGGGCGCTAGGCCTACCCACCCAAGTGAGGTATCATTTTTATCGGGAGATGTGGGGGAACACTGGGTGGAAAGAAATTTGTGGCTCCTCTCAGATTCCAGAACTTTC
Organism: Pleurodeles waltl; assembly: GCF_031143425.1. Classification (NCBI taxonomy): domain Eukaryota; kingdom Metazoa; phylum Chordata; class Amphibia; order Caudata; family Salamandridae; genus Pleurodeles; species Pleurodeles waltl. Next base: position 577,060,303 of record NC_090443.1, on the reverse strand, counting down.
TGCCACAGAAATGTGAGGAACATGTGTTTTTTTAGCCAAATTTTGAGGTTTGCAAAGGATTCTGGGTAACAGAACCTGGTCCGAGCCACAAAAGTCACTCCATCTTGGATTCCCCTAGGTCTCTTTTTCAGAAATGCACAGGTTTGGTAGGTTTCCCTAGGTGCCGGCTGAGCTACAGGCCAAAATCTACAGGTAGGCACTTTGCAAAAAACACCTCTGTTTTCTTTCAAAAATTTGGATGTGTCCACGTTGCGCTTTGGGGCGTTTCCTGTCGCGGGCGCTAGGCCTACCCACACAAATGAGGTATCATTTTTATCTGGAGACGTGGGGGAACGCTGGGTGGAAGGAAATTTGTGGCTCCTCTCAGATTCCAGAACTTTCTGCCACAGAAATGTGAGGAACATGTGTTTTTTTAGCCAAATTTTGAGGTTTGCAAAGGATTCTGGGTAACAGAACCTGGTCCGAGCCACACAAGTCACCCCATCTTGGATTCCCCTAGGTCTCTAGTTTTCATAAATGCACCGGTTTTGTAGGTTTCTGTAGGTGCCAGCTGAGCTACAGGCCAAAATCTACCGGTAGGCACTTTGCAAAAAACCACTCTGTTTTCTTTCAAAAATTTGGATGTGTCCACGTTGCGCTTTGGGGCGTTTCCTGTCGCGGGCGCTAGGCCTACCCACACAAGTGAGGTATCATTTTTATCGGGAGACGTGGGGGAACGCTGGGTGGAAGGACATTTGTGGCTCCTCTCAGATTCCAGAACTTTCTGCCACAGAAATGTGAGGAACATGTGTTTTTTTAGCCAAATTTTGAGGTTTGCAAAGGATTCTGGGTAACAGAACCTGGTCCGAGCCACACAAGTCACCCCATCTTGGATTCCCCTAGGTCTCTAGTTTTCATAAATGCACCGGTTTTGTAGGTTTCCATAGGTGCCAGCTGAGCTACAGGCCAAAATCTACAGGTAGGCACTTTGCAAAAAACACCTCTGTTTTCTTTCAAAAATTTGGATGTGTCCACGTTGCGCTTTGGGGCGTTTCCTGTCGCGGGCGCTAGGACTACCCACACAAGTGAGGTATCATTTTTATCGGGAGACGTGGGGGAACGCTGGGTGGAAGGAAATTTGTGGCTCCTCTCAGATTCCAGAACTTTCTGCCACAGAAATGTGAGGAACATGTGTTTTTTTAGCCAAATTTTGAGGTTTGCAAAGGATTCTGGGTAACAGAACCTGGTCCGAGCCACAAAAGTCACCCCATCTTGGATTCCCCTAGGTCTCTTTTTCAGAAATGCTCAGGTTTGGTAGGTTTCCCTAGGTGCCGGCTGAGCTACAGGCCAAAATCTACAGGTAGGCACTTTGCAAAAAACACCTCTGTTTTCTTTCAAAAATTTGGATGTGTCCACGTTGCGCTTTGGGGCGTTTCCTGTCGCGGGCGCTAGGCCTACCCACACAAGTGAGGTATCATTTTTATCGGGAGACGTGGGGGAACGCTGGGTGGAAGGACATTTGTGGCTCCTCTCAGATTCCAGAACTTTCTGCCACAGAAATGTGAGGAACATGTGTTTTTTTAGCCAAATTTTGAGGTTTGCAAAGGATTCTGGGTAACAGAACCTGGTCCGAGCCACACAAGTCACCCCATCTTGGATTCCCCTAGGTCTCTAGTTTTCATAAATGCACCGGTTTTGTAGGTTTCCATAGGTGCCAGCTGAGCTACAGGCCAAAATCTACAGGTAGGCACTTTGCAAAAAACACCTCTGTTTTCTTTCAAAAATTTGGATGTGTCCACGTTGCGCTTTGGGGCGTTTCCTGTCGCGGGCGCTAGGCCTACCCACACAAGTGAGGTATCATTTTTATCGGGAGACGTGGGGGAACGCTGGGTGGAAGGACATTTGTGGCTCCTCTCAGATTCCAGAACTTTCTGCCACAGAAATGTGAGGAACATGTGTTTTTTTAGCCAAATTTTGAGGTTTGCAAAGGATTCTGGGTAACAGAACCTGGTCCGAGCCACACAAGTCACCCCATCTTGGATTCCCCTAGGTCTCTAGTTTTCATAAATGCACCGGTTTTGTAGGTTTCCATAGGTGCCAGCTGAGCTACAGGCCAAAATCTACAGGTAGGCACTTTGCAACAAACACCTCTGTTTTCTTTCAAAAATTTGGATGTGTCCACGTTGCGCTTTGGGGCATTTCCTGTCGCGGGCGCTAGGACTACCCACACAAGTGAGGTATCATTTTTATCGGGAGACGTGGGGGAACGCTGGGTGGAAGGAAATTTGTGGCTCCTCTCAGATTCCAGAACTTTCTGCCACAGAAATGTGAGGAACATGTGTTTTTTTAACCAAATTTTGAGGTTTGCAAAGGATTCTGGGTAACAGAACCTGGTCCGAGCCACACAAGTCACCCCATCTTGGATTCCCCTAGGTCTCTATTGTTCAGAAATGCACAGGTTTGGTAGGTTTCCCTAGGTGGCGGCTGAGCTACAGGCCAAAACCTACAGGTAGGCACTTTGGAAAAAACACCTCTGTTTTCTTTCAAACATTTGGAGGTGTCCACGTTGCGCTTTGGGGCGTCTTCTGTTGCGGGCGCTAAGCCTACCTACACAAGTGAGGTATAATTGTTATCGAGAGACGTGGGGGAACGCTGGGTGGAAGGAAATTTGTGGCTCCTCTCAGATTCCAGAACTTTCTGCCACAGAAATGTGAGGAACATGTGTTTTTTTAGCCAAATTTTGAGGTTTGCAAAGGATTCTGGGTAACAGAACCTGGTCCGAGCCACACAAGTCTCCCCATCTTGGATTCCTCTAGGTCTTTAGTTTTCAGAAATGCACAGGTTTGGTAGGTTTCCCTAGGTGGCGGCTGAGCTACAGGCCAAAATCTACAGGTAGGCACTTTGCAAAAAACACCTCTGTTTTCTTCTAAAAAATTGGATGTGTCCACGTTGCGCTTTGGGGCGTTTCCTGTCGCGGGCGCTAGGCCTACCCACGCAAGTGAGGTATTATTTTTATCTGAAAACGTGGGGGAACGCTGGGTGGAAGGAAATTTGTGGCTCCTTTCAGATTCCAGAACTTTCTGCCACAGAAATGTGAGGAACATGTGTTTTTTTAGCCAAATTTTGAGGTTTGCAAAGGATTCTGGGTAACAGAACCTGGTCCGAGCCACACAAGTCACCCCATCTTGGATTCCCCTAGGTCTCTAGTTTTCAGAAATGCACAGGTTTGGTAGGTTTCCCTGGGTGGCGGCTGAGCTACAGGCCAAAATCTACAGGTTGGCACTTTGCAAAAAACACCTCTGTTTTCTTTAAAAAATTTTGATGTGTCCACGTTGCGCTTTGGTGCGTTTCCTGTCGCAGGCGCTAGGCCTACCCACCCAAGTGAGGTATCATTTTTATCGGGAGATGTGGGGGAACACTGGGTGGAAAGAAATTTGTGGCTCCTCTCAGATTCCAGAACTTTCTGCCACAGAAATGTGAGGAACATGTGTTTTTTTAGCCAAATTTTGAGGTTTGCAAAGGATTCTGGGTAACAGAACCTGGTCCGAGCCACAAAAGTCACCCCATCTTGGATTCCCCTAGGTCTCTTTTTCAGAAATGCACAGGTTTGGTAGGTTTCCCTAGGTGCCGGCTGAGCTACAGGCCAAAATCTACAGGTAGGCACTTTGCAAAAAACACCTCTGTTTTCTTTCAAAAATTTGGAGGTGTCCACGTTGCGCTTTGGGGCGTTTCCTGTCGCGGGCGCTAGGCCTACCCACACAAATGAGGTATCATTTTTATCTGGAGACGTGGGGGAACGCTGGGTGGAAGGAAATTTGTGGCTCCTCTCAGATTCCAGAACTTTCTGCCACAGAAATGTGAGGAACATGTGTTTTTTTAGCCAAATTTTGAGGTTTGCAAAGGATTCTGGGTAACAGAACCTGGTCCGAGCCACACAAGTCACCCCATCTTGGATTCCCCTAGGTCTCTAGTTTTCAGAAATGCACCGGTTTTGTAGGTTTCTGTAGGTGCCAGCTGAGCTACAGGCCAAAATCTACCGGTAGGCACTTTGCAAAAAACCACTCTGTTTTCTTTCAAAAATTTGGATGTGTCCACGTTGCGCTTTGGGGCGTTTCCTGTCGCGGGCGCTAGGCCTACCCACACAAGTGAGGTATCATTTTTATCGGGAGACGTGGGGGAACGCTGGGTGGAAGGACATTTGTGGCTCCTCTCAGATTCCAGAACTTTCTGCCACAGAAATGTGAGGAACATGTGTTTTTTTAGCCAAATTTTGAGGTTTGCAAAGGATTCTGGGTAACAGAACCTGGTCCGAGCCACACAAGTCACCCCATCTTGGATTCCCCTAGGTCTCTAGTTTTCATAAATGCACCGGTTTTGTAGGTTTCCATAGGTGCCAGCTGAGCTACAGGCCAAAATCTACAGGTAGGCACTTTGCAAAAAACACCTCTGTTTTCTTTCAAAAATTTGGATGTGTCCACGTTGCGCTTTGGGGCGTTTCCTGTCGCGGGCGCTAGGACTACCCACACAAGTGAGGTATCATTTTTATCGGGAGACGTGGGGGAACGCTGGGTGGAAGGAAATTTGTGGCTCCTCTCAGATTCCAGAACTTTCTGCCACAGAAATGTGAGGAACATGTGTTTTTTTAGCCAAATTTTGAGGTTTGCAAAGGATTCTGGGTAACAGAACCTGGTCCGAGCCACAAAAGTCACCCCATCTTGGATTCCCCTAGGTCTCTTTTTCAGAAATGCTCAGGTTTGGTAGGTTTCCCTAGGTGCCGGCTGAGCTACAGGCCAAAATCTACAGGTAGGCACTTTGCAAAAAACACCTCTGTTTTCTTTCAAAAATTTGGATGTGTCCACGTTGCGCTTTGGGGCGTTTCCTGTCGCGGGCGCTAGGCCTACCCACACAAGTGAGGTATCATTTTTATCGGGAGACGTGGGGGAACGCTGGGTGGAAGGACATTTGTGGCTCCTCTCAGATTCCAGAACTTTCTGCCACAGAAATGTGAGGAACATGTGTTTTTTTAGCCAAATTTTGAGGTTTGCAAAGGATTCTGGGTAACAGAACCTGGTCCGAGCCACACAAGTCACCCCATCTTGGATTCCCCTAGGTCTCTAGTTTTCATAAATGCACCGGTTTTGTAGGTTTCCATAGGTGCCAGCTGAGCTACAGGCCAAAATCTACAGGTAGGCACTTTGCAAAAAACACCTCTGTTTTCTTTCAAAAATTTGGATGTGTCCACGTTGCGCTTTGGGGCGTTTCCTGTCGCGGGCGCTAGGCCTACCCACACAAGTGAGGTATCATTTTTATCGGGAGACGTGGGGGAACGCTGGGTGGAAGGACATTTGTGGCTCCTCTCAGATTCCAGAACTTTCTGCCACAGAAATGTGAGGAACATGTGTTTTTTTAGCCAAATTTTGAGGTTTGCAAAGGATTCTGGGTAACAGAACCTGGTCCGAGCCACACAAGTCACCCCATCTTGGATTCCCCTAGGTCTCTAGTTTTCATAAATGCACCGGTTTTGTAGGTTTCCATAGGTGCCAGCTGAGCTACAGGCCAAAATCTACAGGTAGGCACTTTGCAACAAACACCTCTGTTTTCTTTCAAAAATTTGGATGTGTCCACGTTGCGCTTTGGGGCATTTCCTGTCGCGGGCGCTAGGACTACCCACACAAGTGAGGTATCATTTTTATCGGGAGACGTGGGGGAACGCTGGGTGGAAGGAAATTTGTGGCTCCTCTCAGATTCCAGAACTTTCTGCCACAGAAATGTGAGGAACATGTGTTTTTTTAACCAAATTTTGAGGTTTGCAAAGGATTCTGGGTAACAGAACCTGGTCCGAGCCACACAAGTCACCCCATCTTGGATTCCCCTAGGTCTCTATTGTTCAGAAATGCACAGGTTTGGTAGGTTTCCCTAGGTGGCGGCTGAGCTACAGGCCAAAACCTACAGGTAGGCACTTTGGAAAAAACACCTCTGTTTTCTTTCAAACATTTGGAGGTGTCCACGTTGCGCTTTGGGGCGTCTTCTGTTGCGGGCGCTAAGCCTACCTACACAAGTGAGGTATAATTGTTATCGAGAGACGTGGGGGAACGCTGGGTGGAAGGAAATTTGTGGCTCCTCTCAGATTCCAGAACTTTCTGCCACAGAAATGTGAGGAACATGTGTTTTTTTAGCCAAATTTTGAGGTTTGCAAAGGATTCTGGGTAACAGAACCTGGTCCGAGCCACACAAGTCTCCCCATCTTGGATTCCTCTAGGTCTTTAGTTTTCAGAAATGCACAGGTTTGGTAGGTTTCCCTAGGTGGCGGCTGAGCTACAGGCCAAAATCTACAGGTAGGCACTTTGCAAAAAACACCTCTGTTTTCTTCTAAAAAATTGGATGTGTCCACGTTGCGCTTTGGGGCGTTTCCTGTCGCGGGCGCTAGGCCTACCCACGCAAGTGAGGTATTATTTTTATCTGAAAACGTGGGGGAACGCTGGGTGGAAGGAAATTTGTGGCTCCTTTCAGATTCCAGAACTTTCTGCCACAGAAATGTGAGGAACATGTGTTTTTTTAGCCAAATTTTGAGGTTTGCAAAGGATTCTGGGTAACAGAACCTGGTCCGAGCCACACAAGTCACCCCATCTTGGATTCCCCTAGGTCTCTAGTTTTCAGAAATGCACAGGTTTGGTAGGTTTCCCTGGGTGGCGGCTGAGCTACAGGCCAAAATCTACAGGTTGGCACTTTGCAAAAAACACCTCTGTTTTCTTTAAAAAATTTTGATGTGTCCACGTTGCGCTTTGGTGCGTTTCCTGTCGCAGGCGCTAGGCCTACCCACCCAAGTGAGGTATCATTTTTATCGGGAGATGTGGGGGAACACTGGGTGGAAAGAAATTTGTGGCTCCTCTCAGATTCCAGAACTTTCTGCCACAGAAATGTGAGGAACATGTGTTTTTTTAGCCAAATTTTGAGGTTTGCAAAGGATTCTGGGTAACAGAACCTGGTCCGAGCCACAAAAGTCACCCCATCTTGGATTCCCCTAGGTCTCTTTTTCAGAAATGCACAGGTTTGGTAGGTTTCCCTAGGTGCCGGCTGAGCTACAGGCCAAAATCTACAGGTAGGCACTTTGCAAAAAACACCTCTGTTTTCTTTCAAAAATTTGGAGGTGTCCACGTTGCGCTTTGGGGCGTTTCCTGTCGCGGGCGCTAGGCCTACCCACACAAATGAGGTATCATTTTTATCTGGAGACGTGGGGGAACGCTGGGTGGAAGGAAATTTGTGGCTCCTCTCAGATTCCAGAACTTTCTGCCACAGAAATGTGAGGAACATGTGTTTTTTTAGCCAAATTTTGAGGTTTGCAAAGGATTCTGGGTAACAGAACCTGGTCCGAGCCACACAAGTCACCCCATCTTGGATTCCCCTAGGTCTCTAGTTTTCAGAAATGCACCGGTTTTGTAGGTTTCTGTAGGTGCCAGCTGAGCTACAGGCCAAAATCTACCGGTAGGCACTTTGCAAAAAAAACCTCTGTTTTCTTTCAAAAATTTGGATGTGTCCACGTTGCGCTTTGGGGCGTTTCCTGTCGCGGGCGCTAGGCCTACCCACACAAGTGAGGTATCATTTTTATCGGGAGACGTGGGGGAACGCTGGGTGGAAGGACATTTGTGGCTCCTCTCAGATTCCAGAACTTTCTGCCACAGAAATGTGAGGAACATGTGTTTTTTTAGCCAAATTTTGAGGTTTGCAAAGGATTCTGGGTAACAGAACCTGGTCCGAGCCACACAAGTCAGCCCATCTTGGATTCCCCTAGGTCTCTAGTTTTCATAAATGCACCGGTTTTGTAGGTTTCCATAGGTGCCAGCTGAGCTACAGGCCAAAATCTACAGGTAGGCACTTTGCAAAAAACACCTCTGTTTTCTTTCAAAAATTTGGATGTGTCCACGTTGCGCTTTGGGGCGTTTCCTGTCGCGGGCGCTAGGACTACCCACACAAGTGAGGTATCATTTTTATCGGGAGACGTGGGGGAACGCTGGGTGGAAGGAAATTTGTGGCTCCTCTCAGATTCCAGAACTTTCTGCCACAGAAATGTGAGGAACATGTGTTTTTTTAGCCAAATTTTGAGGTTTGCAAAGGATTCTGGGTAACAGAACCTGGTCCGAGCCACAAAAGTCACCCCATCTTGGATTCCCCTAGGTCTCTTTTTCAGAAATGCACAGGTTTGGTAGGTTTCCCTAGGTGCCGGCTGAGCTACAGGCCAAAATCTACAGGTAGGCACTTTACAAAAAACAACTGTTTTCTTTCAAAAATTTGGATGTGTCCACGTTGCGCTTTGGGGCGTTTCCTGTCACGGGCGCTAGGCCTACCCACACAAGTGAGGTATCATTTTTATCGGGAGACGTGGGGGAACACTGGGTGGAAGGAAATTTGTGGCTCCTCTCAGATTCCAGAACTTTCTGCCACAGAAATGTGAGGAACATGTGTTTTTTTAACCAAATTTTGAGGTTTGCAAAGGATTCTGGGTAACAGAACCTGGTCCGAGCCACACAAGTCACCCCATCTTGGATTCCCCTAGGTCTCTATTGTTCAGAAATGCACAGGTTTGGTAGGTTTCCCTAGGTGGCGGCTGAGCTACAGGCCAAAACCTTCAGGTAGGCACTTTGGAAAAAACACCTGTTTTCTTTCAAACATTTGGAGGTGTCCACGTTGCGCTTTGGGGCGTCTTCTGTTGCGGGCGCTAAGCCTACCTACACAAGTGAGGTATAATTGTTATCGAGAGACGTGGGGGAACGCTGGGTGGAAGGAAATTTGTGGCTCCTCTCAGATTCCAGAACTTTCTGCCACAGAAATGTGAGGAACATGTGTTTTTTTAGCCAAATTTTGAGGTTTGCAAAGGATTCTGGGTAACAGAACCTGGTCCGAGCCACACAAGTCACCCCATCTTGGATTCCCCTAGGTCTCTAGTTTTCAGAAATGCACAGGTTTGGTAGGTTTCCCTGGGTGGCGGCTGAGCTACAAGCCAAAATCTACAGGTTGGCACTCTGCAAAAAACACCTCTGTTTTCTTTAAAAACAATTGATGTGTCCATGTTGCGCTTTGGTGCGTTTCCTGTCGCGGGCGCTAGGCCTACCCACCCAAGTGAGGTATCATTTTTATCGGGAGATGTGGGGGAACACTGGGTGGAAAGAAATTTGTGGCTCCTCTCAGATTCCAGAACTTTCTGCAACAGAAATGTGAGGAACATGTGTTTTTTTTGCCAAATTTTGAGGTTTGCAAAGGATTCTGGGTAACAGAACCTGGTCCGAGCCACACAAGTGACCCCATCTTGGATTCCCCTAGGTCTCTAGTTTTCAGAAATGCACAGGTTTGGTAGGTTTCCCTGGGTGGCGGCTGAGCTACAGGCCAAAATCTACAGGTTGGCACTTTGCAAAAAACACCTGTTTTCTTTCAAAAAATTGGATGTGTCCACGTTGCGCTTTGGGGTGTTCCCTGTCGCGGGCGCTAGGCCTACCCACACAAATGAGGTATCATTTTTATCTGGAGACGTGGGGGAACGCTGGGTGGAAGGAAATTTGTGGCTCCTCTCAGATTCCAGAACTTTCTGCCACAGAAATGTGAGGAACATGTGTTTTTTTAGCCAAATTTTGAGGTTTGCAAAGGATTCTGGGTAACAGAACCTGGTCCGAGCCACACAAGTCACCCCATCTTGGATTCCCCTAGGTCTCTAGTTTTCATAAATGCACCGGTTTTGTAGGTTTCCGTAGGTGCCAGCTGAGCTACAGGCCAAAATCTACCGGTAGGCACTTTGCAAAAAACACCTCTGTTTTCTTTCAAAAATTTGGATGTGTCCACGTTGCACTTTGGGGCGTTTCCTGTCGCGGGCACTAGGCCTACCCACACAAGTGAGGTATAATTTTTATCGGGAGACGTGGGGGAACGCTGGGTGGAAGGACATTTGTGGCTCCTCTCAGATTCCAGAACTTTCTGCCACAGAAATGTGAGGAACATGTGTTTTTTTAGCCAAATTTTGAGGTTCGCAAAGGATTCTGGGTAACAGAACCTGGTCCGAGCCACACAAGTCACCCCATCTTGGATTCCTCTAGGTCTCTAGTTTTTAGAAATGCACAGGTTTGGTAGGTTTCCCTAGGTGGCGGCTGAGCTACAGGCCAAAATCTACAGGTAGGCACTTTGCAAAAAACACCTCTGTTTTCTTCTAAAAAATTGGATGTGTCCACGTTGCGCTTTGGGGCGTTTCCTGTCGTGGGCGCTAGACCTACCCACACAAGTGAGGTATCATTTTTATCTGGAGACGTGGGGGAATGCTGGGTGGAAGGAAATTTGTGGCTCCTCTCAGATTCCAGAACTTTCTGCCACAGAAATGTGAGGAACATGTGTTTTTTTAGCCAAATTTTGAGGTTTGCAAAGGATTCTGGGTAACAGAACCTGGTCCGAGCCACACAAGTCACCCCATCTTGGATTCCTCTAGGTCTCTAGTTTTTAGAAATGCACAGGTTTGGTAGGTTTCCCTAGGTGGCGGCTGAGCTACAGGCCAAAACCTACAGGTAGGCACTTTGCAAAAAACACCTCTGTTTTCTTTAAAAAATTTGGAGGTGTCCACGTTGCGCTTTGGGGCGTCTTCTGTCGCGGGTGCTAAGCCTACCTAAACAAGGGAGGTATCATTTTTATCGAGAGACGTGGGGGAACGCTGGGTGGAAGGAAATTTGTGGCTCCTCTCAGATTCCAGAACTTTCTGCCACAGAAATGTGAGGAACATGTGTTTTCTTAGCCAAATTTTGAGGTTTGCAAAGGATTCTGGGTAACAGAACCTGGTCCGAGCCACACAAGTCACCCCGTCTTGGATTCCTCTAGGTCTCTAGTTTTCAGAAATGCACAGGTTTGGTAGGTTTCCCTGGGTGGCGGCTGAGCTACAGGCCAAAATCTACAGGTTGGCACTTTGCAAAAAACACCTGTTTTCTTTCAAAAAATTGGATGTGTCCACGTTGCGCTTTGGGGTGTTCCCTGTCGCGGGCGCTAGGCCTACCCACACAAATGAGGTATCATTTTTATCTGGAGACGTGGGGGAACGCTGGGTGGAAGGAAATTTGTGGCTCCTCTCAGATTCCAGAACTTTCTGCCACAGAAATGTGAGGAACATGTGTTTTTTTAGCCAAATTTTGAGGTTTGCAAAGGATTCTGGGTAACAGAACCTGGTCCGAGCCACACAAGTCACCCCATCTTGGATTCCCCTAGGTCTCTAGTTTTCATAAATGCACCGGTTTTGTAGGTTTCCGTAGGTGCCAGCTGAGCTACAGGCCAAAATCTACCGGTAGGCACTTTGCAAAAAACACCTCTGTTTTCTTTCAAAAATTTGGATGTGTCCACGTTGCACTTTGGGGCGTTTCCTGTCGCGGGCACTAGGCCTACCCACACAAGTGAGGTATAATTTTTATCGGGAGACGTGGGGGAACGCTGGGTGGAAGGACATTTGTGGCTCCTCTCAGATTCCAGAACTTTCTGCCACAGAAATGTGAGGAACATGTGTTTTTTTAGCCAAATTTTGAGGTTCGCAAAGGATTCTGGGTAACAGAACCTGGTCCGAGCCACACAAGTCACCCCATCTTGGATTCCTCTAGGTCTCTAGTTTTTAGAAATGCACAGGTTTGGTAGGTTTCCCTAGGTGGCGGCTGAGCTACAGGCCAAAATCTACAGGTAGGCACTTTGCAAAAAACACCTCTGTTTTCTTCTAAAAAATTGGATGTGTCCACGTTGCGCTTTGGGGCGTTTCCTGTCGTGGGCGCTAGGCCTACCCACACAAGTGAGGTATCATTTTTATCTGGAGACGTGGGGGAATGCTGGGTGGAAGGAAATTTGTGGCTCCTCTCAGATTCCAGAACTTTCTGCCACAGAAATGTGAGGAACATGTGTTTTTTTAGCCAAATTTTGAGGTTTGCAAAGGATTCTGGGTAACAGAACCTGGTCCGAGCCACACAAGTTACCCCATCTTGGATTCCCCTAGGTCTCTAGTTTTCAGAAATGCACAGGTTTGGTAGGTTTCCCTAGGTGGCGGCTGAGCTACAGGCCAAAACCTACAGGTAGGCACTTTGCAAAAAACACCTCTGTTTTCTTTAAAAAATTTGGAGGTGTCCACGTTGCGCTTTGGGGCGTCTTCTGTCGCGGGTGCTAAGCCTACCTAAACAAGGGAGGTATCATTTTTATCGAGAGACGTGGGGGAACGCTGGGTGGAAGGAAATTTGTGGCTCCTCTCAGATTCCAGAACTTTCTGCCACAGAAATGTGAGGAAGATGTGTTTTCTTAGCCAAATTTTGAGGTTTGCAAAGGATTCTGGGTAACAGAACCTGGTCCGAGCCACACAAGTCACCCCATCTTGGATTCCTCTAGGTCTCTAGTTTTCAGAAATGCACAGGTTTGGTAGGTTTCCCTAGGTGGCGGCTGAGCTACAGGCCAAAATCTACAGGTAGGCACTTTGCAAAAAACACCTCTGTTTTCTTCTAAAAAATTGGATGTGTCCACGTTGCGCTTTGGGGCGTTTCCTGTCGCGGGCGCTAGGCCTACCCACACAAGTGAGGTATAATTTTTATCTGGAGACGTGGGGGAACGCTGGGTGGAAGGATATTTGTGGCTCCTCTCAGATTCCAGAACTTTCTGCCACAGAAATGTGAGGAACATGTGTTTTTTTAGCCAAATTTTGAGGTTTGCAAAGGATTCTGGGTAACAGAACCTGGTCCGAGCCACACAAGTCACCCCATCTTGGATTCCCCTAGGTCTCTAGTTTTCAGAAATGCACAGGTTTGGTAGGTTTCCCTGGGTGGCGGCTGAGCTACAGGCCAAAATCTACAGGTTGGCACTTTGCAAAAAACACCTCTGTTTTCTTTCAAACATTTTGATGTGTCCACGTTGCGCTTTGGTGCGTTTCCTGTCGCGGGCGCTAGGCCTACCCACCCAAGTGAGGTATCATTTTTATCGGGAGATGTGGGGGAACACTGGGTGGAAGGAAATTTGTGGCTCCTCTCAGATTCCAGAACTTTCTGCCACAGAAATGTGAGGAACATGTGTTTTTTTAGCCAAATTTTGAGGTTTGCAAAGGATTCTGGGTAACAGAACCTGGTCCGAGACACACAAGTCACCCCATCTTGGATTCCCCTAGGTCTCTAGTTTTCATAAATGCACCGGTTTTGTAGGTTTCCATAGGTGCCAGCTGAGCTACAGGCCAAAATCTACAGGTAGGCACTTTGCAACAAACACCTCTGTTTTGTTTCAAAAATGTGGATGTGTCCACGTTGCGCTTTGGGGCGTTTCCTGTCGCGGGCGCTAGGACTACCCACACAAGTGAGGTATCATTTTTATCGGGAGACGTGGGGGAACGCTGGGTGGAAGGAAATTTGTGGCTCCTCTCAGATTCCAGAACTTTCTGCCACAGAAATGTGAGGAACATGTGTTTTTTTAGCCAAATTTTGAGGTTTGCAAAGGATTCTGGGTAACAGAACCTGGTCCGAGCCACAAAAGTCACCCCATCTTGGATTCCCCTAGGTCTCTTTTTCAGAAATGCACAGGTTTGGTAGGTTTCCCTAGGTGCCGGCTGAGCTACAGGCCAAAATCTACAGGTAGGCACTTTGCAAAAAACACCTCTGTTTTCTTTCAAAAATTTGGATGTGTCCACGTTGCGCTTTGGGGTGTTTCCTGTCGCGGGCGCTAGGCCTACCCACACAAGTGAGGTATCATTTTTATCGGGAGACGTGGGGGAACACTGGGTGGAAGGAAATTTGTGGCTCCTCTCAGATTCCAGAACTTTCTGCCACAGAAATGTGAGGAACATGTGTTTTTTTAACCAAATTTTGAGGTTTGCAAAGGATTCTGGGTAACAGAACCTGGTCCGAGCCACACAAGTCACCCCATCTTGGATTCCCCTAGGTCTCTATTGTTCAGAAATGCACAGGTTTGGTAGGTTTCCCTAGGTGGCGGCTGAGCTACAGGCCAAAACCTACAGGTAGGCACTTTGGAAAAAACACCTCTGTTTTCTTTCAAACATTTGGAGGTGTCCACGTTGCGCTTTGGGGCGTCTTCTGTTGCGGGCGCTAAGCCTACCTACACAAGTGAGGTATAATTGTTATCGAGAGACGTGGGGGAACGCTGGGTGGAAGGAAATTTGTGGCTCCTCTCAGATTCCAGAACTTTCTGCCACAGAAATGTGAGGAACATGTGTTTTTTTAGCCAAATTTTGAGGTTTGCAAAGGATTCTGGGTAACAGAACCTGGTCCGAGCCACACAAGTCTCCCCATCTTGGATTCCTCTAGGTCTTTAGTTTTCAGAAATGCACAGGTTTGGTAGGTTTCCCTAGGTGGCGGCTGAGCTACAGGCCAAAATCTACAGGTAGGCACTTTGCAAAAAACACCTCTGTTTTCTTTAAAAAAATTGGATGTGTCCACGTTGCGCTTTAGGGCGTTTCCTGTCGCGGGCACTAGGCCTACCCACACAAGTGAGGTATAATTTTTATCGGGAGACGTGGGGGAACGCTGGGTGGAAGGAAATTTGTGGCTCCTCTCAGATTCCAGAACTTTCTGCCACAGAAATGTGAGGAACATGTGTTTTTTTAGCCAAATTTTGAGGTTTGCAAAGGATTCTGGGTAACAGAACCTGGTCCGAGCCACACAAGTCACCCCATCTTGGATTCCTCTAGGTCTCTAGTTTTTAGAAATGCACAGGTTTGGTAGGTTTCCCTAGGTGGCGGCTGAGCTACAGGCCAAAATCTACAGGTAGGCACTTTGCAAAAAACACCTCTGTTTTCTTCTAAAAAATTGGATGTGTCCACGTTGCGCTTTGGGGCGTTTCCTGTCGCGGGCGCTAGGCTTACCCACACAAGTGAGGTATCATTTTTATCTGAAAACGTGGGGGAACGCTGGGTGGAAGGAAATTTGTGGCTCCTTTCAGATTCCAGAACTTTCTGCCACAGAAATGTGAGGAACATGTGTTTTTTTAGCCAAATTTTGAGGTTTGCAAAGGATTCTGGGTAACAGAACCTGGTCCGAGCCACACAAGTGACCACATCTTGGATTCCCCTAGGTCTCTAGTTTTCAGAAATGCACAGGTTTGGTAGGTTTCCCTGGGTGGCGGCTGAGCTACAGGCCAAAATCTACAGGTTGGCACTTTGCAAAAAACACCTCTGTTTTCTTTCAAAAATGTTGATGTGTCCACGTTGCGCTTTGGTGCGTTTCCTGTCACCGGCGCTAGGCCTACCCACACAAGTGAGGTATCATTTTTATCGGGAGATGTGGGGGAACACTGGGTGAAAGGAAATTTGTGGCTCCTCTCAGATTCCAGAACTTTCTGCCACAGAAATGTGAGGAACATGTGTTTTTTTTGCCAAATTTTGAGGTTTGCAAAGGATTCTGGGTAACAGAACCTGGTCCGAGCCACACAAGTCACCCCATCTTGGATTCCCCTAGGTCTCTAGTTTTCAGAAATGCACAGGTTTGGTAGGTTTCCCTGGGTGGCGGCTGAGCTACAGGCCAAAATCTACAGGTTGGCACTTTGCAAAAAACACCTCTGTTTTCTTAAAAAAATTTTGATGTGTCCACGTTGCGCTTTGGTGCGTTTCCTGTCGCGGGCGCTAGGCCTACCCACCCAAGTGAGGTATCATTTTTATCGGGAGATGTGGGGGAACACTGGGTGGAAAGAAATTTGTGGCTCCTCTCAGATTCCAGAACTTTCTGCCACAGAAATGTGAGGAACATGTGTTTTTTTAGCCAAATTTTGAGGTTTGCAAAGGATTCTGGGTAACAGAACCTGGTCCGAGCCACAAAAGTCACCCCATCTTGGATTCCCCTAGGTCTCTTTTTCAGAAATGCACAGGTTTGGTAGGTTTCCCTAGGTGCCGGCTGAGCTACAGGCCAAAATCTACAGGTAGGCACTTTGCAAAAAACACCTCTGTTTTCTTTCAAAAATTTGGATGTGTCCACGTTGCGCTTTGGGGCGTTTCCTGTCGCGGGCGCTAGGCCTACCCACACAAATGAGGTATCATTTTTATCTGGAGACGTGGGGGAACGCTGGGTGGAAGGAAATTTGTGGCTCCTCTCAGATTCCAGAACTTTCTGCCACAGAAATGTGAGGAACATGTGTTTTTTTAGCCAAATTTTGAGGTTTGCAAAGGATTCTGGGTAACAGAACCTGGTCCGAGCCACACAAGTCACCCCATCTTGGATTCCCCTAGGTCTCTAGTTTTCATAAATGCACCGGTTTTGTAGGTTTCTGTAGGTGCCAGCTGAGCTACAGGATAAAATCTACCGGTAGGCACTTTGCAAAAAACCCCTCTGTTTTCTTTCAAAAATTTGGATGTGTCCACGTTGCGCTTTGGGGCGTTTCCTGTCGCGGGCGCTAGGCCTACCCACACAAGTGAGGTATCATTTTTATCGGGAGACGTGGGGGAACGCTGGGTGGAAGGACATTTGTGGCTCCTCTCAGATTCCAGAACTTTCTGCCACAGAAATGTGAGGAACATGTGTTTTTTTAGCCAAATTTTGAGGTTTGCAAAGGATTCTGGGTAACAGAACCTGGTCCGAGCCACACAAGTCACCCCATCTTGGATTCCCCTAGGTCTCTAGTTTTCATAAATGCACCGGTTTTGTAGGTTTCCATAGGTGCCAGCTGAGCTACAGGCCAAAATCTACAGGTAGGCACTTTGCAAAAAACACCTCTGTTTTCTTTAAAAAATTTGGATGTGTCCACGTTGCGCTTTGGGGCGTTTCCTGTCGCGGGCGCTAGGACTACCCACACAAGTGAGGTATAATTTTTATCGGGAGACGTGGGGGAACGCTGGGTGGAAGGAAATTTGTGGCTCCTCTCAGATTCCAGAACTTTCTGCCACAGAAATGTGAGGAACATGTGTTTTTTTAGCCAAATTTTGAGGTTTGCAAAGGATTCTGGGTAACAGAACCTGGTCCGAGCCACACAAGTCACCCCATCTTGGATTCCTCTAGGTCTCTAGTTTTTAGAAATGCACAGGTTTGGTAGGTTTCCCTAGGTGGCGGCTGAGCTACAGGCCAAAATCTACAGGTAGGCACTTTGCAAAAAACACCTCTGTTTTCTTCTAAAAAATTGGATGTGTCCACGTTGCGCTTTGGGGCGTTTCCTGTCGCGGGCGCTAGGCCTACCCACACAAGTGAGGTATCATTTTTAACTGGAGACGTGGGGGAATGCTGGGTGGAAGGAAATTTGTGGCTCCTCTCAGATTCCAGAACTTTCTGCCACAGAAATGTGAGGAACATGTGTTTTTTTAGCCAAATTTTGAGGTTTGCAAAGGATTCTGGGTAACAGAACCTGGTCCGAGCCACACAAGTTACCCCATCTTGGATTCCCCTAGGTCTCTAGTTTTCAGAAATGCACAGGTTTGGTAGGTTTCCCTAGGTGGCGGCTGAGCTACAGGCCAAAACCTACAGGTAGGCACTTTGCAAAAAACACCTCTGTTTTCTTTAAAAAATTTGGAGGTGTCCACGTTGCGCTTTGGGGCGTTTCCTGTCGCGGGCACTAGGCCTACCCACACAAATGAGGTATCATTTTTATCTGGAGACGTGGGGGAACGCTGGGTGGAAGGAAATTTGTGTCTCCTCTCAGATTCCAGAACTTTCTGCCACAGAAATGTGAGGAACATGTGTTTTTTTAGCCAAATTTTGAGGTTTGCAAAGGATTCTGGGTAACAGAACCTGGTCCGAGCCACACAAGTCACCCCATCTTGGATTCCCCTAGGTCTCTAGTTTTCATAAATGCACCGGTTTTGTAGGTTTCCGTAGGTGCCAGCTGAGCTACAGGCCAAAATCTACCGGTAGGCACTTTGCAAAAAACACCTCTGTTTTCTTTAAAAAAATTGGATGTGTCCACGTTGCGCTTTAGGGCGTTTCCTGTCGCGGGCACTAGGCCTACCCACACAAGTGAGGTATAATTTTTATCGGGAGACGTGGGGGAACGCTGGGTGGAAGGAAATTTGTGGCTCCTCTCAGATTCCAGAACTTTCTGCCACAGAAATGTGAGGAACATGTGTTTTTTTAGCCAAATTTTGAGGTTTGCAAAGGATTCTGGGTAACAGAACCTGGTCCGAGCCACACAAGTCACCCCATCTTGGATTCCTCTAGGTCTCTAGTTTTTAGAAATGCACAGGTTTGGTAGGTTTCCCTAGGTGGCGGCTGAGCTACAGGCCAAAATCTACAGGTAGGCACTTTGCAAAAAACACCTCTGTTTTCTTCTAAAAAATTGGATGTGTCCACGTTGCGCTTTGGGGCGTTTCCTGTCGCGGGCGCTAGGCCTACCCACACAAGTGAGGTATCATTTTTATCTGGAGACGTGGGGGAATGCTGGGTGGAAGGAAATTTGTGGCTCCTCTCAGATTCCAGAACTTTCTGCCACAGAAATGTGAGGAACATGTGTTTTTTTAGCCAAATTTTGAGGTTTGCAAAGGATTCTGGGTAACAGAACCTGGTCCGAGCCACACAAGTTACCCCATCTTGGATTCCCCTAGGTCTCTAGTTTTCAGAAATGCACAGGTTTGGTAGGTTTCCCTAGGTGGCGGCTGAGCTACAGGCCAAAACCTACAGCTAGGCACTTTGCAAAAAACACCTCTGTTTTCTTTAAAAAATTTGGAGGTGTCCACGTTGCGCTTTGGGGCGTTTCCTGTCGCGGGCACTAGGCCTACCCACACAAATGAGGTATCATTTTTATCTGGAGACGTGGGGGAACGCTGGGTGGAAGGAAATTTGTGTCTCCTCTCAGATTCCAGAACTTTCTGCCACAGAAATGTGAGGAACATGTGTTTTTTTAGCCAAATTTTGAGGTTTGCAAAGGATTCTGGGTAACAGAACCTGGTCCGAGCCACACAAGTCACCCCATCTTGGATTCCCCTAGGTCTCTAGTTTTCATAAATGCACCGGTTTTGTAGGTTTCCGTAGGTGCCAGCTGAGCTACAGGCCAAAATCTACCGGTAGGCACTTTGCAAAAAACCCCTCTGTTTTCTTTCAAAAATTTGAATGTGTCCACGTTGCGCTTTGGGGCGTTTCCTGTCGCGGGCGCTAGGCCTACCCACACAAGTGAGGTATCATTTTTATCGGGAGACGTGGGGGAACACTGGGTGGAAGGAAATTTGTGGCTCCTCTCAGATTCCAGAACTTTCTGCCACAGAAATGTGAGGAACATGTGTTTTTTTAGCCAAATTTTGAGGTTTGCAAAGGATTCTGGGTAACAGAACCTGGTCCGAGCCACAAAAGTCACCCCATCTTGGATTCCCCTAGGTCTCTTTTTCAGAAATGCACAGGTTTGGTAGGTTTCCCTAGGTGCCGGCTGAGCTACAGGCCAAAATCTACAGGTAGGCACTTTGCAAAAAACACCTCTGTTTTCTTTCAAAAATTTGGATGTGTCCACATTGCGCTTTGGGGCGTTTCCTGACGCGGGCGCTAGGCCTACCCACACAAGTGAGGTATCATTTTTATCGGGAGACGTGGGGGAACACTGGGTGGAAGAAAATTTGTGGCTCCTCTCAGATTCCAGAACTTTCTGCCACAGAAATGTGAGGAACATGTGTTTTTTTAACCAAATTTTGAGGTTTGCAAAGGATTCTGGGTAACAGAACCTGGTCCGAGCCACACAAGTCACCCCATCTTGGATTCCCCTAGGTCTCTATTGTTCAGAAATGCACAGGTTTGGTAGGTTTCCCTAGGTGGCGGCTGAGCTACAGGCCAAAACCTACAGGTAGGCACTTTGGAAAAAACACCTCTGTTTTCTTTCAAACATTTGGAGGTGTCCACGTTGCGCTTTGGGGCGTCTT
Organism: Pleurodeles waltl; assembly: GCF_031143425.1. NCBI lineage: Eukaryota > Metazoa > Chordata > Amphibia > Caudata > Salamandridae > Pleurodeles > Pleurodeles waltl. The sequence continues at coordinate 577,040,526 of NC_090443.1, read as the reverse complement.
CTGTTGCGGGCGCTAAGCCTACCTACACAAGTGAGGTATAATTTTTATCGAGAGACGTGGGGGAACGCTGGGTGGAAGGAAATTTGTGGCTCCTCTCAGATTCCAGAACTTTCTGCCACAGAAATGTGAGGAACATGTGTTTTTTTAGCCAAATTTTGAGGTTTGCAAAGGATTCTGGGTAACAGAACCTGGTCCGAGCCACACAAGTCACCCCATCTTGGATTCCTCTAGGTCTCTAGTTTTCAGAAATGCACAGGTTTGGTAGGTTTCCCTAGGTGGCGGCTGAGCTACAGGCCAAAATCTACAGGTAGGCACTTTGCAAAAAACACCTCTGTTTTCTTCTAAAAAATTGGATGTGTCCACGTTGCGCTTTGGGGCGTTTCCTGTCGCGGGCGCTAGGCCTACCCACGCAAGTGAGGTATTATTTTTATCTGGAGACGTGGGGGAACGCTGGGTGGAAGGAAATTTGTGGCTCCTTTCAGATTCCAGAACTTTCTGCCACAGAAATGTGAGGAACATGTGTTTTTTTAGCCAAATTTTGAGGTTTGCAAAGGATTCTGGGTAACAGAACCTGGTCCGAGCCACACAAGTGACCCCATCTTGGATTCCCCTAGGTCTCTAGTTTTCAGAAATGCACAGGTTTGGTAGGTTTCCCTGGGTGGCGGCTGAGCTACAGGCCAAAATCTACAGGTTGGCACTTTGCAAAAAACACCTCTGTTTTCTTTAAAAAATGTTGATGTGTCCACGTTGTGCTTTGGTGCGATTCCTGTCACCGGCGCTAGGCCTACCCACACAAGTGAGGTATCATTTTTATCGGGAGATGTGGGGGAACACTGGGTGAAAGGAAATTTGTGGCTCCTCTCAGATTCCAGAACTTTCTGCCACAGAAATGTGAGGAACATGTGTTGTTTTTGCCAAATTTTGAGGTTTGCAAAGGATTCTGGGTAACAGAACCTGGTCCGAGCCACACAAGTGACCCCATCTTGGATTCCCCTAGGTCTCTAGTTTTCAGAAATGCATAGGTTTGGTAGGTTTCCCTGGGTGGCGGCTGAGCTACAGGCCAAAATCTACAGCTAGGCACTTTGCAAAAAACACCTCTGTTTTCTTTAAAAAATTTGGAGGTGTCCACGTTGCGCTTTGGGGCGTTACCTGTCGCGGGCACTAGGCCTACCCACACAAATGAGGTATCATTTTTATCTGGAGACGTGGGGGAACGCTGGGTGGAAGGAAATTTGTGGCTCCTTTCAGATTCCAGAACTTTCTGCCACAGAAATGTGAGGAACATGTGTTTTTTTAGCCAAATTTTGAGGTTTGCAAAGGATTCTGGGTAACAGAACCTGGTCTGAGCCACACAAGTCACCCCATCTTGGATTCCCCTAGGTCTCTAGTTTTCATAAATGCACCGGTTTTGTAGGTTTCCGTAGGTGCCAGCTGAGCTACAGGCCAAAATCTACCGGTAGGCACTTTGTAAAAAACACCTCTGTTTTCTTTCAAAAATTTGGATGTGTCCACGTTGCGCTTTGGGGCGTTTCCTGTCGCGGGCACTAGGCCTACCCACACAAGTGAGGTATAATTTTTATCGGGAGACGTGGGGGAACGCTGGGTGGAAGGAAATTTGTCGCTCCTCTCAGATTCCAGAACTTTCTGCCACAGAAATGTGAGGAACATGTGTTTTTTTAGCCAAATTTTGAGGTTTGCAAAGGATTCTGGGTAACAGAACCTGGTCCGAGCCACACAAGGCACCCCATCTTGGATTCCTCTAGGTCTCTAGTTTTCAGAAATGCACAGGTTTGGTAGGTTTCCCTAGGTGGCGGCTGAGCTACAGGCCAAAATCTACAGGTAGGCACTTTGCAAAAAACACCTCTGTTTTCTTCTAAAAAATTGGATGTGTCCACGTTGCGCTTTGGGGCGTTTCCTGTCGCGGGCGCTAGGCCTACCCACACAAGTGAGGTATCATTTTTATCTGGAGACGTGGGGGAACGCTGGGTGGAAGGAAATTTGTGGCTCCTCTCAGATTCCAGAACTTTCAGCCACCGAAATGTCAGGAACATGTGTTTTTTTAGCCACATTTTGAGGTTTGCAAAGGATTCTGGGTAACAGAACCTGGTCCGAGCCACACAAGTTACCCCATATTGGATTCCCCTAGGTCTCTAGTTTTCAGAAATGCACAGGTTTGGTAGGTTTCCCTAGGTGGCGGCTGAGCTACAGGCCAAAACCTACAGGTAGGCACTTTGCAAAAAACACCTCTGTTTTCTTTAAAAAATTTGGAGGTGTCCACGTTGCGCTTTGGGGCGTCTTCTGTCGCGGGCGCTAAGCCTACCTACACAAGGGAGGTATCATTTGTATCGAGAGACGTGGGGGAACGCTGGGTGGAAGGAAATTTGTGGCTCCTCTCAGATTCCAGAACTTTCTGCCACAGAAATGTGAGGAACATGTGTTTTTTTAGCCAAATTTTGAGGTTTGCAAAGGATTCTGGGTAACAGAACCTGGTCCGAGCCACAAAAGTCACCCCATCTTGGATTCCCCTAGGTCTCTTTTTCAGAAATGCACATGTTTGGTAGGTTTCCCTAGGTGCCGGCTGAGCTACAGGCCAAAATCTACAGGTAGGCACTTTGCAAAAAACACCTCTGTTTTCTTTCAAAAATTTGGATGTGTCCACGTTGCGCTTTGGGGCGTTTCCTGTCGCGGGCGCTAGGCCTACCCACACAAATGAGGTATCATTTTTATCTGGAGACGTGGGGGAACGCTGGGTGGAAGGAAATTTGTGGCTCCTCTCAGATTCCAGAACTTTCTGCCACAGAAATGTGAGGAACATGTGTTTTTTTAGCCAAATTTTGAGGTTTGCAAAGGATTCTGGGTAACAGAACCTGGTCCGAGCCACACAAGTCACCCCATCTTGGATTCCCCTAGGTCTCTAGTTTTCATAAATGCACCGGTTTTGTAGGTTTCCATAGGTGCCAGCTGAGCTACAGGCCAAAATCTACCGGTAGGCACTTTGCAAAAAACCCCTCTGTTTTCTTTCAAAAATTTGGATGTGTCCACGTTGCGCTTTGGGGCGTTTCCTGTCGCGGGCGCTAGGCCTACCCACACAAATGAGGTATCATTTTTATCTGGAGACGTGGGGGAACGCTGGGTGGAAGGACATTTGTGGCTCCTCTCAGATTCCAGAACTTTCTGCCACAGAAATGTGAGGAACATGTGTTTTTTTAGCCAAATTTTGAGGTTTGCAAAGGATTCTGGGTAACAGAACCTGGTCCGAGCCACACAAGTCACCCCATCTTGGATTCCCCTAGGTCTCTAGTTTTCATAAATGCACCGGTTTTGTAGGTTTCCATAGGTGCCAGCTGAGCTACAGGCCAAAATCTACAGGTAGGCACTTTGCAAAAAACACCTCTGTTTTCTTTCAAAAATTTGGATGTGTCCACGTTGCGCTTTGGGGCGTTTCCTGTCGCGGGCGCTAGGACTACCCATACAAGTGAGGTATCATTTTTATCGGGAGACGTGGGGGAACGCTGGGTGGAAGGAAATTTGTGGCTCCTCTCAGATTCCAGAACTTTCTGCCACAGAAATGTGAGGAACATGTGTTTTTTTAGCCAAATTTTGAGGTTTGCAAAGGATTCTGGGTAACAGAACCTGGTCCGAGCCACAAAAGTCACCCCATCTTGGATTCCCCTAGGTCTCTTTTTCAGAAATGCACAGGTTTGGTAGGTTTCCCTAGGTGCCGGCTGAGCTACAGGCCAAAATCTACAGGTAGGCACTTTGCAAAAATCACCTCTGTTTTCTTTAAAAAATTTGGATGTGTCCACGTTGCGCTTTTGGGCGTTTCCTGTCGCGGGCGCTAGGCCTACCCACACAAGTGAGGTATCATTTTTATCGGGAGACGTGGGGGAATACTGGGTGGAAGGAAATTTGTGGCTCCTCTCAGATTCCAGAACTTTCTGCCACAGAAATGTGAGGAACATGTGTTTTTTTAACCAAATTTTGAGGTTTGCAAAGGATTCTGTGTAACAGAACCTGGTCCGAGCCACACAAGTTACCCCATCTTGGATTCCCCTAGGTCTCTAGTTTTCAGAAATGCACAGGTTTGGTAGGTTTCCCTAGGTGGCGGCTGAGCTACAGGCCAAAACCTACAGGTAGGTACTTTGGAAAAAACACCTCTGTTTTCTTTCAAACATTTGGAGGTGTCCACGTTGCGCTTTGGGGCGTCTTCTGTTGCGGGCGCTAAGCCTACCTACACAAGTGAGGTATAATTTTTATCGAGAGACGTGGGGGAACGCTGGGTGGAAGGAAATTTGTCGCTCCTCTCAGATTCCAGAACTTTCTGCCACAGAAATGTAAGGAACATGTGTTTTTTTAGCCAAATTTTGAGGTTTGCAAAGGATTCTGGGTAACAGAACCTGGCCCGAGCCACACAAGTCACCCCATCTTGGATTCCTCTAGGTCTCTAGTTTTCAGAAATGCACAGGTTTGGTAGGTTTCCCTAGGTGGCGGCTGAGCTACAGGCCAAAATCTACAGGTAGGCACTTTGCAAAAAACACCTCTGTTTTCTTCTAAAAAATTGGATGTGTCCACGTTGCGCTTTGGGGCGTTTCCTGTCGCGGGCACTAGGCCTACCCACGCAAGTGAGGTATTATTTTTATCTGGAGACGTAGGGGAACGCTGGGTGGAAGGAAATTTGTGGCTCCTTTCAGATTCCAGAACTTTCTGCCACAGAAATGTGAGGAACATGTGTTTTTTTAGCCAAATTTTGAGGTTTGCAAAGGATTCTGGGTAACAGAACCTGGTCCGAGCCACAAAAGTCACCCCATCTTGGATTCCCCTAGGTCTCTTTTTCAGAAATGCACAGGTTTGGTAGGTTTCCCTAGGTGCCGGCTGAGCTACAGGCCAAAATCTACAGGTAGGCACTTTGCAAAAATCACCTCTGTTTTCTTTAAAAAATTTGGATGTGTCCACGTTGCGCTTTTGGGCGTTTCCTGTCGCGGGCGCTAGGCCTACCCACACAAGTGAGGTATCATTTTTATCGGGAGACGTGGGGGAATACTGGATGGAAGGAAATTTGTGGCTCCTCTCAGATTCCAGAACTTTCTGCCACAGAAATGTGAGGAACATGTGTTTTTTTAACCAAATTTTGAGGTTTGCAAAGGATTCTGTGTAACAGAACCTGGTCCGAGCCACACAAGTTACCCCATCTTGGATTCCCCTAGGTCTCTAGTTTTCAGAAATGCACAGGTTTGGTAGGTTTCCCTAGGTGGCGGCTGAGCTACAGGCCAAAACCTACAGGTAGGCACTTTGGAAAAAACACCTCTGTTTTCTTTCAAACATTTGGAGGTGTCCACGTTGCGCTTTGGGGCGTCTTCTGTTGCGGGCGCTAAGCCTACCTACACAAGTGAGGTATAATTTTTATCGAGAGACGTGGGGGAACGCTGGGTGGAAGGAAATTTGTCGCTCCTCTCAGATTCCAGAACTTTCTGCCACAGAAATGTAAGGAACATTTGTTTTTTTAGCCAAATTTTGAGGTTTGCAAAGGATTCTGGGTAACAGAACCTGGCCCGAGCCACACAAGTCACCCCATCTTGGATTCCTCTAGGTCTCTAGTTTTCAGAAATGCACAGGTTTGGTAGGTTTCCCTAGGTGGCGGCTGAGCTACAGGCCAAAATCTACAGGTAGGCACTTTGCAAAAAACACCTCTGTTTTCTTCTAAAAAATTGGATGTGTCCACGTTGCGCTTTGGGGCGTTTCCTGTCGCGGGCGCTAGGCCTACCCACACAAGTGATGTATAATTTTTATCTGGAGACGTGGGGGAACGCTGGGTGGAAGGAAATTTGTGGCTCCTCTCAGATTCCAGAACTTTCTGCCGCAGAAATGTGAGGAACATGTGTTTTTTTAGCCAAATTTTGAGGTTTGCAAAGGATTCTGGGTAACAGAACCTGGTCCGAGCCACACAAGTTACCCCATCTTGGATTCCCCTAGGTCTCTAGTTTTCAGAAATGCACAGGTTTGGTAGGTTTCCCTAGGTGGCGGCTGAGCTACAGGCCAAAACCTGCAGGTAGGCACTTTGCAAAAAAAACCTCTGTTTTCTTTAAAAAATTTGGAGGTGTCCACGTTGCGCTTTGGGGCGTCTTCTGTCGCAGGCGCTAAGCCTACTTACACAAGGGAGGTATCATTTGTATCGAGAGACGTGGGGGAACGCTGGGTGGAAGGAAATTTGTGGCTCCTCTCAGATTCCAGAACTTTCTGCCACAGAAATGTGAGGAACATGTGTTTTTTTAGCCAAATTTTGAGGTTTGCAAAGGATTCTGGGTAACAGAACCTGGTCCGAGCCACACAAGTCACCCCATCTTGGATTCCCCTAGGTCTCTATTGTTCAGAAATGCACAGGTTTGGTAGGTTTCCCTAGGTGGCGGCTGAGCTACAGGCCAAAACCTACAGGTAGGCACTTTGGAAAAAACACCTCTGTTTTCTTTCAAAAATTTGGAGGTGTCCACGTTGCGCTTTGGGGCGTTTCCTGTCGCGGGCGCTAAGCCTACCCACACAAGTGAGGTATCATTTTTATCGATAGACGTGGGGGAACGCTGGGTGGAAGGAAATTTGTGGCTCCTCTCAGATTCCAGAACTTTCTGCCACAGAAATGTGAGGAACATGGTTATTTTTAGCCAAATTTTGAGGTTTGCAAAGGATTCTGGGTAACAGAACCTGGTCCGAGCCACACAAATCACCCCATCTTGGATTCCTCTAGGTCTCTAGTTTTCAGAAATGCACAGGTTTGGTAGGTTTCCCTAGGTGGCGGCTGAGCTACAGGCCAAAATCTACAGGTAGGCACTTTGCAAAAAACACCTCTGTTTTCTTTAAAAAAATTGTATGTGTCCACGTTGCGCTTTGGGGCGTTTCCTGTCGCGGGTGCTAGGCCTACCCACACAAGTGAGGTATCATTTTTATCTGGAGACGTGGGGGAACGCTGGGTGGAAGGAAATTTGTGGCTCCTCTCAGATTCCAGAACTTTCTGCCACAGAAATGTGAGGAACATGTGTTTTTTTAGCCAAATTTTGAGGTTTGCAAAGGATTCTGGGTAACAGAACCTGGTCCGAGCCACACAAATCACCCCATCTTGGATTCCTCTAGGTCTCTAGTTTTCAGAAATGCACAGGTTTGGTAGGTTTCCCTAGGTGGCGGCTGAGCTACAGGCCAAAATCTACCGGTAGGCACTTTGCAAAAAACACCTCTGTTTTCTTTCAAAAATGTGGATGTGTCCACGTTGCGCTTTGGGGCGTTTCCTGTCACGGGCACTAGGCCTACCCACACAAGTGAGGTATAATTTTTATCGGGAGACGTGGGGGAACGCTGGGTGGAAGGAAATTTGTGGCTCCTCTCAGATTCCAGAACTTTCTGCCACAGAAATGTGAGGAACATGTGTTTTTTTAGCCAAATTTTGAGGTTTGCAAAGGATTCTGGGTAACAGAACCTGGTCCGAGCCACACAAGTCACCCCATCTTGGATTCCTCTAGGTCTCTAGTTTTCAGAAATGCACAGGTTTGGTAGGTTTCCCTAGGTGGCGGCTGAGCTACAGGCCAAAATCTACAGGTAGGCACTTTGCAAAAAACACCTCTGTTTTCTTCTAAAAAATTGGATGTGTCCACGTTGCGCTTTGGGGCGTTTCCTGTCGCGGGCGCTAGGCCTACCCACACAAGTGAGGTATAATTTTTATCTGGAGACGTGGGGGAACGCTGGGTGGAAGGAAATTTGTGGCTCCTCTCAGATTCCAGAACTTTCTGCCGCAGAAATGTGAGGAACATGTGTTTTTTTAGCCAAATTTTGAGGTTTGCAAAGGATTCTGGGTAACAGAACCTGGTCCGAGCCACACAAGTTACCCCATCTTGGATTCCCCTAGGTCTCTAGTTTTCAGAAATGCACAGGTTTGGTAGGTTTCCCTAGGTGGCGGCTGAGCTACAGGCCAAAACCTGCAGGTAGGCACTTTGCAAAAAAAACCTCTGTTTTCTTTAAAAAATTTGGAGGTGTCCACGTTGCGCTTTGGGGCGTCTTCTGTCGCGGGCGCTAAGCCTACTTACACAAGGGAGGTATCATTTGTATCGAGAGACGTGGGGGAACGCTGGGTGGAAGGAAATTTGTGGCTCCTCTCAGATTCCAGAACTTTCTGCCACAGAAATGTGAGGAACATGTGTTTTTTTAGCCAAATGTTGAGGTTTGCAAAGGATTCTGGGTAACAGAACCTGGTCCGAGCCACACAAGTCACCCCATCTTGGATTCCCCTAGGTCTCTAGTTTTCAGAAATGCACAGGTTTGGTAGGTTTCCCTAGGTGGCGGCTGAGCTACAGGCCAAAATCTACAGGTAGGCACTTTGCAAAAAACACCTCTGTTTTCTTCTAAAAAATTGGATGTGTCCACGTTGCGCTTTGGGGCGTTTCCTGTCGCGGGCGCTAGGCCTACCCACACAAGTGAGGTATCATTTTTATCGGGAGACGTGGGGGAACACTGGGTGGAAGGAAATTTGTGGCTCCTCTCAGATTCCAGAACTTTCTGCCACAGAAATGTGAGGAACATGTGTTTTTTTAGCCAAATTTTGAGGTTTGCAAAGGATTCTGGGTAACAGAACCTGGTCCGAGCCACAAAAGTCACCCCATCTTGGATTCCCCTAGGTCTCTTTTTCAGAAATGCACAGGTTTGGTAGGTTTCCCTAGGTGCCGGCTGAGCTACAGGCCAAAATCTACAGGTAGGCACTTTGCAAAAAACACCTCTGTTTTCTTTCAAAAATTTGGATGTGTCCACATTGCGCTTTGGGGCGTTTCCTGTCGCGGGCGCTAGGCCTACCCACACAAGTGAGGTATCATTTTTATCGGGAGACGTGGGGGAACACTGGGTGGAAGGAAATTTGTGGCTCCTCTCAGATTCCAGAACTTTCTGCCACAGAAATGTGAGGAACATGTGTTTTTTTAACCACATTTTTAGGTTTGCAAAGGATTCTGGGTAACAGAACCTGGTCCGAGCCACACAAGTCACCCCATCTTGGATTCCCCTAGGTCTCTATTGTTCAGAAATGCACAGGTTTGGTAGGTTTCCCTAGGTGGCGGCTGAGCTACAGGCCAAAACCTACAGGTAGGCACTTTGGAAAAAACACCTCTGTTTTCTTTCAAACATTTGGAGGTGTCCACGTTGCGCTTTGGGGCGTCTTCTGTTGCGGGCGCTAAGCCTACCTACACAAGTGAGGTATAATTTTTATCGAGAGACGTGGGGGAACGCTGGGTGGAAGGAAATTTGTGGCTCCTCTCAGATTCCAGAACTTTCTGCCACAGAAATGTGAGGAACATGTGTTTTTTTAGCCAAATTTTGAGGTTTGCAAAGGATTCTGGGTAACAGAACCTGGTCCGAGCCACACAAGTCACCCCATCTTGGATTCCTCTAGGTCTCTAGTTTTCAGAAATGCACAGGTTTGGTAGGTTTCCCTAGGTGGCGGCTGAGCTACAGGCCAAAATCTACAGGTAGGCACTTTGCAAAAAACACCTCTGTTTTCTTCTAAAAAATTGGATGTGTCCACGTTGCGCTTTGGGGCGTTTCCTGTCGCGGGCGCTAGGCCTACCCACGCAAGTGAGGTATTATTTTTATCTGGAGACGTGGGGGAACGCTGGGTGGAAGGAAATTTGTGGCTCCTTTCAGATTCCAGAACTTTCTGCCACAGAAATGTGAGGAACATGTGTTTTTTTAGCCAAATTTTGAGGTTTGCAAAGGATTCTGGGTAACAGAACCTGGTCCGAGCCACACAAGTGACCCCATCTTGGATTCCCCTAGGTCTCTAGTTTTCAGAAATGCACAGGTTTGGTAGGTTTCCCTGGGTGGCGGCTGAGCTACAGGCCAAAATCTACAGGTTGGCACTTTGCAAAAAACACCTCTGTTTTCTTTAAAAAATGTTGATGTGTCCACGTTGCGCTTTGGTGCGATTCCTGTCACCGGCGCTAGGCCTACCCACACAAGTGAGGTATCATTTTTATCGGGAGATGTGGGGGAACACTGGGTGAAAGGAAATTTGTGGCTCCTCTCAGATTCCAGAACTTTCTGCCATATAAATGTGAGGAACATGTGTTGTTTTTGCCAAATTTTGAGGTTTGCAAAGGATTCTGGGTAACAGAACCTGGTCCGAGCCACACAAGTGACCCCATCTTGGATTCCCCTAGGTCTCTTTTTCAGAAATGCACAGGTTTGGTAGGTTTCCCAAGGTGGCGGCTGAGCTACAGGCCAAAACCTACAGGTAGGCACTTTGGAAAAAACACCTCTGTTTTCTTTCAAAAATTTGGAGGTGTCCACGTTGCGCTTTGGGGCGTTTCCTGTCGCGGGCGCTAAGCCTACCCACACAAGTGAGGTATCATTTTTATCGATAGACGTGGGGGAACGCTGGGTGGAAGGAAATTTGTGGCTCCTCTCAGATTCCAGAACTTTCTGCCACAGAAATGTGAGGAACATGTGTTTTTTTAGCCAAATTTTGAGGTTTGCAAAGGATTCTGGGTAACAGAACCTGGTCCGAGCCACACAAGTCACCCCATCTTGGATTCCTCTAGGTCTCTAGTTTTCAGAAATGCACAGGTTTGGTAGGTTTCCCTAGGTGGCGGCTGAGCTACAGGCCAAAATCTACAGGTAGGCACTTTGCAAAAAACACCTCTGTTTTCTTCTAAAAAATTGGATGTGTCCACGTTGCGCTTTGGGGCGTTTTCTGTCGCGGGCGCTAGGCCTACCCACACAAGTGAGGTATAATTTTTATCTGGAGACGTGGGGGAACGCTGGGTGGAAGGAAATTTGTGGCTCCTCTCAGATTCCAGAACTTTCTGCCGCAGAAATGTGAGGAACATGTGTTTTTTTAGCCAAATTTTGAGGTTTGCAAAGGATTCTGGGTAACAGAACCTGGTCCGAGCCACACAAGTTACCCCATCTTGGATTCCCCTAGGTCTCTAGTTTTCAGAAATGCACAGGTTTGGTAGGTTTCCCTAGGTGGCGGCTGAGCTACAGGCCAAAACCTGCAGGTAGGCACTTTGCAAAAAAAACCTCTGTTTTCTTTAAAAAATTTGGAGGTGTCCACGTTGCGCTTTGGGGCGTCTTCTGTCGCAGGCGCTAAGCCTACTTACACAAGGGAGGTATCATTTGTATCGAGAGACGTGGGGGAACGCTGGGTGGAAGGAAATTTGTGGCTCCTCTCAGATTCCAGAACTTTCTGCCACAGAAATGTGAGGAACATGTGTTTTTTTAGCCAAATTTTGAGGTTTGCAAAGGATTCTGGGTAACAGAACCTGGTCCGAGCCACACAAGTCACCCCATCTTGGATTCCCCTAGGTCTCTATTGTTCAGAAATGCACAGGTTTGGTAGGTTTCCCTAGGTGGCGGCTGAGCTACAGGCCAAAACCTACAGGTAGGCACTTTGGAAAAAACACCTCTGTTTTCTTTCAAAAATTTGGAGGTGTCCACGTTGCGCTTTGGGGCGTTTCCTGTCGCGGGCGCTAAGCCTACCCACACAAGTGAGGTATCATTTTTATCGATAGACGTGGGGGAACGCTGGGTGGAAGGAAATTTGTGGCTCCTCTCAGATTCCAGAACTTTCTGCCACAGAAATGTGAGGAACATGGTTATTTTTAGCCAAATTTTGAGGTTTGCAAAGGATTCTGGGTAACAGAACCTGGTCCGAGCCACACAAATCACCCCATCTTGGATTCCTCTAGGTCTCTAGTTTTCAGAAATGCACAGGTTTGGTAGGTTTCCCTAGGTGGCGGCTGAGCTACAGGCCAAAATCTACAGGTAGGCACTTTGCAAAAAACACCTCTGTTTTCTTTAAAAAAATTGTATGTGTCCACGTTGCGCTTTGGGGCGTTTCCTGTCGCGGGTGCTAGGCCTACCCACACAAGTGAGGTATCATTTTTATCTGGAGACGTGGGGGAACGCTGGGTGGAAGGAAATTTGTGGCTCCTCTCAGATTCCAGAACTTTCTGCCACAGAAATGTGAGGAACATGTGTTTTTTTAGCCAAATTTTGAGGTTTGCAAAGGATTCTGGGTAACAGAACCTGGTCCGAGCCACACAAATCACCCCATCTTGGATTCCTCTAGGTCTCTAGTTTTCAGAAATGCACAGGTTTGGTAGGTTTCCCTAGGTGGCGGCTGAGCTACAGGCCAAAATCTACCGGTAGGCACTTTGCAAAAAACACCTCTGTTTTCTTTCAAAAATTTGGATGTGTCCACGTTGCGCTTTGGGGCGTTTCCTGTCACGGGCACTAGGCCTACCCACACAAGTGAGGTATAATTTTTGTCGGGAGACGTGGGGGAACGCTGGGTGGAAGGAAATTTGTGGCTCCTCTCAGATTCCGGAACTTTCTGCCACAGAAATGTGAGGAACATGTGTTTTTTTAGCCAAATTTTGAGGTTTGCAAAGGATTCTGGGTAACAGAACCTGGTCCGAGCCACACAAGTCACCCCATCTTGGATTCCTCTAGGTCTCTAGTTTTCAGAAATGCACAGGTTTGGTAGGTTTCCCTAGGTGGCGGCTGAGCTACAGGCCAAAATCTACAGGTAGGCACTTTGCAAAAAACACCTCTGTTTTCTTCTAAAAAATTGGATGTGTCCACGTTGCGCTTTGGGGCGTTTCCTGTCGCGGGCGCTAGGCCTACCCACACAAGTGAGGTATAATTTTTATCTGGAGACGTGGGGGAACGCTGGGTGGAAGGAAATTTGTGGCTCCTCTCAGATTCCAGAACTTTCTGCCGCAGAAATGTGAGGAACATGTGTTCTTTTAGCCAAATTTTGAGGTTTGCAAAGGATTCTGGGTAACAGAACCTGGTCCGAGCCACACAAGTTACCCCATCTTGGATTCCCCTAGGTCTCTAGTTTTCAGAAATGCACAGGTTTGGTAGGTTTCCCTAGGTGGCGGCTGAGCTACAGGCCAAAACCTGCAGGTAGGCACTTTGCAAAAAAAACCTCTGTTTTCTTTAAAAAATTTGGAGGTGTCCACGTTGCGCTTTGGGGCGTCTTCTGTCGCGGGCGCTAAGCCTACTTACACAAGGGAGGTATCATTTGTATCGAGAGACGTGGGGGAACGCTGGGTGGAAGGAAATTTGTGGCTCCTCTCAGATTCCAGAACTTTCTGCCACAGAAATGTGAGGAACATGTGTTTTTTTAGCCAAATTTTGAGGTTTGCAAAGGATTCTGGGTAACAGAACCTGGTCCGAGCCACACAAGTCACCCCATCTTGGATTCCCCTAGGTCTCTAGTTTTCAGAAATGCACAGGTTTGGTAGGTTTCCCTAGGTGGCGGCTGAGCTACAGGCCAAAATCTACAGGTAGGCACTTTGCAAAAAACACCTCTGTTTTCTTCTAAAAAATTGGATGTGTCCACGTTGCGCTTTGGGGCGTTTCCTGTCGCGGGCGCTAGGCCTACCCACACAAGTGAGGTATCATTTTTATCGGGAGACGTGGGGGAACACTGGGTGGAAGGAAATTTGTGGCTCCTCTCAGATTCCAGAACTTTCTGCCACAGAAATGTGAGGAACATGTGTTTTTTTTTAGCCAAATTTTGAGGTTTGCAAAGGATTCTGGGTAACAGAACCTGGTCCGAGCCACAAAAGTCACCCCATCTTGGATTCCCCTAGGTCTCTTTTTCAGAAATGCACAGGTTTGGTAGGTTTCCCTAGGTGCCGGCTGAGCTACAGGCCAAAATCTACAGGTAGGCACTTTGCAAAAAACACCTCTGTTTTCTTTCAAAAATTTGGATGTGTCCACATTGCGCTTTGGGGCGTTTCCTGTCGCGGGCGCTAGGCCTACCCACACAAGTGAGGTATCATTTTTATCGGGAGACGTGGGGGAACACTGGGTGGAAGGAAATTTGTGGCTCCTCTCAGATTCCAGAACTTTCTGCCACAGAAATGTGAGGAACATGTGTTTTTTTAACCAAATTTTTAGGTTTGCAAAGGATTCTGGGTAACAGAACCTGGTCCGAGCCACACAAGTCACCCCATCTTGGATTCCCCTAGGTCTCTATTGTTCAGAAATGCACAGGTTTGGTAGGTTTCCCTAGGTGGCGGCTGAGCTACAGGCCAAAACCTACAGGTAGGCACTTTGGAAAAAACACCTCTGTTTTCTTTCAAACATTTGGAGGTGTCCACGTTGCGCTTTGGGGCGTCTTCTGTTGCGGGCGCTAAGCCTACCTACACAAGTGAGGTATAATTTTTATCGAGAGACGTGGGGGAACGCTGGGTGGAAGGAAATTTGTGGCTCCTCTCAGATTCCAGAACTTTCTGCCACAGAAATGTGAGGAACATGTGTTTTTTTAGCCAAATTTTGAGGTTTGCAAAGGATTCTGGGTAACAGAACCTGGTCCGAGCCACACAAGTCACCCCATCTTGGATTCCTCTAGGTCTCTAGTTTTCAGAAATGCACAGGTTTGGTAGGTTTCCCTAGGTGGCGGCTGAGCTACAGGCCAAAATCTACAGGTAGGCACTTTGCAAAAAACACCTCTGTTTTCTTCTAAAAAATTGGATGTGTCCACGTTGCGCTTTGGGGCGTTTCCTGTCGCGGGCGCTAGGCCTACCCACGCAAGTGAGGTATTATTTTTATCTGGAGACGTGGGGGAACGCTGGGTGGAAGGAAATTTGTGGCTCCTTTCAGATTCCAGAACTTTCTGCCACAGAAATGTGAGGAACATGTGTTTTTTTAGCCAAATTTTGAGGTTTGCAAAGGATTCTGGGTAACAGAACCTGGTCCGAGCCACACAAGTGACCCCATCTTGGATTCCCCTAGGTCTCTAGTTTTCAGAAATGCACAGGTTTGGTAGGTTTCCCTGGGTGGCGGCTGAGCTACAGGCCAAAATCTACAGGTTGGCACTTTGCAAAAAACACCTCTGTTTTCTTTAAAAAATGTTGATGTGTCCACGTTGCGCTTTGGTGCGATTCCTGTCACCGGCGCTAGGCCTACCCACACAAGTGAGGTATCATTTTTATCGGGAGATGTGGGGGAACACTGGGTGAAAGGAAATTTGTGGCTCCTCTCAGATTCCAGAACTTTCTGCCATATAAATGTGAGGAACATGTGTTGTTTTTGCCAAATTTTGAGGTTTGCAAAGGATTCTGGGTAACAGAACCTGGTCCGAGCCACACAAGTGACCCCATCTTGGATTCCCCTAGGTCTCTAGTTTTCAGAAATGCACAGGTTTGGTAGGTTTCCCTGGGTGGCGGCTGAGCTACAGGCCAAAATCTACAGGTTGGCACTTTGCAAAAAACACCTCTGTTTTCTTTAAAAAAATTGGATGTGTCCACGTTGCGCTTTGGGGTGTTTCCTGTCGCGGGCGCTAGGCCTACCCACACAAATGAGGTATTATTTTTATCTGGAGACGTGGGGGAACGCTGGGTGGAAGGAAATTTGTGGCTCCTCTCAGATTCCAGAACTTTCTGCCACAGAAATGTGAGGAACATGTGTTTTTTTAGCCAAATTTTGAGGTTTGCAAAGGATTCTGGGTAACAGAACCTGGTCCGAGCCACACAAGTCACCCCATCTTGGATTCCCCTAGGTCTCTAGTTTTCAGAAATGCACAGGTTTGGTAGGTTTCCCTAGGTGGCGGCTGAGCTACAGGCCAAAATCTACAGGTAGGCACTTTGCAAAAAACACCTCTGTTTTCTTTCAAAAATTTGGATGTGTCCACGTTGCGCTTTGGGGCGTTTCCTGTCGCGGGTGCTAGGTCTACCCACACAAGTGAGGTATCATTTTTATCGGGAGACGTGGGGGAACGCTGGGTGGAAGGAAATTTGTGGCTCCTCTCAGATTCCAGAACTTTCTGCCACAGAAATGTGAGGAACATGTGTTTTTTTAGCCAAATTTTGAGGTTTGCACAGGATTCTGGGTAACAGAACCTGGTCCGAGCCACACAAGTCACCCCATCTTGGATTCCCCTAGGTCTCTAGTTTTCATAAATGCACCGGTTTTGTAGGTTTCCATAGGTGACAGCTGAGCTACAGGCCAAAATCTACAGGTAGGCACTTTGCAAAAAACACCTCTGTTATCTTTCAAAAATGTGGATGTGTCCACGTTGCGCTTTGGGGCGTTTCCTGTCGCGGGCGCTAGGACTACCCACACAAGTGAGGTATCATTTTTATCAGGAGACGTGGGGGAACGGTGGGTGGAAGGAAATTTGTGGCTACTCTCAGATTCCAGAACTTTCTGCCACAGAAATGTGAGGAACATGTGTTTTTTTAGCCAAATTTTGAAGTTTGCAAAGGATTCTGGGTAACAGAACCTGGTCCAAGCCACACAAGTGACCCCATCTTGGATTCCCCTAGGTCTCTAGTTTTCAGAAATGCACAGGTTTGGTAGGTTTCCCTGGGTGGCGGCTGAGCTACAGGCCAAAATCTACAGGTTGGCACTTTGCAAAAAACACCTCTGTTTTCTTTAAAAAATGTTGATGTGTCCACGTTGCGCTTTGGTGCGTTTCCTGTCGCGGGCGCTAGGCCTACCCACACAAGTGAGGTATCATTTTTATCGGGAGATGTGGGGGAACACTGGGTGAAAGGAAATTTGTGGCTCCTCTCAGATTCCAGAACTTTCTGCCACAGAAATGTGAGGAACATGTGTTTTTTTAGCCAAATTTTGAGGTTTGCAAAGGATTCTGGGTAACAGAACCTGGTCCGAGCCACACAAATCACCCCATCTTGGATTCCTCTAGGTCTCTAGTTTTCAGAAATGCACAGGTTTGGTAGGTTTCCCTAGGTGGCGGCTGAGCTACAGGCCAAAATCTACAGGTAGGCACCTTGCAAAAAACACCTCTGTTTTCTTCTAAAAAATTGGATGTGTCCACGTTGCGCTTTGGGGCGTTTCCTGTCGCGGGCGCTAGGCCTACACACGCAAGTGAGGTATTATTTTTATCTGGAGACGTGGGGGAACGCTGGGTGGAAGGAAATTTGTGGCTCCTTTCAGATTCCAGAACTTTCTGGCGCAGAAATGTGAGGAACATGTGTTTTTTTAGCCAAATGTTGAGGTTTGCAAAGGATTCTGGGTAAGAGAACCTGGTCCGAGCCACACAAGTGTCCCCATCTTGGATTCCCCTAGGTCTCTAGTTTTCAGAAATGCACAGGTTTGGTAGGTTTCCCTGGGTGGCGGCTGAGCTACAGGCCAAAATCTACAGGTTGGCACTTTGCAAAAAACACCTCTGTTTTCTTTCAAAAATGTTGATGTGTCCACGTTGCGCTTTGGTGCGTTTCCTGTCACCAGCGCTAGGCCTACCCACACAAGTGAGGTATCATTTTTATCGGGAGATGTGGGGGAACACTGGGTGAAAGGAAATTTGTGGCTCCTCTCAGATTCCAGAACTTTCTGCCACAGAAATGTGAGGAACATGTGTTTTTTTTGCCAAATTTTGAGGTTTGCCAAGGATTCTGGGTAACAGAACCTGGTCCGAGCCACACAAGTCACCCCATCTTGGATTCCCCATGGTCTCTAGTTTTCAGAAATGCACAGGTTTGGTAGGTTTCCCTAGGTGGCGGCTGAGCTACAGGCCAAAATCTACAGGTAGGCACTTTGCAAAAAACACCTCTGTTTTCTTTCAAAAAATTGGATGTGTCCACGTTGCGCTTTGGGGTCTTTCCTGTCGCGGGCGCTAGGCCTACCCACACAAATGAGGTATCATTTTTATCTGGAGACGTGGGGGAACGCTGGGTGGAACGAAATTTGTGGCTCCTCTCAGATTCCAGAACTTTCTGCCACAGAAATGTGAGGAACATGTGTTTTTTTAGCCAAATTTTGAGGTTTGCAAAGGATTCTGGGTAATAGAACCTGGTCCGAGCCACAAAAGTCACCCCATCTTGGATTCCCCTAGGTCTCTTTTTCAGAAATGCACAGGTTTGGTAGGTTTCTCTACGTGCCGGCTGAGCTACAGGCCAAAATCTACAGGTAGGCACTTTGCAAAAAACACCTCTGTTTTCTTTCAAAAATTTGGATGTGTCCACGTTGCGCTTTGGGGCGTTTCCTGTCGCGGGCGCTAGGCCTACCCACACAAGTGAGGTATAATTTTTATCGGGAGACGTGGGGGAACACTGGGTGGAAGGAAATTTGTGGCTCCTCTAAGATTCCAGAACTTTCTGCCACAGAAATGTGAGGAACATGTGTTTTTTTAACCAAATTTTGAGGTTTGCAAAGGATTCTGGGTAACAGAACCTGGTCCGAGCCACACAAGTCACCCCATCTTGGATTCCCCTAGGTCTCTATTGTTCAGAAATGCACAGGTTTGGTAGGTTTCCCAAGGTGGCGGCTGAGCTACAGGCCAAAACCTACAGGTAGGCACTTTGGAAAAAACACCTCTGTTTTCTTTCAAAAGTTTGCATGTGTCCACGTTGCGCTTTGGGGCGTTTCCTGTCGCGGGCGCTAAGCCTACCCACACAAGTGAGGTATCATTTTTATCGAGAGACGTGGGGGAACGCTGGGTGGAAGGAAATTTGTGGCTCCTCTCAGATTCCAGAACTTTCTGCCACAGAAATGTGAGGAACATGGTTTTTTTTAGCCAAATTTTGAGGTTTGCAAAGGATTCTGGGTAACAGAACCTGGTCCGAGCCACACAAATCACCCCATCTTGGATTCCTCTAGGTCTCTAGTTTTCAGAAATGCACAGGTTTGGTAGGTTTCCCTAGGTGGCGGCTGAGCTACAGGCCAAAATCTACAGGTAGGCACTTTGCAAAAAACACCTCTGTTTTCTTTAAAAAAATTGGATGTGTCCACGTTGCGCTTTGGGGCGTTTCCTGTCGCGGGTGCTAGGCCTACCCACACAAGTGAGGTATCATTTTTATCTGGAGACGTGGGGGAACGCTGGGTGGAAGGAAATTTGTGGCTCCTCTCAGATTCCAGAACTTTCTGCCACAGAAATGTGAGGAACATGTGTTTTTTAAGCCAAATTTTGAGGTTTGCAAATGATTCTGGGTAACAGAACCTGGTCCGAGCCACACAAGTCACCCCATCTTGGAGTCCCCTAGGTCTCTAGTTTTCAGAAATGCACAGGTTTTTTAGGTTTCCCTGGGTGGCGGCTGAGCTACAGGCCAAAATCTACAGGTAGGCACTTTGCAAAAAACACCTCTGTTTTCTTTCAAAAATTTGGATGTGTCCACGTTGCGCTTTGGGGCGTTTCCTGTCGCGGGCGCTAGGTCTACCCACACAAGTGAGGTATCATTTTTATCGGGAGACGTGGGGGAACGCTGGGTGGAAGGAAATTTGTGGCTCCTCTCAGATTCCAGAACTTTCTGCCACAGAAATGTGAGGAACATGTGTTTTTTTAGCCAAATTTTGAGGTTTGCACAGGATTCTGGGTAACAGAACCTGGTCCGAGCCACACAAGTCACCCCATCTTGGATTCCCCTAGGTCTCTAGTTTTCATAAATGCACCGGTTTTGTAGGTTTCCATAGGTGCCAGCTGAGCTACAGGCCAAAATCTACAGGTAGGCACTTTGCAAAAAACACCTCTGTTATCTTTCAAAAATGTGGATGTGTCCACATTGCGCTTTGGGGCGTTTCCTGTCGCGGGCGCTAGGACTACCCACACAAGTGAGGTATCATTTTTATCAGGAGACGTGGGGGAACGCTGGGTGGAAGGAAATTTGTGGCTACTCTCAGATTCCAGAACTTTCTGCCACAGAAATGTGAGGAACATGTGTTTTTTTAGCCAAATTTTGAGGTTTGCAAAGGATTCTGGGTAACAGAACCTGGTCCAAGCCACACAAGTGACCCCATCTTGGATTCCCCTAGGTCTCTAGTTTTCAGAAATGCACAGGTTTGGTAGGTTTCCCTGGGTGGCGGCTGAGCTACAGGCCAAAATCTACAGGTTGGCACTTTGCAAAAAACACCTCTGTTTTCTTTGAAAAATGTTGATGTGTCCACGTTGAGCTTTGGTGCGTTTCCTGTCGCGGGCGCTAGGCCTACCCACACAAGTGAGGTATCATTTTTATCGGGAGATGTGGGGGAACACTGGGTGAAAGGAAATTTGTGGCTCCTCTCAGATTCCAGAACTTTCTGCCACAGAAATGTGAGGAACATGTGTTTTTTTTGCCAAATTTTGAGGTTTGCAAAGGATTCTGGGTAACAGAACCTGGTCCGAGCCACACGTCACCCCATCTTGGATTCCCCATGGTCTCTAGTTTTCAGAAATGCACAGGTTTGGTAGGTTTCCCTAGGTGGCGGCTGAGCTACAGGCCAAAATCTACAGGTAGGCACTTTGCAAAAAACACCTCTGTTTTCTTTCAAAAAATTGGATGTGTCCACGTTGCGCTTTGGGGTGTTTCCTGTCGCGGGCGCTAGGCCTACCCACACAAATGAGGTATCATTTTTATCTGGAGACGTGGGGGAACGCTGGGTGGAAGGAAATTTGTGGCTCCTCTCAGATTCCAGAACTTTCTGCCACAGAAATGTGAGGAACATGTGTTTTTTTAGCCAAATTTTGAGGTTTGCAAAGGATTCTGGGTAACAGAACCTGGTCCGAGCCACACAAGTCACCCCATCTTGGATTCCCCTAGGTCTCTAGTTTTCATAAATGCACCGGTTTTGTAGGTTTCCGTAGGTGCCAGCTAAGCTACAGGCCAAAATCTACCGGTAGGCACTTTGCAAAAAACACCTCTGTTTTCTTTCAAAAATTTGGATGTGTCCACGTTGCGCTTTGGGGCGTTTCCTGTCGCGGGCACTAGGCCTACCCACACAAGTGAGGTATAATTGTTATCGGGAGAAGTGGGGGAACGCTGGGTGGAAGGAAATTTGTGGCTCCTCTCAGATTCCAGAACTTTCTGCCACAGAAATGTGAGAAACATGTGTTTTTTTAGCCAAATTTTGAGGTTTGCAAAGGATTCTGGGTAACAGAACCTGGTCCGAGCCACACAAGTGACCCCATCTTGGATTCCCCTAGGTCTCTAGTTTTCAGAAATGCACAGGTTTGGTAGGTTTCCCTGGGTGGCGGCTGAGCTACAGGCCAAAATCTACAGGTTGGCACTTTGCAAAAAACACCTCTGTTTTCTTTCAAAAATGTTGATGTGTCCACGTTGCGCTTTGGTGCGTTTCCTGTCGCGGGCGCTAGGCCTACCCACACAAGTGAGGTATCATTTTTATCGGGAGATGTGGGGGAACACTGGGTGAAAGGAAATTTGTGGCTCCTCTCAGATTCCAGAACTTTCTGCCACAGAAATGTGAGGAACATGTGTTTTTTTAGCCAAATTTTGAGGTTTGCAAAGGATTCTGGGTAACAGAACCTGGTCCGAGCCACACAAGTCACCCCATCTTGGATTCCCCATGGTCTCTAGTTTTCAGAAATGCACAGGTTTGGTAGGTTTCCCTAGGTGGCGGCTGAGCTACAGGCCAAAATCTACAGGTAGGCACTTTGCAAAAAACACCTCTGTTTTCTTTAAAAAAATTGGATGTGTCCACGTTGCGCTTTGGGGTGTTTCCTGTCGCGGGCGCTAGGCCTACCCACACAAATGAGGTATCATTTTTATCTGGAGACGTGGGGGAACGCTGGGTGGAAGGAAATTTGTGGCTCCTCTCAGATTCCAGAACTTTCTGCCACAGAAATGTGAGGAACATGTGTTTTTTTAGCCAAATTTTGAGGTTTGCAAAGGATTCTGGGTAACAGAACCTGGTCCGAGCCACACAAGTCACCCCATCTTGGATTCCCCTAGGTCTCTAGTTTTCATAAATGCACCGGTTTTGTAGGTTTCCGTAGGTGCCAGCTAAGCTACAGGCCAAAATCTACCGGTAGGCACTTTGCAAAAAACACCTCTGTTTTCTTTAAAAAATTTGGATGTGTCCACGTTGCGCTTTGGGGCGTTTCCTGTCGCGGGCACTAGGCCTACCCACACAAGTGAGGTATAATTGTTATCGGGAGACGTGGGGGAACGCTGGGTGGAAGGAAATTTGTGGCTCCTCTCAGATTCCAGAACTTTCTGCCACAGAAATGTGAGGAACATGTGTTTTTTTAGCCAAATTTTGAGGTTTGCAAAGGATTCTGGGTAACAGAACCTGGTCCGAGCCACACAAGTCACCCCATCTTGGATTCCCCTAGGTCTCTAGTTTTCATAAATGCACCGGTTTTGTAGGTTTCCATAGGTGCCAGCTGAGCTACAGGCCAAAATCTACAGGTAGGCACTTTGCAAAAAACACCTCTGTTATCTTTCAAAAATTTGGATGTGTCCACGTTGCGCTTTGGGGCGTTTCCTGTCGCGGGTGCTAGGACTACCCACACAAGTGAGGTATCATTTTTATCGGGAGACGTGGGGGAACGCTGGGTGGAAGGAAATTTGTGGCTACTCTCAGATTCCAGAACTTTCTGCCACAGAAATGTGTGGAACATGTGTTTTTTTAGCCAAATTTTGAGGTTTGCAAAGGATTCTGGGTAACAGAACATGGTCCGAGCCACAAAAGTCACTGCATCTTGGATTCCCCTAGGTCTCTTTTTCAGAAATGCACAGGTTTGGTAGGTTTCCCTAGGTGCCGGCTGAGCTACAGGCCAAAATCTACAGGTAGGCACTTTGCAAAAAACACCTCTGTTTTCTTTCAAAAATTTGGATGTGTCCACGTTGCGCTTTGGGGCGTTTCCTGTCGCGGGCGCTAGACCTACCCACACAAGTGAGGTATCATTTTTATCGGGAGACGTGGGGGAACACTGGGTGGAAGGACATTTGTGGCTCCTCTAAGATTCCAGAACTTTCTGCCACAGAAATGTGAGGAACATGTGTTTTTTTAACCAAATTTTGAGGTTTGCAAAGGATTCTGGGTAACAGAACCTGGTCCGAGCCACACAAGTCACCCCATCTTGGATTCCCCTAGGTCTCTATTGTTCAGAAATGCACAGGTTTGGTAGGTTTCCCAAGGTGGTGCCTGAGCTACAGGCCAAAACCTACAGGTAGGCTCTTTGGAAAAAACACCTCTGTTTTCTTTCAAAAATTTGGAGGTGTCCACGTTGCGCTTTGGGGCGTTTCCTGTCGCGGGCGCTAAGCCTACCCACACAAGTGAGGTATCATTTTTATCGAGAGACGTGGGGGAACGCTGGGTGGAAGGAAATTTGTGGCTCCTCTCAGATTCCAGAACTTTCTGCCACAGAAATGTGAGGAACATGTGTTTTTTTAGCCAAATTTTGAGGTTTGCAAAGGATTCTGGGTAACAGAACCTGGTCCGAGCCACACAAATCACCCCATCTTGGATTCCTCTAGGTCTCTAGTTTTCAGAAATGCACAGGTTTGGTAGGTTTCCCTAGGTGGCGGCTGAGCTACAGGCCAAAATCTACAGGTAGGCACTTTGCAAAAAACACCTCTGTTTTCTTTAAAAAAATTGGATGTGTCCACGTTGCGCTTTGGGGCGTTTCCTGTCGCGGGTGCTAGGCCTACCCACACAAGTGAGGTATCATTTTTATCTGGAAACGTGGGGGAACGCTGGGTGGAAGGAAATTTGTGGCTCCTCTCAGATTCCAGAACTTTCTGCCACAGAAATGTGAGGAACATGTGTTTTTTTAGCCAAATTTTGAGGTTTGCAAATGATTCTGGGTAACAGAACCTGGTCCGAGCCACACAAGTCACCCCATCTTGGAGTCCCCTAGGTCTCTAGTTTTCAGAAATGCACAGGTTTGGTACGTTTCCCTAGGTGCCGGCTGAGCTACAGGCCAAAATCTACAGGTAGGCACTTTGCAAAAAACACCTCTGTTTTCTTTCAAAAATTTGGATGTGTCCACGTTGCGCTTTGGGGCGTTTCCTGTCGCGGGCGCTAGGCGTACCCACACAAGTGAGGTATAATTTGTATCGGGAGACTTGGGGGAACGCTGGGTGGAAGGAAATTTGTGGCTACTCTCAGATTCCAGAACTTTCTGCCACAGAAATGTGTGGAACATGTGTTTTTTTAGCCAAATTTTGAGTTTTGCAAAGGATTCTGGGTAACAGAACCTGGTCCGAGCCACAAAAGTCACCGCATCTTGGATTCCCCTAGGTCTCTTTTTCAGAAATGCACAGGTTTGGTAGGTTTCCCTAGGTGCCGGCTGAGCTACAGGCCAAAATCTACAGGAAGGCACTTTGCAAAAAACACCTCTGTTTTCTTTCAAAAATTTGGATGTGTCCACGTTGCGCTTTGGGGCGTTTCCTGTCGCGGGCGCTAGGCCTACCCACACAAGTGAGGTATCATTTTTATCGGGAGACGTGGGGGAACACTGGGTGGAAGGAAATTTGTGGCTCCTCTAAGATTCAAGAACTTTCTGCCACAGAAATGTGAGGAACATGTGTTTTTTTAACCAAATTTTGAGGTTTGCAAAGGATTCTGGGTAACAGAACCTGGTCCGAGCCACACAAGTCAGCCCATCTTGGATTCCCCTAGGTCTCTATTGTTCAGAAATGCACAGGTTTGGTAGGTTTCCCAAGGTGGTTCCTGAGCTACAGGCCAAAACCTACAGGTAGGCTCTTTGGAAAAAACACCTCTGTTTTCTTTAAAAAATTTGGAGGTGTCCACGTTGCGCTTTGGGGCGTTTCCTGTCGCGGGCGCTAAGCCTACCCACACAAGTGAGGTATCATTTTTATCTGGAGACGTGGGGGAACGCTGGGTGGAAGGAAATTTGTGGCTCCTCTCAGATTCCAGAACTTTCTGCCACAGAAATGTGAGGAACATGTGTTTTTTTAGCCAAATTTTGAGGTTTGCAAATGATTCTGGGTAACAGAACCTGGTCCGAGCCACACAAGTCACCCCATCTTGGAGTCCCCTAGGTCTCTAGTTTTCAGAAATGCACAGGTTTGGTAGGTTTCCCTAGGTGCCGGCTGAGCTACAGGCCAAAATCTACAGGTAGGCACTTTGCAAAAAACACCTCTGTTTTCTTTCAAAAATTTGGATGTGTCCACGTTGCGCTTTGGGGCGTTTCCTGTCGCGGGCGCTAGGCGTACCCACACAAGTGAGGTATAATTTGTATCGGGAGACTTGGGGGAACGCTGGGTGGAAGGAAATTTGTGGCTCCTCTCAGATTCCAGAACTTTCTGCCATAGAAATTTGAGGAACATGTGTTTTTTTAGCCAAATTTTGAGGTTTGCAAAGGATTCAGGGTAAAAGAACCTGGTCCGAGCCACACAAGTCACCCTATTTTGGATTCCCCTAGGTCTCTAGTTTTCAGAAATGCACAGGTTTGGTAGGTTTCCATAGGTGGCGGCTGAGCTAGAGGCCAAAATCTACAGGTAGGCACGTTGCTATAAACAGCTCTGTTTTCTGTGATGTGTACACGTTGTGTTTTGGGGCATATCCTGTCGCGGGCACTAGGCCTTCCCACACATGTGAGGTATCATTTTTATCGGGAGACTTGGGGGAACACAGAATAGCAAAACAAGTGTTATTGCCCCTTGTCTTTCTCTACGTTTTTCCCTTCCAAATGTAAGACAGTGTGTAAAAAAGACGTATATTTGCGAAATGCCCGTTAATTCACATGCTAGTATGGGCACCCCGGAATTCAGAGATGTGCAAATAACGACTGCTTCTCAACACCTTATCTTGTGCCCATTTTGGAAATACAAAGGTTTTCTTGATAGCTATTTTTTACTCTTTATATTTCAGCAAATGAATTGCTGTATGCCCGCCATAGAATGAAAATCCACTGCAGGGTGCAGGTCATTTATTGGCTCTTGGTACCTAGAGTTCTTGATGAACCTACAAGCCCTATATATCCCCGCAACCAGAAGAGTCCAGCAGACGTAACGGTATAGAGCTTTCGAAAATCTGACATTGCAGGAAAAAGTTACAGAGTAAAACGTAGAGACAAATTGATGTTTTTTTCACCTCAATTTCAATATTTTTCTTTTTCAGTTGTTATTTTCTGTAGGAAACCCTTGTAGGATCTACACAAATTACCCCTTGCTGAATTCAGAATTTTGCCTACTTTACAGAAATGTTGCGGTTTCTGGGATCCAGCGTTGGTTTCATGCCCATTTCTGTCACTGACTGGAAGGAGGCTGAAAGCACAACATTTTTTAAAAATGGGGTATGTACCAGTAAAATGCCAAAATTGTGTTGAAAAATTGGGTTTTCTGATTCAAGTCTGCCTGTTCCTGAAAGCTGGGAAGCTGGTGATTTTAGCACTACAAACCCTTTGTTGATGCCCTTTTCAGGGAAAAAAACATAAGCCTTCTTCTGCAGCCAATTTTTTTGAAAAAAACAAAATGTTCACTATTTTTTGGCTAATTTCTTGGCCTCCTTCAGGGGAACCCACAAAGTCTGGGTACCTCTAGTATCCCTAGGATGTTGGAAAAAAAGGATGCAAATTTGGCGCTGGTAGCTTATGTGAACAAAAAGTTATGAGGGCCTAAGCGCGAACTGCTCCAAATAGCCAAAAAAAGGCTCGGCACAGGAGGGGGAAAAGGCCTGGCAGCGAAGGGGTTAACAAGGAAGTGGCACAGGGCGGCATGGCAAGTGCCCTTGTTGTGCTGGTCTGTGGAATAGGGAAAGGACAGAAATGAGCCGTATTTCTGTCCGTTCCCTCCGCCCTGGTGCCCGGTTTGCTGCCTAGCACCAACGCAGTCACCCCTACACCATTGTGCAACGTGCTTGCGTTGCATACAAGATTGTTTTTGTGCATGATGAGGTCCCTTTCTGCACAAAAACAAACCATAGAGGTGTTTTCCTCTTTCTATGTGTGCTGCAGAATGCAGCAAGCATAGAAAGAGGAAACAAATGAGGAGACATAAGGATATTTCTCCTTGTTGCCCCTGCACTTGGGAGGCACAAGATCTTGATGAATTCCCTGGTTTACATTGCCGTGTAAATCTGTGAATGCACCAAACTCATGGGTGTTGCGTGGGAATATCCACAACAACACCCATGGAATTGCCCCCTGATGCAGCGTAAGACAACGAGGTAACTTGCGCTGCGTTACCTTACACCATGGCCCTCATTCTGACCTTGGCGGTCTTTTCGCAAGACCGCCGAGTTACCGCCGCGGTATAGACCGCCGACCACGGCGGTATGCCGCTGCGCGTATTCCGACCGCTGGGAGCGTTCCGCCGGAATACCGCCAGCAGCCACACTGGCGGTCGGCGGGAAAGTGGAGACTGGTCAACCTCCACCGCCACGCCAGCAGAACACCGCCCCCAGAATTACGACCCACATTTCTGTGTGGCGGTCTTCTGTTGGCGGTCTTCTGTTGGCGGTCACGTCCCTATGGCTCCCGTCGCCTCCCGGAGGACCAACGCACAAGGTAAGTTGATCGTCCGTGAGGGGAGGGGGTGGGGGTGTTGTGTGATGTGTGCGTGCATGGGGGTGTGCGTGTGAGTGTGTAGAGGGGGTGTGTGAGTGCGTGCATGCGGGCGGGGAGTGCTGCTGTGCCTATGGGCAATGTGTGTAGTTCGGCGGGTGCGCATGTCGGCATGTATGTGTGCGGGTATGTGTCCCCGTTGTGTATGTGTGTGTGTAGGGGGTGTGTATATGTGCATGTTGGGGGTGTGTGCATGTCGGGGTGCGTGTATGTGCATGTCGGGGTGGGGGTGGGGAGGGGGTTCGTACCACCTCTGGGGGGTGGCAGGGGGGTGGAGGGTGTGGGGGGAGGACTCGGGGGGCAGTGGGGGGTGGGGGAGACCCCTATCAGTGCCAGGGAAGGAATTCCCTGGCCCCGATAGTGCCTACCGCCATGGTTCGCATGGCGGTTCCCGAACGCCAGAAACCGCGGCGGTAAGCAGGGTCATGATACCGTTGGCGGTCTTGGGTCGACCGCCGGACCGGAGTGCGCAGACTCCAGCCCGTCGGTCATGACCGCCGTGGCTGTCGGAGTGGGGAAGTGGCGGTCGGTCGCGGCGGTGACCGCCGCGGTCAGAATGCCATTTTTAATACCGCCGGTCTGTTCGCGGTCCGACCGCCGCCTCTCCGCCGACCGCCAAGGTCAGAATGAGGGCCCATATCTTTGAAGCCAAGAAAAGCCATGCAAAGTGGCTTTGCGTGGCCTCGTTTATATGGGTCTGCACTCTGCGTTGCCGGATTGTCAGAAAAAGTGATGCACCAGTGGCGCAAGGGGCTTGTAAATATGCCCCTGGGTGTATTTTAGCATAGAGTTTTTTTACCATTGATTTTACTCTACATAAACAGGTTGACAACCCCTAATCAAATAATTCTGGCCCCAAATGTTGTTTCCATCACACATTCATAAAAAAAAATTGTCCCAAAATGTTTTAACAGTACCGCATACAGACAGGTGTTTGCCTTCCCGTGTGTGCTATGCATATATATTACCTGTAACAGTTGCAAAGTGTTAGGTTCTCTGTGTCCTGACCTGATCCCTAGTTTTCACTTCTAGGTGTACTAGTGCATTGTAAAACAAAAATTGGCCCAAGCGTACCTTATAGACCATCCTTAGGTTATCAAATGGCCTCAGTGTCTTTTTCACGTACATATCATCCCATACTCATATTTCGCAGTCATCACATGTCATATGTCAATGCAAGGAGCAAGTAGTCCGGCAAGGGCCACAGTGGTAATCCAGTAGTATATGGTGTCAGTTCAGACCTCACCTGCACCTATTTCCAACACAATTGTGTAAAGTTCAAGAGTATGTGATCTGAAGCATGTCTTCCTTCTAGATATTCTAATATCAGTGCTCCATAAAAAGTGTCTAATTACATCTTGTGTTTCCGAGTCTGAAGGCATTTTAGTCACCACATATGCCACTGTAATTGTGCCACTGCATAGTACAATTCAGAATTTGGAGCACCCAAACCACCCTTTGCCAGTGGAACATAGGCCTTCCCAATCTTCACCCTCAATGTACTTTTCCTCTGTAATAAAGAGGTAAGGACTGTAAATCCAGAAAAAATAATTTTTGTGTCCCACCAGTAAGGCTGAAAAAAATAACAGTGTGGGTAATGTCAACATATTAAAAACCAAAGCCTTACCTAGCATCGACAGCGTTACCACATGCCAGAGCAGTTGTGACTACCCAACTGACACTGTTGCCCATCCTAGGTTACCATTAATTAGATCTTTCTCTAGGGTAGACATTCATGCCTATGATGGTATCTAACGCCAACCATAAGCTCTTGGTGGGGGGATGTGTTTGTCCCTCTTCCAGCAATCTACTCAACAGGATAAACATTATTCGCTCCAATTAACTTTCGGTCCTGACACTTTATTAAATTCTTTCAGTAAAACAATCAGGAGCACCAAAGTGTCACATTACCATTCACTTCACAAAGCGTCACCTACACACAGGGACGCAATATGTAATTCCTTCTCCACATGAATTGCCATTCCTGGCCTTAAGTGGTCATTATGAATATGGCGGGAAAGACCGCAGACCGCTGTGTCGGCGGTGAACAGAATCCCGCCGTTGGTGGTGAATGGAAACCCGCCATATAATGAACGAAAAACCTAACCAGCCAAAAATTCCCAGACCACCACTCCCCGCCATGACTCTGTCGGTGGGAATCCCGGCCCACCCCACCCCGCCACCGCCAAGCACACCCACATCCCGCCCTCCAAATAATGATGCACAAATCACCTCAGCAGTCAGTGGAGGCCGGACGACCATGGGCAGCTGTGACCGCCACGGGCGGCAAGCAGACTCAGCAGCAAGAAGTTCACACATTGGACAGGCGTATCACCCAAACACCTGACACACTTCCAGAACCCCAAAAATCTCCCCCAGACACACCCCACAATCCCTTGCAACGAAAGCAGGAGAAGAAGACGGAGAGCACCAGAGCCAGACAACGAACGCCAGCATACAGGAGATGCACACCGACCCACAGAAGAGCACCCTTACCTCATCCCCAGTCCCAACACCATCCACCACACTCACCTTGTCCCCCCCAAAAAATCCACCCTTCACTGAAAGGGAGTTAAGGACCATGGCGCACGAGATCCTGAAGGTGGAGCCACAAATATTCAGGTCTGAGGTGCAGCACACACCCATCGCCGGAAATTGGAGCTGTGGCAGACCATTGTGAACAGGGTGAATGCAGTGGGACACCATCAACGCACCAGGGACAACATCCAGAAGAAATGGAACGACCTGCGGGAGAAGGTCCGTGGCATGGCATCCAGGCACCACATCGCAGTGCAAAAGACTAGGGGAGGACCGCCACCAACACCACCCGACTACAACGACTGGGAGTAAAAGGTACTTGCCATCCTGCACCCAGAGGGACTCACAGGACTCACTGGAGAAATGAACTTGGGTAAGTCATCTGCGATTACCCCATATACACCACAGCTGCAATGCATGCACCACCCCACCCCACCCACACCCACCTAGACCTACAGCCCACCCAGCCATTACCCACCACATCCACCACCCTGCATGATCTCCAACCCACTAACAGGGCCACATCACTCCCACTGTGCACAGCCATCCACCCTTGCACGTACCCACAATGGAACAATACCCCCCCCACAATGCAACCCCACACTGGCGCTAAATGCAATGTCAACCTCACAAAGGCACCGTGGAAGGCCACTGAAATTAACACCAGCACAAAATAGCCCAGTCCTGTACACCTCAAACCTCATGCATATGAAACAGACATGTCTATGTCCCCCAAAAGGCACCACCACCCAAGCAACCCTAACGGACAGGACAAGAAGTGCCACTGCCCTCCAAGGAGACAGAGGCACCTCACAAGACTTTGGCGAAGGATCCCCAGACATTGATGAGCAGGCAGGCACCTCATACAGTCCTGGATTCTCACCATGCAGCAGCCCCACCCAGGAAACCACTGTCACCCCTACCACCCAGTCAAGACCAGCAGGCCAGGGCAGGCGTACCCACACTAGTGTACCCAGGACACAGACTGGTGGAACACAGGCTACAGAAGCCACAGACTCCCACGCCCAACATGCAGGAAGGCGAGGGCCCCAGTACAAGTGGCACTGCCAGACCTGTGCAGGGGACACAGGCACAGGGGGCTAGGGCAAGTTCAAGGGTCTTAGTGAGCCAGGGGGAGGCCACAGGATGGATACAGCAGCCCAGGACATTATTTCAGAGGTACTGGGGGCCTACCAACATACCCAAGACAGGTTGCCACAGATTGTGTCCACCCTGGAGCAAAGTCAGAGGATGCAGCAGGAACAACACGAACAGGCCATGAGCAGTGGAAAGAGCACAATGCCACAATGGCCACCATAGCTGGAGCACTGCTGCAGATGGTCAAAAACCAGTCTGATACCCACACCGGACAAGAGGCCCCCACAACAGCCCTGGACAACCAGCATCAGATGACCCAAGCAGCAGAAACATCCCTGGAAATACCCTCCCAGGAAACCCAAGGGTCAACCATGTCACCCCAAGAAGCTCCACAGCAGGTGCCCAAACGTACTTTTAGGCCAAGATTTGGTACTGGAAACCCAGCTAAGAACAAGGCCCCCTCCAACAATTGACTCTGCTACTAATGCAAAGCAACCATCCCACCCATTCCCCAACAACACTTAGCTGAGGGCAATTTGAAGTACTGTTGGACAAAATGGACCCATCAATACCATCCAACAAGGCTGCCGCCAAGTTGGTTTTGAGGACTCACAACCATTACGACTCCCATCACTGTATATAGCACAATTCACTCACTTCTGCCAATAAAACACATTTAACACCTGTAACACTGTCCCCTGTCTGAAATTGTGAACAAAGTGGAGTATGGATGCAACTGGCAGAGAACAACTTTATTGTCAATTTTGTGCATGATGGTAGTCCTGTGTGCCCAAATGGTGGCAAGGAGGGAATGCATATATTTTCAGTCAATACCATGCAGAAGTGGTCCATGTATCGTCTATCATGACCAACCCCCACATATGACAGAGCACACTGACAGTATTAGTCACTAACCCCAATGACAGGCTTAAGTCCCACACAGTTATTGGAAGTGGAGTTGTATCAGCTGGTTCCTGGAATTGACATCTTCACCCTTCCTCATCCTCACCATCACTCCCCTCACCCCTCTGAGGTAGCTGATCAGGACCTATAGCACCCTCCACCTCCAAGAGGGGGATAGAATGTTTCACTGCCACGTTGTGCAGCATGCAGGAGGCCACCACTATTCTACACACCTTATAAGGCCCATAGACAGGGAACCCCCAAAGATATGTAGACACCGGAATCTAGCCTTCAGGAGACCTATACGTCGCTCTATTACCCTCCTAGTGCGTCCATGGGCCTCATTGTAAATCCTCTCTGCATCCATCCTGGGATTCCTCACTTGTGTCAGGAGCCAACGCAAGTTTGGATAGCAAGAATCACCTACAAAATGGTACAATACAGACTCATCATTGTTATGTCCCTTAGTCAGACAGGCTGGTTTTTTGCAATGTGTCAGTTAGTGACAGGCAAACTTACCTATTATCCACCCTCAGTCCTCTTGCAGTTGTTCCATCTTCTGCGGCATCTTCTGGAGTGAAAGTTCTCCCTGTTTCTGTACACCTGTTCACTCACTCTTGGGGGGATGATAGCTATGTGTGTGCCATTGATGGCACATATGACATGGGGAATGTTGGCAAAGGCATAGAAGTCAGACTTGATAGCAGGGAGGTCAGTACTTTGGGGTAACTTCACATAGGTTTGCAGATGTTGTACAAATGCATTAAGAAATCGTCAGTACCTGGCTGAACATTGTCTGTGAGAAACCAGCACCCATGCCCACTGTCACTTGAAATGAGCCTGTGGCCAGGAAATGGATTGCAGAGAGCACCTGCACCTCAGTTGGAATGACATGCTGATTACGATTTCCCAGAGTTAGTGCAGGATCCAGTAATGCACAAAGGTCCTGAATAGTTGCACGTGTGAGTCTGTAAGTGATTATGATCTGACACTCCACCATGGTCCCCATATCCATAAGTGGTCTGTACACTGATGGTGTCCTTCCTCGCCAAAAGGGTCGATACCTACGAGGGGTTACAAAAAGGAGTGATGAAAACACATACATAGGCACCCTTGTCATCATATGTGCACGGCATTGTTCATTGCGGTTTCTCTACAATAACTGCTACCTGACAGATATACATGTACATCACAAGGAGGGAACAGAGTATTTCATGTGTGCTACAATAGTGAATGGTCAGAGGCCTAGGTGCATCATGTGGCTAGTAGGGCCTGCATTGTGAGTATTAAGTAATTGTAGATGTAGGTAAAGGCAAAATGTCTGCCCACTGTAAATCTGCCCTTTCATTGTGCAAATGACCTCATACCACCAGCGGTTGACGTCACAGCGTAAGGCGGTGTTTACCACTGTTCGCACCCTCATTGGTTAACATGGGTGCCAATCCTGGCATATCATGATCACCGCCGGTGGTAACGTATGTGCGTTCGCTCTGTGTACTGCTGTGGACTGCTTCTGGCTATGGATGTGCTACCTGTTGCAGAGGAAAGGGCCCCAGCCTTTACCCAGGAAGAAATGGAGAA
The DNA here is from genome assembly GCF_031143425.1 of Pleurodeles waltl. Lineage (NCBI taxonomy): Eukaryota > Metazoa > Chordata > Amphibia > Caudata > Salamandridae > Pleurodeles > Pleurodeles waltl. Next base: position 577,007,156 of record NC_090443.1, on the reverse strand, counting down.
GCTAGTGGACGGGGTCCTGCCCCTGTATGCAAAACTGTACAGATGGCCAGAGGTACAGGTGAGTCTGGGTTTGGAGGGCACTATGTGTGTGTAATGGATGGTGTTGATTGGACATATGTGTGCACCTCTGAGCCTGCATAGGCCATGGTGCATGGCATGCTGTGTGCGACTGTCCTGTATGTCTGAGTGTACTGTCCGTCCCATAGTGATGATTAGCCAGCTGTTCCTATCGTGCAAGTGCCTGACCTCTGTGTTCCATTTGTGTCACCCATCTAGGTCAGCGCCCTGCAGAAGAGGGCACATTGGCATGCCATCACCAAGGAGGTGTGGACCCTGGGGGTCTAAAACCGGCAAAGCACCCACTGTCAAAAGAGGTGGGAGGACCTGTGGCACTGGGCGCAAAAGATCAGTGAAGCCCAGCTGGGGAAGTCCTCCCAATGTGGAAGGGGCACTGACCCCCCTCATGCAACGGATCCTGGTGCTGGCGTACTCAGACCTGGATGGGGGCTTGAAGGCTGCACAGCAGTCACAAGATGGTGAGTACTCATTGACCATACTTCAGTCTAGAAGGATGTCTGGGTGTGCAATATGGCCCATGCTGCTTAGAGGCAGGGAATTTGACTGGTGTCCATCTACTGTATGTTCCCCAAAGGGTGTAGGGGTGTCCCTGTCAGGTTTCATCTACTTCTGCTCCTAAGGTATTTCAGGGGATGGGTGGAGAGCAGTATTCTGGTCAGCAGTCAGGGGCATGGCCATGGGCATAGTGTATGGTGCTGCCTGTTGGGTGTGTTTGCTGGGTGGGTGTATGTCTGACCATTCTGTACCTGCATTCAGCTATTTACAAGTGTCTCTCCTGTTTTGTCTACCCATCCCTGTTCTCTTGTGTTGGTTTGGTACAGCATCAACATCAGGCGAGGGAGCTGAGACACCGGCACATGGGGAGGCAGTGGTCCACAGATCCTCCAAGGCAGAGACAACGGATGCCTAGGGGACCAGTGGGAGGGAGGGGACTTCCACAGGGGAGGCTACTACCACAGGATGTAGTGACTCTGAGACCTTCTCCGATGGAGGTCCCCCGGCGGTGGCGGACCCCAGTGCACACACCACTACCGTGAAATCTTCCACCACCCCCCATTCCATCACCGCCCTTCCTTCTGCTCCCCATCTAGTTGCCCGTGCCTGCCCACCCAGAAAGGTGGGCATCTCCTTCGCCCCAGACACCTCCTCCCCTTCCCCAGTCAGCCCTGCTGCCCTCACTGAGGAGGCTATTGACCTCCTGAGAACCATCTCTGTAGGGCAGACAACCATCGTCAATGCCATCCAGGGGCTAACATCAGAGGTGCAGCAGACAAATGCCTATCTGGATGGCATTCACGGTCCTGTGTCTGCCCTACAGAGATCTTTTCAGGCTCTGGCCTCCTCTTGGACGCCAGCCAGTTTCCCTGGCCATTCCGTCCCCCCTCCAACCTCCTCTACCCCTTCCAGCACCCCACTCCCTTCACCCATCCAAAGCACACATTCAGACACGTTGACAGACTCATCAACACACAAGAAGCACACTTCAAAACTCAAGCACCACACCTCCCACCACAAGCATTCACACAGGCAACAGACACCTGCACACACAACAACGTACACTTCCCCCAGTGTGCCCACCTCTTCCACCTCCGTCTGTCCCCTCTACATCCACACCCTCATGCACTGCACCTTCACTCACTGTTACTGCTCCTCTTCCTGCACTCACCACAGTAGCAGATAGCCAGACATGCACCCCATACACCACACCTGCACTCACCACATCTACTGTAGTTGACACATGCAGCACACTCACCAGACTTGCAGACACCCACACAACATACATCCACACTAGCTGTCTGTCTTCTCCCACGGTGTCCACCCCCCACCTCCCAAGACACACAAAGCACCAAGACACCCACCCATCAGACATCCACCACACCACAGCATACTGAGCAGTCACCTGCACCCAATACACGCACCCCTACACCCCATACATCCACTCCCTCTGCCTCCACTCCCACGCCCTCATCCATGCCCACCTCAATTGCTCCCAAAAAACGTTTCCCCTCCCGTGCTGACCTCTTCAAACCCACTGGCCCACCCCGTCTTGTCCCCAAATGTGCCCACCTCCTTGCCCTTTCCGCTCCTTCCACATCACAGCCCACCCCAGTCCACCCTTCACATTCCCGTGCCCCTTCCCCTTCCCCAGATAAGAAGAATGCCCGGACACAGCCTAGTCCATTCAGCTCCACCCGAGCCAAACAGCCCCCACCCCCTTCAAAGGAGAAGCCCACCCCCCTCCGCCTGCCACAAGAAAGTCAAAAGCACACCCCTGTCGAAAATCCCCAAGCCCACCACCCCCTGCCCCCTTCTGTGAGGTGCCTGGATGCCCATATGATGCCCCATTCTGTGGAGTACCCAGCACTTGTGGGAGTCAGGTGGTGCCCATTGTAGCCCAGGACATTTGTGAATTTACGGACTGCCCATTGGCCCTGTTTGCACTGTTTGGCTCAGTCAGCTTCTTATTAAAGTTTCTGTGTGGCCTGTGTTTGGGCTGCATGCCGTCAAACCCTGGTCATTTGTTTAACTTTTTTATGGGTGTGGGGCTTTTGTATGTACTATGGTCAAGTTGCAGTAGCCTTGTGTCGGGTAAGTACCTCTTGCTGTGGGGTGTATGACTTGTGCTGCTGGGAAGGGTTGGTGGGGCTTTTCCGGATGGGTGCAGTGGGTGGGTATGTAACTGTGTCCTTTCTCCCCTTGTGTCGTAGGTTGCGGTACTTACCGTCGTCGTCTTCGTCGGCAGTCTCGGTCGTGTAGGTATATGGCAAGGAGCAGGGCTGGCATGATCTGCAGCTCTATATCCATGGCTGCCGCAGCGCATTCTGTGGGACTCCGGTGCGTGGTTCCTTATATCTGTTTCATTTCCGCCTGACTTTGTGTGGCAGTGGTTCCCAACCCGGAACTGGCGGTGGAAAGGTCGTTCATATTTTGATGGGCGGGTGCGGCCTTTCCGACGGCCTGTGGACGGACTCTGCCGTCGTTGGTGGGACTCCTCTCCTGGCGGTGGGTGGTTTGCGGGATGCCTGTGTTTCGTTTGGATCATTATTTGGCGGTCCAGACCGCTCCTCCGTTGGCGGTTTCTACCGCCACCGCCTGAGGAGCAGAACGAACCGCCATGTGGGCCTAAGTCCTCAACCTGCATGCTAATGTCTCCATGACCAATGAAAAAATATTAGGTTACAGAAGGCAGACCTGTCTAGCTCCCCTGCATATTTGTACTGCTTGTAAAATCATCTTGCCATAAGGAGCCACACCACAGGTTCCGTGTACAATAATTGCACCCATTGTAAAAATCGGATGCGAAGCCCGTCCTGCATAGCACTTCCATCAGGTATGGTTAACCCAGCATATTGAAAGCCTTTTTGATATTGAGAGAAGCCACCTAGGGCCTGATTTATACTTTTTTGTGCTGCGTTTGCATCACTTTTTGACGCAAAAGTGGTGTAAACTCACAAAATACTTAAGGGCTATCAGGTGTGTTTCTTGTAAAAACTCAAACTGCACGTAGTGATACCTGAGATAAGCATGTATCCTATACCTTTATATGGCTGTGGCCATATTCTGTACATTCCATGGGAGGAAGTTGATCTTGGGAGAGGGCCCGCTGTCCCGTTCAGCCATGTGTTCAAAATCGAGAAAAAACCCTCATGCCATGTCATTCACATATGAGGTTCAACATGCCTGTGCTTACACAAGGACTCAGCTTTGGTGCAACTAAATTCGGCTTCAAACTATGAAAAAAATCAGGCCCACTCCCTGGTCAAGGCATTTGGAACTACCCTGTCAACAAAGCAGTTCTACATACTTGTGCCAACCAAATGTAAGTTTCCATATATTGGGGGGGGGACTAGGGGATTCAGCACGATGAGAAAAAAGGAAGAAAATCATCTCAAATTCTAAATTATCCGAAGCCCTCCTTCCTTCAGGTATTTAGAAAAAACACCATTCAGCACACCGTAATGCATGGCAATTTAAAAGGATTTAGACATAATGAGTCTAAAGAACTGTATCTGCAGTCACTGGCATGACCTGAGACGTCTCTCTTATTTCCAGTTCACCTTCCGTGAGGTCATTGCTCAAGTGTTCATTATGGACGTCCAAATCATCTTTTGGCAGTGCGTTTTGGGATCACCCTTCTGTTCACTCTTTCTATAACCATGACTTTTTTTTTAGAAGCATGCACCCGGCTAGGACACCGGTGAACTTCCCTAACACCTTATCACCTCTGCCTACATGTCTGTCACCTTTTTCGCTGTGATCAGGCACACCAGTACCCACATTCAACTCGAGTCATGTCCATGCGTCTGCTAGGCTCATAAAGAAATTAATCCTGTCACCATCCAGGATCCAAAGCTTGGCAAAAACATTAAGGAGTATCACATATTCATTAGAGATAGTCACACTCTGCGATGCTGCACCTCTAAGGTAAAGTTCAGAAAAATGTTCACAGATGAGCTACTGTGTAGTGTAGAGCAAGTGGGAGACCACACCAGATTTGTAGACCACTTTAGTGATTTACTTCAATGTCCTTCATTTGGTCACCAGCCCTGGGGTGATGTAGCATTATGGCACAATTACTGTGGCACTATGTAACAGGACTAGCATTAGTAAAGCCAGTGCTCTGGCTCCCATCCAGATCAGTGTGTCGCATTTTCCTGGGTCTGGATACTCTTAATATGGCCATTTATGGCCCATCACAGTGCAGCAGGAAAAAATATGCTCATCTTCAATTTGTTGCATCTGACGGGCCCAGCCAGCCTTTCATGTGCAGCACCCAGACAGGTCACACCAATCCATTTCCCCCTCAGTTGGCACAAACTCACTGATTGTGCCCCAAACTCTGTGATTGCGGGGAGGGTCCACCCACAGTGCAATCTCACACAGGCCCACAGATCTTCAGTGCCGTAGCCTCAGTCGGGACTGCTGGCTGTGCCCCTGTACCAAGCACCAGTGCCAATGGACTCAGGAAGGTGTGCAGGCCACGTTACGTCATTGTAGCATCAGTGCTCTACAGCGTTCTCTTCTGGCTCCCGTGAGCTCTCCCAGTTGTACGTACCTCGCCTCCCACCACAGCTTGTGGAGGAGGGCTCGAAACATTACTAGGATAATGATAATGAGGGCATTTACGTTGTGCTTGCGGTAATGCAACTTGCTCTGTCTCCATCCTGGCCATACCATGCCATGCCCCGTTTTGTAGTTAATCTAGTACATACATTTGTGACATAGTTAACTAAAGATAATGACTTAGGCGGTCATTCTGACCGCGGCGGGCGGCGGTCACCACCCGCCATGCGGTTACCGCCGAATGACCGCACCGCGGTCAAAAGACCTCAGCGGTCATTCGAACTTTCCCGCTGGGCCGGCGGGCGACCGCCAAAAGGCCGTCCGCCGGCCCAGCGGGAAAGCCCCTGCAACGAGGAAGCCGGCTCCGAATGGAGCCGACGGAGTTGCAGGGGTGCGACGGGTGCAGTGGCACCCGTCGCGATTTTCACTGTCTGCAAAGCAGACAGTGAAAATCTTTGTGGGGCCCTGTTAGGGGGCCCCTGCACTGCCCATGCCAGTGGCATGGGCAGTGCAGTGGCCCCCAGGGGCCCCACGGCACCCGTTCCCGCCATCCTGGTTCTGGCAGTGGACACCGCCAGAAACAGGCTGGCGGGAAGGGGGTCGGAATCCCCATGGCGGTGCTGCAAGCAGCGCCGCCATGGCGGATTCCATGGGCCAGGAGAAAACCAGCGGGAAACCGCTGGTTCCCCTTTTCTGACCGCGGCTTTACCGCCGCGGTCAGAATAGCCCAGGAAGCACCGCCAGCCTGTTGGCGGTGCTTCCGCCGCCCTCCGCCATGGCGGTCATGGACCGCCAGGGTCGGAATGACCCCCTTAGTGGGTGCTGCAGTTATGGTCAAGGACACAACCTTACTTGACAAGCTTCTTACCAGTGCCTAATTTGTGCTTGCGGTTTCCAGTTTCACACATTTAATTGCAGCAGCCGCGAGTTTAAGAGGAGAGCTTTGGGCACCGGCACATTTTTATTTACAAATAAAACACTGCTTCTTACACTTGACATTAAAGTCGTACACAGTGCCTTCTTCTTGTGGGGACAATCTTACGCCCCTCTTCTGTTTTATTTACAGCACCATACATGTAATGCCCAGTCAAAGGTCATCATGGGGCATGACAATTTATCAGGTGCAGTAAATTCTACCCGTATTTCAATGGACTCTTTTTAAGAGTTAAATAAACCCAGTAACCTGCTCTGTTGTTCATGTGCCACAAGCACGAATATCCTCCAAGCTATTAAAATTGTGAGGGAGGGTTTGGTACATTATTCATGGTGGTACTAATAGTTCACAATGAGCATCGGATGGAATCTGCTAACATTACACCTTATATATTAGAATGGCAGATTTAGAGTTTGTCAGTGTAAACTAGTGTATCATGTTCAGCACTTGCTACTTTCACTAAGTGCTTATACTATCCACTGTGTACATGTCTCCTCGACTTCATCAATATACAAAAGCTCAAGTTAATGAGCTAGTTCGTCCCATACCTGGTGATGAAGTGAATTTGGGACATAATGCTACAGAGATAACCTCAAAATGTAAATCAGCTTGTTAAAATTGCGGGTGCTTGAACAAGTATAAGGTAAACGTTTCTTTGAGAGGTTTATGATATTGAACTTGTGCATAGTAGGCAACCTTTGAAATGTCCTTTGTGTTAAAAAATTGCTCACATTCCAAACTGAAAAAGTAAGTAAACTGGAGGACCAGTGGGAGTACTGTAAAGCTTTCTGAAACAGGATTTATCTTTTCCATATACAACTCGATTATTGTGTAGAGTTTTTACATATCCACACAACTATCAAAACGTTTCTATTATGAAAGAGACCATTTTACATCATGGCAACGTTAGAGTTATAGAAAGCTGCTTGACAGTGTAGAAATCGGTTAAAAAAATATGTTTGCAGATAAAGCAGGTTTGTAAAGATGATGTTGTATTACGGAACCACGGATGTCATTACCACATTTGCCTTAACAACTTGTCTATTACTACCATGCATATGCCTTTACCACACAAGCCTTTGCCACTTGTCATTACCACACATTTGCCTTTAACATGCATACCTTTAAAACGAAAATGTAGGATAGATGTAAGTGAAAACCCTCTATATACATACACACGTGTATATATATATATATATATATATATATATATATATATATATATATATATATATATACATATACTCACTGAAAAAAACAAAGGTTACAAGGGTGTTATAGTTAGGATCACATTTCACACATACAAAACTGGTGAAATTCAGCAGTTATAGTTACCTCAGCTAACTATAACTTGCACTCTCGTAACAAACTACTTATGATCTCACCTATTACATTACTCATGATATTCAAGTTTCAAGTTCAAGTTTATTTTTAAAGTGCGTAGTTAATTAAATCCAATGCACATGCATACCCTTTTTTTTAAAAGGATAGAATACAAATATATACATCCCCTCCGCTATACTTTTAAAAATGATCAATACTTTTTTAATCTAAAAAACCTTCCTGGTGTAGACGTGCAATCCAGCATGTCTAACCATAACTTACCTAATGTATATTAAATAGAAGAATAAATGTATTAAATGTTATTATTGGCAGTAACCCCCTATTTCGATGGGTATATTATTGTCATATAGGCCCTCATTACAACATTGGCGGTAAAAGCCGCTTACCGCCGTGCAGAAGACCGCCAACACACGCTGTGGAATTGCGCCACAGCTATTATGACCCACACTTCGGAATCCGCCAAGATTCAGACACCCACACAAGTCCGCCACACCAAAGGTCAGTGATAAACTGGCGAAAACAAAACCTCCACTGTCACGCCAACAGAAAAACGCCCACACTATCAGGACACACGAAACCACGCGGCAGTCTTTCAACCGCGGTATTCCATTGGCGGTACACACCGCCGTGATCAAAATACACAAACTCTTACAAAATACAGCCACATTGGACAATTCAAAATACACACACCTGATACACATACACACACCACTCCCACACACCCATTACAGTTTAAAACACACACCCACATCATCCACAAACCCCTACGACAAAAAATTCTGAAAGAAGGCCAGAGAGAGACAGCACCAGCAAGAACAACAGCATCCACAGGCACACAACACCATCACCCACAGAACTTCCATGCACCTCACACAACACCCCACTACATATCAGCACACTTATCACCACACACTCCACCCCATGGCACGGCAAAGACACCCCAGGTTCTCCGAGGAGGAGCTCAGGGTCATGGTGGAGGAAATCGTCCGGGTAGAGCCACAGCTATTCGGATCACAGGTGCAGCTCACCTCAATAGCAAGGAAGATGGAGCTATGGCGAAGAATAGTGGACAGGGTCAACACAGTGGGACAGCACCCAAGAAATCGGGAGGACATCAGGAAGAGGTGAAACGACCTACGGGGGAAGGTGCGTTCCGTGGTCTCAAGACACCACCAGGCGGTTCAGCGGACTGGCGGCGGACCCCCACCTCCTCCCCCACAACTAACAACATGGGAGGAGCAGGTCTTGGCTATTCTGCATCCTGAGGGCCTCGCAGGAGTAGCTGGAGGAATGGACTCTGGTAAGACAAATCTTAATTATTACATCCCCACCCTACCTGCATGCCAGCACATACCCCCCACCCTCAGCCTCACCCCCAGCACCCCAACTCCTCACATATGTCCAAACATCACAAACCACCCATCCCAACACCAAGTCCTGCATGCAACAACAAAGCATGGACACCCATCACTAAAGCATGCCCACTGCACATACCCATACAACCCCCTAAACCATCATCACACAAGGTCCCACACAGGAATGCAAGTACTGGGGTACACGGTCACCCACCCATTGCACACCATGACACACACAGATGTAATAACCATCCTTTTGTACCCCTGCAGGACCCCTACCCAACGTCACAGGGCAGGAGGGTCCACACATGTCCACACCACCAACAGAAGAGGCCCACAGTGATGACAGCAGCTGTGTCCAACTGGATCTAGATAACCAGCCCGGCCTATCGGGGACCTCGGGACAGTCGGTTCCCCTCACCCAGTCACAGGCCACCACAGACCTTCCCCCCTCTGGAAACACCAGCACAGCACTCACCCAGCAGGCCCATACCTCCGTCCCCAGGACACGTCAATCAGCTGTGTGTCCACCACTGCAGGGAACCCAGGATAACCCACCACCCCAACAACAACAGGGACCTGGGGGCAGTGGCAGTGGGCACACGGTCCAGGGGACGGAGGCCCAGGAACACAGGGGAACTGGGAGGGCTGCTGTGTGACGGGTGCAGACAGGCCAAGGGAACCCACTCTCCACGAGGCCCTCTCCTCTATCATGGGAGCCTGCCACCACTCCCAGGAGACGATGGCAACTGTACTGGCCAAGTTTCAGGAGACCCAGCGCCTGCAGTCTTAAAAGTATATGGGTTTCAAGGAGGAACTCAGAACCATCAGCTCCACCCTGGGCAGCATCGTAGAGGTGCTGAAGGAAGTACTCAACACCAGGAGGGGCACTGTGGCACTACAAGGGGCCCCTGACACTAGCATGGACGATGAACTGCCCACCACCTCCGCCGGCACTAGTAGACAGGAGGCCCTGCCACAGGACCACCACACCAGCACCCCACCCCCTGCAGAGGGAGAACCACCCCGCAAACGGTCCCTGAGATCCAGGACAAAGACAGAGCATGATGCCAAGACCCCGCCAAGAAATGAGATCACCCTGATTGTCATCCTACTGTCCCATACTTAAACTGCCCCAGCTCCACTTCATATGCCCATATGGGCAATGCACCTGTGAGACTAATAGACTGGACTCTGCCATGGACATTCCTCCGCCATCACCCCTCACCATTGCACTACCCCCTCCAATATTGAGCACTTAAACAAACACACTTAAAGCACAAAACAATCTGGAGCCTGTCTGCGATTTCGAAATAGTGCATTAGCAATTACAGTGACAAAATGCTCTTTCAATTGTAATGTCAACATACCTATGTCACACAGCTCTAGTCCATGAGGAATCTAAGTAGATGTCACACAGTGGGACCCACATCTGTGAAATCGTAAGGGAAAGTGACAACTCAGTGACCATACACAGGGTGAAAATGACAGACAGTAGAGAGGTAGTAGTGTTAAAGTACATGTAGTAGGCAGGTCTGTACTCTTACCTGTGTCTCACTGGAAACATTGCTGGATCACTGAGTCCCTGTTGTTCATGTCTTCTTCCTCTGATTCCTCATCTTCACTGTCCACAGGCTCCACAGCTGCCACAACACTGCCATCTGGACCATCCTCTTGCAGAAAAGGCAACTGTCGTCGCAAAGCCAAGTTGTGAAGCATACAGCAGGCCACGATGATCTGGCACACCTTCTTTGGTGAGTGGAATAGGGATCCACCTGTCATGTGGAGGCACCTGAACCTGGCCTTCAGGAGGCCGATGGTCCACTCGATCACCCTCCTAGTTCGCCCATGGGCCTCATTGTAGCGTTTCTCTGCCCTGGTCCTTGGATTCCTCACTGGGGTCAGTAGCCATGACAGGTTGGGGAAACCAGAGTCACCTGCAAATGGCGAGGGACAACTGTTAGACACGCACTAACCTGGAGGGATATCCCCAGACCCAGACAACCATTCCCACTGACTTGCTTCCAGGTGCTCACCTAATAGCCACACACAGTGCCTCTGGAGTTGACCCATCACATAAGGGATGCTGCTATTCCGCAGGATGTAGGTGTCATGCACTGAGCCAGGGAACATGACATTCACATGGGAGATGAGGGGGGATTCCTGTGGGATGGCGGATTGCTGACATCAGGTCTGGCTCCAACTGGGTACACAGTTCCTGAATTGTGGCACGGTCAAGCCTGTATGTGATAATCACATGTCGCTCCTCCATTGTCGACAGGTTCACCAATGGTCGATACACCGGAGGATGCCACCATCTCCTCACATGTCCCAGCGGACGGTGCCTATGAAGGACAACAGCGAGCACAGAGCCAAACAACTCAGATGTACGTACCCACAGTTTTCACAGAACACCATTCATACACAAAAGATGCCTGTATGTGTGTAGAGTCTAGGCCTACGTATGTGTGACGCAGTTGAAAATGAAGCCATGTGGGCCCCTGAAATGGTGGCTGCCTGACCTCTAAAGTGGGACAATGGGATGTGAGGTAACTGCGCTGGCCTTGTACACCGTCGCGGTAGGCGGCTGAAGACTGCGGCACAATGCTGCATTGGTTAACATTGGACCCTATGGGTCCCAGGAGCCAATGACGATGTACGTCACCAGTGACGGTACGCACCGCCGCGGACGTGACCACCATTTTCGATTATACGACGGAACACCAACTGTGAAAACAACTAGTGCCTTAACAACGAGGTCGGAACACCGACCTCGTTCTTACTATTAATGATTTTACCATGAATGCCTTAACAACGATATTTCGTTGTAAAGGCATTCCTGATAAAAGCAATACTAATAGGCACCATTCACCCTACATCCCTCACCCCACCCCCCAACCCCACCCCAAACCTAAAACCCCCTAACCCCTACCCCCTCCCCAAAACCAAAAATGCCCCACCCCCCCAACCCCACCCCAAAACCTAAAACCCTCTGACCCCCCCTCCCCAAAACCAAAAACGCCCCACTCCCCCAACCCCACCCCAAAACCTAAAACCCCCTAACCCCCACCCCTCCCCAAAACCAAAAACGCCCCACCCCCCCAACCCCACCCCAAAACCTAAAACCCCCTAACCCCCCACCCCCTCCCCAAAACCAAAAACACCACACCCCCCCCAAACCCCCCAACCCCACCCCAAAACCTAAAACCCCCTAACCCCCACCCCCTCCCCAAAACCAAAAACACCCCACCCCAAAACCTAAAACCCCCTGACCCCCACCCCCTCCCCAAAACCAAAAACACCCCACACCCCCAACCCCACCCCAAAACCTAAAATCCCCTAACCCCCAACTCCTCCCCAAAACCAAAAACGCCCCACCCTCCCAACCCCACCCCAAAACCTAAAACCCCCTAACCCCCCACCCCCACCCCAAAACCACAAACGCCCCACCCCAAAACCTAAAACCCCCTAACCCCCATCCCCTCCCCAAAACCTAAAACGCCCCACCCCCCAACCCCACCCCAAAACCTAAAACCCCCTAACCCCCCACCCCCTCCCCAAAACCTAAACCCACCACTTACCTTAGTTGACCCCTTTTCGCCTCCGTCATCCTCCTTCACCAACTCCCTTCTTTGTACCTTAACCACGCATGTTCGTTGTTCAGAACATACGTAGTTAAGGCACAAAACAACAGCGCTTTTTTTAACCACGACTTTCATTAAAAAAAGTCGTAATAAAGGATGTTTCCCTCCATTTTCTATCTGTTTAATCACTCAATACCTGATCTTCGACAGGAGAGGACCTACACTGCAAGTGCTGCTGTGACCTCGGTCTGGAAGAGACAATGGCTCGAGTGTCTGGGGAAAGGGCCCCTGCCTTCACATCGGAGGGGGGAAGAGTGCTGCGTGCATGAAAGACGGTGAATGCATGTGCCACATGGCAAGGGTAGGGATGGGGGCCAATCAGTTTGACGGTGCAGTTGATAATAACTTCGCTTTTTCCCCTGTACATTTCATGTAGGTCAGCGCCCACCAGAAAAAAGATATTTGGCATGCCATCGCCAAGGACGTCTGGACCCTGGGGGTCTACCACAGACGGAGCACCCACTGCCGTAAAAGATGGGAGGACATTCGCCGCTGGAGCAAGAAGACGGCGGAGGCTCAGCTGGGCATGGCCTCCCAACGTGGGAGGGGTGCCCGTCGCACCATGACCCCCCTGATGTTCAGGATCCTGGCGGTGGCCTACCCGGAGTTGGGTGGGCACTTGAGGGCATCACAGCAGCCACAAGGGGGTGAGTACACTCTCATTCTGCTGACTTTGCGTGCAGTGGAGGTGTCTGGGTGGGGGAGGTGGGCTGTGGGTTTCCCTTGGCCAGAGCGAGTTCCGTATGCAAGGCCCCTCCGTAAGGCAGGCCATGTGGCACTCCACCCCACCTCTGTAGAGTGCCAAGTACACCTAGTCATGCCCCTGTGTCATCTATGTGTGTAGATGTCGTCCATAGCCTTGTATGCCATTTCCCAGGAATTGAACAGTGGACCCCAAAAGCGCGGCGTAGTGCAGGGGGCTTCTGTGTCTGTCGTGTCCGCCAACGGTAGTGGTAATGCATGCACTCAACATGTCTTTCTGCTGTCGTCGTCCCCCTCCTTTTTTGTGGTCTCCCTGTTCTTGTGTGCATTAGCATCATCAGGCTGAGGAGGAGTGGCACCGGAGCACGAGGGAGCTGCATCCCACATGGCCCTGGAGAGCGAGACTATGGACTCAGAGTTCACCAGTGGGACAGAGGGCGAGGGGAGCTCCACGGCGGGGACAGGAGCTGACACCAGCGAAACAGACTTGTCCTCTGATGGGAGCTCCCTTGTGGTGGCGGCAACATCTGTGCCCCCTGCATCTACAGGTACAGCCGCCACCCCCCCCTACCAGCACCGCCCTCTCAGCAGCCCCTCAGCCTTTGCTCCGTGCCCGCTCACCCAGGAGGGTGGGCATCACCTTCGCCCCAGGCACCTCAGGCCCTGTCCCAGTCACCCCTGCTGCCCTCAGTGAGGAGGCCATTGACCACCTCAGGTCCCTCACTGTTGGGCAGTCTACCATTTTGAATGCCATCCAGGGTGTAGAGAGGCAGTTGCAACAAACAAATGCATTCCTGGAGGGCATTCATTCTGGTTAGGCGGCCCTTCAGCGAGCTTTTCAGACTCTGGCCTCAGCACTGATGGCAGCCATTGTCCCCGTCTCTAGCCTCCCCCCTCCAACTTACTCCACCCAGACCCAATCCCCTGTACCTCAGCCTATCCCAAGCACACCTACAGATCAGCATGCACACACGTCAACACACAAGGGAAACTCTGGCACCACACATCCCACAGGCACTCACGCAAGCATCACATACATGCAGACACACCAACATACACTGCCTCCACTGTGTCCCCCTCCTCCTCGTCTCCCTCCTCCCTCCCAGTCTTGTCTACACCTGTATGCACTACCTCTACAGCCACTACGTCCCTCTCCAGCACACCCACGACCACACCCCGCTCACATGCAGTCACCACCCCCACTACCATTCACACGTCCCGTGTCCTCTCCCAGTGTGTCTGTGATGCCCCCTCCCAAGATACACAAACACAGGCACACACCCACCCAACAGCCATCCACCTCATGACAGCCTCCAGCGCATGCACCTTCACCCAAAGTCACCAAACGTACACCTCCTACAACCACCACCTCTTCCTCCACTCCCAAACCCCCTCCACCTACCCGTCCCAGTGTGTCTAAAAAACTTTTCCTGTCCACCCTTGACCTCTTTCCCACACCTCCCCCACCCCGTCCGTCTCATAGGTCCCGAACTAGCACCTCAGCCACAACATCACCAGTGGTGCCTGTAGTCACCGGAATCTGGAGTGCACCGGCCACCAGGGCAGCCAGTGTGGCACGGAGCCACACCACAGACAGTCCCCCACCTGTGAAGCATCAGAAGTTGGCCAGTGCCCGGCGGGAGAGGGGGAAGACTCCAGCCACCAAAGCCGCTCCCAGGGGTCCCTGTGGGAGTGTGGAGTCAGCTGTGACACCTTCCAAGGTGGGGAAGGGCCAAAAGAAACCCGGCAAGTCTGGGAAGAGCAGCACAGCGGAGAAGACTGCCATCATCCCCCGATGCCCCGGAGCCCAGCACCAGCCCAGCTGCCCAGGACAGGACCGCCAGCACTAGCCCACCTGTCCAGGAGGGGCCCGCCAGCACCAGCCCTCCTGCCCAGGAGGCCACCGCCAGCACCAGCCCAGCTGCCCAGGAGGCCACCGCCAGCACCAGCCCACCTGCCCAGGAGGCCACCGCCAACACCAACCCACCTGCCCAGGCGGCCACCGCCAGCACTAGCCCTGCTGGGCCATGAAGGACCACCAGCAAAAGCCCACTGGGCCATGAAGGACCGACAGCAAAAGGCCCGATATGCCATGAAGAACAGGCAGCAAAAGTCCCGCTGGGCCATGAAGGACCGCCAGTACAAGCCCCACTGGGCCATGAAGGACCACCAGCACAAGCCCTGCTGGGCCATGAAGGACGCCAGCAAAAGCCCCGCTGGGCCATGAAGGACCGCCAGCACAAGCCCCGCTGGGCCATGAAGGACCGCCAGCAAAAGCCCCGCTGGGCCATGAAGGACCGCCCGCACAAGCCCCGCTGGGCCATAAAGGACCGCCAGCAAAAGCCCCGCTGGGCAATGAAGGACCGCCAGCACAAGCCCCACTGGGCCATGAAGGACTGCCAGCAAAAGCCCCGCTGGACCATGAAGGACCGCCAGCAAAAGCCCGCTGTGCCATGAAGAACCGCCAGCATCTGAGACCCTGCAATGGAGACTGCCATCTCAAGCACCGCTGAACAGGGCACCGCCAACTCAAGCACCGCTGAAAAGGGCACCGCCATCTCAAGCACCGCTGCACAGGGCCCCGCCATCTCAAGCACCGCTGAACAGGGCCCCGCCATCTCAAGCACCGCTGCACAGGGCACCGCCGTCTAAAGCACCGCTGAACAGGGCACCGCCAACTCAAGCACCGCTGAACACAGCAACGCCGTCTCAAGCACCGCTGAACAGGGCACCGCCGTCTCAAGCACCGCTGAATAGGGCATCGCCGTCTCAAGCACCGCTTAACAGGGCACCGCCGTCTCAAGCACCGCTGCACAGGGCACCGCCAACTCAAGCCCTGCTGAACAGGGCACCGCCGTCTCAAGCACCGCTGCACAGGGCACCGCCGTCTCAAGCACTGCTGCACAAGGCACGGCCAACTCAAGCACTGCTGAACAGGGCACCGCCATCTCAAGCACCGCTGCACTGGGCACCGCCGTCTCAAGCACCTCTGAACACGGCACCGCTGTCTCAAGTACCGCTGAGCAGGGCCCCGCCATCTCAAGCACCACCTAACAGGGCACCGCCGTCTCAAACACCGCTGCACAGGGCACCACCACAGGGCTCCGCCATCTCAAGCACCGCTGAACAGGGCACTGCCGTCTCAAGCACCGCTGCACAGGGCACCGCCATCTGAAGTACAGCTGAACAGGGCACTGCTGTCTCAAGCACCGTTGAACAGGGCACCGCCATCTCAAGCACCGCTGAACAGGGCACTGCCATCTCAAGCACCGCTGGCCCATGAGTGGCAAGGGAACTGACCCAACTGAGTCTGTCACGGGGTGAATGATGCACTCTGTGCACCATGCCCCCTCCAGAACCAGTGGAGAAGGTCATCCACTACCTCTGTCCTTAGCACGATGAAGCACTCTGGGCACCATGCCCCCTCCAGAACCAGTGGAGACTGTCATCCACTTGTGAGACTGTGGCTTTGCACTCCCCAGGATATGGCAGTGGGCAACCAACCCACTGTAGAGACTTGAGAGACTGTGGCTTTGCACTCCCCAGGATTGAACAGTGGGCAAACCACCCACTGTAGAGACTTGGGAGACTGTGGCTTTGCACTCCCCAGGAAAGAACAGTGGGCAACCCATCCACTGTAGAGACTTGACAGACTCTGGCTTTGCACTCCCCAGGATTGGACAGTGGGCAAACCACCCACTGTAGAGACTTGAGAGACTGTGGCTTTGCATTCCCCAGGATGGAACAGTGGGCATGTGGTCCCCTCGTGGATTTGGCGTTGTGCACTCAAGTGGCTGAGATGCACCCCCCCCCTTTCCCTCCCCCTGAGGTGCCAGTTTAGTTGCTCTCTGATGCCCCTGCAGTGTTCTCTCCATCATGGTCGGGGATCTAGTGTGGGCCTCGCCCACACCGTGTGGTCCCAGTGTTCCACGGACTTTCTTAGAACACTACCTGGACTACTATGCTTGGTATATATTATGTACATGGTGTGTATATATATTTCTGCCTACTTGCTTTTAATATATTACAGTGGTTACACTCATTTTCTATCGTCTTTGCATTCTTCCGGGAGGTTTGGGGGGTGTAACTGTGATGTATTGATATGCATTAGTGTGTGTGTTGTATTGGGTGGGGGTGTTGCGTGTGTGTGTCCCTGTTTTTGCCTCCCCCCTCCCCTGTGTCGTAGGTGCAGTACTCACTGTGGTCTTCGCCGCCAGCGTTCATGCTCCTGGTAGAGGAGCAGGAAGACTATTGCAGGTAGAATTTTGGAGTTCCGGGTCCATGGCGTCCTCGTTCCTCATGGGGTGTGTAGAGGTGAGCGTTTTCCCTTCGGGATTCCTGTTTCCGCTGTGGTGTCATTTATGTATAGTGTGGGCGGTACATTGTCTCCCGCCTGCCTGTTGGCGGTGACCGCCGCGCTGTTTGTTTGTACCGCCGTGGCGGTCGGAGTGTTAAGGTGGCTGTCTTTGTTGGCGGTTTCCGCCACAGTCGTAATTGCAAAATTGCCAGTGTTGTAATGACCACCGTAGTGTTTGTTGTATATTACATCTTTTTCTGTGTGTCCTACATCTTTATACAAGTGATCCTAAAGACTATAAGTTTTTTTTTAGGTCTGATTAATTTTATCTAAAGCGAGGAACGAAAAAGTGTTAGAATTAAAAGAGGGCTGTAGTTTCACAGGTACATATGTTACATTTATACCAGTTTTTAAACTTGCAGTAGTTTTTTAGATACCAAATGTAAAAACTTTGTAATTTTTATGTTCAAAACAAAGTCTGAAGGTTTGAAGCAAGCAATTACTGCTTGTCTACAGGACCTTTTTCCCCTTTGGTTGAATGCTGCCTTTAATAAGAGTTTTCGTTCATTTCATAGGTTGTTACAGATGCAGATCAGGTGAGTTATATCTTCCAGTCCCCATCCGCATATCCTGCACTGAGGAATTGTTTCAGTGCGTTCCCATGGGGGTCAATGGGCATCACCAGGAATAATGCCAAATCGATGTCTAATGAAAAGATCCTTGTCAGCTTTTGACCACGCAGCCTCCAAATATGGCTGATATACTTCAGAAGTTTATACTCGTTTATTATCATCCAAGAGTGTGATCTGGTAGCTAATAGGCTCTTATCCACAATTACCAATCTTTTCTTCACTGTTCGGTTTAAGATTTTTTTGAATGCGTTATAGGAGAGATTGGAGCCCCAGAGATCCCGTACTTCCAAGCCTTCTAATGCCTGATCTAAATACTGTCTTGGCTTGGCTTTAAGATTGGAACTAATCTCCTTCCAGAGTGCTTGGAAAAGCTGATTTTCTCTAGTTAGCTCTAAGTGTTTCCAGGTAATAACTGGATTGCCTAGCTAGGCACTGGTTGAAATATCCAAACTCCAGCCTAAAATGTGCTTGGGAGGTATATACCCTGGTTACTTGAAACCTGAATGTTTTCCCAGTGATTCTGTTTAGGATGGTAGCATCCTGTCCCCACAAAGGTTCACTACCGTATCCTAAAGCCAAATTTAGTTTGGCTGCAACAACTTACAGCAAGGGACGGTAGCTGGGGCCATTAAGCAGCTTCTTCAAGGTGCGAAAAGCAAGCAGTAGAGTATTTCCCTTATGATATAGTTCCTGCTACTGAGGTAGAAAAGACACCGTTCGTCAAAAAGTATGCCCAGGTATCTATATTGGTTTACTTGTTCCAGTTCTCCCCTTTGGGTGTACCATTTTTTAAATCTGGAGATTTTATTGCTTATTTCCATCACTTTGTTTTTTTCTGGTTAATTTCCATTCCATTCTGTTCAGCGCATTCCGATAACTTGACGATGAGCCGACGTAGTCCTTCCTTGGTTTGACTCAGAAGTACTACATCGTCGGCGTATAACAAATTGGAGATAAGCATGTCTCCAACCTTAGGGGCATGGGCATTCACCTTATTTAGTTCCGGATTCAGATCTGACAGAAAGAGATGAAAAAGAAACGGTGCCAGCAAACAGCCTTGCTTCAGACTTTGTTTTGTATCAATTTCCCTTGAAAGGAAGGAGCTGTCACCTATCTTAACTATAACACATGTATCTGTGTATAACAGCTGGATGGCTTTTAGCAGATTTCCCAGTATTCCCCAGGAGGCTAGTTTCTCCCATAGAAGGCGTCGCTGTACCAAATCAAAAACTGATTTGAAATCTACAAAGCACAGAAACAAGGGTCGATTCTTTTGTTTACATTTGTCAATGACAATGGAGAGAGTTCCTGGGCCCTTTGCAAAGCCTGTCTGATTGGGGGAAATAATACTATTCCCGGTTGCCCACCTGCGAAGTTCCTCCAGTAAAAGCCCAGCATAATATTTGGCCTCTACATCCATTAAGGTAATCAAACCATAGTTCTCAGGGTAAAATTTACTACTTCCTTTAAATATCGGGTGGATTATAGCTCCCCTCCATGATTTTGGAATACTTCCTAGTTCTGTACAGTTGTTGTAAGTCAGGACCAGGTTTTTTCCCCAAAAGGCTGGGTTCATTTTGAACAGTGCGTTTGGTATCCCATTAGGACCTCCATTTTTAATGTTTTTTATTAAATTTACAACTTCCGACATTGTAAATGTTCGATTTCCAGATTCCTTTTGGAGAATGGGGGGCTTTAATATAAGTCCTTTTGGACTTGACTCATTTGTTGTATCGTCTAGGTTTTTGATAGTTCACTTTTGTAACTAAATAATCAGACCATACGATTACGAAATATTGGAGCGGGACAGGGTCATCGGGGCTTTGTTCAAGTCATTTATAATTTTCCAAAATCCCTGTGCATTTGATTTTTTGCTTAGAAATAAGGCCTTAGCCCAGAAAACATGATTTTCCTGTTGTTTATGATCCCATATTTGTTTCCGATAAATATTATTTACATTTTTTGGGTCAGCCTTTACACAGAGGTCGGTTGGATTTGCCTTATATAATCATAGGAGTCTGTTTCGTTGTCTTCTTAATTTAATCATGGGGACTGACTGAAACTTTTATATTCTTGTTTGTATTTGCTTTTACTTTCTTTCGATAATTATTTTGTGATCTAGTTGTGAGGAGACCAGCCGCAAATGTATCCAGGAACATTGACCAGATTTTTGTTGCGTCCCTGGATGTATCATTATAGTAGTGGTCAATTGTCACTATTGACCATGCTCTAGTGGATTCCATTGATTTTTCAGTCAATCAAAGTTTTTTGTAGTTTATTGTGGTAAAATCCCTTGGTGCAGTCAGTGCAGAATTAAATATGGGAACGCCACAATCAATCTCTAAGCAATTTTGACCATGGTCATTCTTATCTGATTTTGCGATTTAATACTTGGTAATTAGTGTAAGTAGAAATAAGGATGCCACAGTGCAATCAATTGGTGCTTGAGTTCCGTTGACACAACAGGTAGTTGCCGGTGGAGTATCTTGCGCAAATCTGCCGTTTGGGAGTCTGAGCCCAAGGGCCTCAAGATCTTTTACCAAAGAAAGTTCAGTTGTACTGGGTTTTCCTCGCTCTATTGACCCCATTGACTGCTGGGGTACTGCCTATAGATGATCTTGCATAACAGTTTGGGCATCCCTTTCGAAGGGATTTAGTAGTTTCAAGTTGAAATCCCCAGCTATTAGAAGCTCCAGGGATCCCAAATCCTGATGGGCAGTTAGTATTGTATCTATCAGTTTGGAGGATATGTGTTTCTTGGATTGTGCGTCCGGATGGATGTATACATTTACTAGCAAGAGAGGGCTTAAGTGTTCTTTATTCCATCTGCCTAGCTTAATTAACAGGAAATCTTTGTTTTCCTCGCATAATCGTGAGCATGATATATTTAACCCTGCTGAAATAAAAATTGCTAATCCCCCCTTTTGATGGCCAAACCTTTTCTGCCTGATTGCTGGGGGAAAAAAACCATAAATCCATCAATTGTGAATGGGCTTGCAGCCCAAGTTTCCTTTAGAAAGATGATATGATTTTTTTTTAATAAGCTTGTTAGATCTTTTTGTTTGATATCTGATCTAACCCCATTTATGTTCCAGGAGCAGACTTGAAGGGATTTATCAAGAGAATTTGACCGCCCATGAGGGCCAGGGTGTTTGGACGTCACTGCCGATTTTCTAAATGGATTGCTTCTGACATCCAGCCCAGATTTAACTGCAACAAGGGGTGTGTAATAGATGCTTGGAGCCCTGTGGGGTGATCATAATTTTTCCCGACTGCAGATCTGAGTTAACTCTTTTGAATGTATTAGGTTTGGAATATTGACTTGATCCTCTAGAGGGTCAGGATAGCCCATTTGTTTGGGTATACTGAATTTATTTCCCCATTTTAAGAAGGAGATTTTTTCCTTTGACAACTTGTCCAGGTACTTGCGACGTCCTCCATGTTACCAGGGTTGATTCATTTGATCTTCCTTCATTGTTTTTAGCCACCTGTAGAAATTCTATTGAGACAATGTCAGTAGATTTTATATTTTTTAGAACCGGAATAGCTTTTAACAATTTTAATAGCAGACTTGAAGGGATTTATCAAGAAAAGTTGACTGCCCATGAGGACCTGGGTGTTCGGAAGTCACTGCCGATTTTCTAAATGGATTGCTTCTGACATCCAGCCCAGATCTAACTGCAACAAGGGGTGTGTACTAAATGCTTGGAACCCTGTGGGGTGATCATCATTTTTCCCGACTGCAGATCTAAGAACTGAATAGGTTTTTTTTAACTCTTTTGAATTTATTAGGTTTGGCATATTGACTTGATCCACTAGAGGGTCAGGATAGCCCATTTGTTTGGGTATACTAAATTTAATTCCCCATTTAAAGAAGGAGATTTTTTTCTTTGACAACTCGTCCAAGTACTTGCGACGTCCTCCATGTTACCAGGGTTGATTCATTTGATCTTCCTTCATTGTTTTTAGCCACCGGTAGCAATTCTATTGAGACAATGTCAGTAGATTTTATATCTTTTAGAATCGGAATAGCTTGTAACAATTTTAATATTTTTCCCCTGTTAAGGATATCATGTTAGCCCCTAGATTGATATGGTGGTTCCAATATTAGTTGTTTGCAATCTCTAGACAGGATGTAATTGGGGCTTCTTATAGACACCTTCAGTTTTCCCATTTTGATTGTTCTTTTATGTTCTGTTATCTCCATCTGTGATGGAGATTCTCTATCTGACCATCCTGAATTGGCAACAAATTGCCTCACAGCTGATCTATTTGGGGAGTCTTCTTCCGAGAGTGGTCTAAGCATTCTTTCTTTTTTGGCTGGAGCCTAGCTGTTTGCGTCCCTGTTTGAGCTCATTGATGCTCAGCATATCCAGGGTTGGGAACTGTTATTGTTATGCCCTCTTCATCAAATGACATCAGGTTAGTTACAGAACTAAGGCTTGATTTGGCTTCCACCTCCTGTTGTTGTAGGTTGATGTTCATTTTGTCCTATAATGTTTGGGATTGGCGTGACGTCTTTGTTTTACATTGAATTGACTGCACATTTGAGTGTTGTTTGTTTGGCCCCTTATGGTTTTGTGAGGTGGGGCCCCTCGTTTGAGAGTTGAATAAGGGGAATAATTTACTAGTAGTTGGGATACATGTGTTGCTGTTTATGGAGTCAGAGGGCATTGACGTACCATTTCTTATATCCAGTATTAAAGACGGGCTTGACTTAACAGCAAGGGGGGCTCATAGAGACTCCCCATTTTATTTCTTGCTTTACAAAGTTTTTTCTTTTGTCTTTTCTTATGTCTTTTTGAAGGTGGCTTTTTTAAACACAGCAGGTGTCCCACAGATTTGGGGGGGAGGTGTATTTGTTTGAAACTCAGGCTGACTTCTTTCCTCAATCTCAAGATATTTTGATGAGCTTGCATTTCCCTTTGGCGCTCCTTTCTGACCGCATACTGATTCTTCCAGGGATTCTATTTCCATGTGAGTCATATCCACAGAGTAGCCGGGTGCTCTGTTGCCCATATTTCCATTTTGGATGGCTTCCTCCATTTGCCTTAGTGATTCTTCGACTGAAATTTCACCCCATCTTTTCATATTAAGATTTTCTTTAAGGTTAATTATAATTGAATTTAGTGCTTCTGGGAGTGAGGCCAACTTGTTGATTATGGGCTTGCAAGTGCAATCAGGTATTGTCATTTCTGCGAGGTTCTGAGCTCGCTTTATCAAATTTATTTAATTTGCCAGTTTCTGATCGATCCCTGATACTGATTTAGCCATAGTGTTCAATAGGTCCACCTGGACGTCCATTTTAGAGGACTGATAGGACAGGGCATCCAGAGTTAGCTGAGAGGTTTTAAAGAAAATATCCCTAACGGCATTTTGATCCAGTTGTTTTTGTACCTTCTTACTTCCAGATTCAATTGTTTTTGTCTTTGATGTGGCAGAGGCATTTGGGGAACTGTATTCGGGGGCTGAAGTATCCAGATGAGTTCCTAAGACTGCAGCATGCTCTTTATTTGGATTTTCCCCCATGTCTTCGAGCAAAGGCCAGTTAGAGGTTTGTGTGGCAGAACTAAGATCCATTTGTTGTCGAGAAAGATTTAGTCCTGGTGATAATGGATTTTTAGGGTCCTCTAAGGTGTAGATAGTTTCTGGGGGATGATAAACTTCCCCCACTTAACCGGCTTCTAGTGGTCTCAGGGCAGGTAGACTTATTTTGGAGTCCTTGGCTCCTTTAATAATTATGTTTACCTCAAGGGGAGGTCGAATACCTGTTTGTGAAAAATCAGTTAAATTTTCTGAGGATGGAAAGTTGGGAGTATCAGGGGACAGCAAAGATGACTGGAGGGTCAGTAATTCTATCTCACTGACTGGCCCCCAGACATTATTTTATGATTGTCATCCATAGATATATTGGTGTTGCCAAGGGCAGTTCTTCCAGCTCCTTGAGCTCACTTTTGTCGCCTAGCTCCAATAGCAAGCTGCTTTCACTTTTTACAGGAGAAATTGGATGAGGTAGAATCATGGAGCCATCAGGTAAGGAAAAAATCACATCCACGGGATGCTTCAGGAAGTCAGTTTTGCAGGGAATGTTTACAGATTTTTTAAATCTTTGAAAGAAGGGGGTTATCAGGGAAATCAAGGGTTGATGTTTTGACTTCATATTTGGTTCCCGTTTCAACATTGAAGGCGGAGAGGAGGGTTTGTTAAGTTCCCGTTTCAACATTGAAGGCGGAGAGGAGGGTTTGTTAAGCTTCTTACTTTTTTTAGCTTGTGGCTGACAGGCCCTTTCTTTCCTTGATCGCATCTTTGCCATCTGTAAGTTTCCCTAGGGATTTTCTTGGTTGCTTCTTTCTTGCCTGATGCACGCACCACCACACCTTGGATCGAGGGGCACAAGCATGCGTGGTTTCCTCAAATGCTGCCCAAATTGCTGCTGGTTCTTGTTGAGGTCGCTGAACTTCAGAGCCTGCTAGGGCAAACTTTCCTCTGGGACTTCCAGAACGCTTTGACTGTGGGTGAACAGTTTAGCCGCCACAAGCCGCACCCAAACCTGGCTGGACCGCTTCTGTGGTGGTAGGACTCACCTGACCTTTCCTTCACCTTCACAACCCAGCTGCATGCGTAGTATGGTAGTATGGTAGTATAGAAGTTCAGGTAGGCTGTATGGTAGATGGTGAGACAGTAGGGCAGTGATTTAGAAATCTTTTGACAGAGAACTGGGGGGGGTCAGAGGCAGCACCAGTTGCTTTCAAAGGAGGACTACTGTAGTGAGGGTTTAGTAGTTGTGGTAATTCTTAAACTGCGGTGCAAAAAAGTCCTTTGGTGGCAGCGCGTTGTTGCTAATGATAGTGCTCCTACCCAGATATGCCGTAAGGTACAAGTTGCCGGTGAGAGGACAGGAGTAGAGTAAGGCAGCAACATAGAGTAAAGGCAGCAGCCTTTATTAGTGTGTATTGCCCAGGTGGGTAGCCACTAAAAGAGTTTTTATAGTTATTTTTTGCCTTCAAGAAACACTGTGCATGCTAACTAAACTCGTACCTCTGTTTCATGGCTCCTCGATCCCTGGTGACTCTGCCTCCAGCCGCCTCCTGGGTGCTTCGCGGTTGTACCAGAGCCTGTGTCCGCCCACCTCTTCTCCACCGTGTCGCTGCGTTCAGGTGCAGTACAGGCTTTGTTTTTTGGGTGCTCGGGGGATTCAGGGGATTCTTCTTGACTTCTTGTCCACCTTTGTCTGCCTTGCCTCCGCACGGTCCACTGGCGCGGTGCTGACAGCTGTACGGCCGGGCCGTGGCAGCACAAGGACCGGGAGAGCGAGGCAGCTCCTTCTCTCACCACCACGGACATGAATGAATGAACGCCGACACGCTTTGGCTGCAGCATCACCAATGACATCACTGTTGGAATCATCCTGTGGGTATAAGTGGTTATATGGATGTGCTTGTATGGATGAGTGACAAGAGTGAGTTACTATATCAGTAAGTTTATGCATGTGTGTGGATGTGTCAGTGACTATGGGAGAGTGAGTGGATGTGTGAGTAGCTGTATTGGTTAGTCACCGGGTATGTCAGTGTCTGCATTGGTGAGTGAGTGGGTGTATGAGTTGCTGCATGGGTGAGTTTGTGTGAGTGCTTATATGGATGAGTGAGTGGGTGTGTTAGTGACTGTATCAGTGTGTGAGTGGTTGAGTAAGTAACTGTATGGGTGGCTGACGGTGTATGAGTGACTGTATGCATAAATGACAGGCTATATCAGTGACTTTATTAGAGAGTAACTGGATGTGTGAGTAGTTCTATCAGTAAGTGAGTTGCTGTATTGGTGTCTACATGGGTGAGTGACTGGGTCTGTGAGTGATAGTATGGGTGAGTGACTGGGTGTGGTAGTCATTGAACAGGTGAGTTACTTTGTGTGTAAATGTCTGTATCGGGGAGTGAGTGTCTGTATCTGTGACTAAGCAGCTGAGTGTGTGGGTGTGTGACTGCTTGTATGGGTAAGTGAGTCGGTCTATTAGTGGCTGTGTCTTTATGTTATTTGTTTTTGTGAGTGGTTGTACAAGTGTATGGTTGGTGTCTGAGTGGCTATATGGATGAGTGAGTTGTGGTGTTAGTGGCTGTGTAGGTGAGTGTGTGTGTGTCAGTAGTCGTTTGGGAGTATGTGAGTAGTTGTGTCTGTGTGGATGTACAATTGTTTGCATGAGGGTATGAGCGGGTGTCTGAGCTGATTTCATCAGTGATACCATTTCAGATGTCATCAGTGATGTCACTGACCATGTCATGAGTGAAGTGATATGTGAGGTCATAAGCAGTGCATTACGGGGGCACAAGCTATAGTTAGCTGAGGTAAGTATAACTGCTGAATTCCACTGGTTTTGTATGTCTGAAATGTTAGCCTAACTATAACTGTAACTTTTTTTTTCAGTGATTTGTTAATGGGTTTTTTAACGTAGAGTAATTGTCATTACTATATGTTGATCCAACCACTGCCATGCACAGCTGAAGGCCATACACAGTGGGAGTTGGCCACAAGGATTGGCCTGTGGCCAGGCCCTGCAGCCAACCCCCTAAAACCAACAAATCCCGGGCAACACACACAGCCAAAGGCTGTGTACGGTGGGGGTTGGCCACAGGGCCTGACCTGTGGCCAGACCCTGCAGCCAACCCCCCTATCCCTCCAATCCCATGCTGTGCTCGGCCTCTGACCATGCACAGCAGGAGCTGGATGCAGCCTGTCTCTCTGGGTGTGAGAATAGGTGTGAGAGGGTGTTTCTGAGTGTGAGAGTGGCTGTGAGAGTGTCTGTCTGGGTATGAGAGTGGGTACATCAGTGTTCTAATGGGTCTGTGAGTGAGTGTGTCAATGTCTGTGTGGGTCTGAGTGGGTGTGTGGGGGTTTCAGTGGGTCTGTGAGTGAGAGTGTGAGTGAGTCTGTGAGTGGGTGCGTGAGTGTCTGAGTGGATCTGTGAATGGGTGCATGATTTCTGAGTAGGCCTGTGAGTGGGTGCATGAGGGTCTGGGTGAGTCTGTGATTGGGTGCATGAGGGTCTGAGTGGGTCTGTGAGTGGGTGCATGAGTGCCTGAGTGGGTCTTGGTATAGGTGTATAGGGGTCTGAGTGGGGGTATGAGTGGGAGAAAGACTGAAAGAGAGAAATTGAGAAATTGAGAGCATATAAGAGAGTGAGAGAAAGAGAGTTTTTTAGGCCTTGATGTATGATGCACTTAGAATGAGAAATTTCTAGAGAAACTGTAAAAAAATGTATTTGTCAATCATAAAGAGTGAGATCACCTTACAGTATGAACCTTAAACTTTGACGTTTAAAAGAAATGAAAGAAGGAAAATTACTACGGGCACACATGGGGTAGAACCCTCAACTTTCAGTGTGAAGGTCTGTGATGTGAACCGTTAGAACATAGGTGACTCCTTACTGTGATGCTTCCAGACATACCCATAACAGTCAACCCACACATGTGATTGGAAAGAAACATGAATGTTCCATCACCAGGAAGGTTTAACAGTCAAAACACTAGTAAATAAACAAAAACACCACCAAGCCATACTAGGATTTGAACCTTCAGCCTACTGAGTGACAGCACAAGACCTTGCCTATTAGGCCAGAAGTGACTCTGTTATGTCAGTGTATGGAGAGACAATTTCAATGACAATCTTTCTCTCTCTCTTCCTTCCATCCCTTTATGAGATGGAAGAGAGAGAGAGAGAGAGAGAGACCCACAGTTCTAGCCGGCTTCCAGCATCCTGAGGGAGCCGGCATTGCTCCTGCAAGCAGGAAGCTGCTTTAAATAGCATCTCCCTGCTTGTGGGAGCAATGTTTTCATCATAAGATGAACACTTTGCTTTCTGCTAGAGGGAGCTATTTGACAGCTCCTGCTGTCAGAAAGGTGACTTTGTTTGTTTTTGCTTAGTGGGAGTTGTCAGCTCCCACCAAGCAAAAGTAAACAGCTATGTCCCTGGGGTGGGCACCCCAGGACATAGCAGGAGCCAGTCTTGCGGAGTGATGGTCCCTACGGCCATCATTAGCTCCTTGATGGGGGCCACACAGCCCCCCTCCAATTATTTTTGCCCAAGAGAGGTGCTGCCCCCCGGGGCTCGGAGTTTGCAACAGACTGGCCCTCATTATTGAAATTTAGCCCCAAGGAGGTGGTGGTCCCTAAGACTGTGGGAGGGCCACACGGCCCCCCTACATACCATATTACACTGACCCCGGGGAGGTGGGTGGTGGTCCTTGGGGCTGTGGGCGGGCCATACGCCCCACCACCCACCATATTACATTGGCATCAGGGAGGTGGCAGTCCACAGGGCTGCAGGGGGGGATGCACACCCCCTGCATACTATATTACATTGGCTCTGAGGAGATGGTGGTCCCTGGGGACATAGGGGGGCACACGCAGCCCTGCACAAAACTAAATCTTTGCCCCGGGGAGGTGGTTGTTCCCAGGGCTGCAAGGGGGGAAGCGCACCCCCCTGCATTCACAGCTATCCTTGCCCCAGGGTGGTGGCAGTGCCGGAGGCTGTGGGGGGGGCAGCGTGGCCCCCCTCACAAAACAAAATCTTCTCCCCAGGGATGTGGCAGTTCCCAGGGCTGTGGGTGGGGGGTGCGACCCTTCTGCATAACATATTATTTTGGCCCAGAGGAGGTGGTGGTTCCCAAGGCTGCAGAGGGGCGGGGTGTCCCCACCAAATACCTTACTTGTTAACCCCTGGGAGGTGGCGCTCCCTGGGGCTTTGGCAAGTCCAGGAGTGGGGGTTCATGAGCCCCTTTTCCTTATTTTTTTTACCAGACCCCGGGACTTGGCCCACCAGGGGGCTTCATGAAAAATCATAGTAAACAGGCTTTAAAAAAAAAAAAAGTTGGAAAAAACTGCAGATCCGGATCAGCATATTTTTATGACATTTAAAAAGAAATATCCCTCTAGGACCCCAGCACCAGAGCTGAGGGGTCAGGGTGGCCCTATCCTGGCCTGTTTTGTTTTTTTAGATAGCTGCCAACACTTTCTGCTTGAAGTGTTGGCAGCCAATCAGATATCAGCATGAGGACAGTTGGGACCGCGGATGATCCGCAGGACTAGATATCTATATTCTCTTTACTCTAATATCTCAGAAACTACCAATAGATGTACACCAAATCACAAAAAGTATGCTTTCTGGACTAAGAGCTAGCTTTCTGCCAGGTTTGGTGTAATTCTGTCCAGGGGTTCAGGCTGTAGCCGTGTTTAAAAATGTGAAAAATCAGATTGATTGAAATGGGGAAAAAAATGTGGGCCCTCCTTTTTCTCGGCCCCTTATTGACATATCATCCCAAAACTTTCAAGACAGCAACTGAACTGACCAAAGTATACGTTCTGAAAATGTTGTGAAGATTCGTCAAGCGGCGCCAAAGTTTCTGGCTAAACGAAAAATTCTCTGTCTATGGAAAAAAAAGTCCTAACTATAACTACCTATATATATATATATATATATTTGCCACTCAAATACCATCACCTACCCTAAACCCTAAAAATACCGTTGCCACTCAAATACTGTCACCCACCCTAAACCCTAAGAATACCCCTGCTGCCCAAATACCCTCACCAACCCTAAACCCTAAAATACCCCTACTACCTAAATACCCTCACCCAACCTTAAACTTAAAAATACCCTGGCCTCCACAATACCCTCACCGCCTAAACCCTAAAAAACTCCCTCACCCGTTTACCCATAAATATAAAAAAACAAAGGTTTCAGGGACATTATAGTTAGGCTCACATTTTAAGCGTGCCAAACCATTGGCCCATTTGTAACCCCTTGTGCCACCTTATGCCTGCGCCAGGCATAATGTATGCAAGGGGGTCATTCTGATGCAAGGGGCTTGAGAAAATGGCGCAGTGAAATTTACAACATTTCACTGCATTATGTTTTCTGTCATTTTTAATGCTTGTTCAGAGCAGGCATTAAATAGACATACCAATGTTAACCTATGGGCCTCGATGTGCTTTCCTGCATTAGCACCAACATTTTTGACACTAGTGCAGCAAAGCACCATAATATAATAAAAATTTTTGATGCTATTGTGCTAACAACAGCCATGGTGCGCCGTACTGCAAATACAGCACAATCATGGTATTGTTAGGTGGTGGTAGGGGTATTCAAGAAAAGTTTCACATAAGGACAGATGTGCCACTTTCTTGTAAAGTTGTCCTTTAAGTTTGTAGTTTTTGTGCAGTTTTATATAGCGCAGATGTGACCCTAAGAAATTGTAACACTTTACATGAGCATCAGTTACACAAGGTCACATTAATTTTGGTACATAAAGATAGCAAATAATTTAAAAGTGCTATGCCGCTATTTGGGAAATCACAAAATATGTCCCCATTTTAGATTTGTAGACCACTAATCATAATTTCTATGGGAATAAGGCCCTCTCATTTTTAGAATTTCTAAAGGAAATGCTTAGATATTGCAGTTTTGATTACATCAAGATGAGGTCAGGTGTGCCACATTTCTGTAATAAGTATAGAATGTTAGCAATCTAATTGTTATTAGAATACTGTGGGGAGGCAGAGGTCAGGGGTAATTGGTCTCAGATAACTGAGAGCAGGAAGGAAGCTGCAGAGGCAACAGTTTGACCACGTAGGGCAGGTAGGAGTGGCAGTGGATGTACAATGAACCATGGAGGGCCAGGGAAATGGGGGCAGGGGCAACTAACCAACCATGCAGGACTGGCAAGAGAGTCTGTGGCAGTATAGCAGACCACTGAGGGCAGGAGAAAGAGGCAGTGGCAGTGCAACCATACATGCCAACAGACCCCATTCAGGCAGGAGACTCACAATGTTTTTAAGCCCAAAAGGGCTTTATTTTAACTGTCTCCTGCCTAAAATCTCCTTCTTTTCAATGTAAATCATTGGAGGAAATCAGTTTATCAGGTTTTTTTCAAAATCTCCTTCTGACCAAGTTTAAAATGTTAAAATAGAAGGAATGGTATAATAGTAGGAATCAATATATACACTTTACTACACCAGGGAAACTATAAATCATTCACTTTAGACCATAATATGCTTGTGTTTTTCTTTTCATATTATTTAATCAAGCGGTAGCATAGCTGGCATTAAGCATGTCACAATATGTTTATCAGAAATAACATATCAAATAAACACAAAATGTACACATGAATGAACATATAAATAAACAAAAAAGACAATCACTTTAATGAACAATATAAAAGAAAGATGAAAAACTGCACTTCAATCATCCTCTCATTTCAAATGATGTGGTTATTGACAATACTTTAAATCTAAATCCACAATGAAAATGGTTGTATCATATTCACATCTTAAAACAACAATTATGATGAATAAAGATGTGTTTCATAAGCATTCCTTATCGGTTATAAATAATATTTTCTCACAACCAATCCCTACAACAGAGTTGACACATTTCGCCCCGTTCTAATTTTGGGCCTCCTCAGGACTATCGTAGCACAAAGTACTGCCTACTTTAAACACCATTAGTGGCAATTGACAATTGTCTATAAAAAGTACACTAAGATACATCTGTTGACTGAAGTCGGAGCCTGTTGCTCAAAATGAGACAGTACTGAAGCGAAGTTCTTCTAGTCCCAAAAACAGCTGATATATGCTGGTGTCTCTCTAATTCCAGAAACGTGAAAAATTATGATTTTACAAATAATGTAGGTCAGTCATATATGAGAAAGCTGTGCCAGGTGTATAAAGTAGACTTCAGTCCTTTCAAGTAATCTAAAAATCAGTCTCCTCTACTGTGTCACTAATGTGGATAAATTCCAAAAATGTCAACAGTATATAACAGAAGTAGAAGTTCACGGGACCATGATAAGTCCTATGTCCCATATTTAGAAGACATAGGCCTACTATATTTAGAGATCTCAACCAAACTTGGAGAAATCTCTGTGCTTATAAAGGAACTGCCGCCATGACAACTCCTTAGAAAGCACTAAAAGTTTGCTGAGAGGCCGCAGGGTTTCAGGTAGCCGCTCAAAACCTTTTTTTGCTTTTCAGAAACAAACCCCTAAAGCAGGACATTGTTTTTCAGAAACAAAAAAACTAATACCTGACACATTGGGAGACTTACTCGCAGTGAGTGGGGGTCATTTTTCTGTTAGGGTTTGCCAGAGTTTCCGTCTGGCCACTGGTGTAGGGTTTACCTCAACGGAGTAAGCAGGGGCACTACCATCAAAAATATGACAGTCTACCCAACCATCAATAGAGTGAGTGAACCACTAGTTCGGCTGGCACGGTATTTTGTTGCCTTTCTGTCTATCTTCTCTGCCAAGCTCTAAAGCGGGTCATATATATATGTATCTATCAGTCTGTCTAATTATTTAGGTTTAGCCATCCATGTACGTATGTCTGTTTATAACTCTCAATCTGTCTATATCGAACTGACTCTCTCCAATGTTTTACATATGTTTCTTTGTCTGTGTGTCTCTCTCTATTTGTCTATCTCTAGCTAGCCTACTATTTTGTAGTTTTTAGCACACAACTGTCTAAAAGGATTCATTGGGATAAAAAATGAGCAGAAACTTAGCAAAATAGCCTATTACAGCAGAACAGAAATGCTTTCAGAGCGCAACAAAAAATCCTAAATCGTTTTCAATCTCTCTGAGCTCGAGGAGCACATTATTTCACAACATAGAAAGTAATTGAGTAAAAGTTGCGTACACAAGCCGTTCTTTCCTAATTAGGGGAATGCACACTTCTTGTTGGTTTTCTCAGCACATAGATCGACGACAGGGAGTGTACTTTTGCAACACCCATGTTAATTCAGACATTTTGCTGAAAAAAGAACTGGGAGCCATATACAGTACAGACATTTAAATTGCATTCCCTGATTCATTGGAGGACAGTTTAATCCCGTCTGTCCCTCTGTCAAATAGTCTCACATATGGATTATTTTTACTGTTCTGATAGCAAAGCTCTGAGCCTCCCTGAGTGCTGTTATCAAATTCGCAGACAGCCCCAGATGGAGGCTTTTACAATAATTGATTTGAGGCAAAACACATGCTGTCATAACTTGTGCATGTTTATTTCTGAGAGGAAATAGAAGACTTTTTGCTCAGCAGAGAGAGTTTAAAAAGAAGAACTTGCCGTAGCTTTGGCTGGTACATATATTGAAAGTTCCTGGACAGTATGGGGGTAGTCAACCATAGTAAATATTGTTCCAGTGACACTTGTTTTTTTTAGTAGCAGTCGCTCAGCTTGGCTAGGTTTGAACTTTGAATAACTGATGGATGGCTGCTAAACAGTTCTTTGAGTGTGTGGTAGAAGCGAGGATACGTCTGTTGCACCTGATAATTAAAAAGATATATGTAGGCTATAAATCGTAAAAAGAATGGGCAACAGGGAAGATCTCAGCAGTAACGCACAAAGTAACTTCCGAATTGTCCGCAGGAAGAGTGATAGAGGTTGAACATTTTTGGTAAAAAAAAAAAAATTTTAAATCACTCTTCCACTTGGACTCTGATTCCTCTTTCACCCAGACTCTGAAGCAGAATGCCACAGGGCACCGTATTGTCCATGCAGCAGAGATGCAGAAGGATCACTCAACTAGAATCGCATGGATTGCCTCTAAGGCAATCAATATTGTAGTTTCAAAGGCCCAATCTGGCCGAAATTCTGTCTGCCAATGCCTCAAGACTATTATTATCTTCAAAGTTGCTAGGTAGCTGTTTGGCCATCATTCTCTCAAGTAGATTCCCCAAGGCGGTCAGAAGAATGATTGGCCAATAACCGCCAGTGTGGCTTGGAATAAGAGCAGGTTTCTTAGAAGCCACCCAAATCTCCCAGTGTTCCAGTGGTACAGTAAGACAGTTTTAAATAACTATTTGCTAAGCACAAGTTACAAGGTGGCAAGACCCAAACAACTGACTCTAGGCAGAGTTAATCAAACAAACAGATATATTTATATTATCTGAGGCTCCTACTTCGTTCTCTAGGCAAGGAGTGAACATTTTCACAGAAGAACACTGACAAACCTTCCTGAGAGGAACATAGATGACTTTCCACAGTTAATGTTTATTCTGGAAGTCTCTAAGAGATCTTCAACTTTTAGGTGAAAACAAGTTAAGTAGTTCATCGAAGAACAATAGAGATTACGGAAAAGTGTTGCACACGGTTAGAAATGGTGGGCAAACCGGCATTTTTACAATGAAAAAAGGCTCCAGAAGAGTTTAGCTTTTCAGACTTAAAACATTTTTTGCATAACTGTTTAGTTGTGCTATGTAAGGTATTTTTCTGCTTTTTCAGTGGGTAGGTTTTAAGGCCCGATCATTCCATCCCATCAATGCAATCACTCTCTGGGTATCAATGAACCAATGATTTTGAGTTCTGGCAATTCTGGGACAGGATGTTTTGCTTATTTTTGTTCAGAGTATCACACTTCATTGCATTCAGTTTTGCTATTGAGATCACTATGTCATTAGGCACCCTCTTTTAGATGAAAACGCATAGATCTCCATCATAGTCTCATTCGTTTATCCTGCTCCATAAATAAATCAAAGGTTTCACTCTATAAACTAAAAATTAATGTCCCTGATGCCCTTTCAATCCGGGCGTTATTCAGTATTTTTGTTTTTACTGTTGGGGCCACAAGCTTTTCCTGACAATTCCAAACACAAAAGTATGCCAACAGTATGCCAAACTGACCGTTTTAAGTTGGGTAGATGGTCTAAGAGGTGCACTGACAGAGCCTGTGGGGCACCAACAGCTAAAGCATAACGGTACGCCCAACTATAAACAGGGACGTTTAAAAATAAATTGTTCCTGAGATTTATTAAAGTACATGGAGATAGTCTTGGTCTAGGAGTTTTGCATTACTACATATTCTATAGGACATTACATTCCAACAGAGAATTTGTTTTTTAGGAATACAGTTTAGTCACCTTTGCCATACAAAACAAATATGGAGACAATTAAGTAATCACAGAATAAGGGTTGTTGCCTTGTGCCAACTTTGGGAACTAGTCACAAACTCTCTTTGGCCAACTAAAATATGTTACCCTGCCAAAATTATTTGCTTGCCAAATGTTAATCATAAATGTTTCCAAATTATGGCCCTCATTACGAGTTTGGTGGGCGGCCCAACTCTTACTGCCATCTGACCGCCAGTGCGGCCAGAACATCGCTGGCCCAAGTTTCCCACTGGGCCTTAACAGCTCATAATCGAGCTGCAAGCAATGTGGCGGTGTGGCGAGTGCAGCAGCACCCGCTGCGCTTTCCAATGTCCACAATTCGGGCAGTGGAAAGCATGACAGGGCTGTCCATGGGGGCCCATACGCTGCCCATGCCGAGTGCATGGGCAGTGCAGAGGCCCCCATTGCCGCACTTCTGCCAGCCTTTTTTTGGCAGTCCAACTGCCATGAAAGGGCTGGCAGATTGGTGAGTTGTAATCCCCAGGGTGGTGATGCATGCTTACGTCAACCTGGTGGATTACTACAGCTGAGACCACCAGGCTGTCGACTGGTGGCAACCTGGCAGTGTCAACACTCACCACAGTTGTAATGTGGTGGTTGGGCCGCCACAACCATGGCAAGCCTGGTGTTTTTAAGACCACGAGACACATAGGCCCTCATTCCGACCCTGGCGGTCATAGACCGTCAGGGGCGCGGGTGACGAAAGCACCGCCAACAGGCTGGCGGTGCTTCCTTGCCCATTCTGACCGCGGCGGTAAAGCCGCGGTCAGAAAACCGGGTCCGGCGGTTTCCCGCCAGATTTCCCCCGGCTGGGCGAATCCGCCATGGCGGCGCTGCTCCCCTTACCGCCAGCCTGTTTCTGGCGTTTTTTTACCGCCAGGAACAGGATGGCGGGAACGGGTGTCCTGGGGCCCCTGGGGGCCCCCCCTCTGCCCATGCCAATGGCATGGGCAGTGCCTGGGCCCCCTAACAGGGCCCCAGCATGCTTTTCACTGTCTGCCTAGCAGACAGTGAAAAGCGCGACGGGTGCAACTCCAACCGTCGCACACCTGCAACACCGCCGGCTCCATTCGGAGCCGGCTTCAGTGTTGCAGGCCCCTTTCCCGCTGGGCCGGCGGGCGCTACCTTAGGTAGTGCCCGCCGGCCCAGTGGGAAAGTTGGAATGGCCCCAGCGGTCTTTTGACCGCGGGGCGGCCAAATGGCGGTTCCCTCCAGGCGGGCGGCAACCGCCGCCCGCCGGGGTCAGAATGACCCCCATAATGAGGTCCTATGTCTGTTTATTCCCTGATAAGAAAATAAGGATAAGGCAACACTACTTCTCCTTTGCATAAAAGTCTTAATGATATGGAACCTGGCCCTAATGACGATATTTCACCTGCTCAGAATGAACTTTAATACACAGATGCATTATTAAACAGTAATCACCCCCAAGCATTAAAAGTCATTACCAGCAGTTTGCTATGACTATCAATTGTAAAGTAAGTAAGAACCCTGGATGGCCACTGGCATTTCTAATCATAAATGGCCCCAGTGCATAAGGAGTGTTAAAGGCTGTTACATTAATTCAGCCACATCTCCGCACACCTGAGACACCTGCATTGGCTCCCAGTCAGCAAAAGGATCACCTTCCGTCTTCTCACCCACGCACACAAAGCCCTCCACAACAAGGGACCGGAATACCTCAACAGACGCCTCAGCTTCTACGTCCCCACCCGCCCCCTCCGCTCCGCTGGCCTCGCACTTGCTGCCGTCCCTCGCACCCGCCGCTCCACGGCGGGTGGGAGATCTTTCTCCTTCCTGGCGGCCAAGACCTGGAACTCCCTCCCCACCAGCCTCAGGACCACCCAGGACCACTCCGCTTTCCGGAGACTCCTAAAGACTTGGCTGTTCGAGCAGCGATAACCCTCCCTTTCCCCCCTAGCGCCTTGAGACCCGCACGGGTGAGTAGCGCGCTTTATAAATGTTAATGATTTGATTTGATTAATGAGCCTAAATTGATCCAAAAAGTCAGAAGTAGTAAGCCCCTAACAGTAGTAAACATCAACGTCTGTATGCAATATTAACAGTTTGATGGCACTAATAAGACCCTATGGGCATTAATATTCTTAGACAGTACTGGTACTCAAATACCCAAGTCAGTAATATTTAACAATGTGGTTAGTCATTAAGGGCTTGGCATTAGTATTGGGCAGTAATGAAAATCAGTAATGTAAGGAAGTAATAAGGCTTATTAGAGCCAGACAGTGATCAGCATTGATGGTCCGAGTCAATAATGTGCATCAATGTTCCTATGCACTAATGAATATGAGTGGTGTTGAGCAAATATCGAGAGTCAATGGTGGCATAAGTAATGATCTTCAATGGTCCCAGCTTTAGGAGTCCTTAGTGGCCCAAACACTTATGAGCATTAACAGTCAGAAACAATTCTGATCATCAATGGTTTTAAGCAGTAAAAACGATGATTAATGCACCATTGAAGTGTTTACTTGAACCCAGTGTTTGTGACCAATTGTAGCCCCATCAGTTATGATCATTAACGGCCCAATGCAATAATGAACATAAATGGTGTGAGCGCATCTGGCCTTTTTTGGTCTTTGATAATTAATTTATAAAGGGACGCATCAGAGGTCCGATGGACCTTTTGACTCCGCTAAGAGTGTTCCACCATGTGCACAAATTTTACTCATGACATAATTATCAACAATACAACTTGTTTAACAAGGCATTATGAGAAATCTTTAAATTGGTAAACATTACACACCGTGGCCCATGTGATCATGAATACCGACACCTTTTGTTAAAGTTAGAAAGTTTATTTCCCTAGATTAGCAATGCTAATATCACGTAAAGTAATCTTAAAACCAAATGATAAACATACACAAACAACACAGGCTGACCAAACAGCAGAAAAATCTCAATCTAACCAAAGCATTTTTCATTAAACATTCAAGAGTTAGCGTACAGATTAATAACAACAACTGAACAGTAGAAATGGCAGACATATAGGCCCTCATTCCAACCCTGGCGGTTTCAAACCGCCAGGGTGGAGGGCAGAGGAAGCACCACCAACAGGCTGGCGGTGCTTCCCGGGCCATTCTGACCGCGGCGGTAAAGCCGGGGTCAGAAAAGAGGAACCAGCGGTTTCCCGCCGGTTTTCCCCTGGCCCAGGGAATCCTCCATGGCGGCGCTGCTTGCAGCGCCGCCATGGGGATTCCGACCCCCTTCCCGCCAGCCTGTTCCTGGCGGTTTACACCGCCAGGAAGAGGCTGGCGGGAACGGGTGTCGTGGGGCCCCTGGGGGCCCCTGCACTGCCCATGCCACTGGCATGGGCAGTGCAGGGGCCCCCTAACAGGGCCCCACAAAGATTTTCAGTGTCTGCTTTGCAGACACTGAAAATCGCGACGGGTCGTCGCACCCCTTCAAATCCGCTGGCTCCATTCGGAGCCGGCTTCCTCTTTGCAGGGGCTTTCCCGCTGGGCCGGCGGGCGATCTTTTAGAGATCGCCCGCCGGCCCAGCGGGAAAGTTGTAATGACCCCCGCGGTCATTTGACCGCGGTGCGGTCTTTTGGAGGTTTCCGGCCGGCGGGCGGCGCCCGCCGCCCGCCGGGGTCAGAATGACCCCCATAGACTCGAGAGATTAATAAAATCAATTGATTGTTATTAATATTTGTCTGAACATGAACACACTAACTAACCTTCTAATTCGAATAACATGTTTGGCTTTCATACAAATGAAAATTAGGCAAAAATTTCTTTGGAAAACATCTAGCTATGGCTCTAAAAATAGCAGTTGGTACCTAAAAAGGAAAGAACAAAAATGTATAACAAAGACAATTTATTTTTGTTGTACCTCTCCTGACTGGATCAGCATGCGGAAATTTCTTCATCAGTTGGGCATCCGTCTGGTCAGCGTTGGCAGGGGAAAGTGAAGGAGATAGGCTCAGCCACAAATGGGATCTAAGTTAAGGGACGCATTTATGGTGCCCTCTATTATTTTTGAATTCTGCTAATTTGATTGCTTCGACCAGGAACCTGGTTGGAACTATACTTATGATCAATCTTATTTACGTCTGTGTACACCAATCGTTTCAATCACAGACGTGCTGCCTGCCCCCTTTTTTTTTTTTTTACTTATTGGCGGGGCTGGAATACACACACTGCACTATTTTTTTAATTCTACCTACTTGATTGCCTCAACCACAAACCTTGTTGAAACTGTACTTGGTGTTCGATGATTACGTTTATTTACATCCAAAAATACTATTTTGTTTTATGCCTAGACATGTAGCCTGTCCTCTTTCTATTTTTACCTATAGGCAGTGCCGGAATCACATGCTGCACTCCTGCACATCTTTTTGCTCCATTTTGATTGGAGCTCCCCTTGTGACCTGATTATGTCACCCGACAGCCGCTTCCATCCTAACACTTCCGGGAAAGCAGCCGCCGGGTAGTTCTCCAGGCATGGACCTTTGCTAAAACAGTGAGTACTCATGAATTTTGGGAGTTTTATGCACTCTCTTTAACTATAAGACTAAGATGCTATTTTTTACCTACCCTACAACGTTTCTGTGCTTATATTTTTATGCACACATTTGCAAGTCAGAGTTTGCAGTCCATTTCCATACGTAACCCGTGTCCTTAGTGATATTATAGTAGTGTTTTTAAAAAAACAGAGGTTGTGACATTATTGTTTAGTATGCCACTGCCAGTTTTTGGTTCATTAGCTCATTGTTTTATGCATCAGTTTGTTATGATCACGATTGATATTATGTAGAGATGAGGCATCATGTCACCACTGAGTTTCACCTTGAAGGCTCTACATACGCTTCCTGTCCAGGTTATAGAGTTCTCTATAGACATCACATGTTCCCCAAAATGTTTTCACTTTTTCTAAATAGTGTTATTCAATTGACATTACATACCTGTTTATTTGGTGTGTTGTTTTTTCTAGTTCCTTTACTATAAGTTCTATTGTATTGATTAACTTTTTGATTCATGTAGAGCGATGACAGTCCTTCGGTTCACATTTTTCCCATGGAGCCCTATCATTAATAAAGGAGGGTAAGCAGTTCTACCTTGGGATTTCCATGACATCAAGCATGGCAGCATGTCATCACCGAGTGCCACAACACTTTTGTGAGTTTGATTGATTTTGTGTGTGTACTGGATTTTAACGTACACTTGTTGGTCTGTTTTCTTATTTTCACAGGTCATCACCAATTTAGGTTTTCAGCGGCAGAGCTCCTTAAGTAAGTTATACTGTTCTTTTCCTACAAATTCCTATACTCATTAGGGTATTCAGTGTAGCTTAGGAGACGTTCATGTTTGGTCCTGATTTATTGCCACCTGATCCGTAGGGAATTCTCAGGCGTGAAACATGTTGACCTTTCTTACAGGTTGAAGGAATGCTTTTCTTTCACCTCTCTGTGCGTTGGTAGAGTGGTGGAACACTATTTCCATTCCACTCCCTATTGTTTTTAAGCTTGACCAAGATCCTTCACGCTCAATAAACATACTGTTTTCAAGCTCTCAAGCCAATTTTAGCTGCTTTTTTCCCCAGCTACTTTCTGTCTGTAGGTTTAAATTTACTCCTACTTTCTTACTACGGCATGCATTTCAAATTAAGATCTCCAGTAAAGAGCCCCCTCGCGGGGCACGTCAGACATTGCAGCGCCAGTCTGACGAGGAGCAAGCCCTATGATGAAGAATGACATCCAATGGATGTGTGAGGGCTCTAGCTTCTATGTAATACCAGTAGGGAGGCCATACACTGGACCACTATAATCTCCCTGTCCCCCTCATGGTTTGATATCTTAGTTAACTGAACCATTGTAGAAAGGGTGTCAAACTAAGGAAACAGCATTAAAAGCATTAACAATTAATAATAGAAGTAATTATGGAATGAGACTAAAGGCTAGGAAGAAAGGGTATCTGGAACTGCACTGCTCCTGGTAAGTGCAGTCGGGATAAGTCAAATCCACAAAGTAATTTGATGCGTCGTCATAGGTCAGAACGTCAGGTGTTCACAGTACAACCAATTACCATTAATTCCCAAATCTATCATATAGTTAAACAGTCTTTCACACGTCGATGATTGGCTTCTCTTCTCCCACTCCCATCACCAGTTTTCGTCAGCTAACTTTTGTTGCAATCATAACTCCAGTTAGTGAAGCCGTTGTCATGTCCTGGGAACTTCAGCTTGTCAAATACCAAAGATACAAATGTATCTGTAGCTAGTACATCGCATTACAGCACACAGTTCTCACAAGAAAGTTTAAGACATCAACTATTTTAACGTTGCAGCATTACAAATCTATTTGGTCAGCACAGTGTGAACAAAGAACAAGTGTAAATTCTGCTTGAGACAGAAAACATTTAAGAACATTTATTTATGCCATGAAGCTTAACATGAGGCCTTGTCGACTAGGCCAATAATTTAGCAAATACTCTATGCCTAGTAAAATTAAGCAAATACATTTCATTAACATGGTCGTATGGTCCATAATACATTTAGTTCTGCATGTGCATATTATTTCTAAATTGTTAATGTTACATCTTTATTAATGTCGTAAACATTATGGTTGGCCCCTACGTGGGCACATTTTCCAAAACAATCGATTTCCCTATATTAGCATAATTCATGTCAATTCTTAGTTGTCAATCAATCTAGATTTAGTATTTAATAATTCAGCTTTCACAACCCCTCCTCTGATGACTAAATGTGTCCTAACAACCTACATCGCATAACACAAATTTTTGTTAATCTAAAATTTTGTTTCTCCATAACATCTGACATTGTCCCTCCTTTTCCAGTTTTCATCAAAATATCTGCTTCTCAACTTTTTCAATTTAATTTCCTCCCTCCTCTGTTCATTTATCATCCTTTGTCTTTTAATTATAGTGTACACTTTGTAAACTCCCATTAGCTCAATGATACAAATCATAATAATCAATATTGACTGTAATATTCTGCCAATTATACCTTTCCCTAGATTGCCCAGCCAATTTCCCACAGCAGTAAAACCTTTGCCAACCTTTTTCCAAACCTCAGATTCTTTTAGAACCTTTAAGTCAGAGTTGACATTAGTCAAATGGTTAACAGAGCTTTTAACTCCTCTGCTGTTATCAGGAATATATGTGCAACAATGTTGTGATTTCTGCATTATACAGACTCTTCCCTCCTTTTTTTTAAAACTA
Organism: Pleurodeles waltl; assembly: GCF_031143425.1. Classification (NCBI taxonomy): domain Eukaryota; kingdom Metazoa; phylum Chordata; class Amphibia; order Caudata; family Salamandridae; genus Pleurodeles; species Pleurodeles waltl. Next base: position 576,964,979 of record NC_090443.1, on the reverse strand, counting down.
TCTAGCGCAAGGCAGATCTGAAGAGTCATAGAACATAGCACAGCCATTTTAGTTCCCATTAAGAGCATTGTTCCAGAAAAACTAGTCAAAATGTTATCCACAATAGTTGACATTTTAAAATCTTCAAGAATTTAGAATAACTCCCACTGAGGGAGCAAGGTGTAAATCATTTAGCTTAGGTGTCTTGTTTAGTTTCTCAAGTTGCAGAATCTTTGGGAAAACAATTCTCAAATAACATGTGCCATACAATCCTCTTGGAAGACAGTAACAGGCATTCTGTCCACAGATATAATAAACCCCAGGAATCGCTGGGTCTTGTCCAGTTAGCAAAAAAGTACATTTATTCTGGAAAAGAAACACGTCTGCATTCACTCATTCCCACACAAATAAAGTGTCCGTTCTAGACTGCGGTCAGTATATAAAAGCTTTCCTACATGTTGCACATCCAAAGCTAATTTCCCATGTGTTTTAGTTTCACTAAATGCATGGTCATTTCTAAATGCCCTTTTCATTAACCCTTTATCTATTTTCTTCTTCAATTCCTTTCTTCTGTCATTATTTTAATCTAAAAAACTATTTTGTACTGGTGAAAGGAAGCATGTGAGGTTATTCCTGTGTGTGTAAGCTGTGCCAAATGATAGTGTAGGTTCAAGAAAGCCTCTCACTAATTCTATATTCTTTTCTCTAGCTAGACTACTCAAGTAATTGATAGTAGGAACCCAAGGAAATACTAAATCATGATTTGAGTAAAAATACTGTATGTATTCTTCGTTATATAACCTTGTTAATAAAAGGCTGCAACTAATTCCATACGTTAGTGGTAGGCTATGGTAAGTTATTCCTTCTTCCACTGAGGAAGGAATTTGTGTGCAAACATTCTCTCACATTCATTGTCTCTACATATTCATACAGCAAGTGATTGAAAACATTGGAGGAAAGATCTCCTTGTGAGTTATCTACGTGCAAATGTTTCTCATCCTGCTTAAACCTGTCTAATTCTGTAAATGTAGTAATTTCTAAAGAAGAGGTGTAATTAGTTTTAGCTTTATTGAGAAAGCTTATGCTCACAATCAATAAATCAATAGCAAACATATTGTCATGCATACAATTGCTAAGCCAATACCTATGTATTTACAGCACCTATTGTTGGTAATCTGCTTGTTGTGATCCTCCATGATCTGTAAAGAATCAGAAAGTAGAAGGAAAATTCAACTAGGCAGCAAACCCCCCCAAAAACATCTTCAATCTTCTTTGCAGGTATTTAAAGCTTTCAGTCTCTTCTTCAGAGCTTCTGTCAGAATTCAGTAACTGTGGTAAAAAATCAGTTTAGTAGCTTGTCAAATCAGGTTTTTTTCAAAGTCTTTTCATGTTATCTTTAATGTCTCTTCCCTTTCTCAGTTTCAGAGAATGTTTCTCAGCGTTCAATTCATGGACCAACTTCACATGCCAAAGTATTGATGGGAAATTTCACGATCAAAACAAAATGACAAAAATTCACTTTGCCAATCACTAGTTGTTGCATATGCCCATTCAGGTCCGGAATATCTTTGATTTGCAACTCATTTTCTTTCCAGTCTTCAATCTCCACTTAATTCTCTATCACTCAAATCTTCTTGTGGTGCTTATTTCTTCTTCGATTTTTGACACTGTGACTGATTATTTTCTTTCAACTTGTGATCTTGGCCACTTGTCTTCTTTCAGTGCTCCCTTTGTCAATGCTCTTTTCAGTGCTGGACTTACAGCTTCTCCTTTTTCTGATGTATTTTGATTTGATGTACCTGCAACTGGTCCCAGGGGAGTCAGATCTGTTTGACTCTGATCCAACTCAACCCCTTCTACCTGGTAGGTGGGTTGCTCTGTCTGCCTTTTGAGATCGTCTGCTTCTGGGAGAGCCCTCCTCTGTCTAGACTCTCCTGCTGGCTCAGTTGAGACTTGTCAACGTCACTTGCCTGTAAGTCCTCTGTCTTGTCTCTTACAGGGGTATCTGTATTCTCCTCTGTCTGCTCGGAGTCTGTTTCTGATTCTCCTGTTTCCTTCTCTACTTCTGGAATTTGCCTGGATGTTGTTGGTACTCTCAACAACTCTTCTTCATCATTGAAAGGACTGGGTACTTTTTGAGTGTGGCTGGCATGTATCCAGTTTAGTATTCCTGCACACATCACAGCAGTAGTAGTAACTAGTACTACGTTATGGGGACTCTTCCACCAATGCTCCAAAAAAGTCTTCCTTATGTTTTCAGATCACAACCCAGGGTCTGATTACTACTTTAGCAGAGGGGATCACTCCATCCCAAACATGACAGATATCCCACCTGCTTTTTTACAAGTTCCATAGGACATAATGGAACTTAAAATATGGCAGGTGGGATATCGTCACATTTGTGACCGAGTAATCCCCTCCGCCAAACTCCTAATGAGGCCCCCAGCCTCAAGCTCTCAGGTTGTGACTCTGATCTTGGGATGGCAGCACAGTTGTGTCCTCCACCTGATGAGAAAAAAAGTGAATCACATCAGCCGTAACCTTGCAGTAATCCAACACCATATCATCATTGCAGGAACCGCTGGTAATCTCATTGCTCTGCCGATGGGGATTTTGTGCAGGGCCAGGTTCAGTTTTTTTGTCAGGTGTATTTCTCATGCTCATCAGGACTAAATGTAGTGCAGCTGGCCATTTCAGATTTGTAGGAGCACAAATCTTTGCAAGTCATGACTTCAGGGTACTATTCATTTTTTCTGCGAGTCCTGAGGCTTCAGGGCGATAGCTACAGTGCAACTTCTGCTCAATGTTTAAGGCCGAATATAGTCATTTAATTACTTTGTTATTGAAGTGCCTTCCTCTATCTGATTCTAAAGAGAGTTAGGGAGCTGATACCAAAGTGTATTATCAGCTCCCTAAGCAATACTTTTTCTCTGGTAAGGCTGTCATTACTATGTGTGGGGTATGCTTCAATCCAGTGACTAAAAATGAAAACAATCACCAACACGTATCTCAATCTTCCACACACAGGCATTTTAATGAAATCCATTTGAATTCTTCTGGATGGACCTTCTTCCAATGTGGCTCATGTTAACAACTGTTCTTTCACCCACATTCATCTGTTGACAGATGATACAACGGTGACAAACTGCTTTGGCAACCTGTCTAAATTTTGGATTAAACCATGACTGCTTGAATGTTTGAATCATTGCATCCCTCCCAATATGTGCTTGACCATGATAATATCTAGCCATTTGAGTCAACAAACAGTTTGGCAAGACCGTTTGTCCCTCCCCTGACACTTAAATGTCATCTTCCCTTTGTACATATTTAATTTTAACTCATGCTTTCTTTTCTTCTTTGTTAACACTTTCCTGCAGGCTCTTTAGCTCTTCCCAGGTATCAACGACAGTCAATGCATACAACTTGTACCAATTTTGTCTTCTGGCAACAGTTCCTATTTGTCTTTGAAGGATATACAATTCAATGCGCAAAACCTTGCAACTTGATCTGCATATCCATTTCCCATTGAAGCAAAATTGTGCGATCTCTGGTGTGCACTGCATTTCACCACAGCAATCTTTGCAGGCATTTGTAAAGCTTGTAACAAATCATGAGTTCTTTCATCATTTCTAACTGGCGAACCAGAAGAGGTCATGAAACCTCTCTGTGACCACAGCTGGCCAAAGTCGTGCACTGTTCCAAATCCATACCGGCTATCTGTATAAATGGTTACTTTGAGCTGTGCAGAAACATGGCATGCTCTACTAAGAGCCACCAACTCAGCTGCTTGCACAGAAAACACTCCCGAAAGCTAAGAAACTTTGAGTATACCAGAAATTGTGCTCACTACATATCCTGCTTTTAAATTTCCCATGTTATTTCTTAAACAGGAACCATGAACAAAAATACTTTGGTCATTTTCTTCCAATCGAGTATCTCGAATGTCAGGTCTAGATTTAGTGCACAATTCAGTAACTTCCAGACAGTCATGCTCGACATCTTTCAATTTGTTAATTTCAACATTTTCTTTAGGAAGCAAAGTTGCTGAGTTAAGCACTATACACCTTTTCATAGTAACTTTTGGGGAACCTAAAACTACAGTTTCGTATCTGGTCAACCTAGCATTTGTGAGATACTGTGTTTTCATCCATGTGAGCAAAACGTCAATAGAGTGAAGGACCAAAACAGTTAAGGAAAGTCCCATCACAATGCTCTCACTCTGAGTGAGGATCAATCCAATCGATACCACAGTTCGCAAACAGCCAGACAAAGCTGCTGTAAATGGGTCCAAAGTAGTTGAAAAATATGCTATGGTGCGGTTTACACCACCATGTACCTGTGTTAAAACAGAAAGATAACATGCATTACGTTCATGACAAAACAACATGAATGGATTTGTGTAGTCAGGCATTCCCAAAGCTGAAGCGCTGCACCGACATTCTCTCAACTCAGTAAAAGCTTTCAAACACGTTTGGTCTAACTCTAGGGGGTCAGTAACCTCTTTGTGGGTCAGCTTCTGCAGTGGTTTGGAAATGATTGAGAAACTGGGAATCCACTGGCGACAATATCTCATCATTCCTCAAAACATTCTGACTTCTTTTTGTGTAGCTAGGGGATTCACCTGCAGTATGGCAGTGACTCTGTCTCTGGAACTATTTTCCCCCAAGAACGATGGGCAACAATTGAATTGGTAAGTATCAACCCACACATGGCATTTTATCCATTTGCTCCTGGAACATCGGTGGCCTACGGTCAAAACTGGAGGATCCTGCAGTAATACATTTTTTCAGCACCTTCGACATTTTACTCATACAGGAATCCTGGGCAATGCAATCAATACCGATAATCGGATTCATGGAATATTTTAACCCAGCAACGAAAACAAATAGGCCCAGTAGGCCAAAGGGAGGCCTTGCCATTTACGTTAGCACCAGCCTTTTGGTAAAAATCTCTGAGCATAAGGAGGAAGACCAACCTTTCCAATTTCTCCAGCTAGACGATTGGGGGAAAAACACACAGTAGCCATTGATTCTGGTCAACACATACATCAATCCTAAAAATAAAAAAATAAAAGCAAACAAATTTTTAACTCAACTATTAAGGATAAAATGTACAGTAAAATCAGCATTCTGGTTAATATCGGGCGATTTAAATCTCGGCTTATTCCACATCCCCAGTGAGGACCACATCCAAACAGTGGCAAGAATGCCCAGCCAAACCCTCCAAAAAAAACTCAGGAAAGGCAAAATAGGGGAGAGTTTCATACGCACCTGTGAATTAGTAGGCCTCTTCGCGCTAAACGGACGGAAGTGCCCCGATATCCCACCAGCATGGACAAGATTCTCTGGGAAATCGGTCTCCTATCTAGACTACACTTTGGTGTCTCCTGCTTTATATAAGTTAGTAAACACCTTTACCATCATGGACCGCACGGAAAGCGACCATAAGCCACAGGAATTTGGGATCTGTGCATCACCCGAAAAACCGGAGAAAGTGGCAGCCCTAAACGGGACACTAGTTACCGAAAATCTAAAGCGACTCAAATGGTCCTCAGACACCATTGAAAGTCAGGCAGAAGAGGCCCTACGAAAGCTAGAATCAATTACTACAAGTGGGGCAAAGCTGACAACAGTCTGGGAGAACTTTGCCCTAGATCTCATTAAAAAAGATTCCTTACGTAACACAAGAAAGGGAGCGCAATTGAATCACCGCCACAGTTCACTTTTACCGTTGCCAGTGCGCAAAAGGAAAGCAGCTGTAGGGAAACTACTAAGGTCACTGCGTAAATGCCCAGATAATGTATCAATATTGACCGCCCTGAGAGAGCGAAGGAAATTGTATAAAAGGGATCTATGGACCTTTAAAAAAGGACAACAGGAGGTCTTGTGGGCCAAACTACATTTTGCGACCAAAACATCTGATTCCAAAAGATTTTGGAAAATCATCAATACAATAGACAATGGTGCAAAAGCAGGCAATAACACAAACATAACAGAGGAAGTATGGGTATCCCATTTAAAGTCCCATCTAAAAGAACTGATCATCGAAGAAGGCCCTCAAATTCAGTTGCATATGATTAGCTGGGATCCCAACATCCCGAAACCTTTGAAATTTACGGCACCAGAACTATTAAAAATCATTGGAAAGTCATGAATGGGCTGCGCCCTGGCCCCAATGGCCTACGGCTAGCACTATTTAAACAAGAAACGGAAAGATGGGCCAATTTCCTGGTAGCAATGTTTAATGACGTGATCACAACAGGCAACGTCCCGGCATCCTGGAAAGGCTAAATAATCCACCCCAAAAATAAGGGTGGGTTCGTGCTCTCCCTAAGCAACTACAGACTAATCGCTCTTTTAGACATTGACCTCAAGTACTTTTCCTGCTGTGTGCTAAAACACCTAGAAGCCTGGATTACAGATAACAATATTCTACCCTTTAATCGAACCGGGTTCACCAAGCACCAAGGAACATTAACAAATCTTATGGGGCTAGGCTTGATCATAAACAGAGCAAAAGCAAAGGGGACTCCAACCTGTTTATGTTTTGTTGACTTTAAAGCTGCTTTTGACTGTGTCTCCCGCGGCAAGTTGTGGGCCAAATTACTACAGTGGGGGCTGCCACATTCTATTTTAAATGCCATCAAAATAATATACTCTGATACTTGGGTGAAGGTTAAATAGGGGGAAGGCTCTCACCTATCCAGGGCAGTCAAAACAACAGTGGGGGTGAAGCAAGGCTGTGTATTGGCCCCAACACTCTTCAACCTGTACATAGCAGATCTCCCCACCAAGTTAAATGGTCACTCATCCCACTCTCCCTCACTGGGCGGTCAACAAGTATCCAACCTACTATATGCAGATGACCTACTACTAATCAGTAATACCAGAATAGGCATGCAGAAATTGTTAAAGGCATTAGAAGAATACTCAGGTTTCAATGATTTAGAAATTAATCATAAAAAATCTATAATGATTACCTTAAATCGCAGGCCATCCACCCAAGGTAAATGGCATATGAATGGGAAAACCCTAGAGGAAGTAACATCATACAGATACCTAGGATTGGTGGTGGATGCTAGAGGTAATTACACAGCACAAAAAGAAGCCATAAAAAACAAGACGCAGGCCCTTACTTACGCCTTTTGCAAGCTATCAAATTCAATCTGTGGTCATGCTCTGAACCCATTAACAGCTGTAATGAGAGCGACGCTACTTCCAACTATCACCTATTGGACCGAAATAATGAGGGGGATGGAAGTAGGTCTTCTGGATAAGCTTCTGAGTGAAAAGCTATAAGCGCGTTTTTCGGCTACCTGGGCGTGCATCGCCAGCCCAGGTCAGACTGGAATTCATGCTGGTCAAACAGTCGTTAGCCCGACCGGCGGCATACATTAAATGCTGCTACAAATTGAGCCGCGCTTCAAAAGGGTCTTTAGCCAATCTAGTCTGGCAGGAAATTATCCTAGAAAGAGGGAACTCCAACTTCATAAGATATCAAGAAGAAAGTAAGAGTCTTTTGAACTTAGATGAGGTATGGAACAGGTCTCTACCCATCCCCATTTTCAATAAAGCAGTGAAAAAAGCGAGTAAATTACTGAGCTTGCTAGAAGATAAGATCTCATTGACCAAAAGGGAGCATGGTTGGTTGATCCTTAACTCCTACAAAACATTTAAAGAATCACCAATTATGGCTGGCTCCTACTCACGGAAAATCAAGCAATCCTTTCTCAGACTTAGGCTGGGTGAAGTCCCTACTTTAGACCTCATGCCAAAATGGAAGAAGGAGCGGCAAGTAGACTCCCAGGAGTGCCGTCTCTGTCATCTAGCAGATGAAAACTTGATGCATGTGGTCTGCATTTGTCCAGCCTTGGTGGCCGAAAGGAGACTCTTGCTGAAAAAATAATTTAACGGTTTTAAGAATTAGATCCTGCAGACAAGCACTAATTGCAGCTTTTAACCCTCGAAATACAATATTGAACATTAGGCTGGTTCAATTTTTGGAAATTTTCACTCGTAAAACCACAGCCTCTCGAAATAACCAAGACAGAGGGAGGGCGGAAACGATAGCAAAATCCCTCTAACCCGCTTTGAACATCTTAAAGAAGGGAAGGCTCCTAGGTAGTCCACAGGGTTGCTTAGCTCATGTCGTAATAAAGTCCGGTATCAACAATCAGACTTAAGTAGGGGTAAATAAAATTGATAGAAGGCCTCTTCCCACTTTGTCCTATTTTTACCAATGCTTCATTGGTCTGCTACTGTTCTCCTTAAATTTCTTGGTGGAAGGACATTTCATATAGCTTTTCATTTTAAACACAGGATTTTATTTGGCGCTGTATTTATCTTACACACAATAAGATTGTTCTATTGCCCCATTATTAATACCTATAGCACTAGTATGTTCTTTTCTTAAAATCTTTATGTGGAAGGAAAATTCACTAACCATTTCACCCTAAGCTAAAGAACTGTAATTGCCTTCTTGCACTAAAATTTTTTTGTTAAATGTTTATGTGGAAGGAAAGTTTTATGGTTTTAATTAACTAATAAACTTGTGTTTTACTCTCTCTCTTTTGTTTCTACTACTAAAACTGAGGACTACTTAAGGAGCAATATTTGTCAGCAAAACTGTGAGATACTGGCACTCTCTCAAGGAGACGTGACCATTTACTTTATTACCTAGAACTGAAATACCATCACTACCTCTTCACTGCAAAACTGGGGACCAGTACAACTAGGAAACTATGACGGCCTCTTAGGGAGACGCAACCATCAGTCTCTTATGTATAACTGGGAAGTCATGGCGGCCTCTCAAAGAGACATAACCATCTGTTTCTGGTACCAAAAACTGAGTGCGCCTGGGCTTATTTGGTCTTTGATAATTTATTTACAAGGGGACACGTTAGAGGCTCGATGGAACTTTGGACTCTGCTAAGAGTGATCCACCATGGGCACAAATTTTACTCATGACATAGGGCCTCATTATGACATTGGCGGTCAGCTGACCGCCACATCGGCGATGGTGGTAGTACCGTCACCAGGCTGGTGGTGAAGACCACCAAATTATGACCATGGCAGTGATCCCTCCCATAGATAGCCAAAGTACCACCAGAACCGCCTGTGCAGTCAGTACACTGACCACGGCGGTAGGCACCTTCAGGCTGGCAGAAGACAATGACCCGCCCACCTTATTATGACATAGCAGACCGCCAGGATTTCCAGGTCATCAGCCTGGCCGAAACACATCATATAAAAGGAGACACTCACCTCCAGGGACACAGAGGAGTCCGCGGCCGCCATGGAACCCGAACTGGAAGTCCTGCTGATGCTGTACCACTCGATGGCAGTACAGGAGCAGCAATGCCGACGAAGACGACGATGGTGAGTACAGCCGCCTTTGTCCATATTTACAAATGTACAGCAAGGGCAGTTGGCCAGTCCATAGACAATAAATGGCCACAGGGCAACGTCCAAGGCTCAATTTGACTCCTGACAGCCCACTGGGCAGGGGCATCATGGTGATTTTAGGCAGGCACCAGGGGGTGGTGGGGTGTTCCTTCTTAGGAGGTGGGTCCTTGGAATTGGGTTTGGGAGAAGGCGGCTCTTTACTCCTATGTTTAGGGGGCAGAGGAGTGGGCTTGGGGCAGGGGACTGGAGTGCCGCACTTGTGCCCCTTAGTGGCAGGTTTAGCTTTAGGGGGAGGAACAGGAGTGGACTGGGAGCTGGAGGTACTGGGCTGGGGGAGAGGAATCTTTCACTTATGGGCAGGACGGGGGAGGAGGGAAGAGGTCAAGACGGGAAAGGGAAAGTTTCTTAGGACCAAAGGGGCGGGTTGTGGTAAGAGGTTTGGGAGTGGAGGTAGAGGGAGTGGTTGTAGGAGGAGTAGGTGTGCTGGACTTGGGTGCAGGTGCATGGACAGTGTGCGTGTGTGAGGTGGATGGCTGTTGAGTGTCTGAGTGGGAGCGTTTATGTGTAACTGGAGGGGGCAGACAGGGTGGGAGAGGACAAACAGGATGTATGTTTGTATGTTGTGGTGGTGTCTGCAAGTGAGGTGGGTGTGCTGCATTAGGTTGTTATGGTGGTAGTGGTGACTGCGCATCTGGTGTGTGGGGTGATTGTCTGCATGTCTGCTGTTGTGGTGAATGTGGGCAAGGCTCAACAGGTGGCCGGATCTGGGACTGATGATGCAGTGCATGCAGTTGTGAGTGCTGATGTGACTGTGAGGGAGGAGGGGGGAGACAGTGGAGGCAGTGGCTGTTGTATGTGCATCTGTGTGTTGGCTGTGTGTGTGCTTGAGGAGTGAAGTGTGGTGTGTGTGTTTGTCTGTGTGAGTCATCTGTTGTTTTGGGTGCATGTTTGTCAGATTGTGTGTGTGGGATGGATTGGGGGAGAGGGTTTTGGGACTGGGAACAGGTGGATGAGAGAACCAGAGACCCTGGATGCCGTCAAAGAGGAGGCCACACCCTGAAACAATCTCTGTAGGGCAGCCAAGCCACCGTGAATGCCTTCCATGTAAGCATTGCATTGCTGCATCTAGGATGCCAGCCCCTGGATGGCATTCGCTATGGTTGATTGCCCTACAGAGATGGATCTCAGGAGGTCAATAGCCTCCTCACTGAGAGCAGCAGGGCTGACTGGAGTAGGGCCTGAGGTGCCTGGGGCAAGGAGATGCCTACCCTCCTGGGTGAGTGCTAGTACAGGGAGTGACGGATGAGTTTGGAGCTGGCGTGGTCCCAGAGGAGTCCTCTACTACCAGGGAGCTTCCATCGGAGGTTGAATCTGAGTCAGATGACGTTGCTCCTGTCTCCCCCGTGGTGCTCCCCTCGCCCTCCAACCCACTGGTCCCCTCAGCGTCGGTGGACTCTGTCTCTTGGGTCCCGTGGGCTGCAGCTCCCCAAGTCACCGTTGCCCCTGCTCCTTCACCAGATGATGCTAATGCACACAAGGACAGGATAAGAAAAGGAGACAGGGTGGGGGGGAAGAAAGGGAGCATAGGGTCAATCACAGCACCAACAGCACATATGGCATACACATCACAATCACTCACTGGGGCGAACACTGTGCAGTATGGACCACAAGGACAAACCATTTCCTGGGTACAACAGCAGTGAAGAACCAAACACTACCATCTGCACACCTCATGGGACTCACTAAGCCATATCTGCCATGGTATGCTAGCTTCTTAACAATACCAAATATACATACCTCCCTACATTACATTGCTAACCAGGATCACACAAGAATAGCTAAACTAGCATACTGGGGCATGCACCTTGCACCCAAACACCATGGCAGGCAATCAAAATCAAAATACCACACAGTGTGTACTCACCCCCTTGTGGCTGCTGTGCTGCCCTCAAGCCCCATCCAAATCAGGATTGGCCACCGCCAGTATGTGGTCTACTGGAGGGTAAGGCTCCAACAAGCACCCCTTCGTAAATTGGGGGGCCATCCCCAGCTGCTCCTCTGTAGTCTTCCAGACCCAGCGTCTCAGGTCCTCCCATTGTTTTTCTCCAGTGGGTGCTCTGCCGGCTATGAAACCCCAGGATCCACAGGTCTTTGGTAATGGCATGCCGCAACCCTTTCTTTTGATGGGCGCTGACCTGCAGAGGAGACACAGACTGTAGGACACCATGAACTCAACAATCCATACTGTAACACAAATGGTTTATATACTGTATGGCCCACATAAAGCACAAACATGACCCGTACCTCTGCATACACATAACATGCAGCCAACCCCTCCAAATGACACACTGCCAGCACAAACATACATCTCCATGCAGCCATGTTGCATCCAACGTATTCCATGATGTACTCAGCTGTTGGTCTGGAGGCCCATACAATTGCCTATGCAGGGGTAGGACCCCATCCACAAGCTTCTCCAGCTCCTCAGATGTGAGGGCTGGGGCCCTTTCCCCTGTAGCTCGGGCCATCGCAGCTTCCAGACACAGGACACAGAAACACACACAGTGGAGATGTTGAACCGGAGGGGGTCAGGAATCAAGTGAAGCAGTATGGAGAAAATGGCAGTCCCGTCTGTGGCGGTGAACACCGTCACTGCTGGCGTTGATCATCATTGGTTCCTGTACTCCATAGAGCTCCATGTTAGCCAATGAGGAGTTGCACGGCGGTGCAGACCGCCTGCCCGCCATGAAGTCAAACGCCAGCAGAGTGAGGTCACTTCCACATGTCCGCTGGCGTTTGTCATTTCCTTGTCATTTCCTTATGCTACTACTTATGTTGGACAAATTTATGTGCATCATGGGTACCGATTGTACACACCAAGACAATTCCTGTCTTCTACAAACATACATGCTCTGTGTACTGTGATATTCTGTGTCCTTACTTCCTGTAATCACACACATCTCATGTTTGGCTCACTTAGATACCAACTACTGCGGAGGAGGAGGAGGCAAGCACCTGTGTACAGACCCCTCGTGAACTTGGCTACACTGGAGGAACGCCACATCATACTCACCTATCAACTGGACAGGGTGACAATTACTCTGCTGTGTCAACAATTGGAGCCAGATCTGATTCCTGCTATCCATAGCACTACAGCAATTCCCCCTGTATTACAGGTACTGTCAGTGCTCCAAGTCCTGGCAAGATGTTCATTCCAGGTGACAGAGGGCTTGGCTGCAGGAATGTTACAGCCAATGTTTTCGATTGTGCTTGGAAGGGTTTTGGCTTCCTTGCTCAAACACATGAGCAGCTACATCTCATTCCCCCAGAGTGAAAATTTGCCCACTATGAAGGCTGGATTCCACGCAATGGGACACATACCACATGTGATTAGGGTCATTGACATGACCCATGTTGCCTTGGTCCATCCCAGGGCAAATGAGAAGGTCTAAGAGTTACCACTATCTAAATGTCCAGATGGTATGCCTTGCAGATCAATACATCTCCCATGTCACTGCCAAGTTTCCTGAATCTGTGCATGATGCCTATGTATTAAGGAATAGCAGCGTCCCACAGGTGATGGCACGACTACAGAGGCACAGTGTGTGGCTCATAGGTGAGCTTTAGTCTTCACACAGTGTATGTAAGTGTATGCGAACTGGAGATGTACTCCATGCCATTGCACATGAGTAATGTGTGTCCCTCACTACTTCCAAGTGGCTCTGGATACCCAAACCTGTCCTGTCTGTTGCCCCCTGTGAGGAATCCGAGAGTAGGTGCAGAAAATCAGTACAATGAAGGACATGGCCGTACAAGGAGTGTTGTAGAGCGCACGTTTGGTCTACTGAAAGCCAGGTTCCGATGCCTCCATTTAACAAGTGGATCCCTATGCTACACCCCTAAGAAGCCAGCTAGTGGTGATTTGCTGCATGCTTCACAATTTGACCCTCAGACGCTATATGCCCTTCCCGCAGGAGTACGGAGTAGACAATGCATCTGTGGCAGCAGAGGACACTGAAGACAGTGAAGAGGAGGAGGATGTGGACAACAGGACACATATCACACAGCAGTACTTCCAAAGACACTCAGGTAAGACTGTAATTCTGTTCATGTCTCCATTTCTGTGTGCCAGCTGTGTTGTGCCAATCACTAGCTTTTCATTTCAGTTGACTGTCACTTATACCTTCCCTTTTTGCAGATGTTGGTATGGTAAGAACTGTGTACTGAAGCAATGACTACAGACTGCTTAAACACATGTTGGATGGATTCACACCTTATAAGACATTTGCACAGGATTACACAGTCAAATACATTGCAATCTTCTGTATGATAAAGCACAAATACTCCAGTTCTGTTCAAGGGTGTTTATTGAAGTGACAAAAAGGAAGCGATAGTGCAATTAAGTGGGGTGATGGTGGACGAAAACCTGAGTGTAATGGCCCAGTTGGTTTGTAGCACAGGTCCAGTGTCCATGGGGGCATAGGAAAAGGAGCAATGGAAGTCCAAAGTGAACAAGGTGCCCCTGTGGTCCACAAGGGGGACATTCTGGAGGGGCTCATTTCCTGGCAGTGGTCTTGGTCTTGGCAACAGTCTCTAGTGTCTGTCTGGGTCGCAGGGAACGCTTGCGAGGTGGTTCACCTTCTGTAGAGGGAGGGGTGCTTTTAGCCTGTGGGTGGTGTTGCAGGTCCTCCTGTCCACTTGCTGCAGCAGATGTTGATGGCTGGTGAGTGGACTGGCTAGTGGAAGTGGGCCACTGGTATGCTCTGTTTTCCCGCTTGGTGTTGGCCATGTCACTTCAGCACCCCTACAGTGGAGGCTATGTCGACATTTAGGCCCTACAACTACTGCATGACCTCCAGGTGGTATACCCCCTTGAAGCCACTGGTTCTCCTGCATGATGGTGATCATCTGTCCCATCCTGTCCTGGTATTTTTGGTATGCCCCCAGGACATGTGTGAGTCCCTCTTGGGCAGTCGGTTCCCTGGGCCTGGCCACACAGCTGGCTTCCCACTATACCTGGCCCCCTGTGCCTGTGTCCCCTGAATGGTGTGCCCACTTACACCAGGACCTTCACTGTATTGCCTGTGTGGTGTCGACTTGAGTCCCTGTACAGGTGGGCGCACTATTGATCAGCGTGTCCTGGAGACAGGGCTTTGGGGATGTTGGGTGGCTGCTGGGGTGCTGGAGTCAGAGGGAGGGGGGGCGGTGGTGGGCTGATTGTGGGATGTGGAAGCCGACTGACCTGTGGTCCCAGAAGGGCCAGGGAGTTCATCCAGCTCGGGACATCCAGAGTTGCTGTCATCACTGAGGGCATCTTATGGTGGAGGAGTGGGTTGCTGTGGTTCCTGCTGGCTGTTGACATTGGCTGGGGCACCTGTGGAGATTTAAGTGATTTGTTCATTGTCTGTCACATATACCCCATTTCTTGCTTTCGCTATGGATTTGATGTTTCCACCTTTGGTAGTGTATGGTGATGGATTGTGGGATTGGTAGTTCTACCTGCTGTACATGCATTGCTGTTGTGTGTGCATGCAGAGCTGGGAGGGGTGTGCTTGCAGTGGGTAAGGCATGCAGTGGTACACAATTTAGTGTGGTCATCGGGGTGGTGCACTGTATGGGATGGAGTGGGGTGTAGGGAGTCAGGGTGGGGGTGTGACATGACATGCAGGTATCAGTGGAGGTAGGTTAGCAATGGTGACTTACCAGTGTCCAGCCCTCCATTAACAATCAATACTAGCAGTAATTACGGGATGAGACTAAAGGCTAGGAAGAAAGGGTACCTGGAAATGTGTTGCTCTTTGTAAATGCAGTCGGGATAAGTCAAATCCACAAAGTAATTTCCTGCGCTGTCACTGGTAAGAACTTTGGGTGTTCACAGTAGAACCAATAAACATTACTTCTCAAATCTGTGATATAGTTAGGCAGTCTTTCACATGTTGATGATTGGCTCCTCTTCTTCTGCTCCAATCACCAGTTTTCGTCAGCTAACTTTTGTTGCAATCATAACTCCAGTTAGTGAATCCATTGTCATGTCCTTGGAACTTCAGCTTCTCAAACACCAAAGATACAAATGTAGCTGTAGCTAGTACATTGCATAACAGTAGACAGTTCTCACAAGAAAGTTTAAGACATTAACTAGTTTAATGTTGCAACATTATAAATCAGTTTGGTCAGCACTGTGTGAACAAAGAACAAATGTAAATTCTGCTTGAGACAGAAAACGTATACAAACATTTATTTATTCCATGAAGCTCAATATGAGGCCTTGCCGACTAGGCCCACAATTTGACAATTACTCTATGCCTAGTAAAATTAAGCAAATACATTTAATTGACACGTTAGTATGGTTCACTAATACATCATGGTTGCCACCTAGGTGGTCGCATTTTCCAAAACACCTGATTTCTCTATATCAGCATAATTCATGTAATTTCTTAGTTACTAATCAATGCAGATGTATTATTATTTAATTCAGCCTTCACAATGGTTACAAGTAGTAATGAAACAAAATAGTGACTGTATTAATGAACTTTAATGTACCCAGGATATGTGACCTTTAAAGGGCTAAAGTACAAACGAAAAAAAGGGACTCATGTTATACTTGAAATAAATGGTGTCAGACATTCATGAGGATACAGGTCCGTTGGCATTTCCATGGGTCAGTAAGGGTTTTCAGTGAAGAGCATAGGATAATTCTCCATTGTATTTTTAAGGTTCTTCCAGCCTTTCTCTAGGGTCACCCAGGTTGCTTGTGTCCCCTTTCACCAAATAATGCTCAAGGGTGGAGATGAATTTCTACAGAGCTTTGTTTTTAAAAAACAAATTACACAATATTCACACAAAATTCTAATGGCAGAGTTCAGCAGTCCTGGTGTCCCATAGCACCTTTGAACAGGCGACCAGGAAATCAATAGCTGCCACATTCCTCACTGGATAAACAGTTGTGTAGCATCCAGGAGACCTGGGACAGCATCCAGGTATCCAGTGACTGGATTTTTTAAAAACACATATCTCTCTTTACACCTTGTAGCATGCGCACAGGACACTGGGGCAACTGCCAGATCACCTAAATCTCCTTCATCCTCAAAAAAAGAAGAATGAGATCTGGGATAGCTGTTTTCTTTACAGTAACAAACAGAAACAGTGAACAGTGGATCTGCTATTAGCTCCACCCACACTTCCTTTTGATAGAGGCTGAAACCTTCCCTCATCTTTCGTCAGTGGATATGAGCGGAGTGTCAGGGGAAGAATAACTCTTCTAGTCCTTAGGTAATCCGTGGGAGGTTATAAAAATACAGTCCTCTCTGCCTTTTGGTGTGATAAGGACAACAAACCAACCTTCCCAACTCTTAAGCAAGGTCATTAGGGTTAACAAAATGTAAATAAAACCATAAATATCCCGACCGGTGAATATGGGGTGGATCAACTTCAGCATCTCTGTCCTTGTGCAAGGGAGTGTGATCATTTGAAAACACAGGGTTTGACAATGGCTCTTCTGCCCATGTGCAAGGAAGGGAACTATAAACAAAACTCTTCCAGGTCGTTAGCAAGGGAGAGAATAAGTTAGATGCCCACTTCTGGCAAGGTAATGGGTGAAGCCTAGAGAGAACAGTACACTTCTGTCTGAACACGAAGCATGGGCGGGGATTATTGTTTCATAAAAGCCTCTAGGCAGCAAACATTTTATTGCTGCGCCCCCCCAGTTGAAAAATAAAAATCATTGCCCCCCCTCAGAATTTTTCACAATTGTTTTATAAAAATTGCAATGTCTAAATCTGGCTACACCTATTTAAACATTGCAGTTAAGTACTGTTACCATTTTAAAAATGCAATAGCAAGCGTCTGCTTAAAACAAAGGCATGTTATCTGTATAATGCTTCTTTTGGCCAGTCTCTGGCGCCCCCCCCCCAGGATCATTTGATGCCCCCCTCGGGGGGCCTTCCCCCACAGTTTGAAGACCTCTGCTCTATGGTGAGGCCAAGTGTTTTGCTAACTTCATGATCTTGGCAAGACCACTGAGGACTGGGGAGTGAGGATGTCCGAAGTCCACCCACTTTGTGCATAATGCAGCATTATCTCTCCTGATGTGCTGCAGTTTTTCTTTTTCCATTCAATGTTCAAGAATATAGAAAGTTTGTTTTATATAAATGGGTAGTTTACCCACCTGAAATCTAGATACCACTCTGATTTGCCCATGGCTAAACAATTTATTTGTTATTTTCTCTCTTTATGTTTGTGAATCTGTTAATGTTACTGTTCAAATGTGAGGAAAACAGGAGGATTGGCCTGTAAAAATCTTTAATTGTAGTTCCATCTATCCTCCTTGTCTAATTGTTGTGAACACTGGGAAAATTCAGAGGAGCAGGAAGTTTCTTTTGATGTTCACTCTCTTCCTGATGTTTATGGCTTACAACAGATGTACTCATAACTGGAACATGCTCAATGGTCACTTTGCTTTGTGCGTCTAATTCAAAAGTGGCTGAAGATCTGTACATCAGATAAATGAAAGGCACCAAACGGAGCCACGCAGAAAGGGGGGGTGGGGGGGGGGGGGTTTATCACATTTTAGTGTAAATCGGTCCAGGGGTAAGACTGGAAGACTGACAACGCACATGGGATTTCTTCTGGAGACATTAGTCAATCTCAACAAGAAGGGTGTGAAAAAATAAAGCAGCAAGGTCGTTTAAAATGTACAAATGTGTTAACTTCCTATGGACCTATGGGATGGTCTGTGTTAGGGTGCACGTAAAGGAATGTTTTTTTTAAGTGAAAGTAAAATCTTTTAAAAAAAGAAATGAAAAAGAACTGATTGCTTAAGAGGAACAATATTATCTTCTGTAGTTTCATGGCTGGAAGCTAAGCTTCACCACAAATTAGAGTGATGCAAGCGTTTTTGCAGATTTATATTCCATTGAAATTCGTTATCACTGATTTAATTGTTTACTTTTCTTACTTTTCATTTTGTGTTACCTGTGCGTTCAATAAAGAAATAGAGTAAAACATTTAATGAGCATTACATTTATTGGATGAGTGTAAGTGCTTGCTTAAAGAATTTATATCAAGAAAATCCTCTATCATAAAAAACAAAGTTTGGAGACCTTAATGTGACACTTAAGTAAAATAATTTTCAAACTGTTTCTATGCCGCAAATTGCATGTGCATTGCAGTTTTCAGTTGCTATGGTGACGCCCATTATTTCCTAATGAATAGTAAGGGTCTCTGATATGGACAGGTTGTCAACATAAAATGCAGAAAATTAGTGGGAAAAATCGCAGGATCTTTGACAAGTAGAGCGTGTACATCACAATCAATGTATTAAAAATGAACAGGTTTAACAAAAAGAGGTTACCAGTAAAACGCAATGGATGTGAGCCTATTTTGCAGATATTAGAGGAAATGAATGATATAACAAACTAGGCACATCCAAATCAACCAACATAAGTAAAATTTCATTTTAAGTTATACTTCAGTATTTTATGCACTGCAGAAAATGGTGCAGAAATATATTTAAAAAATAAAAGCAATGAATGTTTTGACGCTCCATCTCGCTACATGCCTTGAAGCTTGTTGAGGCCCATGCTTGGACAACAGGCAGCCTTAATAGTCCTTCAAATCTAAAGCAAAGTGTTAGACCTGACAGCCTTATGGTTGTCACCCCTAACTTTTTGCCTGCCTCCCTCCACTTTTTGGATACTGTTTGTGCTGGCTTTAAGACTCTGCACACTTTATCACTGCTAACCAGTGCTAAAGTTCATATGCTCTCTCCCTTTAAACATGATAACATCAGATCCTACCCAATTTGATTATTTAATTTACTTATAAGTCTCTATTAAAGTGCACTATATGTGCCCAGGGCCTGTGGATTAAATGCTACTAGTGGGCCTGCAGCACTGATTGTGCCACTCACTTAAGTAGCCCCTTAACCTTGTCTCAGGCCGGCCATTGCAAGGCCTTTGTGTGAAGTTTCACTGCCAAGTCGACTTGGCATTTAAAAGTACTTGCCAAGCCTAAAACTCCCAGTTTTCCACATATAAGTCAGCCCTTAGGTATGCCCTGGGTAACCCACAGGGCAGGGTGCTGTGTAGGCAAAGGGCAGGACATGTACCTGTGTAGTTTACATGCCCTGGTAGTGTTAAACTCCTAAATTCGTTTTTACACTGCTGTGAGGCCTGCTCCTTTCATAGGCTAACATGTGGGCTACCTTCATATACTGTTTGAGTGGTAGCTGCTGATCTGAAAGGAGTAGGAAGGTCATATTTAGTATGGCCAGAATGGTATTACAAAATCCTGCTGACTGGTGAAGTTGGATTTAATATTACTATGTTAGAAATGCCACTTTTAGAAAGTGAGCATGTCTCTGCACTGAAGTCTTTCTCTGCCTTACACTCCACGTCTGACTGGGTTCAGTTGACAGCTCCCTTGTGCATTCACTCAGGCAAACCCCAAACACAGGATGCTCAGCCTCATGTGCATACATCTGCATTTTGAATGGGTCTTCCTGGGCTGGGAGGGTGGAGGTCCTGACACTTACATGTCAAAGGACAGTAGCCTGCCCTCATACAATGGACTGCCACACCCCTTACTGGGACCCTGGCAGACAGGATTAAACTGAAAGGGGACCTTGTGCACTTCTAAGCCACTCTTTGAAGTCTCCCCAACTTCAAGGGCACATTTGGGTACTTAAACAGGGCCTCTGCCCCTACCAACTCAGACACTTCCTGGAGAAGAGAACCTGATCCAGAACCTGTATCCTGCCAAAAAGAACTGCCTGGCTGCCCAAAAGACTCACCTGTCTGCTTTCTGTGAAGGACTGCTGCCTTGCTGTTGCCCTGCTGCCTTGCTTCTCTCTGGCTGTGGTGGGAAGTGCTCTCCAAGGGTTTGGATAGAGCGTGTCTCCTGTTCCCTGAAGTCTCAGGACCAAAAAGATTGTGTCTCTGCAAGAAGGACTCCTTGTGCGGCAAAAGAGACGCATAGCCTGCCAGAAACGATGCACAGCCTGCATCGCAGTGAAAAATTCACCGCACCACGAACTGGAATGAGGCAGCCCTACTTTGCAAGGAGAAGATCGACACAGCGCGAGTGTAGTGACTGGAAATTCGCCGCACGGCCCACTGGATCGACGCACAACTGAGCCGGACGACGCAGCCCGACTTCCAGAAAGGAATCAATGCAGCGCCTGCCTTGCTGTAGGAATTTCCATGCAACGCCCACCGGGTCGACGCAGCCCCTGTGACTTCATCCTGTCAGCGTTGGAAATTCACGCATCGTCCCCAGGGCATCTGAAAACCCCGCAACCCAAAGAGAATCCACAGCTGAGCGCCGCAAATTGGCGCAAAGCCATCCCTGCGTGAAAACTAAACAACGCATCACTGTGTGCAGCCCGAGAAATTGATGCACACCTCCTTGTTTTCCACGCATCTCCTCCGCTGCGGTGCTTTGTGGAGATTTTGAACTTAAACCAGGTACTTTGTGCTTGAAAGAGACACTGATTGCTTTAAAAAGAATAAAGACACTTTATATAATTTAGACAGTGATATTTTCAACAAATACTTATTGCATCTTAATCGTTTTTGACCTGCATTTTACCAGTTAAATATTATATATTTTTCTAAACGCTGTGTGGTGTATTGTTGTGGTGCTATACTGTGTTATTGCATGATTTATTGCACAAATACTTTTCACATCGTCTTCTAAGTTAAGCCTGGCTGCTCAGTGCCAAGCTACCTGAGGTGGGCACAGGATAATTTGTATTGTGTGTGACTTACCCTGACTAGACAGAGGGTCCTTGCTTGGACAGGGGGTAACCTGACTGCCAAACAAAGACCCCATTTCTAACACAAAGTTAATATCCTCGCCAGCTGTCTTCAGACCATCACATAAACTTCCTCCCAGATTCCTGCCTTGTTTTTTTACATGAAATTTAGGTTTTGTTTTGGAAGAAGAATAATGTGTTATCTTCAATGCCTGTAGAAAGGGTTTGTGAATGCCTCTCTTTTCTTGAGGTGTGGATGATGCCATTTAAGGTCTTCCTTCGGGTGTGTTATAAGGATGCTGCTTTATCCTACAGATTCAGATTTTTTACCTTCTGAATGTCGAACTCTCATGTTTTGTGGGGAGCTGAAAATTAAAATCACTTTGAGGCCTTTGTCATTTGGACTTGTCCCTTATGTCCTGGAGGGTTACTGTTCAATTGTGTTTAGAAAAATCAACAATGCCATTTCATTTTGGAGTAGTTGTAAATGAGCCACTGTTTTATCTACGTTTTATCTACGGCTACAGAACCCATAATTTCCTAACATTCCAGACCGAATTGAATATGTGAATTTTCAACATCTCAAGAATTAGTCTGGCTTAATTTAGGTGTTCTTTGTTGTAATATCCATATGTTGGTGTGTGATGCACTAAGAGAAAATCATACAAGTACCCATTTGAAAATATGCAGATGTTAGCAAATAAGCACACACTTGTGGAGATATACATGTGGAAACAGGTGGAAGTTGGTTGGATAAGCGGGTAGATTCATGGCTATGTGGTTGTATACAAGGATAAATGGATGGTTCGCTAGCTGTTGATGCAAATGATGATGGTGGACTGATAGAAGGATATGGGCGATTGCATAGCTGGATGAGAGCTAGTGTTGGTATATGAAAGAATGCTTAGTTGTGTGTTGATGGATGATTGCTTGAATGTATGCAGAAGGCTTAATGGTTGGAGGAGGGTGAAAGAATACTTGCTTATGTAGGAGTGGAAGTTGATTGCATCATGATTAATAGAGTAAGAAAATTAGGAATAAACAGTAGGAGTAAGTAATAAGTAGAATGACATGTGTGAGTAAGTAGGAGTAAAAGTAAGCAAAAGTAAATGTAGGAGTAGTCTGGTGTGAATTAGAAATACGTGGGACTAAGTATAACAGCAGTTGCAAGATGGAGTAAGAGTAGGACTAGGTATGACCAAGATTTCAAGAGGGCAGGCACAGATTTTGAAGGAATTTCAGCTCACTAGAAGAACAATAATAGAATACGGTATCTCTAATGTAATCTACCCTTTTGCAAATGTCAGATATGGCAATGGTCATTAAATGTAAGCAGAAGGGTGGGTGTTAAGTTGATCCGGGATGCACTTTTTTGTGATGTGAATAGGGAATTGTTGCAATTAGTTGTTCTTTGCTGTTAGCCAACAAAGGCATTCATTCATTAGAAATGGTCAAGCTTTATGAGAAATAGTTGTAACACACAATAAAAAATCAAACTGTTGTGTACAGAATTTATTGTGTGCGATAATTTTCACCAATTCTAAGTTTCACTCTTGGAATGGGGAATAAAAATCCACATGTCCAGGTAAGTACAAGGCATTTTTCTCCAATAAATATTGTCAGGTCTGACAAGCTGAAATTATTTAGAGGGATGTAGTTTTTATTGTACTGAGTTTGTTCTAGATGTGATACAATACTGCAATTCTCATAATTTGTATATGTGAAATAACACATGTCTGAACCACGGGAAGCATCCCGAACAACGAGTCCTGAACAAAGAAGTAGTGGAAAATGAAAGCAGAACAACGCTTTCGTTTTCCACAACATCCTTTTTCAGGGCCTTAACCACACATGTGCTGAACCACGTACATGTGTGGTTAAGGCACAGAAGAAGGGAGTCGGCTGAGGAGGAAGACGCGATCAAGGAGGAGGTAGGTTGGTCTGGGACTGGGGCTGTTTTAAGGGCAGGGGGGTCGGGGTATTTGTAGTTTTAGGGGCAGGGTGGGGAGTTGGGGTATTTTTTGTTTTAGGGGCGGGGTGGGGTGGGGGCTTGGGGTGAGTAAGGTTTAGGAGCGGGGGGTCGGGGTTTAGGTTTTAGAGGTGGGGTGGGAGGTTGGGGTACTTTAGGTTTGCGGGGTGGGGAGTCAGGGTATTTTTAGTTTTTGGGGGTGGGGTGCGGACTCAGTGTGATTAAGGTTTAATGAGGGAGGGGGTCAGGGTTTAGGTTTTAGGGGTGGGGTAGGGTGGGGGGTTGGGGTGCTTTAGGTTTTAGAGGAAGGGGTTGGGGTTGCAGTAGTTTTGGGGGTAGGGGTTGGGGTGGTTGTGGGGGTGGGGCGATCGCAGTAATTTTTAGGGGCGGGGCACGCATGCTGGAACCATGCATGCCATTCACTAATGCCTTTACCAGGAATGCCTTTACAACGAAAAATCGTTGTTAAGGCATTCGTGGTAAAGGCATTAGTGGTAACAACAAGGTCGTTGTTCTGACCTCGTTGTTCAGGCGTGGGTGGTTCGAGCATTAGTTGTTCTGACATATGACCCTGAACCACACCTATCAGAAGTTAGTAGGGCACTCGTAATGAGAGTCACTGCTTTCTTTTAGCATCTGTGAGGTTTGTTTTTCTTTTAGCTTTGAACTTTATTACTTTATTCAGCAATGTCCAGAGCTATGGTAGAAGTGTGTTTTCCTTCAATAGACGCATCCTCTGTACAGTTTCTCTAAAAAATCTTTTTATGTGGCACCACTTGGGTATGTATAGGCATTCATCCTGAAATTCCTGGCTTCTTGAGTCATTTAAGAAGAACCCCCTTTGATCCGCGGCTCTCAGTTGAGTAGTCATGTGCTTTACAAATCAATTCATTCATTCATTCACTTGTACTTAGCAGGAACATTTACTTGAAAAGGACGAAGCAGGTCCACCTAGAGACAAAACTGTATTTTACTAGATTTTATTGGACTATAGGACTTATACAGGCGTGCTTACCTGTAACAAGGTGTAAACATGTTGTGCTTGATAAAGCCATAAGGTTCTTAGAACCTTTATCCTCCTGGCTAGCATTATGTTATGATCAGAAAGGATGCCTGGTACAGGCCACTTGCATATAGAATTTTGCTTATATGGAAAGCCTTTGGCTTTAGTCTCCGAGCTTAAATTCTAGATGTAATATGTGCTGCAGACTTTACAAAGGACTGCCTATTCAAAACTGTAATTATTGTTTATTTTCATTTATCTATGAAATAAGTTTGTATTGTTGGATTTTCTGATTAATATTAGAGAGCTCTGGCCCCAGTGATAGGAGATTTTTTTAGGGGCGGTATTTTGTACTGAACGAGGAGTCTGAATATTTATTTTTTCATTCGAGAGCGCAAATTAGAATAAGTAAAACATTGGCCCTCATTACAACCCTGGTGGTAAATGCCACTTACCACCGTGCAGAAGACCGCCAACATACCGCTGCGGCCACGGAATTCCGCTACAGCTATTACGGCCCACAGCTCGGAATCCGCCATAATACAGACACCCACACAAGTCTGCCACACCAAAGGTCAGTGATAAACTGGTGATAACAAAACCTCCACTGTCACGCCAACAGGAATATGCCCACACTATCACGACCCACGAATCAATGCAGCGGTCTTTCAACCGCGGTAATCCATTGGCGGTACACACTGCCGCGCTCAAAATACACACACACTTACAAAACACAACTACATTGGACAATTCGAAATACACACACCTGATACACATACACACACCACACCCACACAATCACAACACTATAAAACACACACCCACATTACCCACAAACCCTTACTACCAGAAATTTGAAAGCAGGCCAGAGAGAGACACTACCTAAAACAACACCAGCATTCACAGACACACAACACCATCACTTACACAACATCCACGCACTTCAAACAACACACACCAACACATCCCCTCACACATCACAACACATACCACCTAACACATCACCCACACCACATCATGGCACCTCAACAACACCCCAGGTTTTCTGAGGAGGAGCTCAGGATCATGGTGGAGGACATTGTCCAGGTAGAGCCACAGCTATTCAGATCACAGATGCAGCACACCTCCATTTCAAGGAAGATGGAGCTATGGTGCAGAATTGTCGACAGGGTCAACACAGAGGGACAGCATCCAAGAACACGGGATGACATCAGGAAGAGGTGGAACGATCTACGGGGGAAGGTGCGTTCTGTGGTATCCAGACACCAGATTGCTGTACAGAGGACTGGCGGTGGACCCCCACCTCCTCCCCCACAACTAACAACATGGGAGGAGCAAGTCCAGGTAATACTGCATCCTGAGGGCCTCACAGGAGTAGCAGCAGGACTGGACTCTGGTAAGTCATATCTTTACTACTTTACCCCCCCACCCCACCTGCATGCCATCACATACCCACACCCTCACCCTCACCCCCATCACTCCAACACCTCACATATTCCCCACTATCACAACCCAGCCATCCCAATACCAAGCCCTGCATGCAACACCAAAGCATGGACACCCATCACCAAAGCGTGTCCACAACAGATACCAACACAGACCCCAAACCAACTATCACACAAGGACCAAGCCAAGAATGCAAGCACTGGAGTACAGGGTCACTCACCCATTGCACAAGATAGCACACACAGATGCAATAATCATGCCTTTACACCCCTACAGGACCCCTACCCAACGTCACCGGACAGGAGGTGCCAGACATAGCCAGTCCCCCCACAGAAGAGACCCACAGTGATGACAGCAGCTCTGCACAACTGGATCAAGATGACCAGCCCGGCCCATCAGGGACCTCGGGACAGTCGGTTCCCCTGACACAGTCCCAAACCACCACTGAACCTCCCCCAACAGGAAACACCAGAACAGCACCCACCCAGCGGGCCCATCCCTGTGTCCCCAGGACACGTCAATCAGCAGTGTGTTCACCACTACAGGGAACCCAGGCAACCCCACTAACACAGGACGATCAGGGACCTGGGGGCAGCGGAAGTGGGCACATGGTTCAGGGGACAGAGGTACACGACAACAGGGAAGCTGGGAGGACTTCTGTGCGACGGGGGGAGGACAGGCCCAGGGATCCCACTCTCCACGAGGCACTCTCCAACATCATGAGAGCTAACCATCATTCCCACAAGACGATGGCAACGGTACTGGACAAGTTTCAGGAGACCCAGCGGCTGCAGGAGGAAGACTACCTGGGAATCAGGGAGGACTTGAAGTCCATTAACAACACCCTGGTCACCATTGCAGGGGTGCTGGCAGACCTTGTCAACACCAGGAGGGACACAGTGGCACAACAAGGGGCCCCTGACACTAGCTTGGATGATGAACAGCCCTCCACCTCCATCGGCACTAGTAGACAGGAGGCACTGCCACAGGAACACGACACCAGC
The DNA here is from genome assembly GCF_031143425.1 of Pleurodeles waltl. Taxonomy (NCBI): domain Eukaryota; kingdom Metazoa; phylum Chordata; class Amphibia; order Caudata; family Salamandridae; genus Pleurodeles; species Pleurodeles waltl. The sequence continues at coordinate 576,938,422 of NC_090443.1, read as the reverse complement.
ACCCCACCCCCTGCAGATGGAGAACCACCCCGCAAACGGTCCCTGAGATCCAGGAACAAGACAGAGAACATTGCCAAGACCCCCGCCAGGAAATGAGACCCCCCTGAATGTCACCCTGCAGTCCCACTATGTCACCCTGTCCATCCTTAAACTGACATTGCTCAACTTCCTATGCCCCTTTGGACAATACACCTGTGAAACAAATAGACTGGACTCTGCCATGGACATTTCTCCACCATCACCCCAGCCCATTTTACAACCCCCTCTACTTATTAGCACAGAAATAAACACACTTCAATCACAAAACAATCTGGAGTCAGTCTGTGCTTTCAAAAACGTGTAATTGCAATAACCATGGAATATAGCAATGTCAATTTACTTGTGCACATACCAATGTAACACAGCTGTAGGCCTGGAGGAAATATAGCAGAGGGCACAAACTGGGACCCACATCTGTGAAATAAAAAGGCAAAGTGACAAGTCAGGGTCCATGCACTGAGTGAAAATGACAGACTTATTCTAGCTCCAGAAATTGTATGAGATGTGGGAGGCAGTGACATCTTTTTACCTGCGTCTCACTGGAAGTATTGCATGATTATGTTGTTTTGGTTGTCGATATCTTCTTCTTCTGCCACCTCTTCTTCACTGTCCACAGGCTCCACAGCTGCCACAAGACCACCAGCTGGCCCATCCTCCTGCAGAAAAGGCACCTGCCGTCGTAAAGCCAGGTTGTGCAGCATACAGCAGGCCACGATTATCTGGCACACTTTCTTTGGAGAGTAGTAGAGGGAACCACCTGTCATGTGGAGGCAATGGAATCTGGCCTTCAGGAGGCCAAAGGTTTGTTCGATCACCCTCCTAGTTCACCCATGTGCCTCATTGTAGCGTTCCTCTGCCCTTGTCCTGGGATTCCTCACTGGGGTCAGTAACCATGACAGGTTGGGGTAACCAGAGTCACCTGCAAATATCGAGGGACAACTGTTAGACACACACTAACCCTTAGGGACAACCCCATACCCAGACACCTATTCACACTGTATTGGGTCCTTGGCCTCACCTATTAGCCACACACAGTGCATTTGGAGTTGCCCCATCACGTAAGGGATGCTGCTATTCCTCAAAATGTAGGCGTCATGCACTGAGCCAGGAAACTTGGCATTCACATGGGAGATGTACTGGTCTGCCAAACACACCATCTGCACATTCATAGAATGGTACCTCTTCTGGTTTCTGTACACCTGTTTACTCCTGCGGGGGGTGGGCACCAATGCCACATGTGTCCCATCAATGGCACCAATGATGTTGGGGATATGTCCCAGGGCATAGAAGTCACCTTCAACTGTAGGCAAATCCTCCACCTGAGGGAACACGATGTAGCTGCGCATGTGTTTCAGCAGGGCAGACAACAGTCTGGACAACACGTTAGAGAACAATGGCTGGGACATCCCTGATGCAATGGCCACTGTTGTTTGAAAGGAACCACTTGCCAGGAAATGGAGTACGGACAGGACCTGCACTAGAGGGGGATACCTGTGGGATGGCGGATAGCTGACATCAGGTTTGGCTCCAACTGGGCAGACAGTTCCTGGATTGTTGCACGATCAAGTCTGTATGTGACTATTATGTGACACTCTTCCATTGTCGACAGGTCCACCAGCGGTCTGCACACCGGAGGATGCTGCTATCTCATCACCTGCCCCAGCAGACATGCCGTATGGAGGACAACAGTGAGCACAGAGTCAGAGCATACTGAGGTATCCCAAAAAGTCATTCGCACAAATTTATAATTCCGCTATGTGCCTGTAACTGTGAGTATTCCAGGCCTACATAGGTGTGACGCAGTTATTATTAATGCCATGTGACCCCCTGAAATGGCAGCTGCCTGACCTGTAAGGTGGGACAAGGGGATATGAGGTAACTGCGCTGGCGTTGTACACCGTAGCGGTGGGGGGTCGATGACCACGGTGCAATTGGTTAACATTGGGTCCTAAGGGTCCGAGGAGCCAATGATGATGTACGCCGGCGGTGACGGTATGTACCGCCGCGGACGTGACTGCCATTTTCTGTCTGTTCACTCACTTGATACCTGACCTTCAACAGGAGAAGACCTACACTGCAAGTGCTGCTGTGACCTCAGTCTGGAAGCGACGATGGCTCATGTGTCTGGGGAAAGGGCCCCTGCCTTCACTTCGGAGGAGTTGGAGAAACTAGTGGATGGGGTCCTCCCCCAGTACACCCAACTGTACGGTCCTCCAGACAACAGGTGAGTACACTGTGAGCATGCTGCATGGGCAATGTCTGTTTTTAGTGGTGTGGATGGAAGATACATGGGGGGGGCTGAGGCCTGCATGTGCGGATGGGGAGTGTATGTGCGTCAGGGCAAGGGTGGGAACTGGGGGCAATGAGTATGACGATCCGGTCGGGTAAGTAATGTCCTTTCCCCCTGTACCATTCATCTAGGTCAGCGCCCACCAGAAGAAGGGTATTTGGCGTGCCATCGCCAAGGACGTCCGGACCCTGGGGGTCCACCACAGACAGAGCACCCACTGCTGTAAAAGATGGGAGGACCTGCGCCGCTGGAGCAAGAAGACGGCGGAAGCCCAGCTGGGGATGGCATCCCAACGTGGGAGGGGTGCCCGTCACACCATGAAACCCTTGATGTTCCGGCTCCTGGCGGTGGCGTATCCGGAGTTGGATGGGCACTTGAGGGCATCACAGCAGCTACAAGGGGGTGAGTACACTCTCATTCAGCTGACTTTGCGCGCATTACGAGGTGTCTTAGTGGGTTCCCCTAGGCCAGTGTGATCTTGGTAGGAAAAGTCCCTTGTGAGGCAGGCTATGTGGCACCCCAACCCCACTAGTGGTTAGAGCAATCTACACCTAGTCAGGCTCCTGTGACTTCCAGGTGTGCAGAAATTGGGCTTCGGCCTCGTACCCCAGGGTCATGTGATTAATCTAGGAACTATAAGTGCGTGGCGCAGTGCAGAGGGCTGCTCACTTTCTGTTGTGTCGCCAACGGTAATGGAGTTGCATGCACTGAACATGTCTTTCTTCTGTCTCCCCCCCCCCTTTTTGTGGTCTCCCTGTTCTTGTGTGCAATAGCATCATCAGGTGGAGGAGCATTGGCACCGGAGCAGGAGGGAGCTGCATCCTACTTGGCCCTGCAGGTTGAAGCAACAGAGTCTGAAGCCACCAGTGGGACGGAGGGCGAGGGGAGCTCCACGGCGGGGACAGGAGCAGAGACTAGTGACAGCGACTCCTCCTCTGATGGGAGCTCCCTTGCGGTGGCAGACCCCTCTGTGCCCACCGCATCAACAGGTACAGCCGCCACCCCCCCTACCAGCACCACCCTCCCAGCAGCCCCTCAGCGTCTGTCCCGTGCCCGCTTACCCAGGAGGGTGGGCATCTCCTTCGCCCCAGGCACCTCAGGCCCTGCCCAAGTCAGCCCCTCTGCCCTCAGTGAGGAGGCTATTGACCTCCTGAGATCCCTTACTTTTGGGCAGTCTACCATTCGGAATGCCATCCAGGGTGTTGAGAGGCATTTGCAACAAACAAATGCATATCTGGAGGGCATTCATTCTGGGCAGGCAGCCCAACAGATATCAGATTTCAGGCTCTGGCCTCAGCCCAGATGGCAGCCATTGTCCCTGTGTCCAGCCTCCCCCTCCCCCCTCCAACCTCCTCCACCCAGACCCAATCCCCTGTACCTCAGCCTATCCCAAGCACACCTTCAGACAAGCATGCACACACATCAACACACAAGAGTGGCTCAGGCAAACATAAGCACCACACATCCCACAGGCACTCACACAAGCATCATACCCATGCACACATACCAACATCCACTTCCTCCACTGTGTCTCCCTCCTCCACATCTCCCTCCTCCCTCACAGTCTCATCTCCACTCACACCTGCATGCATTACATCATCAGCCACTACCTCCATCACCAGCTCGCCCATCACCACACACTTCTCACGTGCACTCACCACCCCCACTACCATTCACACATTCCCAGTGTGTCAGTGATTCCTCCTCCCAAAGTACACAAACGCAGGCACACACCCACCCAACAGCCATCTACCTCACAACAGCCTCCAGCCCATGCACCTTCACCCAAATTCAGCACACGTACACCTCCTACAACCACTACCTCTTCCTCCACTCCCAAACCCCGTCCATCTACCCATCCCAGTGTGTCTAAAAAACTTTTCCTGGCTAACATTGACCTCTTCCCTACACCTCCCCCCCGTTCTTCCCCTAGGGCCAGGCTTTCCAGGTCCCAGCCCAGCACCTCAGCCACCACATCCCCAGGCACAGTGGTGCCGGAAACTGCGGGGTCATGGTGTGCGCCAACCATCAGGACTGCCAGTGTGCCATGGAGCGAGGGCAAGAACATTTCGCCACCTGGCAAAGTTAAAAAGGTGCCCACATCCCAGAGGGAGAAGCCGAAAACACCTGCCACCAAGGGGTCACCGAAAACGAAAGGGGATAGTGGCAAGACAACTGCGCCACCATCAAAGGTGGGGAAGGGCCAAAAACTGAAGGGCAGGTCAGGAAAGGGCATGGTGGCACCGACTGAGGGACCAGTGTCACACCTTCTGTCCACGTCCACGCCAACCTGTACGGCGGCGAACACCGCCACCTGCACCACCACCTGCACCGCCACCTGCACCACCACCTGCACCGCCTCTGGCACGTCTACAGCCGCTGCGACAGTCCCCAGCCTCTTCCCCGGTGGGCAGCCGTCCGAGGCTGCAGGAGACATCCAGTTTTCTCCCTCAGCAGGTGCTGACACATGCCCTGCCGCCACAGACCCCGCCGCCAGCACCGCTGCCACAGACCCTGCCGCCAGCACCGCCCCCACAGACCCCGCCGCCAGCACCGCCGCCACAGACCCCACAGCCAGCACCGCCACCACAGACCCCACAGCCAGCACCGCCACCACAAACCCCGCAGCTAGCACCGCCACGACGGACCCCGCAGCCAGCACCACCACGACTGACACAGCCGCTAGCACTGCCATGACTGACACCACCGCAAGCACCGCCAGCGGCCCGCGACATTCTCGGACAGTGGCACCACCGCAGACATGCCTACCGTCCCCAGTGGTCAGTCATCCGACGCTGGTGGTGAGTTCCAGGACCCTGAGCAGCTTCCATGAAGCATTACTGTCATCACAGTTGTCACCTGCAGGTGGAATGCGAAGCCGCAGCAGTGTGGGGTATGTTGCGGCCTCCATGGCGTATCATGCAACCTGTACCTCTGCAAGCTCATGGCACACACACCCAGGTGAGGGAATTGTACCGGCCACACTGCACGTGGAGCACTCTGGGCACTAAGCCCCCTCCAGAACCAGTGGACTATCACATCCACTACCTCAGTCCTTGGCAGGATGAAGCACTCTGGGCACCAAGCCCCCTCCAGAACCAGTTGAGAGACACATCCACTACCTCAGTCCTTGGCAGGATTAAGCACTCTGGGCACAAAGCCCCCTCCAGAACCAGTGGAGAGATACATCCACTTCCTCAGTCCTTGGCAGGATTAAGCTCTCGGGGCACAAAGCCTCCTCCAGAACCAGTGGACTATCACATCCACTACCTCAGTCCTTGGCAGGATTAGGCACTCTGGGCACCAAGTCCCCTCCAGAACCAGTGGAGAGATACATCCACTACCTCAGTCCTTGGCAGGATTAAGCACTCTGGGCACAAAGCCCCCTCCAGAACCAGTGGACTATCACATCCACTACCTCAGTCCTTGGCAGCATGAAGCACTCTGGGCACCAAGCCCCCTCCAGAACTAGTGTAGACATACATCCACTACCTTAGTCCTTGGCAGGATGAAGCACTCGGGGCACAAAGCCCCCTCCAGAACCAGTGGACTATCACATCCACTACCTCAGTCCTTGGCAGGATTAGGCACTCTGGGCACCAAGCCCCCTCCAAAACCGGTTGAGAGATACATCCACTACCTCAGTCCTTGGCAGGATTAAGCACTCTGGGCACAAAGCCCCCTCCAGAACCAGTGGACTATCACATCTACTACCTCAGTCCTTGGCAGGATTAAGCACTCTGGGCACAAAGCCCTTCCAGAACCAGTGGACTATCACATCCACTACCTCAGTCCTTGGCAGGATGAAGCACTCTGGGCACCAAGCCCCCTCCAGAACCAGTGGAGAGATACATCCACTACCTCAGTCCTTGGCAGGATTAAGCACTAAAGTTAAAAACCATACAGTTTGTTCAAGATGAATAAATATGCCTTTCTTGCATTGCTTCCGAAGTTTCGCTAATTCGCGTGATTGCCGAGCTCAAGATTGGATACACGTAGGCGCCGGGTGGTTCACGTCGCGCCGAGTGCAGCGCGGAGCACGAACGCTGCCGAACGCGGCCGCTACTGCCGCTACTGCCTCAACCGCTATTGCTGCTTTGGGGGCCCGAGGAGAATTCTTGCCGGTCGGCTCACGCACGGAGCACGGCGTTGCCGCGGCCTTTGGGGGGTCAGAGGATCTCTGTGCGCCCCGGCTGTGGGTTTGCATTCCGGCAGGACCAGGACCAGGCGTAACCTGGGCGCTGGAGGAGCCGGAAAGCCAGAAGCCAGAGTCAAAGGGAGCCAGAAGGAGAAGGAGACCTGCCGTCCCCCTGTGGACCCCTGTGACCTCCTGCAGCCCCTCCTGGAAAAGACGCTGAGCGGGAGAGCAGACCGGGTGAGGACTGACCTAGACTGACCGGGAGAGACCGGGTAAGCAGACTTCGTGGGGGGGAGGGAGTCCATCCTGGCCATTGAACCCCTCTCCTGCTCCTGCTCCTCCCCTGCTCCTGCCCCTGCCCTCGGCTCCGGCATCGGTACTCAACCGCGCCACGTCGTCTCACCCAGCCTCACCCAGCCTCACCCAGCCGCAGCCACAGCAACAGCTCTAGCCATAGCCCTAGTTGGCCCTAGCTGGCCTTGGCCTTGGACTGGGACTTGTCGTTGTTGTTGGTGGTCTCTTCTAAAGACCAAGCAAGGAAGGAACCCAGTAAGGAACCAAGGAGCCAAGGGGAGTGGTGAACGGTGAGCAGTGAACGGTAACCGGAGGATGGTTGGGACAAGAGGAAAAACAAAGAAGGCTAGGGAGGCCAACAAGGCGCTCACTCACCTAGCGGATTCCCAAAGATCAGAGCAGGAGCTCAAAAGTCTACAAAGCCTAGGGTTAGACCAGAACCAGGATCAGGATCAGGACCAGGACCAGGACCCCAGAACCGTCCAGCAATCCCAGGGGGGATTCGCAAACCTAGGTGAGGACACAGCAGACACAGCAGACACAGCAGAGGGTGTCCAATTCGGGTCTCCCGCCAACAAAAGCGATTCCGAGCCAGGAGAAGAGTCAGGCGGGACTTTAGAAGTGGTGACACTGCCTTGCTTGCCAGCCTATACTGACTCTGACGATATAGGGGGTGCCCTACCGAATGCAGGAGAAACTGTAGGCGAAACTGTGGGGGGCCTTCTAATTCCTCTGTGCAGGGGACATAAGTATACACCGACGCTCCCGGGCCCGGGTGGATCTACGGGAGTAAGGAAAACTAGACCAAAAACAAACACTATCACTAACTATTACAACCAAGTGAACTTGAACTCAGAACAGCCTCAAACGCAAAGTCCTAAAGCCAGTGGCCTCCGATCACAGCCATCGGGGGAAGTGGGTGGCTACAACATGGGGGGGGTGAACTGGAGCTACCAGCGACCGGGCTCCAGGATACTCGCCCACTTCAGCAGCAACAGCAACCGGTTGGTTTATCGCAATTATTCTGCCCAATGAGTAATCCTCTTGGGGATGGTGAAGTGGAGTTAAATAACCCCCCAAAGTGAAGCAACTTTTCGGGAGAGCAAAGAAAAGGCAACGATTCACCTTATCCTGACCCCCAAACGGGACTATTGAACTCCGGGAATTTTTCACTAACATCCTCTCCACAATGTGCCCAAGCAGAATTCACAGCACTCCAAAATGTAATGGGTCCAGAAACAGACTGCTCACCATCTAAACAGACCCATAAAACCCCGGCGCCACAGCTTCACTGCGGAAGACAAATTGTTAAAACTAATTTAATGCTGGGCAGACTCAACAGTAGTTCTTTCAGTCTGGAGCTGTCCTCACTCGACAACTCCGTTATTGGCAACACAGACCCTCAACTAAACAGCATAACATCAGAAGATCTAAACTTCCTGGAAGGTAGTATAATCATAGGCCACAGAGGAAAGGAAGGTAAAAATCCAGAAGGTCAGATAACCAACGAACAAAGTGGAAATGGAGATGACCTCTCACTAGACCAACCAATTCTTAGTATCATGAAAGTTATATGTGCAACACTGGGCTCAATCGCAACAACGATCATGGCCCAGTCTCAAAAATTTGATGATCAACTTGAACTGACCAAACAACTTACATCCTCAATACAGTCTATAGATTACAGGATGGCCCTAGTAGAGGGCGTAATTAGGGAAAACCTGTTGCATCAAGCAGTGGCCGATAAAATGGACAAGTTGGATGGACAAGTTTGTGGACCACTGCTGGAAAAACTATTGGAAGTCCCAAAAGTAATCAAAGACATAATCGAAGACTGCAAACACAACCTTAAAAGCACACAGGGGTGCATTCACGAGCTATGAAAAACAGAATCTAGTTTAATTGAAGGGCCAGCAGACAAAGAAAATATAGAAAGGCACTTCGGCCCAGGACGAGAGAACTATCCAGATGCAAAAAATCAGACACCTAAGAGGGAGAGAACAAATGGAAGTCCTGAATTTGGAAGCAAAGTCCCAAACACAGTAGAAAAAAGGCCTCCGGGTAAAAGGCCTCAACTAACAGGCAGATGGAAAAACACATGGAAGAAAGCTAGAGGAAAAAAAAAAGCACCAGCAGGAAAGGCCTTAAACATGTTACAACAGATAGGCCTAATAGGAGAAATCAGGAACACAGGTGATGAGAGCGCCCAACGTCAGTATAAAGATAAAAGCATTAAGTCGGAGAGTTTTGAGAAACCCACTGATAAAGTTTTTAACTTTATAAACAAAAATCCCGGATTATTGTGCGACAAAAGTTGCACTCACCATTCCCATATAAACCGCATACCCACTGGCCCCAGGGGACACCAAGCATCTGGGCATGACTTAGACAAAGAAAGGTGGTCCGGAAAAGACCCTGGAACAAATCATGGGATAAACGAGGTAAATGATCCTCCAGCCAACGAACAACCCAAATGGGGCCCAGGAACATCCAAACCTAGCATTTGTATCGATAAGCACCTCCCAGCTACAAAAACTGAACATTTAGTTCAGGTACACTACTCAAACATAGTAGAAGACCACTACGGAAAATGCCAGCAGCCTCCGAACTCCATTAGTGAGGGGGCAGAACAAGATAATAGCAAAGGCAAAAATAGAAGGGCAGAGACCCCAGAGTATATACGAAACAAACAAAGTATAAGAACAACCATGTGCGTGGACAACACAACAGCTCCAGTTCCCGCACCCCGGACAAAGGCAAAATATTGTTCTCAGGGCAGCCCTGGAAATTATAATCTCAGCAACCAGCCTGGGTGGATCACTGATTCGCCTGCACCATCGCGCCCAGCACTGGACCTGGAAACCAATGAAATCAAAGGAAAAAGGGACAATTGGCCTCCAAAAAGGCAACCCTACGAAGAACAAAGGAACAAAGAAGTGCAACTGGGGAGGGAAAAAGGCCAGGTAAATCGAACACCTACTAGTCGTGCAGCTACCACTCAAGACAGACAAAATGAGAACATCCAACTCCAAGGAAGACTGTCGCAGGAAGGTGGCGGGCACACTGTGATCCGGTCTGAAACAACTAAAAAGCCCGAAGCCACGATCTTGTTCATGCCTGAGTACTCCTCAAGAGGAAGTCACGACATCCTGAACAGGTCTAACATCTTATGTCTTGTCAACTCCCTGCCAGCCTTACAGAATGTAACAACTAAAGATCTCCTTTCAGTAAGATTCATACCAAAAAAAGAATTAGAGAACGGGGAATCAACAGAAACAGTCTGGGCCTCACCTTGGATAGCAGAACAGATCTTAAAATGTTCAAACACGATGAAGACCTGGGGAATATCCATTGCTACTCCGCAAAAAGAACTATATCCAACAATACTTCTTGAAAAAGCTACAGACCGAAACATGATGCGTAGGCAAGAGGCAAAAGGCAATTCTGGCTCGATACTTCAGGGAGCAATCAGCTCCAAACAACAACTCCCTGAACGAACAAACTTGAGTAATATGAGGTTCTGCCTGGTAGCTAATTCCCCTAGAAACAGTAGGGGTAATCCCCCACAGTTACAGAATTGCAAAGAGCAATCATTTAAAAGCTCGTAGCAAAAAATGGATAACTCGAACATAAAAAATAAAATCAGTCCCATATTAAAAATTCTAAGCTGGAACATAGCAGGTTTAAAAAACAAAATGGAAGATAAAGACTGGGTTGAATTTATTAAAAAACAAGACATCAGCTGCTTCCAAAAACTTGGTCTACTCATGCTATTGACCTGGACGGGTTCGCCACCTTCCACTCACCTGCAATTAAGCAAAAAAAAGGAAGACCCTCGGGAGGTCTGAGTATTTGGATTAGAACTTCATTACTGAGGAACTCCGTAGTAACTCACACCGTACAAAGCAAGGGAATCCAGACGCTCGCAGTCAAATACGAGGAATGGTCACTCGAAATAGTAAATGTGTACTTCCCACCTATCAGCCGGGCTCAAGTTATGCCAGGGGTGCGGCTCCTTAAAGAACATATCCTAAACAAAAGAACCATGGATCGGAGGAACCCAGTACCAGGTCACACGAACAATCGCTCTCTCCAACCTTGTAATACCTTTTTATTGATATGTGGTGACTTCAACACTAAACCTCATTCTATCCTCTGGGACGAACAAGTAGCAGAGGAAGATTATGCTTGGAATATCCCAACGCCTCTTATCCAACGTTGTAATGACTCCAAGAAAGGAGAATTAATCTTTGAAGCATTAATAGAAGGAGGACTTCGCACATTAAATGGGAGAACAAAGTCAGATAAAACCTTTAAATCTACCTTTCGAACTGGAAAAAGGCAAAGCATAATTGACTATATGGCAATAAACATCGAAGCCTGGCATTATGTCATCGATATGGAAATAAGGGACAGAATCGAGAGTGATCACGACCCACTGCTAATGGAGATAGTCCATCCGGACGCGAGCCCAGGGAAGGCGGAGTCTCCATTCAACGGAAATAGCCTAACAATAACTATGAGACCAAACAGGAAAAACATATTAAGGTCAAATGAGGATGAACCTTATATGAGTGTTCCCAGCCAAACCTGGTTGTCATTACTTAGCACGTTCTTAAACCCATCAGATAATGACGCTATACCCCTCCTGCATAACTTTAATAATTTGCTACTGCAAACAAAAAAGGAAAAGATCAAGCATCCTCAAATCAATCCTAAAATGATGGAGGGCTGGTTCGATGAAGAGTGTTTAAAGCTAAAAAAGACCTTATCACAAGCACTGAAGAACCGGCACTTGAATGATTCCAACGAGCAACATTTTCATGGATGTAGGCAACAGTACAAAAAATTATTAAGATACAAAAGGAAGATATTTCCACATAAACTTTGGAAAACTTTACTGCAAGCAATAACGGCAGGGAACCCCAAAAAGTTTTGGGAGATAGTCAGGTGGGGATGCGAAGGCCCCCCGAAAAACCTAGAACTGAATATTAACCCTCAACTTTGGGTAAAGCACTTTACTGCCTTGTATCAGGAAGTGGCCAAGACAGAACCAGGGATGACCATTAACCCAAACATCCTCACTCAAGGGCTGGGAGGCAGAAATCAAAGATTAAGCAAAGTATTTCCTCTTCAAAAGACCCATGCAGCATCTTCAAATTGTCTTTTTAGATCGGTAAACGGAACCCAGAATGCACTAGTCTCTAACGAATTTTCCAGCACAAATTCCACGCAAGTAGCCCACGTCATTCCACGTGCAATGAAGTTAATACCGGAATTCAGTGAAAGAGAGATTAAACAAGTTATCCTCCTTCAAAAGCCGCATAAGGCTGCAGCCCCAGATGGCATCGCTTCAGATGCTTACCATAACCAGCTAACGTTATGGTTACCTGCTCTAGCCCGTCTATTCAACAGTGTTTGGCATTACGAGGTAATCCCTCCTTCTTGGAAGGAATCAATAATCGTTCCAATTCACAAAAAAGGGCCTCGGGACATGGTGAGCAATTATAGACCTATCTCACTGCTTGATAGTGTTGGAAAGATTTTTGCCAAATTGATTCAGTCGCGTCTAGACCAATGGCTAGAGGACGGAGATTTAATATCAACACACCAAGCTGGTTTTAGGAGAGGCCAAAGTACAACAGACCAACTTTTTAAGCTAAACATGATCTGTGCTAAATACGCCACCCTTAAAAACTGTCCATTATACCTGGTCTTTGTGGATCTCCAAACAGCCTTCGACAGCGTAAATCGCCAAACATTATGGCAGCTATTGTCGGACATGGGCATACAGGGAAAAATCTTAAGGCTGCTAATTCTATTGCATACAGGAAACACTGCCAGGGTCAGATATTCTACGAGAAATGATTATACGGCCAAAATTCCAATTGAGCGAGGTGTAAAACAAGGCTGCGTTTTGGCCCCAACCTTATTCAATTGTTATATAAATAAAGTAAGTCAAGTTTTGAAGGAATTAAATCTGGACGTGCCAAAACTAGCCAATGAAAGTATACCTATCTTGCTCTTTGCTGATGACGCCGTATTACTGGCAAGAACAGAGATAGCAATGCATGGTCTACTTAGGGGCTTCGAATCTTTCTGTACCTCAAGGAGCATGGTAATCAATGAGGGGAAAACAAAGTTTATGATTCTCAACCAAAAACAGACGTTGCAATCGACTTTTAGGGTAAATAATAAGCCTTTGGCTCGAGTGGCCACCTATGATTACCTGGGCTGCAGAGTAGATGAAAAACAGACATGGAAACCACAAATCTACAAAAGCAGAATTTCCTTGGCCCAACAAGCCGGAGCAGTACTCAGATTTGCAAAGGCTACAGGCAATCACTCCGTGAGCTCCGCACTGCTTGCATACAAAACAAAAGCAAGAGCCGCAGCACTTTACAGCGCAGAGATCTGGGGATTCAGAAAGATTCCATCAATACAAGTAACCGAGAACAAATTTTTACGCCAATTACTTTGTCTAGGTAATGCTACACCAATGAACGCAATAAGAATTGATCTACAGATGAGAAAGGTTGAGGACTACATCGCTCTGGCTCCAGTAAGATACTGGATCCGTATTTGGACAAAAGAGGCTCTTAAACCATTCAGAGACGTACTTAAGGATATCATGAAGCTGCAAAACCATCGGAAACTGCCCTGGTTCAAACATATCTCAACTATCCTGGCTGCTATCGGCCAGGATGACTTTTGGCTCCATCCAGAAAAAATCGGAAGGCCTAGTCTAGCTGTCGTAAAAAAGGCATATTGGGAGCGAAAGACAGAGATTATGTGCGAGTCATTTAGCCCTTTATTCAAGCGGTATATTTTGTTTAACCAAGAGCTTAAACCAGCATTATTCATAGACAGTATTTATCCGGAGGAAAAAAGGGCTCTCTACTTTAAATTCCGTATGGGCACACTACCAGTGACAGCGGTGGTCAACAGATGGCAATCCGCTCCTCCGAGTAGTTTAGAATGTTGTCCATGCCTTCATGGTGGTCCGGAAACACTTTCCCACTTCCTTTTACTATGCCACTTTACGCTCAGACTCCGTAAATTGTACCTTCGTCCACTTTTCAGAACTTCCGGAGTTAGGAAGTGCAAGGAGGCGGAAGCGCTATGTATGCGTTCAGATGAGAAATACATTGTGACAAAGGTCTCAACCTATATCTTGGAAGCATGGAAATTACGTCTATCAATGCACCTACAGTTGGCACAGGCACAATAGCCTATGTTATCCCGTACCTATTTAGCTTGGGAAATCGGTGCAGGGTAGTGTAAACTGGGTTAGGCCTCGGGCTTTTATTAAATGGCTGGAAGGCAATGCAAGGCCCCAAATGACTCGTCCCATAATAAGACATTTTAAATATTAGACTCATAATGTTTTTCTAGAATAAGTTAAGTTTTTATCTAAATTATGGTCAAATCAGGTTTTACGATAATGCATGGTAAATTGGATACATTTTGGCACATGTTAAATCAAAAATTCAAGCATAGTTCCTTTTATTGAGATGTTTTATTTAATGTGATTTTTATTGAGTTCGAGGGATTGATATCTATTGTGTGATTATTGTTAAGGCCGGATAGGCTAATAACAATTAAATAAATGGTTAAATGGATTAAGCACTCTGGGCACAAAGCCCCTTCCAGAACCAGTGGAGAGATACATCCACTACCTCAGTCCTTGGCAGGATTAAGCACTCGGGGCACAAAGCCCCCTCCAGAACCAGTGGACTATCACATCCACTACCTCAGTCCTTGGCAGAATTAGGCACTCTGGGCACAAAGCCCCCTCCAGAACCAGTGGATAGATACATCAGCTACCTCAGTCCTTGGCAGGATTAAGCACTCTGGGCACAAAGCCCCCTCCAGAACCAGTGGACTATCACATCTACTACCTCAGTCCTTGGCAGCATGAAGCACTCTGGGCACCAAGCCCCCTCCAGAACCAGTGGAGACATACATCCACTACCTCAGTCCTTGGCAGGATGAAGCACTCTAGGCACAAAGCCCCCTCCAGAACCAGTGGAGAGATACATCCACTACCTTAGTCCTTGGCAGGATGAAGCACTCGGGGCACAAAGCCCCCTCCAGAACCGGTGGACTATCACATCCACTACCTCAGTCCTTGGCAGGATTAGGCACTCTGGGCACCAAGCCCCCTCCAAAACCGGTGGAGAGATACATTCACTACCTCAGTCCTTGGCAGGATTAAGCACTCTGGGCACAAAGCCCCCTCCAGAACCAGTGGACTATCACATCCACTACCTCAGTCCTTGGCAGGATTAAGCACTCTGGGCAAAAATCCCCTTCCAGAACCAATGGACTATCACATCCACTACCTCAGTCCTTGGCAGAATGAAGCACTCTGGGCACCAAGCCCCCTCCAGAACCAGTGGAGAGATACATCCACTACCTCAGTCCTTGGCAGGATTAAGCACTCTGGGCACAAAGCCCCTTCCAGAACCAGTGGAGAGATACATCCACTACCTCAGTCCTTGGCAGGATTAAGCACGCGGGGCACAAAGCCCCCTCCAGAACCAGTGGACTATCACATCCACTACCTCAGTCCTTGGCAGGATTAAGCACTCGGGGCACAAAGCCCCCTCCAGAACCAGTGGACTATCACATCCACTACCTCAGTCCTTGGTAGGATTAAGCACTCTGGGCACCAAGCCCCCTCCAGAACCAGTGGAGAGATACATCCACTACCTCAGTCCTTGGCAGGATTAAGCACTCTGGGCACAAAGCCCCCTCCAGAACCAGTGGACTATCACATCAGCTACCTCAGTCCTTGGCAGGATGAAGCACTCTGGGCACTAAGCCCCCTCCAGAACCAGTGGAGAGATACATTTACTACCTCAGTCCTTGGCATAATGAAGCACTCTGGGCACCAAGCCCCCTCCAGAACCAGTGGACTATCACATCCACTATCTCAGTCCTTGGCAGGATGAAGCACTCTGGGCACCAAGCCCCCTCCAGAACCAGTGGAGAGATACATCCACTACCTCAGTCCTTGGCAGGATGAAGCACTCTGGGCACCAAGCCCCCTCCAGAACCAGTGGAGAGAGGCATCCTCTTGAGAGACTGTGGCCCTCATCCTGACCTTGGCGGGCGGCGGAGGCCGCCCGCCAAAGTCCCGCCGTCAGGTTACCGTTCCGCGGTCGAAAGACCGCGGCGGTAATTCTGACATTCCCGCTGGGCTGGCGGGCGGCCGCCTTCAGGCCGCCCGCCAGCCCAGCGGGAAAGAGGCTTCCACGATGAAGCCGGCTCGGAATCGAGCCGGCGGAGTGGAAGCTGTGCGACGGGTGCAGTTGCACCCGTCGCGTATTTCACTGTCTGCGCAGCAGACAGTGAAATACATTTAGGGGCCCTCTTACGGGGGCCCCTGCAGTGCCCATGCCAGTGGCATGGGCACTGAAGGGGCCCCCAGGGGCCCCGCGACCCCCCCTACCGCCATCCGGTTCCCGGCGGGCGGACCGCTGTGAACTGGATGGCAGTAGGGGGGGTCGGAATCCCCTCGGCGGCGCAGCAAGCTGCGCCGCCTTGGAGGATTCCAAGGGGCAGCGGAAAACCGGTGGGAGAATGCCGGTTTTCCTGCACTGACCGCGGCCAAAGCGCCGCGGTCAGAATGCCCTGCGGGGCACCGCCGGTCTGTCTGTCTAAGACCGCCGGGGTTAGAATCACCCCCTGTGTCTTTACACTCCCCAGGATAAAGCAGTGGGCAAACCACCCGCTGGAGAGACTTGAGAGACTGCGGCTTTGCACTCCCCAGGATACAGCAATGGGCATGGAGCCCCCTCCTGCAGCAGTGGCGTTGTGCGTTCATCTGGCTGAGGTGCACCCCCTCCCCCTCTCATTTCGAGCTGATGCCCCTGCAGTGTTCTCTCCGTTTCCAGTCAGTTATCATGTGTGGGCTTGGCCCATGTATTTTGGGCCCAGTGGTCCACGGACAATGATTGGTGCACTATCCGGACTTGTGTAGTTGGTGTACATAATTGCATTTTCTGTATTTTGAACTTTGATAATGAGATTTCACATGATTACATTCGTTCAAATCAATTACTTTTGTCCTTGCGTTGTCCAGGGGGTGGGGGAGTGTATGTGTACTGTTGCTGCATGTCTTTGTGTGCATGGTGTTGTGGGTGGGGGTGGGCATGTTGCATGTGTGTGACACTCTTTTTTCCCTCCCCCCTCCCCTGTGTTGTAGGTATACTACTCACCGTGGTAGTCGCTGCCGTCGTTAGAGCTCCTGATAGAAGAGAAGGAAGACCATCATCGGCAGTATCTGCAATTCGGGCTCCATGGCGTCCTGGTTCCTCGTGGGGTGTGGAGAGGTGAGTGTTTTCCCTTCTGTGTACTGTTTCTGCCGTGTTTTTGTTTGCGTTGGTTCTGCCCCGGAAAAGGTGGCAGATAGGCTTCTTGTGATAGGGTGGGCGGTACATTGTCTTCTGCCTGTCTGTTGGCGGTGTCCGCCGCGCTGTTTGTTTGTACCCCCATGGCGGTCGGAGTGTTAAAGTGGATGTCTATGTTGGTGGTTTCCGCCACGGTCGTAATCCCATTTTTTTTCCACCGGCCTGTTTGCGGTATTACCGCTGCTTTAACACCGACCACCAGAGTTGTAATGAGGGCCATGGTGTTTAGTTAACATAGAAGAGTTGCAAATATAGTGAATTCAGTGTTTTTTCATAATTAAGTTTTAAACTTCGCATAACAAGGCCTCAAAGCCATTTGCATGTACACAATAAAATAACTATCTTGTTTCACTGCCATTGCACTGTGAATTAACACATCCTTCAGTAGTTCACTACATTTTAATAAATTGCACCTTCACGTTAGCATTACTAGGTGTTCGAAATTAGGGCCCTCATTACGAGTGTGGTGATCTTAAGTCTGCAACACTTGCGATCGGTATTGCCGTCAAAGTGGTGGTCTGACCTCCACATTACAACTCCGGCAAAAGTGCCACAGTCAGACCATCGGCACCTCCACGTTAGGCTGGCCCACAGCCTGGCAGTGCCGGTGGTCTTAATCCGGGGATTACAACCCCCTGTGTCCACCAGCTTTTGCATGGAGTTTACTTGGCCATGCAAAGGCTGGTGGAGACGGGGTGCCGGGTGCCTCATGGACCCATGGACGGCGCTGTCGGACTTTTCATTGCCTGAATTGCAGGCAGTGAATAGAGGGCTATGTGCTCTCGCACAACATTGCTGCCAGATCGATTACAAGCTGTTTCTGCCTGCTGGCCCAGCGGGAAACACGTAATAGGGCCAGCGGGCAGAAAACTGGACTGGCGGTAATAAAGCCCTGAGTCTTTAATTGGCAGAGGTACGCACCCTGTCCAAGTAGGGACCACAATCCTAATCAGAGTAAGTCAGATACACACCCTAAATTACCTTGTGCTCACTCTCTAGTAGCTTGGCACAGAGCAGTCAGGCTTAACTTAAAAGGCAATGTGTAAAATATTACACATATACTGTATAATATATATATATATATATAACACTTGAATTATATAACGCAGTGAAAACACCATAAAAAGACTCCACACCAGTTTTGAAAAAAAATGTAATATTTTTATGAATAAAACAGGACCAAAAACGAGAAAAATCCAATCAGTAGAACTCAAGATATTAATTTTTAAAGAATAAACTTCAATGGAGTGCTTAGAAATCAATAGGGCTAAAATGTTACTTATGGTCATGCTAGACTGAGGTAAATCCAAATTTCCAACTATGATGGAGGGCAGGTCGCAGTGCTTAATTTGTAAATAAAAATATGCCGGTGCCCAAAGCCCACCTCTTAAACATGCGGTTGCTGCATTTGAATGTGCGAACACAGAATACTGATGCAGTGTAATCCTGAAGCCATTGCAGACCTCTTCAATCCTGTAGGAAAGTCTTCCTTTTTGCCCTGGTCACCACCAAACTTTTTGGACAGATACTGGTGGTTACTGACTCTTGGCTGTGCCCTGGGTAATGCTTACCAGACCCAGGGTCAGTGCTCTGTGTAAAGTGGATATGCAAATTAGGCTAATTATAACTGGCCCTAGTATATGGTAGGGCATGTAGGTTTAGGGACCCCCAGCAAAGGTAGTGCACCCTTAGGTGCACTGCTGAGGTGTTCAGTGTCATTTTAAAGACAGGCTGCCTTGCTGGCTGCTTTTAAACTTAAGTTATTTGCAAATTCGACTTCAGAATTAAAAGTACTTCTGAAGTCTCAAACAAACTTTTTTTTACATCTAAGTCACCTCTAAGGTGTGCCATATGTGCCCCTAGGGTTGGGTGCCATGTAACTATAAGTAGGGACCTTATAAAAATTGTTTTATAAGCCCTGGTGTGGTAAAATAGCCAAATGTGTTTTTGCTCTGTGTAGTGCATAGCCTTCATAGGCCTGGCCAGACTGCCTTGATAAGGTGTGAAGTTGCCTGGGCTGAACACAAAGGATGTGCCTGGGGGAGGAGAACTACCTCAGCAGATGGGGACGCAGGAAGGGGGAGGGCTGAAAACTGGTCTTCAAAGGCAGGGAAGGACATTTGGAGCAACCCAGCACCTCCCTCACAACCTGCAACCCCAGACAATTAGATTCCCTCTTGATTAGATTAGGAGAGGGCAGGAGAGGGGTGTGCTGACCTGCACCTGGACACTGCACTCTGAAGGACTGCACCAGCTTCACACTTGAGCTTCACCACAAGAAGGACTTTTGCCTGGGTTCAACTTGTTCAAGGAGGGACTCACTGTTTGCTACAGTTGAAAAATTGCTAACCAGAGTCCCCTGTCTCAGATCCTGAAAATGACCAGCTGACCACTGTCTAGTGGCCATTTGGAGTTTGAGCCAGGTGAATTCTGGGAGTTGTAGTCTGCACACTCAAGGAGCAACTCATATCTTCTGAAACCTTAGGGCGAGCTGTGGACTCCCAAAGGACCTTAAAAGTCTGGACGTAGAAAGTTGACTGGGACCTTCTGCACAGTGTGTCCAAAGAGGGCACCAGGGACGTCAGATCAGGATTCAGGTTTGCCCCGGTCGAAGTATTTTCATTTCGAAAAATCATCTAAGTTTGAATATAGAAATCTTCACTGAGGGCTCCCGCGACGTGGACTGGCGACTTCGTCCCGCTGAAGAAAATCTTCAAGAAAACAACTAAGTCCGAAGGAAAACGTTTAAGCGAGGTCTCCCACTTGCTGTAGCCAAGCAGGGCTCCATCGCAGTCAGCCTTAAACTTTGACTTTGTCCCTGTCGAGGTGAGACTAGATGACCTGATTGGCGCTCTTCATTTCTAAGCACTAAAAGCCACTAATTCTTTAAAAATTCATATCTCTGGTTCCCCTTATCCGATTTTATTTGTTGTGGTGCCATTTTAAGGCTACAAATATTTCCTACTGTTATAAACTGGTTTTGGATTTTTAAACTGTTTCCTGTCTTTTATTTAATTACTGTTTTGTGACACTTGAATGCGTTACACTTTGTCTCCTAAATTAAGCCTTGTCGCTCATTGCCAAGCTACCAAAGGTTGAGCTGGGGTTAATTTATTGAGACCTTACTGAACCTAGTGGGGGTTAATGGCCTATTGCTAAGTGTAGGTACTTACCTGCCCTTACCAATAATCTACTTTCCAACAAATCCATATAAAGCCACTCCCTTCCCCTCCATCTCACTTTTGCAGCTTTCTGCTTTTTACCTTTGTGGCGCTTTTTCGTTTTTCTCTTCCTCCGTCTTTCCCATATGTGTCTTTTGGTTGCAGTAAATGCTTGAGGCAGAAAAATAAGTACCAGCCCTCAAAAATAACTGCTGTTGCTCTGCACCAGAAACAACAAGCACAAATTAAGCACTGGCAGGCCGGCTACAATATCCATTCAGGGCCTGCTGAAAAGTACCTTGGATGCAGGGTCACGTCAAGGAGGCGATGCAAAGGTGATGAGTCGATTTCGATACATGCAGTTCCAGAGATGCCTCATCGTTGAGCCTTACAGTCACCGAAGCAATGCTCTCAAGGTGCAGGGTCGAACTATTTGTGATGAAGGTATTGCTTCATTGTCAAGCTGTGCAGCCAGCGATGTGAAGGTGATGCTCCAGGACTGGTGGTAATGGGTCAATCCTAAACTGCCCAGTCAGCGTTACAAAGTCCTCCTCCTCAGCAACAGTGGCACTGCGTCAGCATCGAGGGAGGATGCGGTGGCTTCGATCAGTGTAATGGTGTCAATGCATTCCGTTTTGAATGAAAAACAGCTGCAGAGTCCCCTTTCAAGGCCCAGGACTGCTTTAGCACCTCATGACTGGACAGTACTCAGAGTTAGCAGAGTCCAGCAGCTGAGCAGGGTTCTAGGAAGTGTTTGATGGACCTGGGGTCATTTATGGTCTTTAGAGGATGCAGAGAGGCAAACCCAGTCCTTCTCACTCCCAGGCAAGAGGGAGCAGGGAAACACAGCAAAGCAGACAGGCAGAGTGGCAGTCTCTACTGGCAGCACAACAGACCTTCTTCTTGGGAAAATGTCTTCAGATCCACAAGTGTACTGATTTGGTGGGGTTTAGGGTCCAGCACTTATACCCAGTTGAGCCCTTGAAGTGGGGGAAACCTTGTGTCTTTGAAGTGCACATGGTCCATGCCCTTGCTTTGCTGACTCCAGATACTCTACAGGGGGTTATGCAGCTCTTTGTGTGGTGTCAAACACAGCATGTTTAAGGTGCAAATGTCAGCTCCTCCCTCCCATGTAGCCCAGGAAGGCCCAACAGTATGGTGATGGGCCATCAGGATGTAAATGTAACACAACAACTCCCTTTATGTGTGACTGCCTAGAGGGAATGCACAAAGCCGAGCTGTCACCCACCCCAGATGTGTATTCAGAAACAGGCAGAGGCACTGAATGGTTAAAGTAAGAAAATGTCAACTTTCTAAAAGTGACTTTTCCAGACTTACAATTTAAAATAAGACTTTCTAAAAGTGACATTTCCAGACTTACAATTTAAAATCTGACTTCATCATAAGTAGGGATTTTAAATTGTGAGTCCAGAGACACCAAAGTACAAATGTTTATCTTTTCCCAATTGGAGATTACACTTAAAGACAGTTTCAGGCTAATTCCAATGTTAACCTATGGGAGAAATAGACCCTACAGAAGTGAAAAACGAATGTAATATTATTTTCAATACCAGGACATGTTAAACGTGAAAATGCATATCTAGCCCTTGGGGATAGCTAGGGCCTACTGTAGAGGTGACGTACATGTGATAAAAAAGAAAGGTTTGGGCTTGGCATGTGGGTGCACTTACCAGGTCATAATGGCAGTCTAAAACTGCACACACAGGATCTGCAGTGGCAGGCCTGAGACAAGTTGAAAGGGCTACTGCTGTGGGTGGCACATTCAGTGCCCACCAGGACCATTTCATTCACAGGTCCTGGGCCCATGTAGTGCACTTTACTAGGGACCTACAAGTAAATTAAATATGCCAAATGTGGGTAAACCAGTGTCACCATGTTTAGAGTACAGAGAACCTGCGCTTTTTATAACTGGTTAGCAGTGGTATAGTGCACAGAATCCTAAAGCAAGCAACAATTATGTCAGCAAAACAGGAGGCCAGAAGGGAAAAAGTCAGACAAAACCGCACCAAGGATGCTAGGTTTAACAGTCAACCACAAAAATAATTTTATGGGTCTCAGCTTGATTTCACGGACAACGTCTCTTTTAAAAGTTGAACTGTGTTTGTGATTTCATAACAATCTACAAGCTTGCAGAAGAAACTTCCTGCTGCTGGAGGAACATGCATATAAATTTACAATGTTCAAGGTTGAAGCCTTTGCTAGCGGAATGCTGCATTACTCTTATATTGAACAGCTATTGTTTAGTAATGTGATGTCATTTATGTTTGTATGTAGGTTAAAAGTCCTAATTAATTATTAATTTTGGTAAGGTTTCTAGAATTAGCTTGTTTTACGTAGTGAACTACAAAATGATGACTGATTCATATAAATATATTGTTGGTAGTGCAACCCCTGGTGACACTTCACCCCATGTTTAGGGACTGATTCTCTGCTTCTGAAAAACTATAAAAACTGTTGTTTTGTGGATATTAACAAGGTCTTTGCAATGCTTCCGCTGACGGCAGACTCCAGGTCAGTCTTCTTTTATTCCAACACATATTCCTAAAGATTTTCTCTTGAATTTAAAACTGAAAAGTCCATATAACTATTTGCTCTTTGATTTATTTGCCTTGTGGTAGACCATTTGGCTCTAGCTATTAACTTGAACAGGGCTCAGATTCCACTGTCTATGCTGATTCACATTTGTTTGCATTTTGAGTATTTTGATTTTGACTAACCAATTACCTTTTTGTCTTCTATAATGATTTCTGAAATTGAAATAAACCTTCATGGTTTGTACTTGATGCAAGTCTCGTGTGAGATTTTGTAATGTGGTTTTCCTTATGTAGTTCCATGGATTTATTGTAATCTTATGTTTAGGGCTCCCATCCTTTGGGATTTACACATAGACCCGATCAATAGTGGCGGCTCTCTTAATGGTAAAAGGCACCAACACCTTCTACAGCACACTCATCAACTCTAAAATTGTCTGAGTTAGTGCAATAGGCTACAGACAGACAAGCTCGTAAACACAGTGCAACAATTGACTTTGCACATGCACTAACTTGATTTTTTTTTAAGGTAATGTATGTACTGTAGACTGAAAAAATATATGCACTGACCCCTTCTGATGTGGCGCAGTGCAGACAAGAAAATCATGATAAGGCCAATTAAATAATTTACCTAAACTAGATCCCTTCACTATTATCTATAAAAAAAATGGCCTCTTCATGTTTCCAAGCTCTGTTCACATACAGTTAGTCAGATTTTTTAAATGTGCTAACTCCTTCTGTCAGTACTTAAATAGAGACAGTTGTTGCAGGTGGGGCACACTGGGACTTCTTTTAAAGGTCCAGCATGTGTTTTTCCTCAACAGGCTTTCACAAAAGTGGCAAGGAAGAAGAGAAAAACCGGAAAACAGTGACAAAGAAAGAGAGCAAGGATGAAAAAGACATGTAAGAATGATCTAGAGGGGTAGGGAATGCCTGGTGGTGAATGAAAGCGGAATGAGGTGGATTAAAAACTAAATAGCCTTGATACTCAGCACCCACAAAATTTGATATCACCAGTGCGTGCTTCTGAGCAAAACTTTGGGGATCGACACTTATCTTTTATAAATTGAATACCGCCTTCCATATTGGTGGAGGACAAAAAACAGGATCATTACATGGTTCCAGGTCTCTATGCTGTACACGTTTGAACATTCTTCTGAAGTAAATGTATGAATTTTGTTTTATAGGTTTATTGTCTTTGTAAAAGTTATCTTTCTGTGCCAAGTGACAAGATTGTCTTGTGACTGAATGTCTCCGTTTCAGTACTGTATTAATGGCCGAAGAGGCAGTTTTACATATTTATCGCGTAAATAGGCCAATTATTACTTCCAGTGTCAGGTAGCTCCACATAATAACTAATGACAGATCTGATTAAGATGACATTTGAACATTCACATCTATTCTCATTTAAGGAACCTAGCGCTATGCATTGAAAACAGATTATTTAAAAGTGAAATAAAAAACTCGCACAAAAAGCTCCACATGGGGAGATTAGTGCAATCCACAACAAGAGCTTGAGTACAGTGAAGTCACCACACAATAATTAACGCTCTGCTTCACATTTGCATGGCATATTTATTAAATGCGCAGCAAGATTGTGCAATAACGTGTCTTTTATGTTGGCTTCTTTGCTCATTCAAAACAAAACTGGCATTTATCCTTTTATAAACTATTCAGGAAACATTTGCTATTCTGCGAATATGATTGATGCACTACTTTAAATGTCCCCGCAAATATCTTTTCAATTCAAGTTCTTGCATAATGCAATAGGATGATAAAAGGAATCTGCACCTCAGGAATAGACATTGCAAAGCAACAGGAGACATTATCAACGGCATTAACATGTTCCTAATGGTAATAAAACCTTTTAACTGTCTGATGTCGAACATGCCGCTACGAAACCATCACACATTATGGTAATTGGCTCCAATTTCTGATTCTTTCAATGTAAAGTTCCCAAGATTTAGGAAAAACGGTGGAACAAATTGAGTCTCCTCAGCATGGCAGTTTTGTATGAAGCATAATTACAGACGTGCTTTAAACTCGCACACCGCACACTGACAATAAATGTCTATATACATACATATATATATGTATATATATATATATATATATATATATACATATATATATATATGTTTTATACTTATAGTTAGGATCTATTTTCCATAGGAAAAGCGTTTTCTTTCTTTTTGGTAATAGCTTTGGTGCCCTTTGACAAATAGTCACTAAATTTCCTAAAACCTATACATATAAATAAAGCAAAGATTACAGGTACAAAACCATAGAAACTCAGCTGTTATAGGTAGTGCTACTATAACTCACGCGGTAAGATAACTATAACTCACACCTTCGCCATGCGCAGTTTTCTCATCATTTTATTTTACTGCATATGTTACAGTGATGTTATCAATGATGTCATAGAAAATGGCATGAGTGATGAAATATCTCGGGTAATTAGCAGTGCATGGCCAGGGCGTGAATTATAGTTCTAGTTAACTATGACAGATGAATTTCTATGGTTTTGTGAGTGTAAAATCTGAACTTAACTACAACGTCGCTGTAACCGTTGGTTTTTTATTGAACTTCCAAGGTTTTTTTAACCTTAATTCATAACTATAACTTCCCTGCAACCTTTGTTTTTTCAGCGATTTTTTTGGATTTTATATAGTAACTATAACCTGTGCCCTCGCCATGCTCTGCTAGTTTAATCTACATATTACATCCATCATGACATCTTATTTGAGATCATTGATAATATAATGGTGCATGGCAGGGGTGCGAGTTATAGTTACCTTAGTGCAGGACATATTGGGGGTTATTCTAACTTTGGAGGAGGTGTTAATCCGTCCCAAAAGTGACGGAAAAGTGACGGATTTACCACCAGCCGTATTACGAGTCCATTATATCCTATGGAACTCGTAATACGGCTGGTGGTATATCCGTCACTTTACCGTCACTTTTGGGACGGATTAACACTCCTCCAAAGTTAGAATAACCCCCATAGTTACTTGAGCTAACTCTAACTGTAACTGGTAAATTTCAATGGTTTTTAGAGATTGAAACTGAACATTTCACCTAACTATAATGGTACTTTAGCCTCTGCTTTTTTACAATGACTATTTATATACCTAAATTTGGGGACTATCCAGAGTGCTCGCTTAATTTTTGCATAATTTATGCATCACTCTAAGTCTAAAGGATATGTGTATACACACACACACACATATCCTTATCTTGGAAAAATCTTTAAAAGCGCTCCACAAATTGTGATATTGGAAGATCGACTTCCAAGACATCAACTCTTTTCATGTAGCGAGTAAACAAAACTGTTTATCAATATATGACCTTCAGACGTACCTCCTATCTAGTGCATGCTGGACATTGATACATTGAAAGACTAGCTAGCACAGATGAGATGCTGGACAAAGATCAGGCATGTTATGCTATGTTTCAGGTACTGAGTAGTGATATAGAGGCTCAATGATTCTATAGTCAATCATACCACTGGAATTTCAGTGTTCTGTTTGTACATTTTAACCATAATATGCACATTTTGGGGGGGGGCGATCAACATAAATGTGGGTTTGGGAAAGTAGCAGCCCTCAAACTAAGGTTTAAATGCAGCTGTAGACAATCACTATTTCATCAGAACATAAATATTTTACCAAAAAGAGAAAAAAACAATGGGGTAGTTTTACTGGAAGAAGGCAGAACCACAATGCCATGCCCTGCACCACTGAGCTCAGGGCACAAGGCTGGAAACTGTGCCCAGGGGACATTTTATTGCGTTGCAAAAATAGTCCAATTTAATAAAAAAAATGTTACATTGACATTATAGTTCTCTACAAAGATCACATAGCAACATGCATTATAAAAAAGTACAAATACTGCATGTAACAAACAGGGCATGACCAATGGACGTGCCCTCTATGTTCTGGACATGTAATGACTTGCAGATTTCGTATTCTACACCATGAAAGTCAGTGTGTTCAAGGCCCATGTTGTACTAAGTAGTTACATGACTGCCTAAAATAGTATCCCCCATTAAATTTGGGAAAGTAAAATTTGCCGGAGCAGATGGGGGAAAAAGAACAGTAAAATATTTGGACATGCCCATTTCTGTGCAGCAAGCAACAAAATGCATGTAAGATTCCATTTTAGGGGAACAAAACCCTTTTATGCTATTTATTGCATCAAAATAAATAACATACCAAACACTAGTCATTTATCATGTGAAGCCCCTAAAACTGGGTCACTCATAATGAGAGCCGAAAGACCTGATTTATAGTTTGCCGCTACGTCAACTTTTTTCACCAAATTGAATGTCGGCAGCCTCATTTAGAGTCTGGTGGAACTTCAGCATGTCATAGTTTGAGACTGATCTATCTCCTCCACTAACAGTAAGGGGCAGTGAAAACTACTGTGATACAGAATATCATTGTCAAGAATATTGTTTCCTTGATAAGAAATATTATTTTTAAAAATGTTGTTGTTTTCATTAATGCAATTGTAAAAATATTGTTTTTAATTAATTTTATGTGTTTTAGTCAATATATTATTTTGAAGTGATAATGTTGTTAGTATAGTTATTATTTTATTTTTTATAATTGTAGTTCATAAATGTAAGTGTTTTAGTAACTTTATTTGCATTTAATTTGCAATTTTTAGGTTTAGCTGTTGATTGTTGGATTTGTGGGGAAATAAAGTAGGAAGTTAATTAAATTACAATAATGTAAAGGTAACTGTTTAATAATTATTTATTTGAATATTAACTATAATAATTTCATAATTACTAGTGTGTGTTAGTGTATATTTTTAAGTTAATTTTGTTAATTTTAATGTGTTTTTTAATTTTATTATTCATAACAGTATGTTATATTTTATTACTGGTCAGATGGTTTTGTAGCGAATAGGGCAGAGAAAATAATTAAACATTTATGAGCAGTTATGGTTTTTATTGTAAAATATGCATTTAAGTATTATTCATTTTAATTGTTAGTTTATATTTTTTGTTTTATTATGTTAATTTCATATAACTTTTAATTTTGCTATTAATATTAGCATGTTATATTAATGTAGCATTTTGTTAGATTTTGTAGAGCTATAGGGTGGGACGTTACTTAAATTATAGCAAATTTACACTTAAAGGAAAGTATTTATTTATGGTAAATTAATTATTGAATTGATTAATTATGTTAACTGTTTCTGAAATTATGTTTATAATTTTTTTGGTTAAATTTAATAGACACTACAGTTTTTTTTTATAATATTAAATTATAATCTCGTTTTTTTATATTTTTGCTAAATAGTACATTATTAATAATATCTATCTACTAAACTTGATTATTATTATGAAGTAAAATCATTTAAATAAATAACTTGGACTATTATTGTTACACTTCTTTTAAATTCCAACCTTTTTTCTACTATGGCTTAGACCAGAATAGGAATAGTAAATCTAAACCCTCCAAAGTCCATCCTTATTCCTACTGTTGCTCAGTCTAAAGTGCGATCAGTAAATCTAAGCCCTCCAACTTTTTTCTGTGGCTTTTTAATACTTATTTTACAGTTGTTTATTGTTATTATGTTTAAATTGTTTTCTATTAATATATTTCTATTTTTTTTAAACAGCGTTTAACTATATTTATTAGTTAATAGATGCTTTATATACATATTTTTATTTATTTTAAGTGTAATATTTTTTTAATGATTTCAATTATTAAAATATTATTAATACTTGTTAAATACACTGTTTTTGTTTTTAAATGTAAATTACATTATAAATAAATACAATTTATTTAAATATATTTACCTTATTTTTTTAGGTTAGATATGTTCGCTTTTTATATAAATCTTTGTTCATTTTTAATGAATTGTAATGTTAATACTGAAAATGATAGTATTTTATGAATAGTTTATTTATTGTTGAATTAGTTTATAATTGTATCTATCTATCTATCCATCTATATATCACCCAGTGGCGATTGCCTTTCTATATAAAAAGCGTTTTTTGTTTTGCTACTAACTTTGGCGCTGTTTGCTGAATATTCACAAAATGTTGCCCGAAAATACAACACTCACTTCAGAATCTATCCGGAAAGTTTTGGGGTGATCCGTCAAGTGGGGGTCAAGAAGAAAAAAAAGGGGTTCCCTGTGCATTTTTCCATAGGGATTTTGGACAGGAATAGCACCCGAACCACAGGATGGAACTAAGCCAAATTTGGCAGAAAGGTAGCATTTCATCCAGAAAGTGGCCTTTGTGTTAGTTGGAGTAAATCCGTTTCACAGTTTTTGAAAAATTAAAGAAAAAACGAATTTGTGTATAAAGGCACCGTGAACCCTTCCGATCGCGTGCTGAGATATGATTGTGAGCCATGTAGGGACTCAGCCTAGGCCCAGAAACAAAGATTAAAAAAGAGAAAAGGGGCCAGATTAAGAACACCCTGCCCGTTAGCTCTGGTGCTAGGGTCCCAGAGGGATCCCCCCAGAGCAAAAAAGCATTTTATTTTTAATTATCAGCAGGAGATTCAGCGGATCCACAAGACGCATGCATTTATTATCACTTTTGGGTGCACTTACATGATTTGTAATTTATTTTTTAAGAATAATATGTTTTGATGGAATTTAATTTTGAATGCTTTCTCTCTCTTGTGATTTGATTCCATAAATGGGGACTTAAATATAATTGTTGCATGGTAAATGTCTGTATGTACATTTGATATTGGTATGCCATTGGAGACCCGAACTTACAACTTTGCATGGCAGAACCACGTTTCTTTAGCCCTTTAGCACCCCCGTAACGCGGTAGTTAGAGGAACTAGCTTCAACATTGTTTGACGCTAGTTCTGAGCTTTGGAGGATTACTGTCAAAAGTTTTGATGCTAATCCTGCAAAGCCCATTGAGGCCCATTGTAAACAATGATGTGCCTCATTTTAATCCTTGCTCTAGGCAGGCATCAAAAGTGCAGAAAAAAATTATGCAAAGAAATCTCCCAGATTTCTTTGTGCCATTTTTCCCGCCCCCTAACAGGGAACACCCCCTTTGCATACATGATGCCTGGCACAGGCGTAATGTAGTGCAAAGGGTTACAAAGTGGTACAATGCATGCATTGCACCACTTTGTAATTTTGGCACAGTGCTTTTGGTCTCATTGGGCCACATTAGGGTAAACAAGTGGTGCTAATGTGGTGCAAAGAGGCCGTAGGGGATCTCAAATCTGCCCCTTAGGTCCTCATTAAAAGTGTGGCAGACTTCAGACTGCCAAACTCGCGGTGGCAGTGGTCCCACTGCCACAATAAAACCCTGGAGGTCAGACCACTAGGGTTCTGCCAGTACTGCCAGGATCCATCATCTCAGTAGCCCTGCGGATTACAACCATGTTCTCCACCAGCATTTTCATGGCAGTAACACCGCCATGAAAAAGCTGATGGAGAACAGGTGCATGGGGCCACAGAGGGCCACAGAGGGCCCTGCAGGTGCTGCTAATGCACTTGGCATAGACAGTGCAGGGGCCCCCCAGCTCACCACTGTTGTGCGAGTGCTGTGAACCCTGTAGGCTACAGCATTGCCGACGGCTCAATTTGGGGCTCGAGACAATGCAGACAGTTCATCACATCAGCCAAAGCAAACTACTATACCACTTTAAAACACTGCATCAACCCCCTGCCTGTCCACCTATTCCACACTGCAAAGACAAATGCAATGCCACCAACCTAGTATTTCACAAATCTTACTGACGTACTGAACCCCCATCAAAGCCACTTCTTCTGAAGATGGTCTTAACCTTTTCTTTCATCAAAGTACGTCTCTCACACCTACTCTGCATTTTCAACCTCTCTTCTTTGCCTCTTAGCTAAGCCTGACTGATTATGTGCCAGAGGGTTACGCACATTTTAATTCAGTGACTTTTGTGGTTCACCCTGATGCTGATTGTGTCTTTTGCTTGAAAAGGGTGACCCCCCCCATTTCTTACAAACACAAAACCATTATCTTACGCAACATAGATGACACCATCCTGACCACAGATGAAGATCACCCCTGTCTCCTAACATTGGTTGATCTCTCAACTGCCTCAAGCACAGTTGACCATCCAACACTCATCCACACCTTGAAGTCCTCATTAGGATTCACTAGCAATGTCCTTCACTGGTTTTTCTCTGACCTAACCTGTCAACACCAGTTTGTTCACATAGTAAATTTCAGGTCCAAAGGATCTTTATCACCTGAGAAGTCCTCCAGGGTTTCATACTTGTCATTATCATCCTCCATCTGGAGCCCCTTGGGGCTCTATTCACAGATAATAGAATCAGGATCTACCAATATGTTGACCATACACAACTCTTTCTGAAAACTATCTCTGCTCCAGACATCTAACACCTCAAACACTGCCTGCACCTCGTCCCGACCTAGATGTCTAGTGCCTACCTTAAGTTCAACCCAACCAAGACAGATTTCTTGTTATTTGATAAGAACAAAAAGCTAGAAATAGTACAAACCTGATGCAACAACTTGGACCTTTATGGCATCAACCCCATCTTTCACTGAATGCCAAGTCACTTTGATTCACCCAGGATAGCAACCTCACCCTCAAGAAATACTTTGCCAAAAAACAAAGATGGCCTAGTACCAGATCACTCTTCTTAAAAAAAGTCAAAAAATTTCTTCCAAATAGTGACTTCAGAAATGCTGTTCAAGTCATTGTACTCTTGCATCTGGATGGTGGGAACTCTGTGCTCCTTGGCCTCTGACAGACTTCACAGTGGCACCCCATAAGGATATCCTACACACGGCAGCATGTCTCATGCACGGCCAGAAGTAATATGATCACAGCACCCTGTCCTGATGAAATTTCATTGGCTCCCTTGCTGGCCTGCATCATCTTCAAAACTGGCTGCATCATTTACAAAGCTACCATAACCAGTACCCCTGCTGGCCTTGTTTAGTAGCTCGACATCTCTGGAGGGTCAGAGCACACTTGTAACCAGACTACCAATAGTCTGGAGACTAGGAAGTGTAAAAAACAAAACAAAGGAGACAGCATCCGTTCCCATCTTTGTGCCCTGGATCTGGACCAACATCACATATCCATGAAGATAGCCCTTTGAATGCTTCAATTTGAGAACAAGTTGACCACACACCTCTTTAAGAACTCTATATCACCGTACAGAAATAATCTAATAACAAGCTACTTCTCCCATCACTCATTGAACTGCCTTATGCTTGCCTTTGACTAGGTACAGTGCTCTTCTGCCTTTTCAGCTAAGTTTGTGCTATACAAATACAGCATACGCACATACATACTTATGCCTTCATTACCCATTGTAAAAGAAAATAACAAAGTGAATGTAGGATTCTTTAAATTAAATTCTGCCACTGGTGATCGCTAGGGCCACATTCAAGACCATCCTTCTTCTTCCTCTCTGCCACTCTATGCATAGACTATTCATATGGAAAACAGTGCTGTTCCTGCCTCACTCGGAACAGTACAACACACACTGACAGGTCAGGCCTCCTCTAGAAAGGAACACAAACAACTCTATACCAGTTTTGATCTATTAGGCCTTGTCAGTGTGTTACATCTTGAGTCCTGTGAAAAAGTAAGCTGGATCCACATACCTGTCACACATACATCAGCCACCGCAGAAGACAATAAAAATAGAAACCCTTGATTTCAGCCACTGGTGATCATGCAGGACAGATCGGACTGGATTGTTCCTGTTGAAGCAGGACTATGGTGGATTTTCAAGTTCAGTTCAATTTGCAGAATAATTCAGTCATTTCACTGATCGTTTTTTTGATCTGCAATTCCTACAGGGTGTGTTCTTGCCAATACTGAGATCCATGGCACAATCTAACAATGAACTCCTTTCTTGAAAGGGGCATTGCCCAATATGGCCTTTCCCAATATGAATCCACAAATAAGTAGGTAGAGTGGGTACAGAATGTCACAGAGGACTCAGCCATCATGCTGAGTGATTATTTATTCCTTGAAAACTCTGGCTACTTTGGTTCATATAAAGGAAATTAAACATTTAAAGTAAGCAGATTATACAGCATTACTCCATAAAGCGCAATTAACTGAGCCATTTGCAATCCGGCTCCAAAACTGAGTTTCTAATCATATGTAATATATTTGTGTGGGAAGCCGCCTGACGGTCCCCCACAATGGGCACTTGCCCTGCTAATGCACCAGTGAACTGGAATCCAAAATTTGCTCAGTTTAATCTAAATCCTTTTTTCCAACTAAAGTTAAATGCTAGGAAGTGTAAAAATGAAAACAAAACAGACACTGAGACCCTCATTACAAGTTTGGCAGTCACTTGACAGCCACAGTGACGGTAGCGCCACCGCCGCCAGGTCATTGGTGCAAACTTCCATATTACGACCATGGAGGTGATTCCACAGCAACACAGCCAAGTCACCGCCAGTACCACCAGTGCAGTCTGACTGCTGCTGACGGCAGTAGCCATCTCCAGGCTGGCGGGGACCAATTAATCACCCACCATATTGTAAGCCAGCAGACCGCCAGGATTTCCGGGACGGTCCAAACACCACGAAAAGCCTGGCAGAAACTGCCACTATAAAAGGAGACATTCCCCTCCAGGTACACAGACGTGTCCACCATGGAACCTGAACTGGAAGTCTTCCCACTGCTGTATCTCGCCATACACCTCCAGGACCAGCGACAACGACGAATATGACAACCGTAAGTACTCCCACCAAGCACACATTGGAGGGAAGGGCAGTATTACACACCCACACACAACACACACACCCTGCACAGACAGCGAAGGCCACACACACACGCAAACAAATGCCCGTATCATCACACACATTTACAGACACACACGTACACACTAACTACACAAACGCATACACTAAATACACACACCACGGCCAACAGAGAGATGCCATTCACACAGCACACCGAACAGGCGCACCACCGCCACTGTTAAACACATCCACATACAACACCCCACAATCAAACTACGACAACAACATAACAAACACATTGTCAGAAAGGCACATCAAACAACTCCACCTGACAACACATACTGGCAGCAATACGTAGCAACAACAAACAATCATATGAATAGTGTAGACATCCAAACGATGCCGCAGGTGACACGCCACATCTAACCAACATACAAAGGACATCAGGGATGCATCACTATACACACGAATGCACACACCACTACCAAACAATGCCACACACAACCATAACAACACATTACAACAAGCACATTGCACAAGTCATCAACCCAGCAAATGCTTAACAAAGATCCATCCCACATACATACAACACAAACATCAAAGTATACAGATATAACACAACCATGTTTAAGGAAATACAGGACAATTTCTCAACCTTGACATCCACATCTATGTAGGCAGATTTATTGAATAAATAAATAGTAAAAACTATGTACAAGTGAGGCCCACTGCCCAGTCCAAATGTCTTCAGAACCCCAAGCACATTGGGCACAGTCACATGCCCCAACCTGACTCCTGACTGCAAATTGGCCTCCACATGGCAGAGGCATCAATAGGGCAGGCAGGCACCTGAGGGGTGAGGGTGGCGGGAGTTGGGCTTGGGCTTGGAAGGGGGGTCCTTGGGTTTAGGTTTGGGAGGGGGTTTATGCTTAGATTTTGATTGTGGGGGAGGGGTTTAGATTTTGGGGTAGGAGTAGGGACCTTGGAGGGGGTGCTTTCTTTGCAGGTAGAGGGGCATTGGCACTACTGGAGGGGCCATGGGAAGTGGAAGGTCTGGGTTGAGGCAGGGAGACAAGGCGTTTACGGGCATCACGAGATGGGACGGGAGCAGAGAACAGGTGCAGACTGGCAAGGAAAACCTTTTTAGGAACACAGCAGCGGTCCTGGGTAAAATGTTTAGCAGTGGTTGTAAGAGGTGTTGGTGTACTCGACATAGATGCAGGTGTGTGCAATGTGTGTATGTTGGGTGGGTGAGTGAGGGCGTATATGTTTTTTGGGAGGAGGGGGAAGAGATGCAGGGAGATCGCATGCAAGATGTGTGAGTGTATGTTGGGGTGGTGGCTGCAAGTAAGGTGGATGTGCTGCATGTGTGGTCGTGAAGGTTGTCATTGTGAGTGCGGATGTGGTGTGTAGGGTGGATGTCTGCTTGTCTGCTCTTGTGGTTTATGTGGGTATGACAGGACTGGTGGCAGGATCATGGAGTGTTGATGTATGATAGCAGGTGTGAGTGGTGATGTGACTGTGATGGAGGAGGTGGTGGAGCGACAGTATAGGGAGTGGCTGTTGTTGTGTCTGCAGGTGTATTGACTGTGTACGTGTTTGTGGTGTGTCCTGTGGTGCCTGTGTTTGTCTTTGCCCACCTTGTCTGTTGTAGTGGGTGAATGCTGGTCTGATTGTATGCTCTGGGTGGGTGAGGGAAGAGGGGTGTTGATTGGGCACCAGTAGCTGGAAGAGGGATGGAAGATGAAGGGACACTGGCCGCCATCAAAGAGGAGGCCAGAGCCTGATATGATCTCTGCAGGCCAGCCAAGGCAACGTGAATGCCTTCCAGGTAGGCATTACTTTGTTGTCTCTGGGATGCCAGTCCCTGGATGGCATTCACGATGGTTGACTGCCTCACAGAGATGGACCTCAGGAGGTCAATAACCTCCTCAGTGAGGGCAGCAGGGCTGACTGAGACAGGGGCAGAAGTGCCTGCTGTGAAGGAGACACCCACCCTCCTGGGTGAGCAGGCACGAGCAACTGGGTGGGGAGCTACAGTGAGGGCAGTGCTGGTAAGGGGGTTGGTGGACAAGGATGGTGCTGGGTTAGAACCTGATGGGTTTACCACTGCCAGGGAGCTTCCATAGGAGGAGGAATCCAAAGATGATGTAGCTGTACTCGTCCCCACCTGTGGTGCTCCCCTCACCCTCCATCCCACTGGTCCCTTCGGAGTTGGTTGACTCTGCCTCCTAAGTCCCGTGGGCTGCAGCTTCTCCACTCGCTGCTCCCCTTCTCCTTCGCCTGATGATGCTGATGCACACAAGGATAAAAGAGGACAGGGAAAAAGGGTGGGAGAGAAAGAAATGGAGGAAGGGGTCGCTACCTACCCATCTAGTACACATACCAACAAGTAATCTACTCCTCCTCTGGCATGGTAAGAAATGGCTATGATACTTTGTCCCCAAATATTGCTCATGAAGACATAACCCAATATTCATGCTGTTACCTCCTAATTCCAAAAAAATGACTAGTTTGGACATTCTGCAGTCTGTCATCGGTTGTTCTACAATGGTAAAACTACCAACTACCCTCATATACTTGTCAATCTGACTGTAAGATTGTCAGCAGGGTATTTACAGGCGCCGGAAGAACACCAATAACCGAAGTGCTGATAAGATGGTTTATTGAGATAGTAGACACGCATTAATCCCTACACCAACCACCGTCCTCTTCGCTTCCCGTCAACTGTCGCTCTCACCCTCTCCATTCCAAAAGCCGCGCACCGCATTCCATAATGAATTCAACATTCTCTCATCTCTCGCGCACAGAAGACCCGTACTTACACATTACTAGGATACCACACCACCTTCCCCATATCAGATTACAAACAAGCTATTATAACACCATTAATTATCAAACACATAGGCCCTGAACAGATTATATTGTCTACAAGCTGAGACAAAACAAATTGAACATATCAACACAAAGTCCATGAAGATAGAACATAACACAAAGTTCACTTAACGTAGTCCTTGAACCATGACGGCTTTGATACTTTTCTTTTTGGCCGAGTCTCAGATGGGTTTCGCATCATAGTGACGCCTGGAATGATTTGAGCATCTTGAGCAGTAACTTCCGGTGAAGTGTCTAGAGAGACATGAGCACCTCCATTGGGTCCTAAACACTTAGACACCCTATTCAAATTCCATATCTTGTGGTCTTCTGTTTTCACAGCATTCCTAAACAGTTTTATGACCTTAAATGGACCTTTGAATTTAGATGGTTTTCCCTCTTTCCTTGGAGACCTTATTTTCACATAATCACCTTCACACAATACCGTTCTTTTTACAGCTTTACGCTCATCATATCTCAGCTTCCTTTTCCCTTTCACTTCCCTTTCTCTCTCTCTCCAACCCTCAATGTTATCCACCTGATCATTAACCTCTTTCCTTATTTTTATCACCCACCTAGGCTCGATTTCGCTGTATGGTGCCCTACCTTTGAACAACTGGAAAGGAGTCACCCCTGTGGTTGAATGTGGTGTCAATCGATATTCTCGTACTTTTCTTCTCACTTCACTCTCCCACTCAATGCCATTAACAAACGCTAATTGCATGCATTCTTTCAGCACCTTTATAAAGCGTTCCACGACACCATTAGATTCTGGGTGATAAAGAGCTATTCTTTTATGTACCACATCCCTTTCTCTTAAAAAGGACTTTGTTGCTTCCGAGACAAACTGCACCCCATTGTCAGTCAGCAAAGTAGAGGGAAACCCCTCTCTCTCAAACAAATCATCAAGAAAGTTAATTATATCTCTTGACTTAACTGAGCTCACAAATTTGATCTCAGGCCAGCGTGAGTACATATCAATGCATACTAAAACATATCGGTTAACAGATTTCAGTCTGATTGGACCTAAAATATCTAAAGCTATGTCAACCCAGGGTCCGGAGGACTCTTCACGCGTGACCATGGGCTGAGTTCTACATTTCAATACCTTATCCGAACGCGCGCACTCATGGCAATTTCTCACTTCTCTTTCTACCATCATGTCTATGGCGGGCCACCAGTAGGCGTTCCTTAATCTCTCCTTTGTTTTGGAGATGCCCATGTGACTTGAGTGGGCACGACTTATGAGATCTTTCCTCAAGCTAGCTGGGGGAACCAATTTGCTGCCTCTCATCAACAGCCCATCCACCACAGACAATTCATTTCTGACTTGCCAGTACCCTGACATCTCTTCAGATTGATTCTTTCTAACACCCCAACCACTCACGATATTACTTAGTACTTTCTGCAAAGTGGCATCTTTTAACAATTCATCCACCCACACTGGTTCTGAAATCGCTCCCTCAGTAACAAAACAGACCTTCATCTCCTCATCAGCTGTAATGTCAGCAAAACACCCTCCTTCAATAATCTCGTCATCTTTCCCTGTATCTGAACAAAGTCTCGAAAGACAATCAGCCTGAACATTTAATGCCCCAGGCATGTAAGAAATCCCAAATACAAATTCTTGCAACGCTACAACCCACTTCCTGATTCTATGTGAGATCATCTCAATTCCTTTCTTAGTAAATACCTCTATGAGAGGCTTGTGGTCGGTGACTATCTGAAATTTATGTCCCCACAAAAACTTCCTCAGCTTTCTCACCGCCCAAAAAACACTGAGGGGCATATTTATAGTCCGTTTGCGCCGAATTTGAGTCGTTTTTTTCGCCGCAAATTAGACGCAAAACTAACTCCATATTTATACTTTGGCGTTAGACGCGTCTAGCGCCAAAGTTCATGGAGTTAGCGTCATTTTTTTGCGTGAACACCTTCCTTGCGTTAATGATATGCAAGGTAGGCGTTCCCGTCTTAAAAAATGACTCCGATGCATATGCGTCGTATTTATACTCCTGGGCAAAAATGACGCCTGGGAGTGGGCGGGTCTAAAAAACCTGCATTAGCGCCGGATTTTAGCGCCTGGGTCAGGGCAGGTGTTAAGGGGCATATTTATACTCCGTTTGCGCCGAATTTGCGTCGTTTTTTTCGACGCAAATTTGACGCAAAACTAACTCCATATTTATACTTTGGCGTTAGACGCGTCTAGCGCCAAAGATCTGGGAGTTAGCATCATTTTTTTGCGTGAACACCTTCCTTGCGTTAATGATATGCAAGGTAGGCGTTCCCGTCTTAAAAAATTACTCCGATGCATATGCGTCGTATTAATACTCCCGGGCAAAAATGACGCCCGGGAGTGGGCGGGTCTAAAAAACCCGCATTAGCGCTGGATTTTAGCGCCTGGGTCAGGGCAGGCGTTAAGGCCCATATTTATACTTTGTGACGCAAAACTGCGCTAACGCAGTTTTGCGCCAAAAAAATTAGCGCCGGCTAACGCCATTCTGAAGCACCATGCGGGCGCCGTATTTATTCAATGACGTTAGCCGGCGTTAGCTGCCGGCGCTGTCTGGTGTGCGTTAAAAAAAACGACGTACACCAGGCAGCGCCGGCGTAGGGGGAAAATGGAGTATGGGCGTCCACAAATGGTGCAAGTCAGGCTGAGGCAATTTTTGCGCCTCAACCCGATTTTCGCCATTTTTTTAAGACGCCCAACCCCCATTGAAATTACTCCTGTCTTAGCAAAGACAGGAGTCATGCCCCCTTGCCCAATGGCCATTCCCAGGGGACTTCTGTCCCCTGGGCATGGTCATTGGGCATAGTGGCATGTAGGGGGGCACAAATCAGGCCCCCCTATGGCACAAAAAAAAAAATATATATACTTACCTGAACTTACCTTAATGTCCCTGGGATGGGTCCCTCCAGCCTTGGGTGTCCTCCTGGGGTGGGCAAGAATGACAGGGGGGGTCCCTGGGGGCATGGGAGGGCACCTCTGGGCTCCTTCAGAGCCCACAGGTCCCTTAACGCCTGCCCTGACCCAGGCGTTAAAATCCGGCGCTAATGTGGGTTTTTTAGACCCGCCCACTCCCGGGCGTCACTTTTGCCCGGGAGTATAAATACGACGCATATGCATCGGAGTCATTTTTTAAGACGGGAACGCCTACCTTGCATATCATTAACGCAAGGAAGGTGTTCACGCAAAAAAATTACGCTAACTCCATGAACTTTGGCGCTAGACGCGTTTAACGCCAAAGTATAAATATGGAGTTAGTTTTGCGTCTAATTTGCGTCGAAAAAAAAGACGCAAATTTGGCGCGAACGGAGTATAAATATGCCCCTAAGTGACCTGTGGGCTCAGAATGAGCCCAGAGGTGCCCTCCCCTGCCCCCAGGGACACCCCCTGCCACTCTTGCCCACCCCAGGAGGACACCCAAGGATGGAGGGACCCACCTCAGGGACATTAAGGTAAGGTCAGGTAAGTATTTTTTTTTAAAAAAAATTGTGGCATAGGGGGGCCTGATTTGTGCCCCCCTACATGCCACTAT
The DNA here is from genome assembly GCF_031143425.1 of Pleurodeles waltl. NCBI lineage: Eukaryota > Metazoa > Chordata > Amphibia > Caudata > Salamandridae > Pleurodeles > Pleurodeles waltl. Next base: position 576,898,400 of record NC_090443.1, on the reverse strand, counting down.
GCCCAATGACCATGGGCAAGGGGGCATGACTCCTGTCTTTGCTAAGACAGGAGTCATTTCAATGGGGGTTGGGCGTCGTAAAAAAAATGCGCAAATCGGGTTGAGGCGATTTTTTTGCCTCAGCCTGACTTGCACCATTTGTGGACGCCCATACGCCATTTCCCCCCTACGCCGGCGCTGCCTGGTGTACGTCGTTTTTTTTAACGCACACCAGACAGCGCCGGCGGCTAACGCCGGCTAACATCATTGAATAAATACGGCGCCCGCATGGCGCTTCAGAATGGCGTTAGCCGGCGCTAATTTTTTGGGCGCAAAACTGCGTTAGCGCAGTTTTGCGTCAAAAAGTATAAATATGGCCCTGAGTGCCTCTTTTTCAACAACTGAATAATTGAGTTCTGCTCCCTTCAAACATCTAGATGCAAAAAGAATTGTCCTTGTTTGATCGTCTTTCTTCTGCAATAAGACCGCCCAAGACCTTTTGAGCTAGCATCAGTCATCAAAATAATTTCATCATGTGCGTCAAAACTCCCTAAATCTGCTGCTTTATCAAGCCCGATTTTGATATCTTGATACTCTTTTTCACAAGCATGGTTCCAGTTAAACTCTGCCCTTTTTTTTAACAATTGTCTCATACTATAAGTTCTTTCTACAAAACGTGGGACAAGCTTATTGTAAAACTCCGCCATTCCTAGAAATTTTACAAGCTCCTCTTTATTTTGTGGACTGGGTAAATTTGTGATAGTATCCACTAGACTCGCCTTGGGACGAATCCCTTTCGCCTAAATCTCATGACCTAAGTACTCTATCGCGGAAATATTTATCTTACATTTCTCAGCTTTGAGCGTAAGACCATTGTCTCGTAGCCTCTCTAAAACCAACCTCAGCCTCTCATTGTGCTCAACCAGACTGGTACCTGTGATTAAAAGATGGTCCTGATACACTTTCACCCCTTCCATGCCCTTCAGAATTCTTTCCATGGCCCTCTGAAACACCGACGCCGCAGAGATTAACCCAAACGGCATTCTAAGGAACTTGAATGTTCCAAAAGGTGTTATAAAAGTGGTGAGTTCCTGAGAAGACGCATGTAAAATGATTTGGTGATAAGCAGAAGTCAAATCTAGAGTTGAGAAGTGCTTTGCCCCACTCAGTGAACATAACAACTCCGTAATATTCGGGAGTGGATAGTGGTCTATGATGACTGACTTGTTCAAATCTCTGAGATCAACACAGAGTCTGGCCTCGCCATTGGCCTTCCTAGCCATAACTACTGGTGCCACCCATTCTGAAGCCTCAACCTCTTGAATGATACCATTGGTGATGAGTTTTTCAATCTCTGCCTTCATTTTATCCTTTACCAACAAGGGAACATTCCTCACTTTTGCTGCCTTCGGCAATGCTCCAGGCTTAAGCCTAATCTGATGTACGTAGTTCTTAAAACATCCTAATCTCTTGCTGAACACATCTGGAAACTCTTTCACCCACGTACACACCTCTTCTGAGACAGATTGAACCGTGTGATTATCCTTAAGCCTGACAGGAGGATCTTCATTTGGATCAAGCAGAATACGAAGATCACGTTGATGAAACCAACTAATCAAAGAGTCCCCTTTTACAGAAACATACACTTTTGCTGAAATGAGTCGACCTCTAAATTCTATACTTCCCCAGAAGTAACCCAGCAACTTGATTGGTTCACCACCATATCCCTTGGGTAACACATCCGGTTTCAATAAGTCAACAATCCCCTTCAGACACTGATCATAGAACGTTTTTGGTATTAATGTGATCTTTGCCCCAGAATCAAATAGAATTCTGAGAGGCTTACCATTAACCAAGATTGACTCCACAGGACCATCAAAAGACCCAACACTTGTTTGTAAGATCTGAACAACATTCACAGCTTCAGCATCATTACCATCAGTATCATTAGCATTACCATCACACCACACTTCTCTTATTCTTTTAGTGTTATTCTTCCCCCTGCAGCATTTTGCAAGATGTCCAACTCTACCACAGTTTCTACAAAATATTTTCCAGGCAGGACAATCTTTGTTATTGGCCATGTGACCGATGCCCCCACACCTAAAACACTTCCCAGCAAAAGTTTTCTTTGTTTTTACAGACTCCCCAACGCCTCTATTGTCAAAATTGTTGCACAGTACAGCTTTCACGGAGGTTCCTTCTTCCCTTGTTATGTCAGGAACGATGGAGTCTTTTCGAAGTACTTCAACGCACTTCCTGGAATGTTCACAGGTTCTGGCTAATACTAGTACCTCATCTAGAGTTGGATTATCTTTTTGCCACATGCTTTCCTTTGCCTTGTCCAAGGAGCAGCCAAGCATGAATTGATCCCTTAAACGTTCCTCATAAGAATTTCCAAATGCACACGTGGAAGCAAGTCTTCTAAGCTCCGTTATATATTGTTCTGTTGTCTCTCCTTGGCGTTGTAGTCTTTTTCCGAACTGGTACCTTTCAAGAACTGTACTTACTTTCGGTAAGTAATGCAGATCCAATTTTTTTATACAAATTTCAAATTCATTGAGGCCATTAGAGTCTGAGTCTGAGAGATCAGGAAGATTTTCAAAAACTTCTTGGCCCTCTGTGCCTAAACAGTGCATTAAAAGTGATGTTTTCCTTTCTGTGCTCAATGAAGTACCACACACCCTAGCATAATTGTTAAAAACTTTCTTCCACTTTTGCCATTGAATAGGTGGGTCACCGGGAACAGTTAAGAAAAAAGGTGCAGCTGGTACGTTCTGCATCACAAGCAACAAAAGAGAATACTGTTGCAAGTTGAGTAGATGTAGATTGATCCCCTCTCTCTCAAACAAATTCGGTTAAATGCTTAACATGACACAAGGCACAATCTTCACAATACAAGGATCACTGTAGGTAACATTTCACGATAAATTTGAGCCTCAGTAGGAGATGCGTTGGTGACACGAGTGTACACGAGCTTTTCGCGAAGCAGGCACGCAGTAGGAGACGCGTTTCTTGACGTGTCAGTAGAACACGAGCTTTTCGCGAAGGACACACGCAGTTGGAACGCGTCTCTTGACGTGTCCCTAGAGACAGTTGCTAAGCGAAGCTCGAGAAAGTGCCGAAGTCAAAAGTAAACACAGCAGAATAGTTACTGTTGCTAAGTACAGATCATGTAAGATCGTGAGCCAAAATAAACACGTTAGTACCTTAATAAAATACTTCGGCCTTTACGGAGAAGCCTCCTAGTCGTGTTGTTAGGGATCAGTCACCATCTGATTTCTTCTTTGTAGTGTACAGTTCGGCATACCGCTTCGCACACCCTCCTCACGTTCCGCATCAGAGATCCTGTTTACCATCTGTTTTTTTTTTCCGCTCGTCGCCAATGTAAGTTTGTCAGCAGGGTATTTACAGGCGCCGGAAGAACACCAATAACCGAAGTGCTGATAAGATGGTTTATTGAGATAGTAGACACGCATTAATCCCTACACCAACCACCGTCCTCTTCGCTTCCCGTCAACTGTCGCTCTCACCCTCTCCATTCCAAAAGCCGCGCACCGCATTCCATAATGAATTCAACATTCTCTCATCTCTCGCGCACAGAAGACCCGTACTTACACATTACTAGGATACCACACTGACACTTTTGACACATTGGGCCTCATTATGACCCTGGCGGTAGAGAACCGCCAGGGCCAACGGGGGCGGGAGCACCGCCGACAGGCCGGCGGTGCTCCCTTGGGCATTCTGACCGCGGCACTTTGGCCGCGGTCAGAAAGGATAAACCGGCGGTCTCCCGCCGGTTTTCCACTGCCCCTAAGAATCCTCCAAGGCGGCGCAGCTCGCTGCGCCGCCGAGGGGATTCTGACAATCCTTACCGCCATCCTGTTCCTGGCGGCTCGCCCGCCAGGAACAGGATGGCGGTAAGGATTGTCGTGGGGCCCCTGGGGGCCCCTGCAGTGCCCATGCCAATGGCATGGGCACTGCAGGGGCCCCCGTAAGAGGGCCCGCTAGTATTTCACTGTCTGCATAGCAGACAGTGAAATACGCGACGGGTGCAGTAGCACCCGTCGCACCTTCCCACTCCGCCGGCTCGATTACGAGCCGGCATCCTCGTGGGAAGGGAGTTTTTCCCTGGGCTGGCGGGCGGTCTTTTGGAGACCGCCCGCCAGCCCAGGGAAAAACTCATAATACCCTCCGCGGTCTTCTGACCGCGGAGCGGTATTATGGAGGGCGGCATCCTGGCGGGCGGCCTCCGCCGCCCGCCAGGGTCGTAATGAGGCCCATTGTCTTTTCAATGTCCTGGATAAGTACATTGCACACGAAATATAGGATACATTGGCAAAAGACTCAGAATGTACAGAAGTCCATTGACAATGCAATGATTTCACAGCAGAAGTTCCCTACTCACAGGACTTATTACCAAATATCAGCCCTAAAGAGATGACATTGGCTAACTAAAGCAGACTCAGGGATAGGGAATTGCGGTTTAGAAATCACTAAACATAGGAGAGTATCTAAACGTAAGTGGACAAGGAGGTATAGCACCTACATATTACTGCTTGCATGGTGTTTATAAGCTAACTTACACCACTTCTAAACAGTGGAAGTAATAGCCAGGACTATAGTCTTATCTAATGTACACACACCTCATTAGTACCTATGTAATCTAACTGACACACAGATGCCAATACACCTGATATTAAAAAGTCTGTATTCACCCCCTTGTGTCAGCTGTGCTGCCCTCAAGCACCCATCTATCTCTGGGTAGGCCACTGCCAATATGCCGGCCATTAAGGGGGTCAGGGTCCGATGTGCACCCCTCCCTTGTTGGGAGGACGTCCCCAGCTGGGCTTCTGTGGTCTTCCGGGTCCAGTGTCTCAGGTCCTCCAACTGTTTCTGCAGTGGGTGCTCCACCGGCTATGGGCCCGTAGAGTCCGTACTTGATTGGCAATGGCTCTCCATATCCCCTTTTTCTGATGGGCACTGATCCACATGGGAGACACAGATAAAAGGAGATATTGATGTAGAGTTACAGTACACCAACTGCAGTGGCCTACACACAGCATGCACAGCACATGCTCCTACAGAGTCCACAATATGCCATTATCATTCATACAACATAACCCCATCAGTCAATCATGCATTGTCAATATTCACACACTTTCGCTGTCAAACACCCCCCTAGCTGATAAGTATTTCACATTGTACTGACCTGTTTATCTGGAGCCCAAACAACTGTACACACAGATGTGACCCCTTCCACCAGTTTCTCAAGTTCCTCTGTGGTGAATGCTGGGGCCCTATCTCCTGAAGGATGTGCCATTGTGGCTTCCAGATACAGAACACAGCATCTCACGCAATGGAAGTATTGCTTGCTTGAGTGTGAGGAGTCAAGTGAACTGGGTTATAGAAAATGTTGGTCACGGCCGCTGCAGTTATGACCGTCACCGGCAGCGGTGATCATTATTGGTCCCAGTTTCCCACAGACATCAATGTTAACTAACGAGGAGTTGCACAGCGGTTTCAACAGCATTCCGCCATGACAACTAACGCCAGTGGAATGAGGTCCCTTTCATCTGTCTTCTGCATGCAGGACAGGTGGCTGCCATTTTACATATTTTTAAGATATCTATGTCATCTAGTGCATCATAGTTTGATGTTAATCACTAGTTGCTTGATGTACAATGTTAACTCATGTGAGCTCACTAGTGAAGTGGGTGTCACCTGCCAATATGTCTGATGTCTTATCTTTTCAATGTGTGGACGTTTGACTTTGACTTAGGGACGAGTTTACTATATCGGACTTTCTTCTCTGTACAGACCCCATGTGACAAGTATAGCAATGAAATTGACAGCTAGGATGTTGCAGTTGTGTAGTTTGTCACTGTTTCCCTGTGTTAGGTCTCAAGTACCTTACATAACGTTTCCTGTTTTCCACTTCTATGGTGCATTTTAGTAATGACAGTGTAATAGATGTCCTGAAATTTGTTCTGTCCTATACCTAGATACCTTCTGATGGGGAGACTGACAAATGCACCAGTCTACAGGACCCTAGTCGACCTTGCTACCATGGAAGAAAGACACATTTTTATAGATGCATAGTCTGAAATGTCAGACGATCATTGGATTGTGTGTCAAGTTGGAACTGGATCTCCTGCCAGCCATACGTAATCCCTATGCTATCTCACCAACAGTACAGGTGTTATCTGTCCTGCATTACCTCACCTCAGGATCTTTTCAGGTGACATTGGGACTGCCTGCAGGAATGTCACAGCTGATGTTCAGTTTTGTGTGACAGGATGTACTGGATGCCTTACTCAAGCACTTGAACAGCTACATCAGGTTCCCACAACATGCTAATCTTTACACTGTGGAGTCCCCCTTTTATGACATTACACATGTTCCACATGTAACAGGGGCCATTTATGGTACCTTTTGGTTCCTCTACTGGCCAAGTCTACAGGAAGAGGAAGAGGAACTATTGGATCAATGTAGAGGTGGTGTGTCTTGCTGACCAATACATATCCCATGTGACAGCAAAGTTTCCGGGATCTGTACATGATTCTTACATCTTGAGGAACAGTAGTGTCCCTCAAATGATGTTGTGACTACAGAGAGAGAGGGCCTGCTCATTGGTAAGTGTACCACTGTCTATGCCTAACATCTATGCTACTTCATTTCACAGTCAGCTTTACGCCTCTCGTAGTTCCCTAATGATTTATACCTTTGTGCACACAGGTGACTCCGGCTACCCCAACCTACCCTAGCTCCTGACACGAGTGAGGTACCCTTCAACAGATGGGGAGGACAGTTACAATGAGGCTCACGGCCGAACAAGGTGTGTAATCAAGAGGACATTTGGGCTACTGAAAGCAAGATTGCCTTCATGTGTCCGGTGGTACCCTACAGTACAGACACAGAAAGTCTGCCAAAATCATTGAAGCATGTGGCATGCTACACAATCTTGCCCTAAGAACACACATGCCACTGTTGGATGAGGAGGAGGTGGCAGCTGGACCAGTGGCTCAGGCTGATGACTTTGGAACTGATGAGGAGGCAGATGAGGAGGATGCAGCTTACTCTAGGGTTGATTCGGCAATTCTTCCAATGAATGGCAGGTATGTGTGGTCTAAAGTTAAAGGGACCTTTAACCCTGTCTTCTTAGTGACATTGTCTCTCCTTGTGTTTGCATCAGGGGATATGAGTGCACTACATCCATCCATCTGTGTTATACATTTTGATGGGATGCTAACTAACCACCAGGGGGGGTGTAACTATTATACTGCCAAAGCCATGTGGTTCTTGCTGTTGGCATGGCATGACTTCAGCTTAGGGTTCCCCATATTGCATGGTTTCAAGAAGTTAATGGTCTGGCCCAGTACTATCACATAACAGTCCAGCTACCCATCCACACTGTTCTAAAAGCTGATGTCTAGTACCTACCAGTTTTAGACATTGCAAGGTAGGTTTTCTGTTCGTGATGTTAGCTATTAGGAATGGTTATGTTACTCTAAACGTATGTGACCTACAGACCTACCTTGTAGATTTGTGGTGACCTCCCCACTGCAACATGATTCCTGTGGATTGCATTATGTCCTGTATGTGTATTGGATGGGCAATATGAGAGACATTGTTGAAGCTTTACCCTATCTTGATCTATCTTCAGGTCAAATGTATAGTTCCACTCTGCTTTCTGACATGACTGTTGGCACCCTTGGCATAGGATTACAGTACAGGAAGGATGTCATGACACACCTGCTGGACATTCATGCCACATCTGCCCATCTGTCAAACCTATTGACATCTATATGTGCATTTCAATTTATATCTTTCACATTAGATGTTACTGGTGACAATGATGACAGGTAAGCAATTACTGTGCTGAAATGTGTTTATTGTGACTCAAAGTGCATTTGCTGAGGAGTGGGGTCATGGGGTTTGAAAGTATCAGAGTAGGAGGTCCAGCTGTTGGTATCACAGGTCCAATCTCCAAGGGCCAACGGGAAATGGGGTTTCGGCAGTGGACAGTCAACTGGGTGTCTCAGTGGCACACAAGGGAGAATGTTCAGGAGAGAGATCACTTCCTGATGGCATTTTTAGTCTTGTCTTCAGGTCCTGCAGGATGCCTGGATGGACAACCTCGTTTGTGTGGGGGAACCTCAGCTGCAGGGGCAGAGGTGCTACTAGCATGTGGGTTCTCTGGCTGGGCCTCCATTGCAGTAGCTGTGCCAGATGTAGATGGCACAGGTGTTGATTAGCTACTGGTAGGGACCTGCTGGTGGGTGGAGGACACATGCAGGATGCTGGTAAGTTCAGTGAGCACCTTTATTAAAGTATGCTCTTTTTGGCATGTTACCCCCAATTTCTGCCTGATGTCAGTGTTTTGACTGAGTAACTGCGATTCTGCTAACCAGGACCCCAGCGCTTATGCTCTCTCTCCTCTACATTTTGTCACTGCATATTGGTAACCCAGTATTTCATCCCACATTTGCATACCGGTCACCCCTTATAAGTCCCTAGTATACCTAGGTACCCAGGGCATTGGGGTTCCAGGGGATCCCTATAGGCTGCAGCATTTCTCTTGCCACCTATAGGGAGCGCATGCAAAGGCTTCTACAAGACTGCCATTGCAGCCTGTGTGAAATGGTGCCATGCACCTTTTCACAGCCATTTACACTGCACCAGGACACTTATGTCACTCATATACCAGGCCTTCCAACCCTGAAGGCTGGTGCAGAGTACCTGTATGTGAGGGCACCCCTGCACTAGCAGAGGTGCCCCCACATCATCCAGGACCATTTCCCGGACTTTGTGAGTGCGGGAATGCCATTTTACGCGTGCACTGGACATAGGTCACTACCTATGTACAGCTTCACAATGGTAACTCTGAATAAGGCCATGTTTGGTATCAAACATGTTGGAATAATACCCCAAAACATTTGCAAGCATTGGTTGTATGATTCCATGCACTCTGGGGGCTCCTTAGAGGACCCCCCAGTACTGCCATTTCAGCCTTGTGAGGTTTTCCCTGAAGCCCCAGCTGCTGCCACCGCACAGACAGGTTTCTGCCCTCCTGTTGCTTGAGCAGCCCGAGCCCAGGAAAGCAGAACAAAGGATTTCCTTTGGGAGAGGGATGTTACACCCTCTCCCCTTAGAAATAGGTGTTACAGGCATTGGGGCTAGCCTCCCAGAGCCTCTGGAAATGCTTTGAAGGGCAAAAATGGTGCCCTGCTTCCATAATCCAGTCTACACTGGTTCAGAGACCCAAAGTCCCTGCTCTGGTGTGACACTGGACAAAGGAAAGGGGAGTGACTACTCCCCTGTCCATCACCACCCAAGGGGTGGTGCTCAGAGCTCCTCCAGAGTGTCCCTGGGTTTTGCCATCTTGGATTCTAAGTTGCAGGGCACTCTGGGAGCATCTGAGTGGCCAGTGTCAGCAGGTGACATCAGAACCCTCCAGTGGCATGGGATCCCTTTGTGTAGTGCTGCGTGGGCTTCCTTTTGCACCTTTTTTGTCCCCAGACTGTGGGACTCCTGTGCATGCTGCCTGGTCTTCTGAGGGCTCCCTGAGTTGCTGAGAGCCCACTCTATCTCTCCCTCCTACGTAGAGGCCACCAGGTCTCTCCTGGTCCCGGGTAGCACCATTTTCCACTAACCGCAAGCTTTGTGTGTGCCAAGGCTTGTTGGCAGAATCCAGCGACACAAACCAGACAGCAATCATCGATCCGGCGTGGGACATCATCTGCACCAACCACAAACCCACATTTGTCTTCTTGGGTGAAGTACTGACTGTTCTTCTTCACCGGTCGTTCTTCTTTTACACCATCATCCGGGTTAGCAGGGGCTCCTGTTCTCCCTGGACTGTTCAGTGCTTCTTGGACTTGGTCCCCTTCTTCCACAGGTCTTCAGGTCCAGGAATCCATTGTTGGTGTTTTACAGTCTCTTTTGGTTCTTGCTAAATCTTCTATCATGTGTTCCTGTGTGCTCTAGGAAGGTTACTGTGATTTACTCCTGCTTTCCTGGGCTCTGGGGTGGTTTCTATTACTTACCTTTGGTGTTTTCCAATACTCCCAGCACCTCTCTACATCCTACACTTGGCTAGGTGGCAAACCAACTTTCGTATTCCAGCATTTTAGTATATGGTTTGTGTTCCCCCAGGCCCATTTCTAACTATTGTGATTTTCACTATTTGCCCTGTTTGCTTACTGTTTTTAAAGCTAATTATGCATTCTAGTGTATATACTTTGTACCTAAAGGGGAGTATAGTCTCTAAGGTATTTGTGGCATTTGTGTCACCAAAATAAAGTACCTTTATTTTTGTAACACTAAGTATTTTCTTTGATGTGTGTGAGTATTGTGTGACTACAGTGATATTGCATGAGCTTTGCATGCCTCCTAGTTAGGCCTTGGCTGCTCATCCACACTACCCCTAGAGAGCCTGGCTTCTAGACACTGTCCACATTTCACTAATAAGGGATAACTGGACCTGGTATAAGGTGTAAGTACCTTAGGTACTCACTAAAAACCAGGCCAGCCTCCTACAGCATCCCCACACATAGAGGCCATGGTGGTATTGTGTGCCTGCCACTGCTGCATGGCCTCCTGGGGGTATTACCTCTGCAGCCTCTGAACTCCTGCAAAGTTGTCAGTATTTGACCCATCCTGTCCTGAGATTGCTGGTATGCTCCCAGGACTCTGAAGATGGCCTCCTGGCCAGTCGTGTCCCATTGGTACCTCATCCCTTGACCAACAGTTGCCCTCCCACTGCCCCTTGCCCCCGGTGCCTGTGACCCTGGCAAAGTGTGCACACTCCCATTGACATCAGGCCCTTCATCGTCTTGGATGTTTGAGGTCAACTCAGGTCCAGGTACTGTGGGGACACTATAGATTAATCAGTCCTTGGGACACAGGTTTGAGGAGGAGGGGTTTCATGTGCTGTACTAGCCACAGAGGTGGGGGACTCAGATGTGGGCATGGTGAGGCTGGTGGTTGTGGACTGATGGGCCAGGTGAGGCGTCTCTTTCCGGACCTCCAGAGTTGTAGTCCTCAATTGGGTCTACTTCCAGGGGCTGACTGTCTCTGGCATCCTCTGCCTGGTGGCAGTAGTAGGGATACCTGTGGATGGAGAGGAAGTGTGTTACATTGTTGAAATGTACTTGTTGTTCAAATGGTTGTTTGCAATCATAGACTTGACGTGATTTTCAGTGATGGGAATAACAGCTGCTTGAATACTGACAATGTTTAAGGGCTAATGGATAGTGCTGTTGTATGCTTGTAGTGTAGAAGGTTGTAGTCATCAATGCTGTCATTGCCATGTACTAGTGAGCAGTCCAAGTATCTGGTAGATGAAGGGGTGACATGGTTATAACGGCAGGTGTCCTAATGTGGAGTGGAATTAGCAATTATACAAGGGTGGGGGAGGGGGTATGCCTTGTGGCAGTTGTAGTACTTGCTACAGTGAGAGATATCCATGCACTTTGTGGGCCTGTGTGGGAATAGTAGTTGTGGGGAGGTATGGCATTTATTGGGTTCAGGCTGGGTTGGTGCACCTAAGGGTTCTGTGAGGGGGTCTGAGTGTGGTGGGGGTACATGCTGTGAGGGAGTACGTGGTTCTTGGGGAGATTGTTGTTGACTTACCAGAGCCCAGTCCCCCTGGTATTCCCATCAGGCCCTATGGGTGCAGGATGGCCATGACCTTCTCCTCCCACTATGATAACTCTGGGAGAGGAGGTGGGGTTCCACCACCAGTCTTGTTGATGGCTATCTGGTGTCTTGCCGCCATGGACTGGACCTTCCCCCATAGGTCGTTCCACCTCTTCCTGATGTCCTCCCTTGTGTGTGTGTGGATGGTTTCCCACTGAGTTCACCCTGTCATCATCTGCCATAACTCAGTTTTCCTGGCTAAGGATGTATGCTGGACCTGTGCTCCAAACAGTTGTGGCTCCACTCTGCCGATTTTGTCTACCATGACCCCCAACTCCCCATCTGTGAATCGTGGGTGTTTCTGTCGTGACATGGTGGATGTGTTGTGGGGGTGAGGTGTGTAAAGTGCAGGAGTGAGGGGGTGCTGTTTGGTGAGGTGTGTTGTGTGGTTCGGTGTGCTTGGGGTATGTGGTGGTTGTGTGCAGTGGTGACATGTTTATTGTGTGCAGGGGTGCAGTTGTGTAGTGTGTGCTGCATGTTAGGTATGGTGGTGCCAATGGTATCCAGGTGCAGTGTCTTCTATTTGTGCATTCTTCACTTTCTCTGTGAAAAATTCAGGTTGCAAGGGGTTGTGGGTACATATGGGGGTGTGTTCTATAGTGCAGTGTTCAGGTGGTGTGTGTGTGTGTGTGTCAGGTGTGGGGTATTAGTACTGTCCAATGTGGTGTTATGTTCTGGTGGAGCTGAGTTTTTGACAGCGGTGGTTTGGACCGCCAGTGGATTACTGATGTGCAAAGACCGCTGTGCTGATTTGTGGGTCACAATTTGGAGGGTGGGATGTTGCCGGAGAGGCAGTGCTGCTGGTGGTACCGCCTCTCTTTCGCCCTCGGTCAGGCCGGAGTTTTAGGATTTTTGGCTGATTTTGTGCGGTATGCAGTTTGTGACTCATAATATGGCAGCCTTTTGGCACACGCACAGCTGCCGGTCTTCTGCTAAGACCGACATCGTCGTAATGAGCACCTGAGATTTTAAACATCAACACAACAGAGGCAAGTGCTGCCTCCATTCCAGGTCTAAGAAACTGTTTACTTGTGCCCTACAAAAGTAACATGATCTTCTCAGAATCAGTGAGAATATTAACACACCTGTTCGCGTTGACAGCATGCAACTCGCATGTAACGTTTCCCTCAACAACTTTACACATTTCCTCGCCACATACTTTGAAGCAGCTGCCATTAGCTGCATGAACATTTTATGAATCTCTGAAAAGCTGACAGAAAGTTTAAAACAAAGCTTCCTGACCCTAAGCCGACTGTTTTCTACCTTTCTTCAGACTGAGATTCTGGCCCATAACCCTGAAATCCAGCAGGGATAGGCTCATGAAACTAATCTGATGATACTCAACTAATCCTGACAGCCAGTGTGACCTTGACATCAAATGACTAAAGCCCATATTCAGTTGATAGTGATCAAGATAGAGTTTGACGTCATCGTAAATCCCTGCAATTACCACCAGGTCATATTAGAATTGCTTGACAGGATGAACCTGATAGCTTTCCGGTATAACTTGTAGATAGCACAAAATGCTTGGCTTCTACACCAGTACCATTCTCATGTTCTGGGTGCACAATGTGCGAAAGACCACATCCATCAGGCATCAACTGCTCTTGCTCCACAGAGTGAAGCCATTGCTCACAGAGGACGACTTCAGAACACCAGCTGGGTTGGTCTTGTCTCACATTGATGGAGGCTGTACTGGCCTCTATCTATTGAACCCATCCTAATACCATCAAAAGCATTTTTCAAGTTTGATTTGACTCAAATGCCTTTAGAAGTTCGCCAGGTTAGCACCAATATTCAGATATTTTAAACTCTTCCCTCCTCTGTATCATCCTTAAGGCCTGCTGTATCATGTGTAAGATAGTAAATGACGATGCCCATTCTACATGGCATCCATGAGTAAGATATACGGATGGCCATGAAAAACATGCAGCAACACAATTGCTGAAATACTGATCTAGAAAATGCAGGAAAAGAAAACCCAGAAAGTAAGCACTATCCTTCTATGCTCAATGGGCGTGACACACTGTCCCATTCAAAACCCTTCCAGCTCTATCCAGTCTCCATTTAAGAAAAAAGTTCAATACCCTATTTATCAGGCAACAACTTATGTGGGACAAGGAGGCGCTAGGGGCTCTTAAATCTGCCCCTTAGTTTCTTCCCTGCTCCCACTGTTTAATCAAGCCCCTGTCTGCTCTGTGCTGATTCAATTATAAACCAATTGTCTAATCAGGCCACAATTTGTTTGGAGGCACGGAGTGTGTTCCAGGGGACTTGTGTGCTGATGTCATAAATGCTTTTGAGTCTGTTAAACATGAGTTGGCCTTCAACTGAAAATACTTTCAAGTTTCCTATTCCACTACATTTTTAAGTGAACTCTTCACCTTGCTTGGGTCAGTGTGGGAGTTGGGCCTAAACTGTTTTTTAACTATGAACAACTATGTGGTTTCTACTTAGGCTTGATGTTGCGTGATATTTTCATGGATCCTATTTTCTACAGCATATTTATTTTTTACATTTCCTACAACAATTCAAGGACACATTTTAATAATAATTCAAAATGCAACTTAATGGTCAAGTTACATTTACTATGTTAGAAATGACACTTTCAGAAAGTTGTCATCTCTCTGCCTAAGCCAAATGTGACTTTCTGCAAGTGTCCAGGATCATGTTACTGTTAATGGCTCTTCTTTGGTGTTATTTGTTTTGCTCTGAGACAGTGGACAAAAGGCTTGGCTGTGAAGAGGTATTTCTTTCTTGAGCAGGATGACCTGGGGGTTGTGCTAGCCCCTTCTAGCATTTTGCTGTCAGTGTGAGATAGTTTACACTGTAATAGGTGAGTGCTGCAAAAGGGGGACATTTACCACAATGATTTGTCAAGACCTGAACGGTTCTTACAGCTGTAATCTGCTGGTCTTTGGGCACCACCTGGTTTCTTGCTAGTTCTGGATTGACCAAGGTAGGGGCGATGCTGCTGATAATAGAACACCAAGCAGGCCATAACCTCCAGAAGGAATCCCAGAGGAAAAAACCCAAACTTGGGAAAAAACCTCAGATCAAGAAACCCCTGAAAAAGCTGTTAAAGAAAAGAAAAAGTGAGGCACAAAAAAGTCGGGAACAAAACCTACAGACAGTTAAAAGCAGGTGAAGTCCAGTCAGGGGCAACCAGATAACCTCAGTTAGTGCCTACGCTCTTTGGTGCTATTTTGAACCTTAAACTTTAGAAATTCATAATTCCCTGTTCTACCTATTATATGTTTGTTATTTTTATGTCATTCTGTTTATTCAGATTTAATAAAAAAAAATCTAAATTGGTTTGTTATTTTTCTTGTGCTTTGTTTTCATTTTATTACTGTTTGAGTGGGGAATAGTGTATCCCCATGGACATTGTTAGGTTGGCCGGACAGTTTAGGTAATCCACCTCCTCTGTCATCTCCTATTAAAAGTTTAGGAATGTGGCTTGGTAGCTCCCTTTTAATGGAAGAACAATCCAAAACAACTGACCAGTTCCTGCTTTGCAATGTTGAGAACTCTGTGGAAAACATTGGACTCAATATGCATGCTCTCCAGAAGAATCATGGCCCAGGCACTTCTTTTGTCATGCCTGGACTACGGAAACTCCTTGTATTTGTGCTCACCTAAATGTTCTTCAGCCAAAAGTGCCTAGGTCTCCTTACACAGGCTCCATGTGGAGAAGAGAATAAAGTTTAAGGCACTATGTCTAACACACAGGGCAATTAATCATAAAGGATCTTGTATCATTAAGGCTCTCTTGACATCCTCAACCCGAACAAGACTCCAATATCTTCTAATACAAGTCGCCTGAGCGTACCACATATTTCGAAGGCCAGATGGGGTGGAAGATCCTTTTCCTACCTGTCCTCCAAATTATGGAATTCAATTTCAAGAGGTCTGAGAACTGAACTCTATGAAACTAAATTTAGAAAGCTGTTTAAAACCTGGATCTACTCAAATTAATTCCTTTGGCATAATTGACAGGATTGAAAGTGCACGCTACAACTTACATGGCGCTGGGAAGCCTTTGGGAAGCTACGCGCTCTACAAATCCTCATTAGATAAGATAAGTACTGCAAAAATACTTTACAGTGTGCAGCCTGGGAGAAGGAACCAAAAGACCTTGAGCTTATCTTGGCACCCAACAACCCAAACTATTGACCAAACAAGGGAGTATCACACTGTATACAAAACCTTTCAAAAACTATGCCTCTAAGTTAAACCTGACTGTTTTTTTGCAAACGTTTCAGAGGGTTAAGCATAGGTTTATTTAGTAACTTCTTCTGTTCATCCTGACTTGGATTGTGGTTATTTTTTGAGGTGGGTTCTCACCCCCTCAACTAATACTTCAGTTTCTTGGTAGCAGTTATTTACCCAGATGCCAGGTAGATAGTGAATAGTCTCTGTTTACTTGGATACTGGCTAAATAGTAGAAATTATTTGGCTGGTGGCTTTGAAAATAGCAGAAAAACTTCACAATTTACCTGGTTGTTGGATTAAAAATCTGGGTGAGCAGCACCATATGGCACACCAGAGGACGCTGCTTCTCAAGCTGCATTTGCGGCTGCTCTAGTAGATTTTCTACTGGAGCAGCATCTTTCTTACCGTGAATAGTGGCAACCGCTCGCATTGGAAAATCTTGCCGCATGCCCTCCTACCACCTGAAAATAAGTCTAGGGGGCATCAATTCTTGTTTGATCTTGCCAACTTACCATTGGCAAACTGCATGTGAGAAAAATCTCTGCAATGAAGCGTTGGTTGAATTTGGCTAGAACTCTGCATTACAAGGGTAACATGAAGTGGCCCAAATTCCGTCAACTCTGCTGGTGGAACAGAATTTATCACCCACTCCTAGACATTAGCTAAGCAAAGGAAAAAACTTCACTCATTAACCAGCTACTGGCAAAACAGCAGACATGTACAATTAGGCCAGCTGCAATGCAAACCACAAATAAACGTAACATTTTATGTGGCTGCTGGTTAAATAGAAGAAAATATATATTATTTGAAAAGTTGCCTGGCACATAATGGTTACATTTCAATATTTATATTTGCAGCTGACTAAATAGCAGAAATGGTGCACAGTATTCCTGGTGACCATGCAAATTGCTTGAAAAGAAAATTCATATTTCACCTGGTAGCAGGCCAAGTAGTAGACAGTATGCCCAACTTGGCCATTGGCTCTGAAAATATCAGAAGAACTTCACTATTTACCCAGCTGCTGTTTAAACAATTTACATTTAATTCCAAAAAAAGAGGATGGGAGTACACTGCCTCACATCCCAGCACTCAGTTTGCCACAATGCTTTAGGGTAAGTGCATTACATGATAACACTTACTTCAGTGACAGTCTTCAGTTTTCCCCCCTTGTAAGTGCAGCCACTGTTGTGTATCTCTAGACATATGTTTCAAGGATATTTGTCTTTCAGTGGAGCGCAACACATCATTTTGGGGATGTTAAAAATGCTGTTGTAAAAAATCTCTAGCCTCTGTACCACTCACTGGGCGCACGTGGATCAATCAGAGCTTGTCAGCTCATTAGCTCAAGGGAGCCTTTTCAAACAAAAAGAGAGTACATTTTGTTCTACTATGCTTTATGCAGATTTCTACAGGTACTTACACAAGGTAGTTCTGAAAACAAGAAGTGGACACCATTGGCATCCATCTCTTTATGAAAGCTAGCGTCCTGATGTATTATGATTTCATTTTTAAAACTGGTTGGAAATTCATCACATAGTTTGTGCGATCTTCCTATTTTGCAAACTAACTTTTTTACTGTTTGATCCGTTCACAAAATACTGAATCACAGAAGGCAGCAGAATGACCTGCCCAATTGCCAATTTGTGGACCTCTGTGATTGACTGCAATCACAAGGATGGTGGTCTGCAAGGGACAGCATAGCACCTATGACTGTATTCCAGAGGCTCTTGTCACCAGCTGCATCGAATCTGAAAATGCTCACTACACCTGAATTGGCACACACCTCACAAAAAACTCCAGATTATCCAGAACACAGAAGCCAGGCACATCCTCGACCTCCAAAGGTCGACCAATATTGCTTCACACCTCAGAGACCTGCACTGGCTCCCCCTACACAAACAATGCCAATACAAGTTGCTGACTTTCACCTCCAATGCCCTACACAACCAAGGTCCAGCCTGCTTCAACCGCCAAATGAACTTTCACAGACCTCCCAGACACATGCACACTGCCTCCATCTACCTCACAACACACCTGCATTCACAGGAGCAACTATTGAGAGTGAGTTTTCTCCTATCTGGCAGGAAAATCAAGGAACAATATCCCCATCCACCTAAGGGCATCTCCTGTCATCCAGGACTTCAGAAAGCAGCTCAGGACCTGGCTTTTTGACTGAGCACTGTCTGAGGACCACAAAGTAGTCATGTCACCTGGATACCCTCATGGGTGATAAGTGTGCTACACAAATGTTTGATTAATTGAATGAGTCAATGGTTCTCCACTCTCTATCAACAGGTTTGTTGTCAATACACCTCCAGTGTGTAGAGAAGATATATCTACTTTCCATCACGTCATGTAAAATGTATCCTACTGATCTATGCACTTAGACTTTCATCACATAAGGAGTCTTACTACTATGCACTATGCTACATACTCACCTCACATAGATACACCAGGAATCTCAGTGCAAAGACTTGAGGATCACACAGAATCCCTCTTTGGGACATCTCAGATGATCTAGCTGGAACACCATCACCCACTCTTCAGCTCATGAAAGCCTTCTTATGATTCTGAGCTTCCCTTTGCCCACTGCCATATCGCGTTGACCCGTTTGTTAGCCATTAACCATTTTTCCTGACAAGCCATATGAGTTTCTCAGGCTCTTTCTGCCATCCTTCACAGACCACATTCATTTTCACCCATTCACCTTTAAACTCCTCTGCCACTTTTCAGTCCCTATACCCTCTGATCCACCCTCAGACGTCTGTGCCAGGATCAGACTGTATCTTTGTACACTTGTGAGCTCTTTCAGTGGGCTAAGGAGATAGGGGTTTCTAGGGGTTGGCAGCATAGGAAGCATGAATGAGCACAATTTACAAAAGGCATCTTTATACACGTGGCCTTGAATCATATAGGTGTTCTCCTCCCAGTCTTCTTCCTTCACTTCTAGGTCCTTCTGTGACTTTAGGCGCTGGTCCTTTTGATAGTTCTGTTTCAAGTTCTCCTTTTCTGAGTTATTTTGGTCCTCAAGAGCCTACTTCTGCCCCTGATATATCTACTTCTGGCCACCCTAGTACTGCTTTCCCGAATCAGGGTTGTAGTCTTTCCTTACTCTGGTCTTCCTGGCCCTGCTACTTGGTCGTCCTTGTATTAGCCCTTCCTGGGTCTTCTGATCTGGGGACTACTGTTCCTCACCTTGATACTTCTGGTCCACAGAATAGTTGATGAGGTCAATACCGGCTTGCAGAAGATATCAAGATTTAATCCTCCATCCATGCCATGTGAGCTACTAGCTTTTGAACAAGCAGTAGAAAAGACATCGATAAACTCAGTGGTGGACCATTGCACACGTTCCACAACTTTACAAAAGCTGAAAAAAGTTACTTAAGCAACTATGCAACCTCCAATCAGTAATAATAAAACCTGCAGGCAGTGAAGTTGCTATTGTTGTGATGCCTACACAGATGTATCTTGCTGAATGTAAAATATGTTTATCTGATTCAAGTAATTACAAAAACAAACAAAAAAGAGATCCTTGGATGTACATAGAAGAAGATATTGCTTTTATGGCTAAGAAAGCTGAAGAAAACAGATGGATTTCCAAGCAAGAAGCAGAGTTCCTGGGCGAAAAGGATCCGAGGATACCATGTTTTTACATATTACCAAAGTACATAAAGGGAAACACTCACCTGCAGGGAGACCCATTGTGAGGGGCACTGGCTCAGCTTTAGAGCCCCTCTTCAAGTTTAGAACCTTTGATCATGGAGATGCTGTCATGTGAAAAGGAAACAAAACATATGTTATATACCCTAGAATGTATACAGACAGCATGGAGACAGATATTCTAGCAATTTTGGATGTAGAGTTCTTTTACAGAATTATCCCTCAAGAAGAAACCTTGAAGGTCACAGAAATACTATTACAAGCAACACCTTGGCATTCAATGACCCCAATTGAGTTTATCTTGGACTGTGTCCATTTGGTGATAGCCAGAAATGACTTCATGTTTGAAGCATAATACAGTCTAAAAGTCCAAGAAAGTTTGATGGACAGTACCTTTACTCCACGCTTAGCCTGTCTCTATGTGCATCACTTTGAGACAGATAATATATATATTTCCTCTCACACATTGTGGTCTGGAGAGGCTCCAATGAAAACCTATTCAAATTCACTAAATGGATGGACAGCATTGACCCTTATGCAAAACTCACTATCAATACTAGTAAGAAAGAGATAGACTATCTGGATCTTTTAATTAGGGCACAAATCAATCATGTAACATGTGAAGTGCACTATGGCATTCCTGTCAAAAATAACTTATTAAGATGTGATAGCTTTCACCCAAGATCTCTAAGAAACAGTCTCCCAATCAGGCAATTTTTAAGACTCAGAATGAACTCTTCCAATACGGGCAACAAACAAATCAAAACAATTCCAGGGAATAGTTGATGGAAACCCATCAGAGAAAAAAATTGTCAGACTAATATTTGAGTTACCACATATTACACGCATTGTAACAAATTAAAAAACATAATTAGCAAACATTGGACAATTCTTACATTAGGAGAATTGACCTACGTCCTCATTTAGCTGTGAAAAATCCAGTCAGATTACTTAGTGCATACACATACTAGGAATAGCACCCCATGTAGGACCATTAGAATTTTATGGAATATGCGGCCAGTACTTGGTAATTACTCCTGTAGTGGATGTAACATATACAATCTGACAGAAAAGAAATAGGCTCTTGACTTAGGTCTAGAGATAATTTAGGAATTAAAGAAACATACACATTGTAACACAACAAATGTAGTATACATATTCATTTGGATGTGCAAATATGTAGGAACAACCACTGGAAGAGAAAAAAACAGGATAAACAAACACTGCAGTAACTTTGGCTGCAAAAAAGTAATTACAAAACTGATGAGAAACTTTGCAGAAAAGTGAATCACTGAGGATTATGTCAAGTAGTAAATGACTGATAAGGTCAACAATCCTGGGTTTAATACAGAGTTTAAATTTCTGCCTTTAGAACAACGCTCGATTTACAGATTGAAAAATAATTCCCATGGACTTAATGATAAACAGTACTGGAACCAACTATATAATAGATGAACACTAAAACATCTAAAAAAAACTAAGTGGTGATGACGTCTTTTTCTTTTTCGAACAGGGGGTTAAGAAAGTTATTTTACCATAATTGTTTTACTAAACACTAATTTTAATATACTGATAACAATTTGAAAGAAGACCATTATCTCATAATATACACTAAGGTAATGATAATATAGGAAATTTCCACTAAATCTAGGGTATCCTGAAATAACTGCCTAATGGTATATCTCTTATTTACTTATCTGTATGTTTCATACAATACATGAACCATTTGTATTGTGAATTTTAAGACATAGAAGATAGGCTCTGTATGGTAACCCACTCCCCCACACAGTGACAATAAACATAAAATTACGTTAGGATGATGAATGCCTTTGGAAAGATTTCATTAAACGGATAACTTTAGAGAGCATTGGGTAATGTTCTAGGAGACCAAGAAATAATGGAAATCCCGACCAGAGGTTCAATTACATGTCTGCATGACATGATCCATGAACAAAAATATGAAACATATGTTTTACCACCTGTCAATATGTATTACTGTACTTCCTGTAATTGAAAACTACAATTCCCATAATTCACCTCGCTGGTAGCGGAAACAAGTTGACACTGAGCTCCTTCAAGCTTAATTCTCGAGGTTCCATAGGGACTACCATTTTGATAACCCACCTCAAACGTCGCTGTTGTGAAGTCATTTTTCATCAGCAATATATCAGTATGAAAATTCCACAGCATATGCTCAAGCATCAACTTAGGCGGGATGAGGGCACTGTGTGAACTTAGGCCAGCACTTTACCCTTGATGAGGTAAGACCCATGAGGTAGGCCCTTTCTGTTGTTTGTCTGTTGTTTGCTTTGGCATACCTTGATTTAATAACTCTGCACTTTTGTAAAGTTCCACAAGTCTATCAGTACACGGATCTGGATCGTTTTGGTTCCTTCCACAAAGATCTATACAAAGAAACTGACACTTACATAAAATGTGTCTGTTTTTATAAACTTAGTTTTAAAATGTGGTATCTCTATTCACGAACAGATTTACCAGAGGACATGAAAACAGCCTATTTTTTCATACACAGTTTTATATCATTTTGATCAAGAAAGGGACAGATTTTTGTTTTCCATGGCACCACCCTTAGCATTGAAGTTTACATTGTAGAATATCTACATAGAAAGGAAAAAAAAGAATAGCTAAATTTAAGTTGACCATTTTAAAACGTACTTTTCAAATTTCGGATTTAATCATTGTGTGGTGAAAGGTAAGCGCCCCCTTACCATGACGATGATACTCTGTTAACCATATTAGGGGTTAAGTTAGCGCAGTGAATGAATGTCCATTTTTCACACATGCATGAACAATTGCTTTACAATGAGCATTTGTTTGCTGTGTGTTTTGCTCATGATTACAGTACATTGGGCACTTATCCATGTGAAGTATATCAGTTGTGGTTTCTACACAACACAAAATGGGTTTGCTGCCCTTACATACACATACCTCGCAATATAAATAAGCAAGCTTTAGTTCCATCCGTGAAAAGAAACCGAGGTATGAGAGCTCTTGTCTCCTAAATAAGCATGGTGTCAGGCTCTTACCGGATTTCTTTTTGCAGGAGAGGAATAGATATGATGAGAGTTCCCAACTGCCCTATGGGTGAAGCAGGCCGGGCATTACGGAACCAACCTGACCCACTGGGATCAAGGGACGAAAACAGATGAGCAACACTATCACTTCAGGACTTCTGTGTTGTCTTGACCTTCACTGCGTCTAGAAGATAAACAGTAATTTCTTGGAACTAAGGCCCATATTTATACTTTTTTTGCACCACATTTGCGTCATTTCTTGGCACAAAAGCGGTGCAAACTTACAAAATATAATTGTATTTTGTAAGTTTGTGCTGCTTTTGCCCCAAAAAGTGACGCAAATGTGGTGCAAAAAAAGTATAAATATGGGCCTAAATAACTCAAAGGAAACTGGCTATTTTTTAAGGAAAGACCAGTTCTTACATTACCTATTGTCCCGTCCTCCTTAGTCAGGTATATTGATATTTCCAAGCATGCACTCACTGTATCTACAATGACAAGAGCTACAAATGTTAACTCCTAATAATATTAATAATGTGTATATATATATATATATATATATATATATATATATATATATATATATGTATACATACATGTGATCGTTTCCTGACTTGTTCTTCCTGGCACATACCTAAATGATTTCTAGTGAATGGTGACTTCTTGCTTTACTGACTCTCAAGATGTTCACATCAAATAACTAAAAAATTATCTCCTTCTCGAGTATTTGTAGTACTCTTAAACATAACAAGGAGGGTTTCAACAAGTAAATCAATTATGGGATCTCTAACTAAATCTCAAACCAAAATCCAAGACTTTTTCAAAATGAACAATTATTTTTCTTAATGTCCTTGTCTAATTTCAGAACCACATTATCATGAACTCCTGACATATGGTTGAGTCCACTATGGTGATATTATCCCTACCACGGTATGGTTAGTTCACCAATGATGAAGCATGTCATGGCTCCATAGATGAGGTGACCTATCATTTATCATAGATACTTGAAGGCCTTTAAAGAAGGACACTTAATAAGTAGTCTTAAGTCCCCTTCCCTAGCAATCTTTGTGGTTATGTTATCTTTATCTGCTAAGCCCTGTTGCTCTTATTCTCATAAGACTGGCACTCTTAGCTTCCCTGGTTTTGGTTATTCTGATTCCCCTGCCTGGGTCCTTGTGGCCCACCTGGTGCTGCCTCCACTGGTCCTGGGCTTCTTTATTACATTCTTGCAGGTTGGTCCTGCTCTAGTCCCATTCATCCTCGTGGCTCTGTTTGCCCTGTTTCCCCTGATCAATGCCAGCTTGGTCTTAATACCCCAGCCCCATTCCTCCAACTTCACTTGGAACTTCATGTCCTGGTCCTTTAGTTCTGACCTCTGTAGTCCTCCTAGCCCTGATCCTTATTGTTAGAATCATTCTAGTCCACCTATTCTTCCCCATCTGGTCCCTAATCCTACTGGCCCTAGTCCACCTACTCGTGACACAACTAGTTTTCCAGGTCCTCTCCCAACATGTCATAATACTCTTCACCTTAGTTCTCCTGTTTGTTATTATATTGAATTAACTTGTCTACTTTATCCTGGTCCTCCTTGTTCATGTCATCCTTATCATAGCCACCTGGCTTTTTCATAATGTCACCTGGCTTCCTGGCCTTCTTTGTCCTGTTTCTCCTTTTCCACTTCATCCTAGTACTACTTGTCCAGGTATGCCAGGTCCTGCCACTGCTAGACCTCTGTGACTCAAGCTTCCTTTTCCCCTTGTTTGTGATTTCACTGGCCCTGATTGCCCTGGCCCTCTTATCTCTTGTACTGTTGCCACTATTTGCCTGGCCATCTCCTTTTTATTTTTCTTGTCCTGCTCTCCTAGTCTTCCTTACTCTCAGTCTGGTTTTCCTAGCGATGTTCATCCTACTGTGCTGTCTTCCTGGTTTTGTGCCAAATAAACTTGATTCTTTTGTATCAGGTCCTCCTTATTTGAGTCTTTTTATACCTAGTGCTCTTGGTTCTAGTAATCCTGGTTCTTTCAAGCCCTCTTTTCTTAACTCTTCCATTTCTTTCCTGAGCCTCTTGACGCTTGCCCATTTAACCTGGTCTTTCTGGTCATTCTTACCTTCCTCATCTGATTCCCTCAGCCTAGCTGGCTTCTTGTGTGCTCGCCCTCTTAGCCCTTGTCTTCCTAGTTTGGATCATCCTTTTTATCCTGGCCTGAGCCCTGTCTTCTTGACCCTTCTGGCACTGTACCTAATAGGCTGGGCCCTCTTGGTCCAGGTTCTTTTGGTTTCCTTGTTACAGCTGTTCTGATCCTCATGATATTCCTCATCCTAGTCCTGTAACCCGCATGTCCTGCTCTAATCTGCTCCATGTAGTACTTTGGCCCCAGTCCTATGGTCACGGTTCGTGGGCATTTCTAAGCCTGTTCCTCATCCTCTTGGTGCTGATCTTTCTAATCCTCCTTGCTCTGGTCCTGCTGCTTCTGGCTCTGGTCCTCCTGGTATTCTTGACACTGACACCCTCATCTTCCTTTCTTATTTTGTCCTATTGGCCAGATTCTTGCCTTCCTGGATCTGGTTCTGATCCTCCTGACCCTGGTCTTCCTGCTGCTTGTCTTTGTGCTTCTATGTAAACTTATCATGTTCTTCCTTTATCTGGTCCTCCTTGCCCTGGCTGCCCTGTTGCTTATCATCCTGGCAATCCTGCTCACATCTCTGTGGCCTGGACCTCTAGGTTGTTATCATCCTGGCCTTGATCCTCTTTTTCCTTCTCACCCTGTTCCTCCTATTTCTAGTACTAAGGTTCTGATCCTCTTTGCCCTGATGTTCCTGGTCCCCATAGTACTTTGTTTCCTGTCTCCTTGACCTCAGCTCCCTGGCAGTCCTTGCCAAGGTCATGCTATTCTTGTTTTTATTTTTCTTTGTCCTTCCTGAGATTCTGTGCTCATTGTCCCTGATCCGCTTGGTCATGTTCCTTATAGTTTGGGTTTTCCTGTGCCCAGTTCTCCTGGACCTGACCAATCTGCTATCCTAGTCTTGGTCTTCTTGGTCTTGGTCATCCTCGTCCTTCTTGTGCCTTTTATCTTAAGCTTTGCTTTTTGGCCATCATGACCCTTATTGGTTTCCCCCAGTCTTAACCCGTCTTGCCCTGTTCCTTTGTGGTCCTCTTGTCCTGGTCACCTTGTCCCAGTTCTCCTCACTGTCACCCTCCTAGCCTTGGTACTGCAGATCCTTCTCCAACTTGCTTTGTGGTGTTCTGGCACTTTCAGTCTGTTGTCCTGGGTCTCCTGATTTATGTTGTCTGGGTTCTCTTGGATCTGTTTCTGATCAATTTAGACCTACAAATACTGCAGTGCAGCCATTTATCCAGATCGTCTTGATCCAGATTATTCTTGTTAGGATCCTCCTGAGCCTGGTCATTTTAGTTATGTTCCTCCTGGCCATCACTGTTCATTCCACTTGGTCTTCCAGATTCTGGTTGGCTTTCTTCAATCAGATCCTCCTCACCCTGTTTCTGCTACTTGTACTGATTGCTCTGCCCCACTTGGTAATCCCATCCTTGGTCCCTTAGGTCCTGATCTTCATAAACCTCTTAGGCCTGTTTCTGGTCCACCTGCGAATGATCCGTTTAGTTTACCTAGTCTTCTTTCTCTGGTCTTCTAGGTGCAGTTGGTACTGTCCCCCATGGTCTTTCTAGTTCCTGTTCTGCTTATCATAGTATCCTGGACATACTGGCCATTGCCCTTTAGTCCTGATCCTTATAGTCCTTTTCAATCTGGTCCTGATACTCCTGACCCTCAACCTCCTGCTCCCCACCTGTATGGTTCTGCAATAACTTGTCCTGTCACAAATCATCCCAGCCTTTCCTAGGTCTGATCTGCTTTGGCCTCCTGTTCATGCTAGTCTAAGACGTTGCTGGCCCTGTACTTCCTGGTCCTGGTTTGACTGACCATCATTCTCATGTACTGTTCCCCCACATCCTTTGGATTCTGGTCTCCTGTGTCACAGGCTCCTGGATCCTTTCATCCTCTTCACCCTACTTCTCTTCTAGCAGTCTTCCTGGTCCTGGTCCCCTCTTTTATCCAGTCCCCTCATTTGACTGTCCCTGAACCTTCTGATCCTTGTTCCCCGGGTCCATGTAGCCCTGGTCTTTGTTCTGTTACTTCTTTGTCTGGTCTTTATGTATTGGGTATTCTTGTGCTAGTTCCACTGGCCTTGATTTCCCTAGCCCTCCTTGTTACCGGTTCTCTTGCAGCAACCTACTTCTGATAGTCCCCTTGGTCTCTTGCTTTTCCTATTCTACCTTATTCTTGGCCATCTAACCATGGTCTCCCTCTATCATGGTCCTCCTAGTAATAGTCCTCTTGTGTCTGGTTTTCCTCATTCCTTTGGCACTAGTCCTCCTAGTTCCCTTGATGTGGGTCACCCTGGTTCATGTAGATCTTGGCACCCTAGTCTAGGATCCCCTTGAGTCTGACACTCCTTTCTTGTTGTGGTGTTCCCAGTCCCAGTCCTTCTGCTTTTGGCCCCTTGGTCCTTCTTGATCTGATCTCACTGGTCTTGGTTTGCCTGTCTCTGGCCCATCTTTCCACTGATCTTCTGGCAATAGTCCTCTTTGGTCTGCCTACTTGTGTCTGCCACTCCTTGCCCTGGATGTCCTTGTCCCTATGGTCCTGGTCAGTGCGCACAAGCCCCTCATGACATTATCAATGCCTTAATCTTACTCTTCCGGGTGATCTGTATGAAAAAAGTATGTCCTTTCATAGGCAGCAGAGTGAACTGCTCCTGTGAATTACCCAGGTTCAATATTTAACTTCCTCCTACTTTCTCTTCCCTATTCCATAGAAACCCCCTTACAGTGTCTCAGTTTACCTCCAGCAATGCACTGCGCCCCCAAGCACCAATTGCATTCATTTCTCTCCATCTGGTGCCCAGATCTGTCTGCATTCTCTGTTTACTGCTGAATGTAAACTGTTGCTCTGTTGCAAGCTTTGAAATACTAAACAAGCAAAGTACTACATACGTATATGTCTAAAGCTAGCAAAAGGCTTTACATGAGAAGCCCGAAAAGAGCCAAGACCTCAAAAATCATCAAAAAAAGCATCAAAAGTGAATACAACTTTTAGGTAAAATGCTTTAAACCACACTCAGTTTTCTTTAAGACAGCCAAATATTCCTAGACGGCAAAGCAAAATATCTGTGTACCATACCATGAAGCTTCTGTTTGATTTCCGCATGTCTCTTTTGAATATTAAAATATCATTTAAGTTTTTATTACAAAATTGATTTAACACTTTTTTCATCAACCAATAGCTAAGCTTAATTCATGCACTTACCTTTTTACAAACTATTGTACATATGTATATGCACTTACTCAGTCCTGCCAAGTATCACTCATCAGGGGTCCACATCCTCACAATACAAAAATGCATTAGTTTTGCATTTCTAGCTCTCACCAGCGTGACAAGACACTGTAGGAGCTTGATAGCATGCAAAATAAATTAATGTAGCCAGCAATCTTCAGTCTACTACAGGCTCCTAGAGCAGCAATAAAGAGTTTTTTGCATGTTTAATTCACATAGGTGGTTGTCTCCACTGGCAGTCACATAAAAACCTGGGGCCACGCCCGGCTTTTCAGAAGGAGTGGGTGAAAAATGCTGCATCGCCAGGGGAGTTCACAGAGTTTTAGCCACTCCGCGTTACGCATGTAATGCGAAGTTCTGGCCAAATAGTGCACTCTGCTGCAGGGTGGAGTTTTTTCTCACATGTTGCTCAACTACAGTTAGTTGCCGAGTTAGAATTGGCATCCCCTAGCAAGATTTTTGGATGCTAGGAGGGCACCCAGCAAGATTTTTCCAGCATGGGGATCGCAGGCGATCACAACTGTTTGTGTTTGAAAAGCTGCCACTTGAGTAGAAAACCTATTGAGTGACAGCAAAACAAACACGAGC
Organism: Pleurodeles waltl; assembly: GCF_031143425.1. NCBI lineage: Eukaryota > Metazoa > Chordata > Amphibia > Caudata > Salamandridae > Pleurodeles > Pleurodeles waltl. Next base: position 576,869,863 of record NC_090443.1, on the reverse strand, counting down.
AGCAGTGGCATCTGACGCATTGTGTGGAGCTGTTCCCACTGATTTCTCAACATGCAACAAGCTTCTGGTGCTAAAAGTCAGTGAGGGCAGCAGTCACTTCTGATGTCCGTGGAATCTCAGAGAACTTTAGGTAACTCTGCGGCATTCTGCGGAGTGAAACTCTGCAAGTTCTACCCACCTCTACTTCTTAGGCTATTGGGATATTTGAGCATCACAAAAAATAACAACAGGCAGGCCGCGAACTCTGTTTCACATGAATCAGGTGCCTTCTGTTGTTGTCTGGGCCTGTAGTTGTTGATTGGCCCAGGTCGGCAGCTAATTGTTTTACCTCCTGCTGCACTAGCCAAAAGCATCATGTAGAGAGCTGACTGCAACAACAAGTACAAGATGCTTTCACCACTGGGGAATTTGTTTCCCTCTAGATCACCAAATCCCAGCCCTCCGGACACTTTGGGAGATGTGGAGTCACTTTTGACTTAAGAAAGACATCTTGTTAAAGTGCCCCACATGCCCTCCATTCAAGAGACCCACACCTTTGAGTGTACAAAGCTCTCTTTAGGTCCAGCAGATGTTACAGCCGCACATGTAGAAGAGCAGCCAGCCTCAGTCTTCCCAGACTCCACTGTTCACCACCCTGCCAGATCCAACAGCAGCACAGACAGGCAACCTCCTGAACACCAGAGCAGTCAAGTAACTTGGAGCACTGATGACAACTGTCAAAATATTGATATGAAGGAAAATGGTATGTTTACAGGTGTGCACTAGGGAAGAAGATGGGTGCAGTGAAGGAAGGAAACACAAGAAGGGGAAGGAGTCAATGATGTGTGAGCGATACAGCTGGGAGATTTCACAAAGATGTGAGAAGATAGAGGGGGTGAAATAGTAATCATTGAGAGATAGCAGAGGAAAGTGGTGTGAGGAGAGAACCTGATTGATTAAGACACTCAAAGAACCCTTTCCCCAGACTTCAGTAACCCACAGAGACGTACCTAAACTCTAGTAATTGCTTTGTTTTTCTCCTGAGAAAGTGTAACTCAAAGTGCCAAACATTTGGCAGCAGAATGTCACTTATACATGTAGGAATGCCACTCATATGCATAGAAATATCACACATAAACAACTTGAAAACTTGACAGCTATGCTTACTTTCAAATGTTTCACACATTGTCTCCCCTTTGCAAGATTGACACCACACCACCATTGATTGGAGTCCCTGTTTTCTTTATTATGGCCAACTAAATAAAGAACTTGTTCACAATATTCATCTGGCAGCTGGTCAAATCGTTCATCATCTCTAATATTTTGTCTATGGCCAGCTAAACAGCAGAGATTAGGTACTACTTTGCTGGCCCCTGGGTAAATAACAGAGATTTTGTACTATGTGGCCGGCAGCTAGATAAGTAGCCACTTTCCAGTTTCTTACACTATCTCTATGAAATATTTTACTCCTGGGTGGAGGTTGATCTTATAGATCCAAATACTAGGCACTTTCATAGCTAGAACGCTTCCACTCTTCCTGCTTAATATGAACTTTATTCACAGTTAAAAATCATAATAGGATACTGGGAACATCAAACTTGATTAGGTTTACATTTTCTACATCCAGTACAGAACATTAGAATGAGCCCTTAGAGAATACAGAAGCTGCCGGATCCATGTTGGCTGGTTACACTCTGCATTCAGATGTAAGAAATCTAACTGCTGCAGAATTAAGGCACTTACTAAATGAATCAGTTACACTATATGATCAACTTCAACAGTGTGTTCTAGACTGCAGGGACTTGTGTTTTGGCTCTAGCTGGTTCACAACCACATGCTCCAGTGCAGACAATGATTCCAGAGACTATCACTATAAAGTGCTCACAAAGTGAGATATGATTCCATTTTGGATGGCTTGCAAAGTCAATCATTTATATAAGCGGTCTATCCTCAGTCCACACTCCAAGACATGCAGAGAATGTTGACTACATATATTCCACGTGGTATGATACAAAACATGGAAGATTGTACTACACAGGGGACAGTATTTGAGGGTAGTGTCTGTATATGCATTGTTCACCGTCTTTTATTGTGTTACTGGAGATATTAAAATAAACACAAAACTAGCATGGAGCTGCTCCATAGTATGTTTTAGGGATGACATTGATTGGAAATTTGAAAACCTTTTCTTCAGTAGTTCTTAGCAATAGTCAAGGGCAAAATGCAGTTGTGCCAATGTACCAGCCCTTGTCTGTGGTTCAAGCTCAAGATAGTGAACGTGAGCTTCCTAAACCTATTTTGGATTATGGACCTCTGTAGGTTGAGATACCTTAGGTATTCATGCCTGAAAACCACAACTCAAAATGAAAAATTAGTTTAAGAGTTTTAGTAAAGTAAAATCACCAGAAACTAACAAAAAACAGAAAGCTAGATAGAAAACTAAGAATGGAACTCCTTCACAGTAGGAGTCAGGTAGGAGAAAATTTGAAGGATAATGAAAAAACACAAAAGTCAGATCAGTATACTAACAGTTGTCCATCCCCTTCCTTGCAGGGTGACTGTAGAAGAACATAAAGGAGCTAAATACTGAAGGAAAGACAAGTATGTCAGTCAAAAAGTGAAAGTGAGCCAGCGTGCAAGGGTGAGGGTAGTGTGACGAAAGAGAAGAAAGGTTTGGATTCAAAAGCTTGTTATAAGTAAAAGAAAGTAGCCTGAGAGACAACAAAAAGCATGCTTCAGAAACTGTAAATACTTCTAGAGAACAGGACTTGGGCTTCTGGACAGCATAGTAGAATGAACTATAGTTTGTCAGACTCTCAAAGAGCATCTGGTGGTGACTCCAGCTGAAATACATAACAGGTTGAAACACTGGATGGACATGTAATCTCTGCTTTTGAGATTTGTGATGTGGATATACAAATTGAAGGGGACATAATGTGCAAAATATAAGCAATATATTTCTCTCATTTATCCTATGCATATGATATTCTCACAGAGGATGACTGACCTTCATCTTTTATAAGTGATCCACCTCATGAAGAAGGAATTCATGGAAAAATATATGTGTGAGTGGGCTTTGAAATAGGCTCTAGCACTGTAAAAATTCAAGCAGTGTGAAAGTACCCTATCATTAAACTGTGACTACTCTCCTTTTCCCAGTGTTTAATCTAGACAATTCATATAGAACCATTTTAGATTATAGAAATTTAAATGCACACATACACATGGTGCAAAATGCTCACTGTACCGGAAAGATAACAATCTTAGTTAGCAAAAAACACAAAATGATGTTTAGTATCTCAAACGTGTACTTTAATCTGAAACATTGTGCCTAAAGGAATTCAGGAATTGAAAACGTAAACTGATAAAAACAAACATCTTTGGGGAAAGAAAGTGTTTCTTCAGGACAGGCTTCTTTTGATCCATGTACAGAAAAATGCAAAAACTGTGGTTAAAAATGTGTTTTTTTATACAACTCTGCTTAATCCTGAAAGGTGGGAAGGTGAGGTTTCTAGCATAGGAAACCTTTCATGGATGTCATGTTTACATAAAAACATATGCTTTCTTGCCCAGAAGTGTTTTCCCATTTTTGTAAACAAACAATTAGCTTTTTTTGGGTTATTTTCTGAGTTCCTACTTGAGGATTCCACAACCTTTACATACATTTAGCATCCACAGGATGTTTGCAAAAAGGGCAGACATTTGAATTGGATGCCTTTTGTGGAAAAAAGTTCTAAAGACCAAAGTGCTTCACATAACTAAAAAGTGTTCAGCTCTTGAGGTGGAAAAGCCTCAGCAGCTAAAGAGTTAGCTTGAAAGGAACCAAGAAGATATCTGCTCATTTAGAGTTAAGGGTAAAGGGAGACCTGAGGAAGGGAAGCATTTTGTTCCTTAGGCGATCTGGTCCCAAAACCAGTTTGGTGTCATTGAAGAGGATTGGCCAGCTCATTTCCCTAAACACACTCCCAGATGCCACACAAGCTTTTTTGAGGGGCAGAAAGATTCTGCTGTGGTGGATATTCCCAGAATAGTGCATTGTGGAAAGTTTGCAATAAGGCAAACACGGTTTGCTGCACAATTGGAAAGGGTTACCTCTGGGCAATTTCTTTATTGGCTATAGAGTGTCCATGAGCCATCCCCACCCACTGGCTAGTGAACTCTACAAATGTCTGTAGAAGTGGACTGGACCTGCTGTTTCAGATGTGTGGAGAACTGAAAGGCAAGGCCTGCTCCCACTGATACCCAGAACTAAGAATTTGACTCAGGGGTCTGTTGGCTGAATTCTTGTTTGGCTACAGGGATGTAAGACACTGCAAGAGACTTCTTTCTTGAAGTGCCTAGTTGACCAGTAGCAACTAGATCTGATGAGGACCCTGTTAAGGCCTTTGCTTTGGTGAGTCCTGGCCCCTTGGTGCTTTCCCAGAAGTCATGGAGCCTCAGAAGTAGCCATGAGTGGCTGCTCTAGAACCTCTGAAATGTTGATACTTAGAAAATGTTTGTACTGTGAAGTCCTCCGGAATGTAAGCCGGACCTCATGCAAAGGTGTTTCATTTCTAAGAGACTTCATCGGACTTCAGCAGGACGTCATCCAGTGGCTATCCAGCTCTGAGAGAATGTTTGGTGGATATAGCCTACAACCTTGTCCTACTGAAGAATTTCAAACCATATCCCAGAATACATTTTTGACCTGAAAAAACTTGCTTTGTGTATCCAACCCACCCCACATTGTAGTTGGTTTGAAATTGCACTTAGGTGACCTGTCAACCGTGAACAGTAACTACTTTTTTAATCTTGGGTTTTTTGCATTAAACCTTTTAAATTCATATCCCTCATTCCCCTTATTGGATTTTTGTCCTTTTGGTGAAATTTTTCTAACTATTCTTATTTTATTTTTTTGTTTTACAAATTGGTTGTGCAGATTGTGTGTATTGTGTTTTGACTTTTTTACTGTTTTGTTACTGCTAAATATTTTACACACTTTTTTTTAGGTTAAGCCTGTCTGCTCTGTGCCATAGCTACTAAGGGTTTGGGACGAGGTTTAAATTATTGAAACTGTGCTTTACCATGACCATTTTGTTGTCTAATTCCTTATGGGGGACTTACATCTACCAGAATTAATAACCCACTCTCTTACAGTCATTCTGACCAATCAGTAAGACCAACAAGCTGTGTTTGGAACGTTCTTGAGTTCCCGTCTCTTCAGATATTGCCCCTAGATTGGTTCACTTATTTTTCCTGGTAAGACTGGAGCCTCTGGAGGGGAGTATACTGTTGCAGCCAGGGCATCTCAGCCGTCTGGGTATTCGAGATCAGCAGTACCTTGCATGGCTCTGCAGTTCCAGGGAGTCATAAAACACTGCAAGAAGCCTGCATCTGTGGTGTATGAGTCTCACTCACCTAGGGCTGCTTACTTCATGCTCCTTGTCTACTGTTTGCTTTCCTCACCCATCCAGCTCCAAAATGGCAATGTTTCCAGCTGTCATTTAAAGCTATTCCACATCTATTCCAGATCAGGTTTTCATTCTCTTTTCGTTTCCTTTTCCATCATGATTTTCTCTGCCTCTTCTTCTCCCTGATTTCCCCAATCCATTATGTTTCCTGTCATGTGATGTTTGATGTTGTTTCCTTTAGCTGTTTGTTTGCTACATAAGGAGTTTAATCAGGTTGGAGGTGCGCCACAACAAAGCTGTGTTCCTTCAGTTGTTTATTCGCTCCCTCCACTTGCTGATCGTGGTCCACAAGAATTCCATTGTCAGGATACTGATCCCTAGTTTTCTTCAGTCCTTTGAAGTCTTCAACTAAGAAGGAGGTTTGTTCCTCCTGAGAAGGTGACAGCATCTCAGGGACATTTGCCTCGCATATATTTGAGTGTGTGGTGACATTGTAGCTTCAGGAAATGGTCATCCTTACCTCAGGCAGAAAAATACTTGGATTGCAGGGAAGTGTCCTGGTCAAAATAGAAAATCAGATGCTGCTGTTGTTTGTCTGTATCACCATAATAGGAGACATATTTGCTGATTAGTTACTTTTGGGATTATTTTAGTTCTTTGTATGATGCTGCATATTCAAATTTGGCATAAGGCATTTTGTTTGGCATTTTCATTTATCAGTGTGTATAACACATATGCCCACATAGTCATTAGAATTGTTGCTCTATTGTTCTGGGGATGATGTGATCTTTACATTTTCTGCTTATACTTTCATTCTCATATATTCATGCATCTGAGTGGCTATTTTTTCATTCTTGCATTTGGTATAGATAGAACATTCATAACATACAATAGTGGCTTCATTACATTTTGATAGTACATCAATCATTCATGTATATGTTTTCATATGATTAACAATAGGTGATAGAGTTTATTATGCTAATTCTTGCATTTTACCTCATTTATCACAAGACCTTTCTTTTTAAAATAAAACCAAGCATAAGCATGTATAGGTAGAGAGGAAAATTCATTTTACTTCCTGAGAGATTGATTTGTGCGAGCTGAGCTACAAACATCAATAGCAAAAGCCATTAGAACTAGCACTATCTCATCAGCTCAGAAACACCACAACTGAGAAGTAGAGGGACCCTCTCAAAGTACAGAACAACAGGCTTGGTATTTGGGCTAGAGAACAACTCAAATTCAGATGGGCATTTATTGTGCTAAAATAGCTTAGTTAGCAAATAGAAGGCAGAGGGTGGCTGACAAAGACTGGTTCCATCTCTTAATACAATAAAGTACTGAAATACCACTACAATGTTTCAATTCATGTGGCTCACATTCTAATTTTGTGCATACTTTGTATAGTTACTTCTATGCACATTATCTACACTAGGTTAGGACATTAGTTTTAATAACGTATTTACAATACTAAGGGCCATATTTATACTCCGGTTGCGCCGAATGTGCGTCAAAAATTTTGACGCACATTCAGCGCAAACGATGCCCCATATTTATACCCTGACGCCCGATGCGGCGCACAAGGGGAATGGCGCTATGTGCGTGAGTTTTTGGAAGCGGCACCCCGCCCTGCGTTAATGACATGCAGGGTAGGCGTTCCCGTCCAAAAACCCACGCATACAGCGGTGCGTCGTATTTATGCTTCCGGGCAAAAATGTCTCCCGGGCCGTAGGCGGCGCAAAAAAATGACGCAAAGCACGAATAGCGTTAAATTTTAACGCCTGGGTCAGGGCAGGCGTTAAAATGGGGCAAACACACCTGTACTTAAGCAGAACACACAGAACAAACAACAGAGCAGCAGAGCAGCAACAGGGAGCTATGGAGGTGCTTTTTCTTCAACGTGCACGTAGACGCAGAGCCCTGCAGCAACAACAGCAGCTACAACAACAACAGCAGGGACCCCAAAGACAGCGCAGAAGGCAGGACAGGATATTCCGCCCAAGAACAACCCTGCATGGCCTCAGGGAACGGGACATCATCCAGAGGTACCGGTTGAACTGGCAGGCCATTCAGCAGCTGCTGGCAAATATCGAACAACAGTTGGCCCCCACTTTAGTGACACCCCGCACTATCCCAACTGAAACAAAGCTGCTTGCCGTACTACACCTGCTGGCAAGTGGCTCCTTTCAGACAACTGGTGCCCTGGTTGGTGGAATATCCCAACCATCATTCTCTGCATTCCTGCCTAAAGTCCTGGATGCCATCATTCGCCTGACACCCCGCCATATCTGCTTCCCTAACACACTGCAGAAGCAGCAGGAAATTAAACAGGGGTTCTATGCCATCAGTGGCTTCCCGCACGTCCTTGGTGCAATGGACTGCACACACGTACGCCTTGTGCCACCTGCTGATTCAGAACACCTCTACCGCAACAGGAAGCACACACATTCAATCAACGTGCAGGCCATAGTCGATCACCAAGGACTGATCACCAACATCGTGGCCAAATATCCTGGGAGTGTACATGACGCATTCATCTTCCGTCACTCCACCATCAACCAACACTTCCAGGATGGACGCTATGGCAATGGACTACTTGTTGGTAAGGACAAAAAACAAACCCATACACACACCGCACACAAACCCTCTAGGACAAACAACACATACACCACAATAGCAACACCTAGCCAGGAACACACTGAGGTACTCACATCACTAGCCATGTGTCAGAAGTCAACATTTAACCTGTCACACATTGGAATTTAATCCACAGCCTAATGTGAAGACATCAATGAGTGTGGTTGGCCAAATGTCACTTTACAGATTGGAAGTCTCAAAATAACCTGTACACTAATACAATGCATAAGTCAAAAGGTATGGGATGGCCTGGGCTCATACACATGAAGGTGTCAAATACACTTTCACGTTTTAACTCGGCATGGAACTAACATCACACCCCCAGTGAGGACACACAGACAACTGTATCACTAGTCACAATGCTAGGGAGGGAACACTCTACTGCAACAACAAAAACAGTCCTTCTGACAAACGGTTAGCCAACAAACACTTGCTCAGCCAAGGGAAAATATATCAAAGCAAAGTTTTCAATAACAACCATAGGTTGGAACATTAGTACACAAAAGAGTCACAGACAACACAAGACAACTACAGCCATCAAAGATCCGTACAACACTGCCTCCTACATCTAATTCAATCCATTCTCTTTCTCTTTCAGCTGATCAGGGGTATGGCATCCAGCCTTGGGTGATGACACCATTCGGGAACCCAATCACTGCTGCAGAGCGGGCATACAATGACGCCCACAAGAGGACCCGCAGCATTGTGGAGAGGACCTTTGGGATCCTAAAGTCTAGGTTCCGCTGCCTTGACATCACTGGCCGGAGCCTACTCTATTCCCCAGAGATGGTGTGCAAAATCATCCTCACTTGTGCCATATTGCACAATATATGTGTCCAGAGGAACATTCCCCTCCTTGAACTGGACCCAGGCATGCCTGAGGATGACGAAGAGGAGGATGCTGGGCCGCAACAGGAGGGGGGACAACCCAACACGGCAGCAGGACAGCGTAGGCGCCAGCAGCTTGTAAATAATTTTTTTGCTTAATGTATAATAATCACCTGTATTACACTATTGTAAATAAACACAGATATCAAACACCACATCATGCTTTGGTCCATGCATTACTGAGCACCTTTACTTATAAAATGCTGACGAAGAATGTGGTCTCCTTGACCAACAATGCCATAACAATCATCACAACAAAAAAGAACATTTCAATTGTATGCACAGAGGGTAGGATGTGACATGATACATTGCCATACACAGAGGCCCACATGAGTACAAATGTGGCAAATCCACATGCTACATCAAAACACCTGAGACAGTCTTGCACCCAGACAAAAAAAGTAGATCATGTGAAAGTCACATCACATGTGGTCAGAGACAGGGTGGGACCATCCATGTGTACGTCACCATGTCATCAATGGCTTCTCTCCAGTGGGTGATATGAGCAAAACACAATTGGGACAACATTAGCTGCCACTAACTCAGGAGGAGACCTGGATGTCACAGTGACAACATACACCCAGACAGGTGATAGTGGATCCACATACCAACACACATGTACACATATGTCATACAATCAACCAAATTATTGAAAGTAGACCATCACAGTCGGGTCCCAGTTTGAACCTAGCAGGAAGAATGTGACATGCCACTTAACCAGTTAATGCAGAAAGGGACACAGACACCCACTAAAGAATATTCCCCAGAACATCAGGAACGCTCAGAGTCTTCCAAACATAGTCATTGGGAAATGGTAGGCATGTCAGCTCAAAATCATCATTACTGCAAACTTCTAATGGGCTAATGAGATGAATGAATGGTCAACAGTCATACATACCATATGGCCTTACATTAGCCTGCTGCTGCAGGTTTCCCATAAAATATTAAGCCAAGCCATGGATACTGTAACTAATCAGGATGGTCAAATCCTAGGGTGCTGGGGGCCTAAGTCCACTTCTACGGTCCCACAAACATACACAAATCCTGTACTTGTGAGCCAAACACATGCATAAGGTACATGTGTGGCCTACATGTCAAGAGTAGAACACAAAGCACAAACACAAAATGAGGCTAGGACATGGTTAGCCCCATAATAACTGTAAGTGACCATTGCACTCCCTGTTAGGACTCCAGATAAAAGCATCACCATCATAAGTGTGGACCAAATTTGGAGAAGGAATACATCATGGTATCCCATCCATCATTTCCAAACAGCCATCAGCAATTGCCACAAATATGTTGACAAATATGGAAAAGACATTATGTAACGTATCCACACCATTACTGTGTGAATGCCTGCCATACATACAACAATGGACATGTGGCATATCCAAACACAAATGTGTATCACATTGCCCCGTTTGACCCTGACAAATCACCTTCCCCAAGTTAAAAACATGAAGACGTAACAAAAAGATTTGATCATAATTCTACGCATACAGCATGGGTGTCATATTTTGGTCACGTACATGAGTGCACAGAATGCAGAGTCAAATCTGAATGTATACAAAAATTTCACAGATTTAGACAGCAAAATATAAGTTACATCATATTTCAGATTTGACTCAGCAGCATGTGCATTCCTGTACGTTTCAAAAATATGACGCCCATCATGTATGCGTCGGAAAAAATGACGCAACATGCACATATTTTCGGACATCTCGTACAGTAAATGAATATTAATATTCATATCATATTTTTTCACTCAGCAGCATTAGCACTCCTGTAGGTAGATAAAATATGACGCCCATCATGTATGCGTCGGAAAAAATGACGCAACATGCACATATTTTCGGACATCTCGTACAGTAAATGAATATTAATATTCATATCATATTTTTTCACTCAGCAGCATTAGCACTCCTGTAGGTGGATAAAATATGACGCCCATCATGTATGCGTCGGAAAAAATGACGCAACATGCACATATTTTTGGACATCTCGTACAGTAAATAAATATTAATATTCATATCATATTTTTACACTCAGCAGCATGTGCAATATTATGCGTCATAAAAAATGACGCGAAATTATGTATGCGTGAAAATACGACGCAAACCGCGATTAAAAAACGGCGGCCATTTTATGCAGGAAGTGATGTAATAGGATATCCTGTTTGCCAAATCTGTATTGGAAGTTGACTTTCACTTTCACTTTTCAGTCTCAGATTTTTCTAGACTGTGTGGTTCAGTGAAGAGTGTTCTCCTGTGAATTACTGCTTTGTTGTCCTGTGTAGCTTGTCTTTTGTACTTTGTTCAGTCTAATATTGTTGTGTATCATTGTCTCAGTCTGTTAAGTCTAGTTTTGTCCATTCCTGTATTTGTTTGTATTGTCTGTGGGAGTCTGTTGTGGCTAGGGTAGTTATTGGGGTTAGTTGGGCTATTTTCTCCTTTTCTTAACTTCACACCTCTACCTTTCCCCATTTCCTACTTTATTTTTTCTGTTAGTCATCAGTCATAATGTCAGGGAGGCCTCGCCTGTCCAGGATGGGCGAAGATGAATTGGGGGGATTTATCTGGCTAGTGTGCCATTTCCTCCCGCTGATGCTGGAGGCTGGGGGCCGTGTGATACAGGGGTATCACACGGAGGCCCGGAAAATTCGCTGGGAGAAGGTGCGCCATCACATGGTCCGGGTCCATGGGACCATGCGGAATGTCCATCAGTTGAAACACCGCTGGGCCGATCTGATCACGAGGGAACAGGACCTGCTGGACCACCTGGGAGTCAGGATTGGTGGCCCTGTTGGTGAGTAGCAATCAATTACATGGACATGATAGTAATCTGTGTGTGAACATGTGATGAATGTTACCCAATCTGCTAGATAAGGAGCTGCCTATGTGTAATGCTAGGGAAACCTAGGCCCTTGTCAATATATATTGATATCCCCAAATTGGCTACACTTTTTCTCCCTCAAACAGCAGAAACTTAATACATATATCTGTATTTGGCAGGTGTGGCCCATCTCTGCGTGATGCAATGATGCAAATGCTGCCTTACTAATGTTTACATATGTGCCCTAATGTGTACGTGTTGCACAATGTGTATGAAGACCTATGCTAGCAGTCAGATGGCTCAGTTGTTCTACACATACCAGATGGCTGTAGCTGTATGTAATGTAGTGTAGCATTTGTGTCAGACAAGCAACACGTTAATGGCTCTATTTGTACTCTACATGTCATAATGGGCAATGAGTAAGTCATGTCGAAACAACATACCTACATATGTAGACCCCATCGCTCGAAATCTGATTTGAATCCCATGATGATGATATACATGTGTGTTTTATACACGTCACATGAAGTCAGATATGTTTTCCACAGATATGTCACATGTGTGTGTGGTTGCTGTGTGTTGAACATGTCCACATAGGCTGTTTGACTGTGAGTGGTCATGCAGTCCTCATGGAACAAGTGTCTGGATGTCTCTCTGGAATGCACATGCTGAGATGTTTGGATAACAATATTGGCGGGGCATAATTATTGTGAGTAAACTTGGACGACACCTGACTGTCCTGGCCACTGCATGTGTGTAGTAGGGTGTGTAACTGTAGCAGGAGAATCATCCAATGTTAATGTTGAATACAAACTCATCCATGCAGTATGAGCATGTGTGAAAGTGTATCATTACCATGTCATATTCTCACAGTGTCATTGTAACAGAATTATTTTGTCAGTCCACCCAGTCTGAGTACATTCTTCCTGTCATGCTTTACAGGTGGACCAGAGCCTTACACCGTGGGAGAGGTGGCACACTTCGACGACCCCGATACCTACAGTGAGTGTTGCCTGAGTGCTATTTGATATATTTATTTGCCAATGACGCAAAATGGACTACTGTGTGTTCAAGAGAAATCATGATGTGATGCGCTGGCCGTTCATTGCCATTGTCGTGTTAGTGTGATATCAAATTGGACTTATGTTTCTGTTAAGCAACACCTAGCCATCTCTGAGATTGAGGGGCTGTAGGACATTACAGTTGGGCCGCAATGGGGAATGGGATGAGTTACTTAGAATACACTGGTCAAAGTAAGACTTGGTCGGGGACTTGACATGAACTGAGTCTGCATATCAGACTGACATTCTCCCATATAGCTTAGGCACATGGCTGTGATGAAAAGTGCATCTTCCTAGTTGAGGATGGACTGTGCACACTGTAGGTTGGATCTTCCGGGGGCATGTACTTACACAAGCTGAACTAGGAGTGTGTGTGACTTGAGTGCAATGGCCTATGTGTTCTGTTGAATCATGAGAATGGGTGTTCCACCTCCTCTGTGTGTGTAGTAAAACATGCCTCACTGATAGTATGTCATGTTGGCAAAAGTCATATCATTGTGACATGTGTGGTCCATGGATGTCACAATGTTTGCCTAAGTCCAACGTGTTGCTAGCCATTCATAGGTCTTGTGTGTGAAGGCACATACTTGGTGAACGTTCAATACACTCCTGGGTGTGCATTTCACATGGGATTGGTGGTTGTTCTTCCCACACCACCCTCAACGACTGGGATGTTAATGTGAAACAGGCTACCTTGGACTGTAGCAACCAGTATCTCACACTTACTTGACACCTTTTGTGTCGTGAGTCAGAACCTAGGGCAGATGTGCCAAACTGTGTACAAGTTGATAAACTCATAATTATTGTGTGTGAGTTGCAAACATCTGTTTCCTATTCCGAAATGTATTAGGTGATCATGAAAATATATGGGAGATTTTATTCCTAATCCTAAATATGAAGGCTTTTTCCAGTCCTATTTGCAACTGACAGTGGTATGCAAGTCCATTTGCAATGGAGTTTGTGGTTGCTAAGTGAGTCGCAGTTATCATCCACTTTAAGTGGATGGTAACCCACTTGCTAGCAGTAAGGGGTCCCCATTGTAACCCATCACCTTTCCGAGTGTACCAAAATAATCCTGTACAAAACAGGCAGTGGTCCTTGGGACCACTGCGGCCCGTATTTATAATTTTTTTGCACCACATTTGCCCAGCTTTTTGACGCCAAAACGGCGCAAACTTACAAATTACAATTGGAATTTGCAAGTTTGCGCGGCTTTTGCGTCAACAAGTGACGCAAATGCGGCGCAACAACAAATATAAATACGGGCCTAAGTGCCTTAAATTATTCAATATTGAAATTGTCGTAATTTATTTCTAAGTGCTGCTCATTTCCCGTTGAGGTAAACGGCCTACACTTGGGGAACATGTTCTGCGTTATTTCCAAGCGGTCACGGACATGGAGGTCTGCTGTTCCCAGCAGGCCTCCATCCCCGTGAGTGCCCATAGTTGCAAAGGTGGAGCAACTTGCAACCCACATCATTGATGTAAATGAGGTGGCTCTTAGCAACCCCATAGCAACTCACAGACGGTGTCAGATACCCCATTCTGCATTGCAGATTGTTCGTCCCATTTCCCATCTTCCTACATCTGGTCCCTAGTGTAGACATTGGGTTATAGCCCATTGGTTCAATCTTAGCACACAACCAATTCCAGATGGCTTAGAGTGAGGAGTGTGATAGTTATCACATATAGTGACATATGTAGTGAAGTAAGTATGCGGAAGAGGTGCAGCCATGATGTACAAAACCGTAGGGATGATTAGGATGAGTAGTGTAGGGTGATGTCATCCATCATGTAGAGACCTGGATATTCTAGGTGTGATATGCCCTTATGTATGCATGCTTCACATGTACTTCCTCTGAGCCCTTCTGTGAACTATGTTGTGACAATTGCTGCAACCTATACATTTCTAGTAATGTACAAATAACCCATTGTGCTATCCCACCCAATGCAAAGCCAAAGGTAAATATCTGCCTTTTCTCTTCACAGCTGCTAACATGAGGGCGGCCGATCGCATCCATTTTGAGCGGCGTGCCATCCGTTACAGGCACATCCTGCAGGTGCAGTCTGGGTATCGGCGGATGGGCCGCAGGTATCACTCCGAAAGGGCCTCCGGGGCGTGGTGGGCCACACCACAGCCTCCAACAAGTGTGCCACCTACAGCCACCAACGACACAGCCACCAGGTCTGGCCCAGTGGTCCCATCTACTTCGGCTGCCATGGACCCGCCGCATGCAGCACGACCTGGACCCAGCCGTGTGCTGGCAGCAGGACAGTCACATGTCCCACCAACAGCTGCCACTAGCTCGACCTCTGCTGGCACACAAACCCTCCCCACAGACCCTCCCGTGGACCCTGCAGCCTTCCAGGCATTGTCCCAGAAAGTGGACAAACTTTTGAGGAAGGTGGACAACCTGACTGATGACATGAACTATGTAAAGACCCGGGTCCGCGACATCAGGCGCACACTAAGGAGTGCAAACGTCTAGTTCGTTTGCCCTCTTAAACTTTTATCCCTCCCCTCTCACCTCTTTCCTTTTTTTCTCCTGTTAGTTGGGCTTTGGGGATTAGTATTAGGATTAGGATAGGTATGTAGCTTAGTTAGTGTTAGGGAAGAGGGTGGGGGGTCCTTGTTATTTTTCTCAAATATTTGTGTGTGGGTGGGTGGGTGGGGGGCAATGTTGGGATTCATGTTTAATAAAACAAAAAAACAAAAAAAATGTAAAACAAAAAAAAAAAAAAATTATCTGCTTGTTTAGGATAGTGTAGTATGTGTGTAGGTTAGTATGTTTTGTCCTGCATGTGTCCTGTCTCATAATGGTGGGTGGGGGGTTGATGTTTAGATCGTTTCGTTACATGTGTAGAGTAAGTTTAGCTTAGGTTAGATAGGGACAGTTGTGGGTTATTAGTAGTCAGGTTAGATTAGTGTAGGTGTACCTTTCCCTTAGTTGCCTCTTGTAGTACTAGATATAAATAAATATTTTGTTAACCCTTTACTTGATGCGTTAGGTGCTACTTTATCATGGCCTTGACATCCATGTTGCAGAATGATTTAGTGTGACATTTGTGTCCTATGCTCAGCATCCCCTGGGAATGGATGTTTAACATCCCATCTACCCGTGTGCTCACTTGTTAAGTATCCTCAAATTGGGAGACTCCCCATTGGTAGTGTGCATTGTACACCAAGCTTTTGTTATGATATGTGTCCAACTTCACAAAGAGTGCTTCATTACATGTCAATGTGGGTTAATTGTTAGGTCGGACAGCAGTGTGAAGCTCAGGGAGATCTTTGTAGATGAGGAGTTGTTCACACTCATGTATTGCTGCTTTCATTGCTGAGCTACATCATGTGTGTACTGAAGCAGCATGAATTTCCTTCATGGAAGCCTACTCTGTAAGGGAAGTTAATGCAGTGTGATTTGTACACGATTCATTACATTAAGCGGCATCCATTCTTATTTAAGTCTTGCATGGAGCCTACATTTCCCAGACACCATTTGCTCTCTGGAATAGCGATAGATGGTGCATCATTCTGACCAACACAGCATGATTGTGTGTGCTTAGTTCCTTCCTCAGTTATTTCCCTCAGTATGGTAGGGCTATGATGCAATCCTGGCCAATGCACAGATGGATCTGAATATATGACATCAGGACAGTAGTATAGAGATTCAACAGGGTTGCCACACAGCCACTTTGGAGTTAGGTACTGCACAGTTGAAGTGTGAAATGACACAGAGACACAATAGGTGAGCAAGTGCGATTTATTTACAGGTGTTGTAGTGCAAATTGTCCATTCAACATTTTGGCAGAGTCCGTTCTGGGGCATCATTTCTTGGTGAGCCTATAGAAGGTGTCAGTGCAGAGGGACAGGATTACCAAATTGTAGGAGAGAGACATTCACTGGCAATGTGGACAAGTCAAACAGTGGATTGCCAAACAGTCATTGAGTGTAGGTGTTCAGAAACTGGGCTTTGACTAAACGCAGGACCTTGGTCAGAGTAGGCCATGGTGCAGGGACTAGGGCTTCCGGGTACTCCTCCGTGTGAAGGTTATCTGTTCCACGTCTTCTTCTTCTGATGTGTGTGTTGCCTCCTCTGTCCTTGTTGTTGTTGGTTGTGAAGGGGCAACACACACCTCAGTGTTAGAAGACATGGAGGCAGACATCCCGGGGGCTAGTCCCTGTGGACTTAGGAAGGGCAATACTGCAGCAAGGAGGGCCTGCTGGTTTCTCAGAATGGCAGCCACATCCCGATGGTAGGCAGCCAGGTCAGCCCTGAGGGGTTCGATGTTGCATTCGTGCACCCGTTGACTGGCTTGCATTCTTAGTTGTTCCGTCAACTGGATGACAGCTGTGGCGATTTGCTTTTGAGTTTCTACAAGTTCCTGCATGTGCGATGTTAGTGCTTGCATCACAGCTGTCTGATCAGCAGGAGGGATCATGCACGAACGCACCCTCTCAAGGCTGGCTGCCATAGTTTGCATCCCCACCCGCACCTCCTTGGCCAGCTCCCGCTGGACCCCAACGACGGTTCTTTCAAAGCTGGTTCCAGTGTCGTCGGAGTCCTCAGCTGTGTTGGAGCTGGCAGGTATTACATTTGGGGTGGCAGGTGGGTCTACTGGGGTGGCTGCTTCTTCTGGGCTCCTCCTTGGGACTGAAGGTGGGGTTTGGAGGCTTCCTAAGACCATGTTGAGGGTTTGTGGGGAGAGGTTGATGGGGTCGTCATCGATGTCATCAGGGAAATCAGGGTCAGGCATATCGGCAGGAGATCCATGTTCCTCTGCAATGAAACAGGGTACAATTAGTGTGTCTGTGTTGTAACAAGTTTGCAAACAGTTACAGGCGTTTGGATGCCTTATCTTTGGTGTCTGTTTTTTTCTGGGTATCTGCTGTCCTTCATATGGGCATTGTTGTAGGCCTATGGCCCACCTGTGTGTCACATGTGTGATGTGGAGCTACCAGACTTGTCTGCCTAATTGCCGCTAGGTGTTGCTTTGTAACATTTTGTGAATAGGCATCTTTGTGTCCTACTAGTCCCTCCGTGATTAACTATTCTTATGTAGAGACATTTTCGAGGGTGTGTTCTCATTATCCGACCTGAGCAGGCTTGCTTACGAGGCAGCAGGATAGCTAATGGTGTGATGGACTGAGTCTGACCCACTTTTAATTGACTCTGTCACCCTGATTCTTTCATTTTGCTCTAGCTAACTAGCATTGGCTCATGTCTCCCACAGCAAAGGAATGATTATACATCCGAGCGCATGACGTCTTTGGAACTTTTCAGGGAAGTTGTGGTCACTCAGATCCAAACATCTTCACTCTTTTCCAGTATGAACTCATACACAAAAGTCAAAGACAGTATTTGTTTCATATGATGATCTCTTTGAACAACTGACTTGTCTATATTTAGGTGTGAGCCACAATAACCCAAATACTTCAACATGGTAGACTTGAAATAGTCAGCAGGAGAGTAAGACATTGGTCGAAAGCTATCATGGTGCCTAACAGTTTGTACTCTCCCTCTGCTTGTTCTATTTATAGCACAGCATGTTAAGCTTCTAGCCTGCCTGTCTGAATCACTGGGGAGACTTCATCCGTCATATCTGAGCAATGGCCTGTGATCTGGTTTTGCATCTGCAGCAAGGCAGGCAGCGTCTGGTGTTTCTCTGTTTGGAGACTCCCTCTTGTGTGTCTTGGGACAAGGAAGTGATTTTATAAGTCATAAGTCATGGTGATGAGATAGTTTCCCTACGCAGGAATGGCAAATCAGAACCCCTACCCCATCTATCCGCAAAGTACCAGACTGTATCCTTGACTGGGGCACAGAGTGTATCTGTTCTGGCACACTCCAGTGCAGATGTAGGCAAAACAGTGTGATTGGACTTATTAACAACACCCTAGGACTGGCTATTTGGTATATTTCCTGATAGGAAGGCCAATGAGAAGCATGTAGTGCAAAGTGCTCAGAGGCTCTTAGATGTGAGCATATGCGTAAGAGTACATTCAGGGTAAGGTGCAGAAAGGCCTACAGCCTGAGGCTAATGCGCAAAGTATACATTACACTTGCCAGAATACACATTGACTGACTGTGGGTGTTGTGAGTGCCCTGCCAACACACTTGCCTCTCAGGACCTGCCCCATTCACTTTTGATTCACATTGCATGCAGTGTACATGTTCCGTGCCATTTCCTATGCATGTTCATGTTTGGATGTGGTGTGGATGTAAACATTGTTGATGTTTGAAGATGAAGGTGGGTCATGTGTGTTTGATTGTATAAGCCTGTTTATCGTATGAAGGTCCGATTTGTTTGTCAGACTTTGCAGGTGTGTTTGAGTGACCAGTTGCCTATGTCTCCTCCTCAGGTGTTGTCTGAGCAGTATGACATTAGTGATGTAGCCTTGTTATCCAGGCATGTGAGGGACCCTGACGTGTGCAGCATGTGTGTGTGGTTGGTGCTGTGTGGGTCCTATTGCTGTTTACTTTGGCTTATGTATGTGTCAGGTATGGACATTGGGCATTTGAGTGTACTGGTGCGTTTGTATTTTTACACTGACTTGTTGCGGATGTCAATGTCACCCCCTAATTTGTGTATGTATATTCCATGGGGAGGTTGCTGCCATTTGGTACTGTAGCTGCACAGAGATGAGAGGCGTTATTGTAAGGTGTTGTGGCAGTTACATTGCAGTTGTTGCTTTGCCTACTGGGTTACTGATAGGGACCTAGTTGCTGTAGGATAGATTTTACAAAACAAGTGCCTGGATGTGAGTTTGCTGTAGTGGCCTTCCTACCTGTCGCTGCTTTCCCTTGGCTCTATTGTTGTACTTACAGGATGTCCCCATGGGGCTGTACTTGTTGCTGTGTTTGGTGGTGCCCCAGCTTCAGTGTGTGCTAGGCATGCCCCCCTACTGTGCTCCTTTACCCATGCCACTCTATGTATATGCTGACTTACATGCATTGTGTAGTAGGTATTCCCCCCCTGGTTGCAGTTAACATTAGTGCATTATAATTCCCCATGCGACTTACCCTGCATGTGCATTGTGTCTTGGTAGTCTGCACTGTCCTGCCCTTGAATCCCTGTGACGATCTCCTCGGGGATGGCGGCTGCAACCATCTCCTCCATGTGGTCCAGGGCCTCCTGTTGTGCTGGACTCCCACCTCCAGTCTGCATTGCTGCCTTCCTGTTCCTGGCCATTTTCTCTTTGGTCCTGCGTTTACAGTCATGCCAGCGTTTCTTACACTCAGTGACTGTGCGGCGTTCTTCAGCCACACTGTTGATCTTGTCCACTATTTGCTTCCATATGGCCTCTCTCCTACTGAGTGGCAATTTGGATGTAATGAAAAGTTGGTGCTGGTGTTCCGTCACCTCTCTCACCAGGATTTCCTGCTCCTCTTCACTGAAGCGACACTTTCTTTTCTTTTTTTGGTTATCCTGGTTTGTTTGTGGGACCTCTTGGCTGGTTCCTGGTCTGCTGTCATCATCCTGGGCTCTGTTGTGTCCACTGGGATCCATGTTGGCTCTCTGGTAACACTGCAGTTTTCGCGCTAGAATTTGACGCAATTGCGTGAGAAAAACCAGCGCTTTCACGATTGCGCTGTCGTAAATCGGCCCACGGTGATGTGCGTCGCCTTTACGTGGTTTTTCCTTACGACTTGACGCCGCTGTGTGCGTCACAATATCCTGACGCCCACCTGTTGGTTGCGCCGCCGTACGTCAAAGTATAAATTTGACGCCCGCACGGCGCATCCAAATGGCGTTAGACGGCGCAAAATTTTTTGACGCAAAACTGCGTTAGCGCAGTTTTGCGTCAAAAAGTATAAATATGGGCCTAAGTGTGTACTTCCTGTGTATATCCATCCTGGTAAAAACAGCTTTGGAACTCATTAAATACAACAAATAATAATGTAATTTCACATGATTCATTGTTGCCCAGACTGCACCATCCTCATGCAATGCATAGGTGGTCCGCGGGTTGCAGTCCACCAGATTCCGTCACTCATGTTGCTCAGTTGACACAGTCTGTTTTTTGGCCGAAAGTTAGGAGGGCCTAAAACTCTAATATATTTTGCAAAGATGCAAAAAATGTATCCTGGGGGTCACAACAGGTGTTAGTACTTTATCGGTCGCTAGGGTACCCAGGGAGCTTTCATATTACACAATGGATTGCAGCCTCTTATAAGGAGTTGCCTGTAATATAGGTTGCATGAGCATGGACACACATTTTATATCTGCACTATCTCAAAGGATTGGTTGCTGATTTGCTTCTTTCTGTTTTTCCGGTTTGCACACTCTGCACTGCCAAGGTAGAAGTGCACTTTTATTGCGTTCCTCGAGGAGGCTTTCTGCGAGGAGAACGACAAGTTTCAGGGCATCCAAAGAAGTCCCCAGGGGTGAATCTTTATGGGGATATATGGGGTATTACACCTGCCTAATAAATGTATTTTCTGATTTATGGTTGGGTACAGTAGCTTTCAGTCAGGTATGGTGTTGTGTCTGTTGGATTTCATCTAGGATTTATGCACACACACACTGACACACACACTCTCCTCTCTGTTTTGAAAGCCCTAAAATGGTTCTCATTTGACAAAATATTGTGTTTCTCTCATTTGGTACTCCTACCAATCTCAGCAGTGCCTGCCGCAGATATCAGGGGGAAGTGCGGGGAGACGATGGGGATGACGGGGATGGGGTGAATAAATTACATTTTAAAAAAACGTACCTGTGATCTCCGCTGTCCTCTCCTGCCACCTCGCTCATCCTCCTTTCCTGTTCTGGTGTCCCAGACACCAGAAGAGGCTCCCCAGAAATCCTGGCACTGATCACATGATAAACATAGCATATAAGCAGCATCAGGATTGGTCTGAGCGGCAGTGACTGCCGCTCCGACTTAACCCTTGGGGGTGTACAGTTTCTCCAGTCTGGGTGTGTACACAGCCAGAATGGAGTAACCTAAGTGTGCACATGTGTTTGGACGGCAGTCTTAGGCTGTCCAAACACACATGCCCACTTAGTGCGCTCTCTCCTCCTCCCACCTCGAGTCCCAGCCCTAACGCTCCCTTCACATGCTGGCTGAGCCAGCAGCAGAAAACTAAAACAGAGCTGCTGGCTCTTAGCTAGGGGGGCGATGGTCCTCCACCTTTGCGGAGGAGCTGCTCCTGATCAATCTGCATACCTCTCAGTTTTCACTGCCTCATAAGCTCCTCTCCTGCACCCTGCTTGTCCTATGATGTATTGTGACATTGTATGCCAGCATGATTGTCAGGAAGGAAATCTGAAGCTCAAACCCCCCATTCCCCTCCATCTTACTGACCAAGCTACGCCCCTGGAAGTCCCACATAAGATCCTTCTGTGGGCATGTTCAAACACAAACTGAACTGACCTGTGGCGAGGTCCCTGTCCTTATTGAAATCTAGGCAGGGTCAGCTGGCAGTGAAGGAAGGAGCAGCAGTTTTAAAAATGCAGCTCCATCTTTTATTGCTGTGCTCTCGTCTGCACAGTCGTGCACTAAGGAGATTACCTTTGTATACGAGACAGCAGACTTTTATCTTTAATACTGTGCTTAGTCCCATTATGCACTGGGAACACTCAGTGAAGTTGACCTGCACAGGCCCTGACCATGCACATCATCAAAAATCCGAACATGAACATATATCTCCTCTTCTATCGAGATATCACATTGAAGCTGCATTTGCTTTTGTTTTCATATGTACCAAACTATAAACTCAGTTTTTTTAATCAGCAGCTTTATATCTGGTAGACATCACTCAACGTTCTGTCTGAAGCAGGTCGTAAATAAAGACAAGAGCCTGAAAGAGCCGCAAATATAAAATATATGAAACTGCTGTGCTCCCTTTCAGTTATTAGGCATAAAGCACTACTCAAGCAACAAAGGCTGTCATAATTAGTGTAAATCTATATTTTCATTACATTCATGGAACAGTATTCTCTGTCAGGCGGAAATAATAGCTTGCAAAATCGAGTCAGAGAAGAATGAATACATTAATTTTCTTCCTTTTTTGTGGTATTGCTTCAAGCACACATTGTTAAAGAGAACCGACTGTAGTTCTATTATAAACCCTTTAATGACTAAACCTTGATCAGAAGTACAAACATACCCTATCAGATGCATAAGGTAACCTTTATTGCCATGGTTCGCATATTCTGGACTGAAGGCAGAAAACTTCACAGTTTTAATTCAGCCTTCTTATTCAATGTATATTTATGGCTATGAGTTAAAATAAAAACCCTCCTGACATTCCCCAGCTATGGACAGGGCCACAATCCAAAATTCACACAACAGCCATGCAAACCATATCTTCCACACTATATGCAGTCACTCACGACTTCACCCACCACGTGACAAATCAAAAGATTACGTAAATAAACTCACATGGCATATGAGATTACCATTGATAATGGATATTATTATTCGTTTGAGGTTGTGATGTCATTTAAAGATATTGTGCTGTCTAGTGTTCTGACTTATTGCTATAATTGTTGTGATGAAATAAGCATTGCATTTGATGTACAACATATGTATTGCTTGGCTGCTGAGCAAAATCTTCGACTAGATGTAGTGAGGAATGGCTCCATAGCTTGGTCTTAGACAAGACCCTGAACCCAACCATACCTGCTGCACACGGCACTCTGGCCATGTGGAGTGAGAGGTGGTCACCAGCAAGGTCTACGTCCAACCCTAGCATGAGCCGAGCCATTTCGCCGGGGTACTTCTGTCCAACACTTGACTGCTCTAAATCACTGTGCACACTCAATTGCTATGCATTCCCAACCCTTTCTGTGCATTATCTTTGGGTGTCTGCAGTGGGGTTGGCCACAGGTGCTGGCCTTTGGCCAGACCCTCTGCCCAAAACCTATACATGTCACAGCTAATGAATGCAATCCCGATTTTGTAAAACAATTTAGGGCTTTCTGGATCCTAGACTGTGATTCAAGATTCTGAGATCTATAGGAAGATCTGAGGTGTCCAAGAACTGCAAATCATGTCACAACATCCACTCTTTAAAAACTAATACTAATGCCTGCGGGATGGCTTTGGGGACCCCTGAGATAAGTCTGGGATCAGGGAATGTTCACCATCATAAACTGCTTCCCTAAATCTTACTTTTAATTCATTTAAGGAATGTAATGAAAAGACTTCTTACCAAAATGTTACATCAAGAATATTATTTATTGTTGTTAGTCCTTTATGAAATATTATCACAATAAAAATCGTATCTCAATAAAAAACAACATATATGTAGCGGATTAGACTAGGGCTGTGTACAATGGGCAAAAAAGAGTACAAACCCAGAGGAATATATTTATTACAGAAGGGCAGTCAAACCACTGAATTGTGGTTTAGCTGCAGATAAAAGCTGGAAAAAATGATTTTTTTATCTACTTCTCAGTTGTGATTGCATGGATGGATCTAAACAAAACTTGCAAACCTGTTAACTAGTCAGCTATCTTTTGTGAAGATCAATTTATGGGAATAAAAACGTGAAGGGTGTGGCAAAATGCATCATTCATTCATTCATTCGTTCATTATTTTTCATTCAAATGTCATCGACAATCATAAAAGATAAAATAGCGAGCATATATACAAAACAAACAAATAACATTTTCAGCAAAAGTAGACATTAAGGATACACAGGAGTCATAAACTAAAAGTTACGATTCATGGTAAAATACAGCTGCTTTAAGAAAACTGCGCAATCTAAAACATACTTCAGTACTGGGAAAAACCGAAGGGCTACTCTACATTGTTTAACATTGTAGGCATAAAAAGAAGTAATAAATATAAATCTCTAAATGGTTTGCACAGTTTACAAAATATCACAAAGTGTAATAGAGATTGGGAGGGGATTGGGATTGGGGTGTCATGAACACACTTCCTCCCTTCAATATTCCTGTAAATGCCCCTTGAAAAATATAACATAAAACAAATGGTGCCAGCCCAAAGTTTTAACAGCAAGGCTCTTTCCCAGATATTGGTCACATACAATTGATATGATTCAGGGTGGGAATTAATTTTTAGGGGGTCATACTTTCTGACAAATGGCTTACTTATTTACAAGGTATCCCTCATAGTGAAACGACCTTCCAAGAATAAACGTTTTGCTGAGTGTTTGTCAGGTTTACATACTGATAGAGAATTATCTTATAAAGCAGATTTACCCAAAGCTGCCAAATTCTGCTTGGCATACTTGATCCAGAGAATATACAAGCCCCGGTTACAACGAACACAATCATTAATTATGTTATGGCTAAAAAATGCCCTGGGATTAATCCATATCGAGATCCACAACGTAAGAGATCCCAACTTAATTGAATCCTCAAGATAAGGCAGGACCATTATTGATGACAGAAATAGTGTGGAGTTGAGATAGAGAGTGAGAAAAGCCTCCTGCAAAGTTGTTCTCTTCTATCTGCAACAATCACCATATTCCCATATTCCACTACCATATCTAGCAACTGGTACATATTGCTTAGCGTGTATTGCTAGAAGGGAAGATATCGGCTTACTCCCCACAGTTTTACAAACACAAAATAAAGAGCAAATAGTTATTTGAATTTTGTATTCCTGTATATGATATTTTCCACCCAGGAACCAATGGACTCAAAAACAAGATCTAGATAAGGGAATCTAGGGACACTCTCTAAGTTATTCCCTTTTGCACATAGGGTACACAGTAAGTAATGTTTAGGCCCACATGCCATGGTTTCAGATTTATTGCAATTAGTTGAGAGGTCTAAGTCTGACATAAACTCTGAGAAAGCTTGGAGCAAGCACCTCAAAGTGTTTGGATTAGGTGCTAAAAGTACAACATCATCAACGCACAACAGTATGGGAATACAAACCGAGATTGAATGAGGGACATCATGTGTGACAGTGTCTAAAAGACTAACTGTTTGTTAAAATATAAAATGAATGATAATTGGGCTAAAACCTAGCCTTGTCTAACACCACAATTTAAACTTAAAGGGTCAGAAAGATCACCATTGGGGCCAAACCTGACCTTTGCAAACAACTTTTAATGTAAGTGGGCCAAAAATGGACAATTGTGATGTCTGTCCCAAGCTCCAGTAGAATATCACACACTTTATTACAAGTTACCTTGACAAAAGCAGAGGAAAAGTCCATAAAGGCAAGGTACAAAGGATTCTTTTTGGAGATGTTAAATTTGCCTATTATTATTTCAAGATTATGGCATTGCCCCATTCTACACAATCTTTCTCTAAACCCACACTAACATGGAGTTAAAACATTATTTTAATTGCACTAGTGCCCCCTTTAAAAATTACTCTGCCTATTATTTTGATGGTAAAATTGATCAAAGATGTGTCATTTGTGATCTGTATGGCTACCTTTTTTAAAGACCGAGACAGTGATACAGCTGGACCAAATGGAGAGCAGGTCTGTTAAATCAAGGTTATTGAATACATTGATAAGCAGAGGAACCCAGAGAATCACTTAAAAATATCAATGAGCACTTCACCAGTCCCGGGGGCCTTCAAATGTGAGCTGCTATTAAGAGCAATAACCACCTCATCCTCAAAAAGGTTCATACAGTTATTTGTGTGTGGTATATGATCGGAGTCAGTACCAAGTTCTACAATATATGTTGCTAAAATGTATTACCCACTGACTTCCGGAAATATGGCTGCTCATTAGAGGTAGTGTAGGTTTTTGACTTCTGAAGTCATTGACCACTTACCAGAATTCAAACAAATTCTTAAGCAATGTTGCATTAGTCAAACGCTCCCAGTTAATCTTTTGGATTTCATGCACCTTTTCCTCAGGGCCTCTGCAGAGAGTGCCCTCATCTGGGCTACTACAATTGGATTTCCAAGAGTAGAAGTCAGGGCTCTCCTCAGAGCCCTATTGGCATGAAAGCAACCATTATCAAACCAGCAAATGGGTCGGGAAATCAATCTTGTTGCCGGCTTGAGAGGAGAGTCGTGGACTAAGCTGCCCAGAACTTAAACTGATTACAGGAATTCTCCCCCCCAGATTTCCCAGATAAACATATTAAAAAGATGTTTCATTTGATTGTGTTAGACAATTCAATTCAGTAGGGTTGGGGGCTTATCTGAGTCCATTGTGTCTGGGAAGAGGTTGCTCTACTGCTTGCACAGGATATCAAACTATTTCTATTGCAATTAAAGGGTTATGGTTGCCAAAACCGAAGCACAATAAACCACAGTTAACTATGCATTGAATCAACCCATGGTTGCAAACACATAATCAATTGTAGATTCACAACTTCTACTGTGAAATGTGTGAACCCAGAGTTTCATGTTATACACTGATTCATGAATATTAATTAATACTAGAAGATAGTGACCTAATTCTACAATTGTGCCATCGGGAAAATTAATCACAGAGCACTTATAATAATGGGGCAGACAAAAACTACTGGCAAATGCTAGACAGTCAAGTTTAACATTAAACTTGCCACAAATTATAATAATACATTCAGACCACTGAGAATTGAATTTAGACAAAAGTAAACAAGACAGTCAAACTGCTCAGTCATAGTCACCCAGTCTTTCAGTACCAGCTTACTAAAGATCCGTTCAATGTTCCATGAAAAAAAGGTAAAATCTTTAAAATTACCTTGAAATGTTGTATCCATGATAGTGCCCTGCACAACTGTGGCCGGATCACACACAGTCAATGTGAATTATTTTTGAGTGGATTAACTCAGATGTCATTACTAATCACAGTACAACAGTTCCCCAAACAGGTAGTTCCCATGGAACAAGCATTTTGATCAAACTAGCTATGTATAGAGTTACTATCAAGACCATCTGTGAGTCAACCACAGTCAGTCATACCCTCAAAGGTATGCTAAGTTGTAGACCAGCAAGTCTCAGTCAGGTATGTACCATGCTTGGTCTTAAAATAAGGAAAAAAGTTGGTAAGGTTATACATGACAACAAAACCGAAGGGGGTCTGTAAACGTATCCCAATGGAAGAAGAAGCATTTGTGTGTGACCAGAGGGAAAAACTGGGATGGGCTAAGTGGATGCATACAATTTCTGTATCCCTAAAGTTCACAACAATGCAATTGCCAGAGAAAATGTTTGAAGATGGCCCAACCCAGTCAACCCTTTGAGCCATAAGTACTTGAGAAGATAGCGAGGGATTAAAACCCATGTGTTTACTTAACCAATACAGTACTTTCAGTATCACCTGATCAGTTGATTCCTCCTGCGCCAGTTTGAGCCTCGGCACGTGGTCCAGAATTAGAACAAAAATATAGATAGATAGAATGCTAAATAAACTATGCAAACATTTTAATTCATCTGAAAGAACATTGTTCACACTTATACTGATGCTTCCTTGTGTCTGGACAAAGCCATGCTTCTCTGACGAGTTCTAACAAGAGTGAACATGTGTCAGGAGCTGCTTTTACTTATTACAGGTTGGTTTGAATGGTATTGTATTAATCCAAAACTATAATATGGTGCAGGAATGTTAAAAATCCTTTGCCATTTGTTAGCTCCGCATGGATACCATTTGCTAATCCTATGTTTGAAGACTGTCAAAAAATGTCAGGAGGCATTTGTCAATTTTCCAGATCAGTGTGGATCACAGTGGGCTTTTACACTGCTTGAATATTCTGATTCTGCTAAAAAAACAGATGTTTGGTGTGAGCCTGAAAGAGCATTTTTTAATATATGTACATATTAAGTGCACACTCGACGTTCAGGTGCCTGTGCCCACATAGATTTATTTATTGGCATTTAGTGTGATTCTTGCCCTACTGCTGATTTTGATTGTGTACGGAGTAGAATCAAACAATTTAGATATGTGCATAACTTAAAATTATTGACTCATAAAATAAGATAAGTACAAAGTGAAATACAGGGCCTGTTTCATATAGGTAAACTTACACTTTTGTATAAGTTCACTCCCTTTTTTGGTATTCACAAACTATGATTTAAAAGTAACTTTACAACTGCAGAGACTCCACAGTAGGGGCACACGTAAAAATATAGGACAGGACTATCTCTGAAGCTGTAAAGTTCCTATTAAATCATAGTTTGTGAACACTAAAAAAGAGTAAACTTTCACAAAAGTGTAATGTTACCTTTGAGAATCAGCCCAACATTCTGGATAGAAAACAATCTGTGATGGAATCTACCCTGCTTACTAGTGACATATGAAAATGCTGTCTCACTTTCTGAACTCACAGATATCTCAGCTAGTCGAACTGAAATGGAAATATATGTGGATGCTAGCAGCCCCAGCAATTTTAAATGTAAATCAATGTATCCACCAACTGTGAGGAAATGCCCCTTTTTACATATTCACCTTCATTTTCGCTGAATTTTATTGCTGCTTTTTGACTCTGCGCACTGGGACACTGTTAAACCTTCTTATAAGGTCATCACACATAGTATAGAAATTACACCTAGGGCATAGAAAGTTAAATGTCACCTGGGGTTTGCAGTACTTGCTAGGATGTGCAATAGTGTGACATGGAAAACATGACTGAAGGCCTATCATTTCAGCCTGACTGCTGCAATTTAAGCCTGCATTCCAACCTGACAAAATAATCTTTTCCACAGCGGAAACATCTTCCTTTTAAATATTAATAACTCACTCCGATGTAGGCCGTGCAGTCTACAAGGTAGGAGGAAAAGTATTTAAAAGTTGGACATACAGACATTTAATACCACAATGTCTGTAA
The DNA here is from genome assembly GCF_031143425.1 of Pleurodeles waltl. Classification (NCBI taxonomy): domain Eukaryota; kingdom Metazoa; phylum Chordata; class Amphibia; order Caudata; family Salamandridae; genus Pleurodeles; species Pleurodeles waltl. Next base: position 576,840,377 of record NC_090443.1, on the reverse strand, counting down.
AGCGGTAAGCCCTCAGAAACTATTTTCACTGTGAAAGGCCTTGGTTGTTGTATTCCAAGGTGAAGTTCGATGTTTAATATTTAGGAAACTTAACTTTAAAAAGGTTACCTTTTCTCTACCTGAATCTCATGCAGACTAATTTACATTGGCCCCAGCAGCAGTCCAGCAGGTGCTTGTCCTTCACAAAGGGTAAGGAAAGGGTAAAACCTGCTCCCTGAGTGTGATAATGGCCTGTTTTATTTCCCGTGGCAGGATGACCAGTTGGTGTGGGCCCAGCAATTTAATTAACTCCAAAGGGGCCTGCCCTTTATACAAATAGATGTCAGGTGATACTTGGGGCTGCAATCCTAACAACACATTAGCGTCATTTTTTTTACTCTAATGTGGCCTTAGATGGCCAAAAACACCACGCCATGGTGAAATACATGCATTGTGCTACTTTGTAACCCTTTGTGCTACATTATGCCCGCACCAGGCATAATGTATGGAAAGGGGGCGTTCCCCCATTAGGGGGGGACGAAAAAATGGTGCAAAGGTTGCACCATTAATGCCTGCTCAGAGCAACCTTTAAAAGGGGGCATGCCATTCAATACAATGGGCCCCTATGTACGCTGCATATTAGCACCAGAATTTTGGTGCTACTCTTGCAGAGTACATCAATAGCGTATTGTCCCCTACCCTGTGCCACGGTGCACTGTATTTTAAATACAGCGCACGAATGGTGGCGGTAGGGGGGCGCTTAGGGGCTCAAGGAAAGTGGCGCTGCACTGGGTGCAGCATCACCTTTCTTAAATCAACCCCATTGAGAGGACCAGTCTTTGTTCCCATAATCAGGCAGGCACCAAACCCAGTGGGGGATAGCTACCCCTCAAACTGGATTTGAATAACCACAGAAGGAGAGATTGCTCATCACCCTGGCCACCTCTGGGTGGGCATACTGTCCCTGCATAAGAGGAGATGATTTCCCCATCCTAGATTATGGGACTTGTTTATGGAAGGGTTAAAAAAGGACTGCCGCAAAACTGTATATGGCTGCCACTCAGAACTTTATCCACGTTGTTTAAGAAGGAGCCAAGAGACACCCTAAAACACTACTTAGTGTCATGCATAAATGTGGCTCTCCAAGGTACAATCCTGAAAACACTTTCTGGTCCTGTGGAAGAATAGAAGTTGGGCTGCACCTACTTTTTGAGACACGTGAGGAGAATTGAATGAGACTTAAAAAATGTTTGGGCTTCCAGAACTCTGGAGGCCTAAGATCAACTACAGAAGCCGATACACCCAATGCGCAACTTTGCTGGGCTAAATAAACAGGATTTTCCCAATTGGAGCTTCTCAGCAGCAGCAAATGCATTTTAGCAAGCCCTCAAAGAGAACAAAGGACCTCGTGGAGCTCATTAACAGATACAGCCTGCAATCTTGTTCAGCTTGAGAATTCTGAGCTCCAGAAAAAAGACTAAGGGCCTCATTACAAGTTTGACAGTCCCTCAAATGCCATTTCGGCAGTGGTGGTCCGACTGCCATCTGGTTGGCGGACAGACTGCTGTATTAAGAGTCAAGTAGGCATATGGAGCAAAGACCACTGCAGTTCCACCACACCGCCAGGCAGCACAGACCACCCTGTTACGAGGCTGCACCAGAAGGCCGTCTGAGCCTGTATTTCCCCCAGACACATTACGAGGTTGTACACTTCCAATGTGACTGTGGTGTACTAACTACCACATCTCAGAAAGTGGAAAGGGAAAGTATAAAGGGAGATACTTACCTGCAGACAGACTCACTTGTCTGTTGCTGCAATGGTATGTTCTGCCACTGCTGATGATCCTCAAAGGTGCACCAAACCAACGCCACCAACTATAAGTACACGCACCTACCTGTATCATAAACCTAAAAATCAGATTGTAGCGCTGTCGTCAACATCATATGGGAGGCACGCCACGGGCACCAAGTACATGTCATATCCTCTACACCGTCCTAAACATATATCAAGACAGACATATTCACAGTCACAATTCCCCCCCTTTTGGCAGCTCACTCACACTGCACCACAATACTACACAAAAACAAATGGCCACACATCTCTGGCACAGGGATAGTGAAGGCTACACAACATTCACCCACACATCACCAACAAGACACAAATATCACACATACAAATATAAGTCTCACACTCACATGCCACAGATGCCGGGGCTGTTGTCACATACAACACACATATGTATTAATGTGTCATGGAACACAAATAATGCCGCCATTAAACAGCCCTGCAAGGGACACACACATCACACACATCACAGCACAATGGAAGGACAATGGCATGTACAATACACAGAGAAACAAATAGACAAAGGCCACTATGCACACAATACTTTCACAATTGGTATGGGGGAACCAAGAACACTCAGAGAAGGAGACTGCATGGGACACATATCACCTTGCAACTGCCCATAATACAAAATAAAGTCTCCCCATTTTAACCTATGGAAGCTACTTACTACAGTGAGGGAAAATAAATTGGGCTATTTTACCTCACCAGGGCTTATAAAACAATTTGTATAAGGTCCCTGCTTATAGTTATATGACACCCAACCCTGGGGGCACTTAGGACACACCTTAGGAATGACTTATATGTAAAAATAAGGTAGTTTAATACTTTGGAAGTACTTTTAATTCCAAAGTCAAATTTACATATAACTTTAGTTTAAAAGCAGCCACCAAGGCAAGTCTGCCTCTAGAATGACACCGGGCACCTCAGCAGTGCACCTATGGGTGCACTTCCTGTATAGGGGTCCCTAAACCTAAATGCCCTAGTATATACTAGGGACTTATAGGTATGTCGACGTAGCCAATTATAATTAGCTTAATTTGCAAATTCATTTACATAGAGCACAGGCCCTGGGACTGGTGAGCAGTACCCAGGGAACCATCAGAGTCAGGAAAACAGGTAATTTCAGAGAAAGTGGTGTGAGGATTCCACCCAGTTTTATCCTAGGTCCCTGGTCCAATAGGCAAGGCACATCAGAACAAAGCCCATGACATGTCAACACAAACAATCTCTCCTTTACTGTGTGACACATGGCTCATCCCTAATAGTCAGAGGGAGCGGTCAGAACCTCACTCAATCATTTGGCAATGGAACAGGCAGGAATATGCCCTGTATTCAAGCCGTGGTGGCTGTTGTACTGTCCTCAAATGCCTATCAAGCTCTGGATAGCCCACTGCTAGAATGTGGGCCATTAGGGGGGGCATGTTCCAATGGACACGCCGCCCACGTTAGGAGAACAGCCCCCGCTGGGCCTCCACGATCTTCTGGGCCCAGCGCCTCAGGTCCTACCTCTTTCTGCAGCGGGTGCTCCACCGGCTGTGGACCCCAGGGTCCACACCTTCATGGCAATTACTCTCCATATCCCTTTCTTTTGATGGGCGTTGACCTTGCTGGATTCAAAACACAAATCGAGAGATCATGATCACAAGTTTCATCACAAATGGTTCAGTCACATACATGTAAGTTACATCAAGCTAGAACTTTCCCATTTTGTCAATACTCCCCAAGGGTGACACATACAAGCCAATAAGTACAGGGACATGACTACAGACATACATTTACCAATCTGCAAACCAACCCCCCACCCTTCTCAGGCCACGCAATGACTAGGCAGGCTTACTGACATCTTGTGGGACGTGACTTAGCAAACTGACTGATTTGTGAGCCACTATGAGACACCTCACACCTCTGTGGCTTCTGCATGGTAGACTCCTAAGGCATGAATGGACCAACAACACATTCACACTCTATGAGAATGACTCTCTGCATACAGTCTCTACAGGCTACTGGCACAATACAAACTCAAAATATCACACATGGGCAACAATAAAAGGACTGTCGTGGTGGGTACAGAGAGTTTCTACTCTGACCATGTGAAGACATTTGCAATAAGAAATGCAACTCATGCCACTTGAGGGGGTGAGGTTCTGCATTATGTATGTGTACCACAGAACACGCTTTTGGACATATGTGTCCACCCTACAGAGAGGGCATCCAACATACAAAGGCATGCATTGACCAGTTTCTGCTATGTGTCAAAGCTATTGTGTCACATTTCATTGTCTCCCAGGAACCAACACACTGGATACACTGTGGAAATGTCAGATATGCAATGAGCCTGCACAGGACAAATATGACCTGTATGAAAGTGACAACAGGGTTGTGGGAGTAAGGTACCTGTCAAGAGTCAGAGGCACACATTGACAATGATGCAAAGTGCACATGTGTCACATTTCAGTAAGCCACCCCAGTACCCATTCCCAATCTAATCAAGGGAATGAGTCCTTCTGGGCAGCATACTACAACAAAGGCTCATATTGGCCACATAACAGGATCTGCTGTTGTACAGGGTGTCACAGTTGCATAGCCACAGTGACTCCACCCTAGCCTAGACTAATACCCATACTAGGAGATATATGTGACAGGCCCTGGCCTCTGCAGGCTGAGCAGACAGAACCTACATGACGCTACATTCCCATCACCTCCATGCATTACAATACATTATGTAACCAACAGCAAATTGGCATGTTGTGTATGTGGCAACCTGGAGGGCAGAAAGAGTGATGACATGCCTTACAAATAACAGTCTAGCAAGGGCAGATGTGTGAAGAAATCTCTGTGGCAACATCCACATAGGTCACAATACTCACAACTGACACGTATAAGGTGCATATTTACCTCAAGCTGTATAAATGTTGTCTCGCATATACAACATTCATGAGGAAAGAGATGTCAGTGAATGGCTGTAATGTTACCCGACCTAGTTTTGTGCATCCAACACAAGGTGGATCATGGAACAGAATGAACAAACACATCATGATGTGAATTAACTCAACGTGTGGCATTGGCACCAATACCTGCACATTGACTCTTTTATTGATGCTACATAGACAGTAACTACAGGCACATGGGAATTCGATCTGCCACACATGGGCACATTGTAGCCTGTGAGGAGGGATAGGATGAAGAACTTCAGAGAAACTGTGTACATAAGGCACTTACCTGCTCCTCTGGTGCACCCTAGAGCTGTTCATGCAGGGGTAGGACCTCAGTCATCAGCCTCTTCAACTCCTTTGGTGAGAACGCAGGGGCCCTATCACCTGCTGGATGTGGCATAATTGCTCCCAGAGGCAGTACAAAACAGCTTGGTAGTTGGGGTGTTGCTGGCAGCAGTGTCAGGAGTCAAATGAGGGATTTTGCAGAACATGGGGGTCAACTAGCCACGTACGCAGTCATCACTGCCGCTGGCAACAACGTTAGCCTATGGCTGTGTCTGCTGAGGTTGCAACTACCTGCTGCCATGACAACTTCTACCGGCCGTCTTGGGTGGTTCCTAATGTGCAGTGGAGTAGGTCAGGCAGCCACCATTTTAGTGGAATGAAATGCAGGATTGGGTTATTAACCCTGCGTCACACCTCAAAAATGTTTTGTTTTGCACAAAAATCTGCTCATCTTGTCTTGTCATGTAGCTAATACTACTCAAACACCATTGCTGTATGTTGCAGGGCACAGATGGCAACTTACAGTTAGGCACAATCTACTCCCTTCAAAGGTAATTTTTGTGCTCGGGACATCCAATCACATTCGGAGTGACATTTTGGATTTAGGTCCAGATGCATGATGTGTACACATGTATGGCAAACCAACAGGGTAACATGTGACCCTTTTGTCATTAGCAGCTGTGATGTGTACTGTTTTCCATGTCCATTCCTTCTAAACTGTGTTGTCACAGGTTAACCTTGACAAGCATCATGTATGTTGCTGTGGATACAATGACTAATGTCAGAACTTATTTCTGTCATATATCAGTACCAAAGGAGAGGGAGGATGCAACAACCACCAGTCTACCATCCACTGCCAGACCTTCAGGCCATGGAAGAAAGACATATCATCCTCCTCTATTGTCTGAATCGGCAAACAATAGTGGATCTATGTTGTCAGGTGGAGCCAGATCTTATGCCAGATATTAGTAATCTAAACAGCATACCACCCATTCTACAAGTCATGTCTGTTTTGCACTTCCTAGCAGCAGGGTCCTTCCAAGATACAGTGGCACAAACTGGTGGTATTTCCCAGCCTATGTTCAGTCTGGTGTTAAAGGATGTCCGCTCTGCCATGTTGAAACACCTGGACAGCTACATCCAGTTTCTCCAACGTGGGGATTTAGCCCATGTGAAGGCTGCCTTTTATGGTTTTGCATGCATCACACATGTGGTGAGGGCTATTGATGGCACAAATGTTGGCTTGCTCCCACCTCATGCCAATGAACAAGCATACCACAGCTGAAAGAACTTCCATTCCATCAACGTCCAAGTTGTATATTTGGCAGACCTATATATTTCACATGTCTGTGCCCATTTTCCGGGTTCAGTCCATGATGCCTTCATTATACAGAACAGCACAATCCACCGGCTGATGTCACAACTGTACCCAGAGAAGGGCTGGCTGCTTGGCAAGTCACATCTGTGTGTGCTATGTCTGGTGAGGATGTTTCTGATAAGAGGGACTTATTGTTACCAGAATTTGTGGAGTTGAGTGTTTTGGCATAACACTGGGGAGCTAGTACTCAGCAATATTCAGCCAAAGGGTACTTGAAGAGTTAGCCTCTGACATATGTCCACCTTGATGTAGTTGCTTTGTTTGTGTCAGTCTCATTGCAATGTAATTTCATTTCCAGATGCTTGCTATGTGCCTTGTGTAATAGGTATGTTTTCAAATCTATGCTCCTTGTTTTGTTTTTGTACAGGAACCTTCACCCTGACATCCTCATGTGAGCATTCCAGAGTATTTACATTGCCAGGTATCTGATGCTGTTCCAACATAGGTAGTGGACATGGATTATTCCAGGTAATATGGGTCACATATTTGGGGGGTATGAGACCTGTGCCAAGGCAGCTTGGACAGTGTTTGGGTGGAAGGACTGAAGTGCACATTGTACTTATTTAGTGTGCTCTGGTGGGCCCATTGCTTCATGTGTGTGATAATGTGGCCATGAAATATGTTGTCTGCAAGTGCAAGACAGCCATTCACCCTTCACATAGCCTAAACATTCTTCTTGTATTATCTGTATGTAGCTGTAGGTATGTTTTATCATTGCAGGCCACAGTGGCTATGCTACAACACTGACATATGTTTGTATCATATCACCAGACACATATTTATTGGATTATGATAAGCCTATGATCAGAGACTGTTGTACTGTCCTCTGTCGGTATCTTGGTGTATGTAACATTGGATTACGTAGTTTTGGTATGTGATAAGGCTCAAGCTGATGACACAATTCACTAACCTGCTTGCCTATTCTACAGGACAATGTCTGACAAGGCTCTTCCTTCTGTGGTCTGGGGGACTGTACCTCCCACTGTACCTCCCTACATCTAACAATATGAATCTGACACAATGTGAGTCAGCAATTCTTGACTATGACAGTCCAGACATTTCAGCAGTCTATGTGCTGTTTAGTAAAATAAAATGTTTGGTGTTACCAGACACTTCTAGCAAGGAGTGTGTGCGTACTGATTGTAACCCTTGGCAGGACACTGTACTTGTAACACACCCCTCCTTGCACTAGTATCTTGTGTCTTCATCGCTTGCTTCACATGGTCTTACATCTCTACATAGCAACAATTGAAACAGAAGCAAGCAGACACAAACTTTGTGACAGGTGGTATTTATTGTGAATTTGTACATAGAATATAAATAGAGGACATGATTGAACAGACTAGTGAAGGGTTCAGGCATGGTGGATGAAATCATTGTAGTAGATGCCACAGCATTGTAAGTTGAAAATCCAGTGTACTCATCCCATAGGAAATAGAAGGGGTTTAAAGGACAGTCAACAGAGTGAATATGTGGCACACAAAGGAAGATGTCACTTGCTGCCAGCGGTTGGTGTCTGACCATCTGCACCTCCTGAATTCTTAGCTGGATGTCTCTGCTTGTGTGGGGGGGGCTGCAGCTACAGTACAGGGGTGTCTGTGGTGGGTTCTTCCCCTGACAGGACCTCCCTAAGGGCCTGGAATTTCTGCACCAAACGAAGAGGTAGAGTGTTGCTGACAATCCCTGATCAGGACACTGCTAGTGTCCCTTCACACCCCTGTTAGAGAGGCCAGGTTGGTATTGGGGGCCTTACACTGTTGAGCATGTCCGTGCGGATGTCCCTCTGCAGCTGCTTGATCTCCTGGAGTTCAGTTATTACCTGGTCCATCACACCTTGGGACTCCTGATAGACCCCCAAGACTTGGCTAAAGGAGTCCTCGCCAGGAGCATCCCCAGTGGCCTCACCCAAGTGGGCCACAACATCCCTCCCATGCACCCTACACCCACAGGTTTGTGCCCTTGCCACAGGGTGCCCCCTACTACTGGTTCCAGGACAATCATTGTCTGAGGTGTTGTGCTGTGACTCAGGATCCTGGACTGGGGGCATGAGATGGTTGCCACTGTCCTAGGGACACAGGTTGGGGGGGGGGATGGCTGCCTCTGAGGTCGAGGTAACGGGATTGGGAGGTCTTGATGTTGGCACAGTGATACTCACTGTAGGAGTGTGTCCGGGTTCTCCAGATGGGCCAGAACCGTCCTCCACATTCAGACATCCAGGAGTGTTGTCATCACTGAGGGCTTCATCCAGGGGTATAGTGGCAGTCCCATCTGTGGGCTCTGTGTGGCCAGTGGCAGATCGACCTGTTGATGTGAAATATACAATGTTACTGGTGGTATTGTGACATCTACCACCAAACTTTTACAGTGATATTTTGCAAAGCCGCTGTACATACTTGATTTGCAGGTATCCTATTGTGACATGGTATTGGTTGTATTAACCCCTTCGCTGCCAGGCCTTTTCCCCCTGCTGTGCCAAGCCTTTTTTTGGCTATCTGGGGCAGTTCGGCTTAGGCCCTCATACCTTTTTGTTCACATAAGCTACCCAAATTTGCATCCTTTTTTGTTTTTTTCAAAGATCACCATCTTCCCCAGCTTTCTGGAACAGGCAGACTTGAATTGGAAAACCCAATTTTTTAATAAAATTTTGACATTTTACTGGGACATACCCCATTTTTACTATTTTTTGTGCTTTCAGCCTCCTTCCAGTTAGTGACCAAAATGGGTGAGAAAACAATGCTGGATCCCAGAAAGCTTTCTGAAAAGTAGACATAATTCATGAATTCAGCAAGGGGTCATTTGTGTAAATCCTACAAGTGTATCCTACAGAAAATAACAGCTGAATTAAAAAAATATTGAAATTGAGGTGAATAAAACAGCCATTTTTCTCAACGTTGTACTCTGTAACTTTTTCCTGCGATGTCAGATTTTTGAAAGCTGTTAGACCTGACAGCCTTAGGGTAGTCACCCCTAACTTTTTGCCTGCCTCCCTCCACTTTTTGGACACTGTTTTTGCTGGTTTATAGACTCTGCGCACTTTACCCCTGCTAACCAGGGCTAAAGTGCATATGCTCTCTCCCCTAAACACATGGTAACCTGGAATCATACCTGATTGGACTATTAATTTACTTGTAAGTCCCTAGTAAGGTGCACTCTATGTGCATAGGGCTGGTAGATTAAATGCTACTAGTGGGCCAGCAGCACTGGTTGTGCCACCCACATAAGTAGCCCCTTCTCCTGGTCTCAGGCCTGCCATTGCAAGGCCTGTGTGTGCAGTTTCACTGCCACATCGACTTGGCATTTAAAAGTTCTTGCCAAGCCTAGAACTCCCCTTTTTCTACATATAAGTCACCCTTAATATGTGCCCTAGGTAACCCCTAGGGCAGGGTGCTGTGTAGGTAAAAGGCAGGACATGTACCTGGGTAGTTATATGTCCTGGTAGTGTAAAACTCCTAAATTCGTTTTCACACTACTGTGAGGCCTGCTCCCTTCATAGGCTAACATTGGGTCTGCCCTCATACACTGTTGAAGTGGCAGCTGCTGATCTGAAAGGAGCAGGAAGGTCATATTTAGTATGGCCAGAATGGTAATACAAAATCCTACGGACTGGTGAAGTCGGATTTAATATTACTATTCTAGAAGTGCCACTTTTAGAAAATTAGCATTTCTTTGCAGTTAAATCCTTCTGTGCCTTACAATCCACGTCTGGCTGGGCTTGGTTGACAGCTCCTTGTGCATTCACTCAGACACACCCTAAACACAGGGTACTCAGCCTCACTTGCATACATCTGCATTTTGAATGGGTCTTCCTGGGCTGGGAGGGTGGAGGGCCTGCTCTCACACAAAGGACTGCCACACCCCCTACTGGGACCCTGGCAGGCAGGATTGAACTGAAAGGGGACCTGGTGCACTTCTTAGCCACTCTTTGAAGTCTCCCCCACTTCAAAGGCACATTTGGGTATAAAACAGGGCCTCTGCCCTACCTCATCAGACACTTGCTGGAGAAGAAACCTGAACCAGAAACTACATCCTGCCAAGAAGAACTGCCTGGCTGCTCAAAGGACTCACCTGCCTGCTTTCTACAAAGGACTGCTGCCTTGCTGTTGCCCTGCTGCCTTGCTGAACTCTTGTCTGGCTGGGAAAGTGCTCTCCAAGGGCTTGGATAGAGCTTGCCTCCTGTTCCTTGAAGTCTCAGGACCAAAAAGACTTCTCTCTTTTACTTGGACGCTCCGTGCGCTGAAAATTTTGACGCACAGCTTGTTTCGCGGCGAGAAAAACGCCGCACTCCGACGCTGATCGACGTGACGCTGTTGAGACGATCGAAGATCTGACGCACGGCCTCGCAAGGACAACGCCGCCCGACCTCTAGAGGAGAAATCGACGCGACGCCTGCTGTGAGATCGTAATTTCAACGCGCAGCCCCGCAGATCGGAGTCTAGAGGAGAAATCGACGCAACGCCTGCCGTGAGAATGTAATTTCGACGCGCAGCCCCGCAGACCGACGCGCAGCCGGAGAACAAGCAGGAAAATCCACGCACAGACCCGGGACATCTGGTAATCCCCGCGATCCACAGAAAGAGACTGTCCACGTGCCGGAAAACGACACCCGACTTCCCTGCGTGGAAAATAACGACGCAAGTCCGTGTGTGCTGGGGAGAAATCGACGCACACACCCTTTTTCCACGCACCTCTTCTCTTGTGGCCCTCTGAGGAGATTTTTCCACGCTAAACCAGGTACTTGTGCTTGAAAGAGACTTTGTTTATATTCTAAAGACTTAAGACACTTTGGTGGTCATTCTGACCCTGGCGGTCTTTGACCGCCAGGGCGGAGGACCGCGGGAGCACCGCCGACAGGCCGGCGGTGCTCCAATGGGGATTCCGACCGCGGCGGTAAAGCCGCGGTCGGACCGGCACCACTGGCGGGGTCCCGCCAGTGTACCGCGGCCCCATTGAATCCTCCGCGGCGGCGCAGCTTGCTGCACCGCCGCGGGGATTCCGACCCCCCCTACCGCCATCCAGATCCCGGCGGTCGGACCGCCGAGATCCGGATGGCGGTAGGGGGGGGTCGTGGGGCCCCTGGGGGCCCCTGCAGTGCCCATGCCACTGGCATGGGCATTGCAGGGGCCCCCGTAAGAGGGCCCCTACATGTATTTCACTGTCTGCTGCGCAGACAGTGAAATACGCGACGGGTGCAACTGCACCCGTCGCACAGCTTCCACTCCGCCGGCTCGATTCCGAGCCGGCTTCATCGTGGAAGCCTCTTTCCCGCTGGGCTGGCTGGCGGTCTGAAGGCGACCGCCCGCCAGCCCAGCGGGAAAGTCAGAATTACCGCCGCGGTCTTTCGACCGCGGAACGGTAACCTGAATGAGGGCCTTTATATCACTTTTTCAGTGATATCTCTACAATTTCCCATTGCAACTTTATTCTTTTTGACCTACAATTATCCTGATAAATATTATATATTTTTCTAAACACTGTGTGGTGTATTTTTGTGGTGCTATATGGTGGTATTGTATGATTTATTGCACAAATACTTTACACATTGCCTTCTAAGTTAAGCCTGACTGCTCGTGCCAAGCTACCAGAGGGTGGGCACAGGATAATCTTGGATTGTGTGTGACTTACCCTGACTAGAGTGAGGGCTTTTGCTTGGACAGGGGGTAACCTGACTGCCAACCAAAAACCCCATTTCTAACATTGGTGATCAGCGGTGAGGATAGGACTTGTATTTGTGCAGTGACATACAGTAGCTAAGTATTTCACTACCTACCCACAGTTGAAGGTCAACTTGGTTTTTATCTCTTTTTTGAAAACCCGACTTTTTTCCTGACAATTTTCAAAAACTAAATCCTCACTCAACATGTCTCTGACTGGGTCTCAGACAGGGGACTTTGACCTAGTCCAGTTGGATACATATACGGTCAAACAACTAAGAGGATTCTGCAGGGCATTGAGGGTACCCACCCAAGGGGCCTCCAGAAAGGAGGACTTCCAAGTGGCGCTGAGGGCCTGGGCAGAAGCCCATTTAGAGGATGATGAGGAAGAGGAGCCAGAACATGGCCCCTCAGAGGAATTTTCACTATCTGTGGATGGTGTTACCACTGCAATTGTGCCCCCTTCCAGACCAGGGAGCAGTGTCTCTATGCAAAGCCTGACCGCAGAGGAAAGGAGAGAGGAAAGGGAGTTCCAATTCCAAATGGCAAAACTGAAAATTGAGGCTCAACAGGAGGAGAGGAGGGCAGAAAGAGAAGCCAAACAAGCTGAGGCTGAAAGAACAGCCAAACAGATTCAAGAGGAAGCTGAAAGAGCAGCCAAACAGGTGGAAGCTGAAAGAGCTTTGGCTGAAAAGAAACTATTGTTGGCTCATGAACTGAGTCTCAAAGAACTGGAGATCAAGGCGAGACAGTCTGAATCCAGCAATAATGGTGGCAGCATACAGACAGGACCTGCTGGAGAAAAAAAGGTTTGTATACCCAAAAATGTGGTGCCCAGTTTTGTGGTGGGAGATGACATAGATAAATGGTTAGCTGCTTATGAAGTTGCACTAAGGGCTCATGAGGTTCCTGAAGGGCAATGGGGGGTAGCTATGTGGGGTTATGTGCCGCCATTGGGGAGGGACACACTTCTCACATTGGATCAAAACACATACCCACTTCAGAAAGCCACTTTAATTGCCAAGTTTGGGCTGACCCCTGAGGGATACCGTCAGAGGTTCAGGGACAGCACCAAACAAACCACACAAACATGGGTAGATTTCTTTTATTTCTCCAGTAAGGCACTGAATGGATGGGTGCGGGGCAACAAAGTAGCAGATTATAAAGGTTTATATAACTTGATTCTGAGAGAGCATATGCTTAATACTACTTATACAGATTTGCGCCAGCACCTAGTGGACAGTAAGCTGACTGATCCCAGGAAGCTTGCTGAGGAGGCGGACCTCTGGGTTAGCATCAGAGTGTCCAAGAAGGTACCTGGGGGGGACTCCCACAAAGGTGGTCATGGTTCCCAACAGAAGAAAGAGGGGGGGAGATAAACTTGCAGATAAGGAACTCTCCAAAGGCCCCCAAAAGAATTCCCAGGGAGGGGGTGGCAACCCTTCCTTTTCCAAATTTGGGAAAAAGCCAGGGACATATGACAAGTCAGGGAGATCTAGCCCCAAATGCATGGAGTGTTACCAGTATGGTCACTACAAAGGCGATCCACAGTGCCCCAAGAGGGCACCGTCCACTACCGGATAGGCACCTGGGTTGACTAGTGTAGCGCTCGGGGGGAGATGGACCCAAATAGCTTTGGGGAGCAGGTAGAGATTTCCCTAGTGTCCCTGGGAGAAGGAGAAATGGTGCCCAAGGCCCACATGCCCAGAAATACGTCCAAGTACCGGCAGTGGGTCACCATTGATGGGCAGAAGGTGGAGGCTCTGCGTGACACAGGAGCCAGTATGACTACTATCAAGAGTCAGCTGGTGTCAACAGAGCAGATAGTACCTAATACATTCCACCAGGTCAGAGTCGCTGACAATCGCGAGAGTCACCTACCAGTGGCTCTGGTTCCCTTTGAGTGGGGGGGGGTCTCTGGTACTCTGAAAGTAGCTGTGAGTCCTGCCATGCCTGTAGATTGTCTGTTAGGCAATGATCTTGAGCACACTGCTTGGAAAGAAGTGGAGCTCAGGTCTCACCTGGAGATGTTAGGGTTACCTGAGTGGGTCTGCATGACCACACGGTCCATGGCTGACCGAGAGGGAAGTCAAGGGCAACTGGAGCCTGGAACGATGGCCCAGAGAGCTGCCAGGAGGAGGGACCAGGGGTGCGGGAACCCGGCCCCAGAAGTTTCCACAGTGGCTGACGGGGCTCCTGAGGAGGAGGCTCCCGAGCCAACTGGGGAAGACATTGCCGCCCTAGGTGACTTACCTGAGCTTGCTGGCTGGCAAGTTGAGGGTGGACCCACCAGGGAGGAATTCTGCAAGGCGCAGAAAGAATGTCCCACTCTGGAAGGTTTGAGGAAGCAAGCCTCAAACCAGGCAGCAGGCGACGCCTCTGGCAATCACCACCTATATTGGGAGAATGATCTCCTCTACAGTGAGCCTAAGGTTCCGGCCTTTGGGGCAGCACGTACGCTGGTGGTCCCCCAATGTTACCGAACCTTCCTACTGGGTCTGGCTCACGACATTCCCCTGGCAGGACATTTGGGGCAGGGCAAGACCTTTAACAGGCTTGTCACCCACTTTTATTGGCCCAAAATGAGGACACACTCAGATAAGTTCTGCAGATCTTGTCCTACCTGCCAGGCCAGTGGTAAAGCAGGGACAAGGGTTAAAACCCCCCTGATTCCCCTTCCTGTCGTTTGCACCCCCTTTGAAAGGGTGGGCATCGACATTGTTGGTCCCTTGGACCCCAAAACTGCCTTAGTCAACAGGTTCATCCTGGTTTTGGTGGACCATGCCACCCGTTACCCAGAGGCAATCCCTCTGAGGACCGTAACTGCACAGGTGGTGGCCAGAACCCTGATGGGGATATTTACCCGTGTAGGATTCCCCAAGGAAATAGTGTCTGACAGAGGCACTAACTTCATGTCTGCATACATGAAGTCTCTGTGGGATGCGTGTGGTGTAACTTACAAGTTCACCACACCCTATCACCCCCAGTCTAATGGTCTTGTGGAGAGATTCAACAAGACCCTGAAAGGCATGATTGGTGGCCTCCCTGAGGCCATGAGGCGTAAGTGGGACATCCTCTTACCATGCCTTCTCTTTGCTTACAGAGAGGTCCCCCAGAGGGGGGTAAGGTTCAGTCCCTTTGAGCTTCTCTACGGGTACCCTGTCAGGGGACCCTTAAGCATTGTCCAGGAGGGATTGGAGAAAGCTCCAAAGACACCCCCTCAGGATGTGGTCAGCTATATGTTGGCCCTCCTCAGCCAGATGACCCGCTTCTGGAAAGAGGCCCAAAGTAACCTTGAGGCCAGTCAAGAGGTGATGAAACACTGGTATGACCAGAAGGCCACCCTGGTAGAGTTTCAACCTGGAGACAAAGTGTGGGTAATGGAGCCAGTAGAGCCCAGAGCTCTCCAGGACCGCTGGTCTGGCCCATTTGAAATAAAGGAGCGGAAAGGGGAGGCCACTTACCTAGTGGACCTCCAAACCCCTAGGAATCCCCTAAGGGTGCTCCATGTGAACCGACTAAAAGCTCATTTTGAGAGGTCGGAAATCAACATGCTTCTGGTCACAGATGAAGGAACGGAAGAGGAGAGTGAACCTCTCCCCAACCTCCTCTCTGCCCAAGAAGGTGATGGGTCAGTAAGCGGGGTCATTCTGTCTGACTCCCTGACTCTAAACCAGAAAGGAGACTGCTATGAGCTGTTGGAGCAGTTCTCCCCCCTGTTCTCCCTTACTCCTGGACTGACCCACCTCTGTGTTCATGATATTGACACTGGTGACAGTCTCCCCGTGAAGAACAAAATTTACAGGTTGTTGGATAAGGTGAAGGCCAGCATCAAGGAGGAGGTCTCCAAGATGTTGACTCTAGGGGTTATCGAGAGATCCAGTAGTCCCTGGGCCAGCCCAGTGGTGTTGGTCCCTAAGGCTACTGCCCCAGGTGCGAAGCCAGAACTCCGGTTCTGTGTGGACTACCAGGGTCTCAACTCAGTCACCCGGACTGATGCTCACCCCATCCCCCGAGCTGATGAGCTCGTGGACAGGCTAGGCGCTGCCAAGTTCCTGAGTACGTTTGATCTTACTTCAGGCTACTGGCAGATCGCCCTGACTGAGGGGGCCAAGGAAAGATCCGCATTTTCAACCCCTGATGGCCATTACCAGTTCCGGGTGATGCCATTTGGATTGAAGAATGCCCCCGCTACCTTCCAACGGTTGATTAACGGGGTCCTAGCTGGCAAGGATGCCTTCTGTGCAGCCTACCTGGATGACATAGCTGTCTACAGTTCCAGCTGGGAGGAACACCTGCTTCACCTCAAGGAGGTGCTTCAGGCCCCGCGACAGGCAGGCCTGACCATCAAGGCTAGTAAGTGCCAGATTGGGCAGGGTTCCGTGGTGTACTTGGGACACCTAGTGGGTGGTGGCAAGGTGCAGCCACTCCAGGCCAAGATTGAAACTATCAAGGCCTGGCAACCACCACGAACGCAGACTGAGGTGAGAGCCTTTCTAGGCCTCACAGGATACTACCGTAGATTTGTCAAGGGCTATGGCACCATTGTAACACCCTTGACAGAACTCACTTCCAAGAAACAACCTAGGTTGGTGAATTGGACAGAGGCTTGTCAGAAAGCCTTTGACGCCCTGAAGGAAGCCATGTGCACAGCCCCCGTGCTCATGGCCCCTGACTTCTCCCAGGAATTTATCGTGCAGACAGACGCTTCAGAGCATGGCATAGGGGCAGTCCTAGCACAGCTGAATGAGGAGGGGAGAGATCAACCGGTAGTCTTTATTAGCAGAAGGCTATTACCACGGGAACAGAGGTGGAGTGCTATTGAGGGAGAAGCTTTTGCTGTGGTCTGGGCACTGAAGAAGCTAAGACCCTACCTGTTTGGGACTCACTTCCGGGTTCAGACAGACCACAGGCCCCTCAGATGGCTCATGCAGATGAGGGGTGAGAATCCAAAACTCTTGAGGTGGTCCATTTCCCTACAGGGGATGGACTTTACGGTGGAACATCGCCCAGGGGTTGACCACGCCAATGCTGATGGTCTCTCCAGGTACTTCCGCCTTAGCGATGAGAGCTCCCAGGAGGTCGGATAGCTCTCCCCACTTTCAGCTGGGGGGGACACATGTTAGACCTGACAGCCTTAGGGTATTCACCCCTAACTTTTTGCCTGCCTCCCTCCACTTTTTGGACACTGTTTTTGCTGGTTTATAGACTCTGCGCACTTTACCCCTGCTAACCAGGGCTAAAGTGCATATGCTCTCTCCCCTAAACACATGGTAACCTGGAATCATACCTGATTGGACTATTAATTTACTTATAAGTCCCTAGTAAGGTGCACTCTATGTGCATAGGGCTGGTAAATTAAATGCTACTAGTGGGCCAGCAGCACTGGTTGTGCCACCCACTTAAGTAGCCCCTTCTCCTGGTCTCAGGCCTGCCATTGCAAGGCCTGTGTGTGCAGTTTCACTGCCACATCGACTTGGCATTTAAAAGTTCTTGCCAAGCCTAGAACTCCCCTTTTTCTACATATAAGTCACCCTTAATATGTGCCCTAGGTAACCCCTAGGGCAGGGTGCTGTGTAGGTAAAAGGCAGGACATGTACCTGGGTAGTTATATGTCCTGGTAGTGTAAAACTCCTAAATTCGTTTTCACACTACTGTGAGTCCTGCTCCCTTCATAGGCTAACATTGGGGCTGCCCTCATACACTGTTGAAGTGGCAGCTGCTGATCTGAAAGGAGCAGGAAGGTTATATTTAGTATGGCCAGAATGGTAATACAAAATCCTACGGACTGGTGAAGTCGGATTTAATATTACTATTCTAGAAGTGCCACTTTTAGAAAATGAGCATTTCTTTGCACTTAAATCCTTCTGTGCCTTACAATCCACGTCTGGCTGGGCTTGGTTGACAGCTCCTTGTGCATTCACTCAGACACACCCTAAACATAGGGTACTCACTTGCATACATTTGCATTTTGCCTTACATTTGCCTCACTTGCATACATTTGCATTTTGAATGGGTCTTCCTGGGCTGGGAGGGTGGAGGGCCTGCTCTCACACAAAGGACTGCCACACCCCCTACTGGGACCCTGGCAGACAGGATTGAACTGAAAGGGGACTTGGTGCACTTCTTAGCCACTCTTTGAAGTCTCCCCCACTTCAAAGGCACATTTGGGTATAAAACAGGGCCTCTGCCCTACCTCATCAGACACTTGCTGGAGAAGAAACCTGAACCAGAAACTACATCCTGCCAAGAAGAACTGCCTGGCTGCTCAAAGGACTCACCTGCCTGCTTTCTACAAAGGACTGCTGCCTTGCTGTTGCCCTGCTGCCTTGCTGAACTCTTGTCTGGCTGGGAAAGTGCTCTCCAAGGGCTTGGATAGAGCTTGCCTCCTGTTCCTTGAAGTCTCAGGACCAAAAAGACTTCTCTCTTTTACTTGGACGCTCCGTGCGGCGAAAATTTCGACGCACAGCTTGTTTCGCGGCGAGAAAAACGCCGCACTCCGACGCTGATCGACGCGACGCTCTTGGGACGATCGAAGATCCGACGCACGGCCTCGCAAGGACAACGCCGCCCGATCTCTAGAGGAGAAATCGACGCGACGCCTGCCGTGAGATCGTAATTTCAACGTGCAGCCCCGCAGATCGGAGTCTAGAGGAGAAATCAACGCGACGCCTGCCGTGAAATCGTAATTTCGACGCGCAGCCCCGCAGACCGACGCGCAGCCGGAGAACAAGCAGGAAAATCCACGCACAGACCCGAGACATCTGGTAATCCCCGCGATCCACAGAAAGAGACTGTCCGCGTGCCGGAAAACGACGCCCGACTTCCCCGCGTGGAAAATAACGACGCAAGTCCGTGTGTGCTGGGGAGAAATCGACGCACACACCCTTTTTCCACGCACCTCTTCTCTTGTGGTCCTCTTTCTAACAAAAGCAATATACCGTTACGTCAGCTGGACTCTTCTGGTTGCAGGAATATATAGGGCTTGAAGGTTCATCAAGAACTCTAGGTACTAGCCAATAAATGAGCTGCACCTTGCAATGGGTTTTTATTCTATACCGGGTATACAGCAATTCATTTGCTGAAATATAAAAAATGAAAAATAGGTATCAAGAAAACTTTTGTATTTCCAAAATGGCCACAAGATAAGGTGTTGAGAAGCAGTGGTTATTTGCACATCTCTGAATTCCGGGGTGCCCATACTAGCATGTGAATTACAGGGCATTTCTCAAATAGACATCTTTTTTACACACTGCCTTACATTTGGAAGGAAAAAATGTAGAGAAAGACAAGGGGCAATAACACTTGTTTTGCTAGAAGGAAAAAATGTAGAGAAAGACAAGGGGCAATAACACTTGATTTGCTATTCTGTGTTTCCCCAAGTCTCCCGATAAAAAATGGTACCTCACTTGTGTGGGTAGGCCTAGCGCCCACGAAAGGAAATGGCTCAAAACACAATGTGGACAAATCAATTTTTTTCACACAAAACAGAGGTGTTTTTTGCAAAGTGCCTACCTGTGGATTTTGGCCTCTAGCTCAGTCGGCACCTGGGGAAACTTAGCAAACCAGCACATTTTTGAAAACTAGACACCTAGGGGAATCCAGGGTGGGGTGACTTGTGGGGCTCTGACCAGGTTCTCTTACCCAGAATCCTTTGCAAATCTCAAAATGTGGCCAAAAATAACACTTTTTCCTCTCATTTCGGTGACAGGAAGTTCTGGAATCTGAGAGGAGCCACAAATTTCCTTCCACCCAGCCTTCCCCCAAATCTCCAGATAAAAATGGTACCTCACTTGTGTGGGTAGGCCTAGCGCCCACGAAAGGAAATGGCCCAAAACACAACGTGGACACATAAAACATTTTCACAGAAAACAGAGGTGTTTTTTACAAAGTGCCTACCTGTGGATTTTGGCCTCTAGCTCAGCCGGCACCTGGGGAAACCTAGCAAACCAGCACATTTTTGAAAACTAGACACCTAGGGGAATCCAAGATGGGGTGACTTGTGGGACTCTGACCAGGTTCTGTTGCAAACCTCAAAATTTGACCAAAAAAACACTTTTTCCTCTCATTTCGGTGACAGAAAGTTCTAGAATCTGAGAGGAGCCACAAATTTCCTTTCACCCGGCGTTCCCCCAAGTCTCCCAATAAAAATGGTACCTCACTTGTGTGGGTAGGCCTAGCGCCCATGAAAGGAAATGGCCCAAAACACTATCTGGACACACCAAAATGATCAAATACAAAACTATCTGTTTTTGCAGGGGGGGCACCTGCATTTTTGGTCCTGGGCTCAGCAGCCTTCTAGGGAAACCTACCAAACCCATACATTTCTGAAAACTAGACACGCGAGGGAGTTCAGTGAGGTCTGACTTGCATGGATCCCCCAATGTTTTCTTACCCAGAATCCTCGGCAAACCTCAAATTTAGCTAAAAAATCAAATTTTTCCCACATTTCTGTGTGGGATCACCGCACTGGGACACATTTCATACCACCCAATGTTCCCCTCAGTCTCCTGATAAAAATGATACCTCATTTGTGTAGGTGGGCCAAGTGCTTGTGAAAGGGAAGAGCCAAAAACATGTCGATATTGAGGGGGAGCAAAGGGGGTCCAAAAGGGCAATTTGCAAAAAAACATTTTTAGGCTGACAAGTGCAGCAGAATTTTTTATCGGTATAGATGAGACAATGCTGGGTGGTAGGAATTTTGTGGATTCCTGCAGATTCCGAAAGGTTCCATCACAAAAAACATGGATAAAATGTGTGATTTCCAGCAAAGTTGGA
Organism: Pleurodeles waltl; assembly: GCF_031143425.1. Classification (NCBI taxonomy): domain Eukaryota; kingdom Metazoa; phylum Chordata; class Amphibia; order Caudata; family Salamandridae; genus Pleurodeles; species Pleurodeles waltl. Next base: position 576,819,524 of record NC_090443.1, on the reverse strand, counting down.
GGTTTGCAGGGGATTGTGGGTACAAAAATGGTGTGGGGTGCATGTGAAACACACCACCCTGGAATCACCCAGATGTTTAGTTTTCAGATGTGTCTTGTGGATTTTTCTACATGGCAGCGTCCCAAAGTCCATAAAGTGCAGCCCTCACCATTCCAAGTGGGGCGATTTTGAGAGTAAGCCAAGTTCTCATGGCCCAAATGTGAAACTAAAACCCAAATTAATCAAATGTCTTCTTGCTTGCTGTTTGATAAGATGTTTTAGAGTGCGGGGGAGAGCTGAAAGACTGTTACCGCCTTCAGTTGAGGTGGGGGCGTAACCAGGCCCATACTGGTTGGTAGCCACCACCCCAATATTTTTTGTTTTTTTTAAATTGACATTGGCGCCAAAATAAAGATCCCCGGTCCCTAGTGGTTTCTGCCCCCCTTGGGGGCAGATTTACCTAAAATACGGCCGATCTGCCCCCAAGGGGGGCAGAAATGGTCTAAATACGATTTGCCCCCCAGGGGAGCGACCTTTGCCTAACGGGTCACTCCCCATCTCTAAAAAAACAAAAAAACTAAAAAAATATTTGTAAAAAATTAGCCCTGAAGCCTAGAGGTTTCTGCTCCCCCTGGGGGCAGATCGGCCCAATAACAATAGGCCAATCTGCCCCTAGGGGGGCAGAAATGTCCTAAAATTAATTTCCTTCTCTTTGAAGCCTCTCCGGCCTCCTCCTTTGCATTTCTCTTCCGATCGCACTGGAAGCTGAGCCTCCAGCCGATGGGAGGAGACCTCTGTGATAGCGCATGATCGCGCACTGACGTCACGGGGGTGGGGTAAGGTGGACAAGTGACCACACCAATGTTATCCTCTCATGTGAGTACACTTCAATTGGGAGTTGAATAACATGGGTCTTTGGTGCAGAGGATACTGGGCTGGCTGAGTGGAGTAACATTGCTTCCAGGGAGTTGGAGTCATGTCATTTCCCATACTATATAGACTATACAAATGTTATCCTCCCAGGTGAGTAAACTTCAAATGGGAGTTGACAAAGAAGGGTCTTTGGTGCAGAGGACACTGGGCTGTCTAAGTGGAGTAACAGTAATAGTGCTTGCTGGGAGTTGTAGTCATGTCAGTCCCTGTACTACACACAGTAAACAAATGTTATCCTCCCAGGTGAGTACACTTCAATTGGGAGTTGACTAACATGGGTCTTTTGAGAAGAGGACACTGGGCTGGCTGAGTGGAGTAGCAGTAACAGAGCCTCCTGGCCTTAGCAGTCATGTCAGCCCTTGTCTTCACAGACTATACAAATGTTATCCACCCAGGTGAGTACACTTCAACTGGGAGTTGAAAAACAAGGGTCTTTGGAGAAGAGGACACTGGGCTGGCTGAGTGGAGTAACAGTAATAGAGCCTCCTGGCCTTAGATGTCATGTCAGTCCCTATACTACACACAGTATACAAATGTTATCCACCCAGGTGAGTACACTTCAATTGGGAGTTGACAAACAAAGGTCTTTGGAGAAGGGAACACAGGGCTGGCTGAATGGAGTAATAGTATCAGAGCCTCCTGGCCTTAGCAGTCATGGTAGTCTCTGTCCTACACAGACTATACAAATGTCAGTCCATGGCACGGAGGCAGAGGATACTGGACAGGCTGGGCTATGGTGCAGAGGACACTGGGCTGGCTGAGTGGATAACAGTGTTTACTGGGAGTTTGAGTCTTGTCAGTCACTGTACTACATGGATTATACAAATGATATCCTCCCAGGTGAGTACACTTCAATTGAAAGTTGACAAACAAGGGTCTTTGGAGAAGAGGACACTGGGCTGCCTGAGTGGAGTAACAGTAACTGAGCCTCCTGGCCTTAGCAGTCATTTAAGTCCCTGTACTACACACAGTATACAAATGTTGTCCTTCCAGGTGAGAACACTTTAATTGGGAGTTGACTAACATGGGTCTTTGGTGCAGAGAACACTGGGCTGGCTGAGTTGAATAAGAGTAACAGTGCTTGCTGGGAGTTGAAGTCATGTCAGTGCCTGTCAGGTCTTAGCAGTCATGTAAGTCCCTTTACCACACACAGTATACAAATGTTATCCTCACAGGTGAGTACACTTCAATTGGAAGTTGACAAACAAGGGTCTTTGGAGAAGAGGACAGTGGACCGCCTGAGTGGAGTAAAAGTAACACAGCCTCCTGGCATTAGCAGTCATATAAGTCCCTGTGCTACACAGTCTGTGCAAATGTTATCCTCCCAGGTGAGTGTACTTCAATTGGGAGTTGACTAACATGAGTCTTTGGTGCAGAGGACACTGGGCTGGCTGTGTGAAGTAACAATAACAGTGTTTGCTGGGAGTTTGTGTCATGTCAGTTCCTGTTCTACACAACTACACACAGTATACAAATGTTATCCTCCCAGGTGAGTACACGCCTAATGGGCGTTGACAAACAAAGGTATTTGGAGGGGAGGACACTGGGCTGGTGAGTGGAGTGACAGTGAAGGTGGCACAAGGTGAGCAGTGAGCATGCATGACATAACATCTTGTAACATTTTTAGTGTTGTGTCTTACCAGACTCCACTACCCCAGGTATTCCTGCCAAGCCCTCAAGATGCAGGATGGCCAAGACCTTCTCCCCCCAGGGATGGAGTTGTAATGGGGGAGTGGGAGGGCCACCACCAGTCCTCTTGGCATGCAGCTAGTGCCTGGAGACCTGGGAACAAACCTTGCCACTGAGGTCATTCCACCTCTATCTAATGCCCTTCTTTGTGCACAGGGGGGTAACCACAGCATTCACTCTGTCAACGATCTTGTACCACATTTCCATTTTTCTAATGAGAGTAGTGTGATGGACTTGGGCGCCAAACAATTGTGGCTCTACTCTTATGATTTCATCCACCATGACTTTTAACTCTTTATCAGTAAAACAGGGATTTTTACTACATGCTATGGTAGGAAAAAAATATATATTACGGTGAAAGTGGCTTACTAAAGCGGGATTGTGCCAAAGGGTGTGACTGGACAAAAGTGTGTGCCGGGTGTTGAATGAGATAGTGAAAAGAAGAAAATGGTGCCTAGTATCTGTGCAGTGTGGGAAAAAGTTGCTCTGTCCTGCTGTGTCTTGCTGTGAAAATGCAGAGGATTGTGGTTTGTGAAGATGTGTGTTTTATAGTGAGATTTGCAGGTGTGTCAATTGTGGCAATGTTTGCCAGCTGTGTTGTTTTCAAATTCATCCAATGTGCTGTTGTGTTTTACTTTGCTGACTGCAGTGGTTCAGACTGCGTTTGGCTGAGCTCACTGCGACTTTGCATTTTTAATACAGTCAGTATTTGGTCCCAGGGCTGCCAGTGATGGAGTTCAAACCACCTATTTCTGTGCCTCCGCACTGCTGCTGGTCTGCCTTTTTTGTTTGGTGGTCAGTGGACCCAGCCTGTGTAACTCATAATAGGGCGGTCTGGCGGCCCAACCACCAAAGTCGTAATGAGGCCTTAAGTCTGAACGTAGAAATCTTAACTGGGTGAAGGTGTGAAAAGTATCAGTCTGATGATGGGACTTCTTTGAGCACAAAATTAGAATTTTCCATCTCAGAGCAATGGTTTCAGTAGCACCCCACTCAATGGCTATCTGACCTCATGGAACTCTTCATGGATACAGCCTGCAACCTTGTCTCGCTGGAGAAGTTTGTCTTCCATTTCAGAGAAATCCTACCAAGGTACAATCTCTGACCAAGGACAGACCTACTTGGTGTATTTGTCCCATGCTTCTTTGCAGTGCTCCGAAAATCTCACCTAAGTCCCACTCAACCACAAACATAGACTATCATTGGCACTTTACGTAATGTTTTGAATTTAAGATTGAATATATATATTACTCACAGGTGACAATGTAGAAGATGAATATGAGTTGGATTGAAGTAGCTGAAAATTACCTTATTCTGTTGCTTTGGTAAAATTGACATTCCACGAAATACATGTTGGCCGTGAAGACTACATATTTGGAATATTGGATCAATTACTGTGGAAGAATTAATGATCATAAGTTTTTCTATGTCTCAAATGAGTAATAGACTACTTACGTTCTGTATAAGATAGGATAACATTCAGATAATAAGTTCTGTTGTAAATAATACATTGTACATCTCATCACCTCTAAATTGTTGTGTTTGTCTGTTTTAAACGTGTGCACACAAAGGCCAGGATAATTAAATAATTGACTTGCTGATGCATATGAGGACAAGGGTTCCAATAGTTAGTCATTTGATTTCTGGTATATATGTGCCCAGTGTGTTTTTCACATACTAATGTATGTGCAAAAGGCCAAAGCATACTTAATGGCAGCCAGCTGTGTGGTATCTCCGCAAAAGACTCCCTTAAAAAAAAACACCTTTATATTGAGTTAATTCAACTTTTTGTGACCGTGACAAAAAAAACATTCCTGTTTTATGTGGTTCCTGCCTAGTTCATCTAGTACTTCTGGTCCTGGGTACTCCATAAATGGAGAATCTGAGAGTTGCTTCTAGCAAACCGTCTGGTGGGGCACCGCTTGTGACAAGTTGAAAAAATAAGATATTTCAGTAATCTTGCGATCAGGAAAACATTATGTGAGCTTTTTGATTGACTGTGTGAGATAAGCCAGCAAACAGGACATTTGGATACCCTAGTCAGTGGCATAGGAAGGATGCTATGGGCCCTAATGCAAGCAAGGAAAATGGTTCACCATTTCTTGATACTAATGTGGGTGCAGCGGCCCCCTGAATCATGGTGCCACTACATATACTGCACCTCTGGTAGTTACTCCCTTCACAACAGTACCATCAAGCCATAACATTTTCACAATGTTACACTTCATGGCCCCAATCATGGTGATTGCTCAGATAATATTCTATGGCTAAAATTGGTGCATAAGACCTTTGCACTGTCTTCATAAACCACAGCTGATTTTGCTGAAATGCAAAATTGAGCCAACGGAGTTCTCAGCTGTAATTTCATATTTCAGTACGTAGGAAACATACCTGGGGTATGTGGATCTCATGTGCATGTGCACTTGTGAGGGTGTGGATGCATGCACATGCTATATTGTGAAGGCATGTGAGCAGGGAGTATAAAATATGTGTGCCTACGTGCAGTGACAGATGTGCAATGACCACTTCTACTGGTATGGTGCATTTATACATGACTTTCTCCTTTTGTCTGTGTCATTCATGCAGGTGAACCCTCATCAGAAGAAAGGGATCTGCCGTGCAAGTGCCAAGCAAGTGCAGACCCTGGGGACTCACAGCCGGCAGAGCACACATTTTTGCAAGAGATGGGAGGGCCAGAGATGCTGGGCCCAGAAGACCGTGGAGGCCAACTGGGGATGTCCTCCCAACAAGGGAGGGGTGCCTGTCGGACCATGACCCCCACAATGGCCCACATTTTGGCAGTGGCCTACCCTGAGGTGGAAGGGCATTTGAGGGCCCCACAGCAGCCACAAGAGGGTAAGTACTGACTGTATCCTTGTACTTGGCTCTGGTTAGCTGGTGTTTTTAGTCACACTGTAGCAGCTGTGACAATGTTGTAGGTGTACATGTATGTAGATTAGTGGGAATACGTACTACCCATATTGCCTGACTGTTCGATGTAGATCTGTCATTCATGGTTTGCAATGTGTACGTTTAGTTCACCTGTGTCAAGGCATATCTGTGATTGCATGTGGAGATGCTCAGATGACAATGCCACATGTGTGACTCCAGCAGGAAAGTACCCTCTTTCTTGGCATGGTTACCTCCATTTTCTGTCTGATGTCAGTGTGCTTGACTCTGTTCACTTGGATCCTGCTAACCAGGACCCCAGTGATTATGCTCTCTCTCCCTTAAATTTGGTTGTTGGCTACTGTTAAAACAATATTTCACCCACAATTGGCATACTGGTGTCCCTTATAAGTCCCTAGTATATGGTACCTAGGTACCCAGGGCATTGGGGTTCCAGGGGATCCGTATGGGCTGCAGCATATATTTTGCCACCCATAGGGAGCCAATGCAAAGGCTTCTGCTGGACTGCCATTGCAGCCTGCGTCAAAAGGTGCAAGCACCCTTTCGCTGCCATTTACACTGCACCAGGTCACTTATAAGTCACCCCTATAGCAGGCCTTCCAGCCCTGGGGGCAGGGTGCAAAGTACCTGTGTGTGAGGGCACCCCTGCACTAGCAGCGGTGCCCCCATGACTTCCAGGACCATTTTCCCAGACTTCATGAGTGAGGGGATGCATTTTACGCATGTACTGGACATAGGTCACTACCTATGTCCAGCTACATAATGGTAACTCCTACATAGGCATGTTTGGTATAAAACATGTTGGTATTATACCCAAAGGCTTTTGCAAGCACTGGTTGTATGATTCCATGCAGTCTGGGGGCTCCTTAGAGGACCCCCAGTATTGCTATTGCAGCCTTCTGAGGTTTTTCAGGCAGCCCCAGCTGCTGCTACCTCACAGACAGGTTTCTGCCCTCCTATTGCTTGAAAAGCTTGAGCCCAGGAATGCAGAACAAAGGATTTTCTTTGGGAGAGGGGTGTTACACCCTCTCCCTTTGGAAATAAGTGTTACAGGCTTGGGAGGGGTAGCCTCCCCAAGCCACTGGAAATGCTTTGAATTGTACATTTGGTGCCCTACTTGCATAAACCAGGGTACACCAGTTCAGGGACCCCCAGTCCCTGATCTGGTGTGAAACTGGACAAAGGAAAGGGGATCTCTGGGAGCATCTGGAAGGCCAGTGCCAGCATGTGACATCAGAGCCCTCCCCTGATAGGTGCTTACCTGGTTAGGTGACCAATCCCCCTTTCAGGGCTATTTAGGGTCTCTCCTTTGGGTGTTTCTTCAGATTCAGATTACAAGACTCCAGCAGGAATCCTCTGCATTCTCCACTTCGACGTCTCACTGAAAAAACTGCATCTGGACCCTCCAGGAACTCTACAAACTGCAACAAAGAAGCAAGACACCTTCTGCAACATTGTATCCCCAGCTCCTGCCAGCAACTGCAACTGTTTTCTGGTTGTGCATCCTCTGAGGACAGCCCATCTTCAGTCTGCACTGGAAGAGCGAAGGAATCTCCCTTGGGGTGAAGGAGTCAGCAGGCACCAACTGCAATGACGACTGGCTGTGTGGATCCCTTCTCCTGCTGAGCTGCGTGTATCCTGCATCATGGGTGGTGGACTGAAGTGGTTCCGACTGTCCGCTCATTCAACTATCCAACTTTGGTGGAAGCAAAAGCTTGCCTCCCCACACAGGACAGCACCCCCATGCACTGCATGTTTTGCAGCAGCCAAGGCTTTTAGGAATCCTTCCTCCAAATCCTTTGGGCATCTTCTAGCTCCGGCCCCCAGCATTCTATCCTGTGACACAGAGCTTCCTGAGTGGTTCTCCGGCGGCGTGAGAGCCTTTGTTGTAGTGCTGTGTGGGTCTCTTCTGCAACTTCTTGTCCCCGTACTGTGAGACTCCTGTATGTGCTGCTTGGTCTTCTGTGGGCTCTCTGAGTTGCTGAGGGCTTCCACTGACTCCCCCAAGTGGCTAGAGTCCACCTGGTCCTGCCTGGTCCTGGGCAGTGCCATTTTCCGCTAACTGTGAGCTTTGCATGTACTAAGGCTTGTTGGTGCACTCTGGTTATGCAAACCAAACTGTAATCCTCCATCGGCATGGGACATCATTTGCATTCTCCAGGAATCCAACTTCGTCTTCTAGGGTGCAGTGCTGACTTTTCTTCATCACCGGTGGTTGTCCTTTTGCACCTTCATCCGGCTTAGCAGGGGCCCCTGTTCTTCCTGGACTCTTCTGTGCTTCTTGGACTTGGCCCCCTTCTTCCACACGTCCTCTGGTCCTGGAATCCACTGTTAGTGTCTTGCAGTCTCTTCTGGTTCTTGCAGAATTTTTCTTCTCATTTCTGTGTGTGTTCTATGAAACTTACTGCGATCTACTCCTGCTTTCCTGGTCACTGGAGTGGGTTCTAGTACTTACCTTTAAAGTTTTCTAGTACTCCCAGCTTCCTTCTACACACTACACTTGCATAGGTGGGGGACCGACTTTCGCATTCCACTTTCTTAGTATATGGTTTGTGATCCCCCTAGGCCCATTTCTAACTATTGTGATTTTCACTAATTGCACTGTTTCTAACTGTTTTTAGGCCTATTTCTGAGTACTAGTGTACATAATTTCAGTATTACTTACATGCTAAGGGAGTATAGTTCCTATGGTATTTTTGGTATTTGTGTCACCAAAATAAAGTACCTTTATTTTTGTAACACTGAGGGGGTCATTCTGACCTTGGCGGACGGCGGAGGCCGTCCGCCAAGGTACCGCCGTCAGAACACCGCACCACGGTCGAAAGACCGCGGCGGTGATTCTGACATTTGCCCTGGGCTGGCGGGCGGCCGCCAAAAGACCGCCCGCCAGCCCAGGGCAAATCAACCTTTCCACTAGGATGCCGGCTCAGAATTGAGCCGGCGGAGTGGGAAGGTGCGACGGGTGCAGTTGCACCCGTCGCGTATTTCAGTGTCTGCTGGGCAGACACTGAAATACTTTTTGGGGCCCTCTTACGGGGGCCCCTGCCGTGCCCATGCCATTGGCACGGCAGGGGCCCCCAGGGGCCCCGCGGCACCCCCTACCGCCATCCTGTTCATGGCGGGAGAGCCGCCATGAACAGGATGGCGGTAGGGGGTGTCAGAATCCCCATGGCGGCGGAGCGCGCTCCGCCGCCATGGAGGATTCAGACGGGCAGCGGAAAGTCGGCGGTACACTGCTGACTTTCCGTTTCTGGCCGCGGCTGAACCGCCGCGGTCAGAATGCCCAGCGGTGCACCGCCAGCCTGTTGGCGGTGCTACCGCCGACCTCCGCCATGGCGGTAATTACCGCCATGGTCAGAATGACCCCCTGAGTATTTTCTTTCATGTGTGTGAGTACTGTGTGACTACAGTGGTATTTCATGAACTTTGCTTGTCTCCTAGATAAGCCTTGGCTGCTCATCCACAGCTACCCCTAGAGAGCCTGGCTTCTAGACACTGCCTACACTACACTACACTAATAAGGGATAACTGGACCTGGTATAAGATGTAATTACCATAGGTACCCACTACACACCAGGCCAGCCTCCTACAACTCGACCCAGCCATTAATGGATTTTATGGATGTAAGCTGCTGTTTCATCCTATCCATAGACGATGTCCTGGTCTATCCTTCAGCATACGTGCTTTAGTAGCTCTAAGGTGTCTGAGCACTCCCATCTGTCTTGATCACCTGTATTTGCAACTGGGTGCCTGGCATATTTTTACAGGGGCTATGTAACATTTGTCCTGGTACAGGTATTGACTCTATGTGAGGCGGGCATCACGAACACTCAACAGATATGGCCAGTATAGGACAGTACATATGGGGCTATAGATGTATCCCATTGTCCCATCATCTTCATACTATGGGGTATGTGAAGTTAGTAAGTGAAGGCTATACTACCTTGGGTGTCTGATTTTTTCTATTTGTCCTTTTCATGCATTTCCATGGCATTGACATATGGGCAAATCACATTTATCCCAATGGCTTTGTTCTCGAGGCAATAAGTGGCTAGGCAGAGATGCCCTTTGACAATATGCAATGTCCATGCTATGTGTGCCAATGTCCTACCATTACCAGTGAGACATATGTTATTGTCTGCCTACATCATGTCTCAATGGTTACTTGGGGGTACATGTAAAAGAGTGGGTGAATCATTGCTACCCTTAGCCTAGCTGATGTGGTTAGTTTGGACAGGAATTGTTATTGAATTACTTATATTTTTAAGATTTGATGATTTAGGTGTACTATTATTTGTAAAACAGGTGTTGGTGTGGGCTATGCTGTCAGTGCAATGGCAGTTGTGTAGTTCCATGTGTACATCATATGCACATATTTTCTCAATGGGATATGTGTGTTGTCTGGTCTTAGGTACAGATAATCACATGTCAGGAAAGGCGTGAGTGGTGTTGCTGTACTCATGTAGTCATGTGGTAGAACTGTAACAGCATGTCAGGTGGAATGTTAGGTGCCCTATGATGTATTTAGTGGCTAGATAATGTTTATGTGTTCTTACACTGCACTCAGTGATTTCAGTGGGTGTTTCATGTGTGCTATGTAGCCCACTGTAGCTGCGCAAGAATGTATGTAGTGATGTGGTGTATCTGTGTTCAGTGTCTGCATATGTTCCTCTGGTTACAAGTAGTGACATGGCTGTTCTTCAGACATGTATTATACACATTAGTTGCCATAAGTATGGAAGTGCCTCATGTTGTGGCAACATCAGTGATTGTATCCATTATGGCACATGTGTACAGAGGGTTCAGCCAGGCATGTGATTAGAATGGCAGATGCTGTGTGGTTTGTGAATTGAGTTTTTTAACTATCATGGGCCATTATTGATGCCATGGACTGGTCAGGTGTAGATTCAGAACATGCATGTTATGTTATGATCAGTCAACTGCTTACCCTAAAGGTGATAGGAGTATAGAGAGTTATGATCCAGATTAGGACAGATTTTCCGATTCAGCTAGGGTATGATGAGCATGCTGACATAGCTTTACTCTTGATTTCTTGGAATGCTCCAGTCGTGCTAGATTAATTGGATTATGATGTGGGTGAGAGGGAAGACATAAAGGAGTGGATAGGAGTAACATGTTGTGACATGATGTAGGTTATGTGGGTTACCAGATGACATAGTCTAGACAGGAGATGCATACCTACAGTTGTCCATTTTGTAATGTGTGTAAGTAAAGAATGTGATGACCCTCTCTCTCCCTCTCTGTCTCTCCCTCCCTCTCTCTATTTTTGTGTGAAACAGCATCGGAAGCTGCTGGCAATGGGACCTGGAGTGCTGATACCACTGACAGTGAGGGACCCAGAGGCACGGAGGGTGAGGGGAGAGCCAAAGGGAGACAGGATCCACACCATCATCTTTGGAATCCTCCTCCAGTGGCACTCCCTTACTACCCTTCACCCTCCGTGTAGCTCCCCACCCAGTTGTCCGTGCCTGCGCACCCAGGAGAGTGGGCATCTCCTTCGCTGCAGGCACCTCTGCCCCTGTCAGCCTTGCTGCCCTCAGTGAGGAGGCTATTTACCTCCTAAAGTTGTGGGTCAGTCGACCATTGTGAATGCCATCCAGGGACTGGAAACTCAAGTCCAGCAGAGCAATGCATTCCTGGAGGGAATTCACAGTGCACTGGCTGGCCTACAGAGATCCTTTCAGGCTCTGGCCTCCACACTGATGGCAGCCAGTCACCCTTTGTCTTCCCTCCCCCCTCCACCTTTCTCTTCCCAATCACATACCCCTCTTCCCTGTCCCAGCCAAAGCACACAGACAGACAAGCATGCATCCACCTCAACGTCCAAGGGTACCGCTGACAGACACAAGCAACACAAGACCCATCACCGGCATGCACACAAACAACACCCACGTGCCCAGGTGCTGCACTGACTCCACCACCACCCCTACCTTCACAGACACTGCACTGGACACACCTGCAGACATCACACCAACATTCACTGATACAGCCACAGCTCCTATCATACTCACAGTCACCACATCCACTGACACCACAACCACAGACACATGCAGCACATCCACCATACTTGCAGTCCCCATCCCAACAGACAGCCATTCACCCACCATGGCATCTCCCAGCACATCCACCCTACTTCCTCCCAAGAAACATAAACGCCTACATTCACACACACAACAGACACCCAGCACACACAAGCATACCTTGCACACACATGCACCCAAGACATCCACCAAAACACCTCTAAAAACCACTCCCTCTCCCTCCACTCCCAAACCATTTTGCCATGACCATCCCCATGTGTCAAATAAGTTTTTCCTCTCAGAGCTGTCCCTTTTCCCTACCCCTCTCTCAGCCTGTGTGACCCCCAAAAGAACTGTGTCCCTCTCCAAGTCTAGCCCTGTGACCTTCAAGTCCTCCCCTATCCCCCCTGCAAGTAGCTATGCCCCTCCACCGCCAAGAAGTCGACCCATCCCAAGAGTCCCCAGCCCTCCCCTAAGCCTCGACAGAAGACTTCCCCTCCCAAGCGCAAGTCCAAAGATCCACCTCCCAAACCGAAACAAAACCCCCACCCATTCCGTGAAGTGCCTGCCTGCCCCCTTGATGTCCCTACCTGTGGAGGTTGTACGGCAGTCAGGAGTCAAATAGGGGCACTGGAATATGCCATATGTGCTTGCAGCACATATGTGTTTGGACTGGCCTAAGGCCTCTTATAATGTACATAGTTCTGCATATCTACTTATTTATGTATTGCCATACATCTGGGCCAAGCAGTTGTGGATTCCAAGGATACATTTTTGTCCTGCATTTTATTCCTTATGGCTATTTTGGTCTTGGCTGCTTTTGTTTATGTATGAGTAAGTTTTGTGTGTGGTGTTTGTGCTACCAGTTGTGTCTGACCAGCATGTGTGGGTGTGTGCATTGCTTTTGTCCCGCTGTGATGGCTGTGTATTGTGTTATGGCATGTATGAGTTTCGAACATGTATTTATGTTGATATTGTGTGTAGTGACCGTGTTGACGTGTTATTTTGAGTGTTGTGTGCCCTTGTGTGGTTGTACTGTGTGTGTGGTGACTGGTATGTCAGCTCCGTTGTGATGTGTTGACAGGGTATGATGTATGCCTTGTTGTATGGATGTGTGATTGTGTGTGTGTTGGTTCTTTGGTGTTGTTAGGTTTTGGTGTGTGTATGATTTGTCAAGTGGAGGTTGTGGTGTTGTTGAGCCAGTTAGTTGAGTTGTAGGTTGTAGTGTCTGCTTGTGCTGGTGCTGTGTATCTGGGTGTTGTGTGTGTTTGTGTGTGTTGGCCGTAGTGTGTGTATTATGTATGTGTGTATGTGGCTGTGTGTGGGTGTGCGTGTCAGTGTGAGGGTACGTGTGTGTGTTGCCATCACCACCCGTTCAGGATGTGTATGTAGTGGGTGCGTAGATACATTGGCATTGTGCAATGGTGACAGGTAAGTGCGCATACTCACAGTTGCTGTCGTCATCTTTGGTTCCAGAGTCATTGGGCAAGCAGGAGCAGTGGGAAGAAGTGTAGGTCAGGTTCCATGGCGGCTCAAGACGGGTACGTGTTCCTGAAGGTGAGTGTCTCTTTTTAAAGAGTTGGTTTCCGCCAGGGTTTCCTTGGATAGTGCAACTATGGCAGAAACCTTGGCAGTGTGCAGCCTCGTAATCTGCCCGGCGGGAACATCGTCTCCGCTGTCCTAATTTGGCAGTCATCGTCGCAAGCCTATTGGCGGTACGACCAACACCGCCAAAATGGTGGTTTTTGAGACCGCTGAACTCGCAATGAAGCCCTAAGTCATTCCTTCACTAATACCGGAGTAGAACAGAAGGAAAAGGCTTAATTTCTAGAAGAAACCTTGATACGACATACTCCTACACTAATCCAAACATGAGCTCAACATTTTACCTTAATAAGCCGTTAATAAGTACATTTCATGACTATTGGAGGTCACTCAAATGGGCACAATTTCAAACTTGTGTATTATTTTTCTATTTTAACTCATTTGCTATTAATTTTTAACATTCAGAATGCATGACTATTCATTAGTAAAATTTCAGCATTAACAATCCCTCTTCTGATGTCTAAATATGTCATCACATTTACATCTTCCCACACAAATTTTCACTTCAGCTAAAATTTGTAATTTGTATCCCATTAAATCTTTGTTCCCTCTTTGAATTTTCCCTAAACAAATTTTCCCTTTTCATCTCTTCCCTCCTCTGATCATTCTTTATTTTCTTTAATTTAATCATGTGACACAATTCACATATTCTCCATGCTCCAATTAGGCAAATCACAATAATCAACATCCTGTGTATTATTTTCAGTATATTCCCTTTCCCAATGTTGCTGAGCCAATTTCCCACTGAAGCAAATCCTTTGTCCTAAAAACCTGGTTCTTTCAGCTCTTTCAAATCAGCACTTTCATTAGTCAGATTAGTAAGTAAGATTCTAATTTCTTTGCTATTATCAGGAATATATAAGCAGGAATGCTTCAAATTAAGCATTTCTCAAACTCCGCCATCTTTTGCTAAAAGAATGTCTAACGCAATGCGATTCTGAAGAGCCATAAATCTTACTGCAACCATTTCTGTATCCATTAGGATCATGACTCCTTAAAAAAAAATTGGTCAACATGTTATTCACAATAGTAGAGAACTTTTGAATCTTTATAGAATTCAGAACAATTCTTACTGAAGGAATCGTTGCTCCAAATATAACTTCCACTATACTAGGAGACTCTCTCTTCTATTTAATGTGATATCATTCAGTCATTTTAGGTAACCTTTTCAAGTCTTCAATTTGGAATATCATTGGGAAAACTATCCACAAGTTACATGTGCCACACCATCCTCTTGGAAAACGGTAATAAGCATTTGGCCCACAGATGTAATAAATTCCAGAAATCTCTGGATCCAGTCCATTCAACATAAATATCCATTTACTCTGAAACAAAAACACATGTCTAAACAGAGAAAAATACTTACATCTCTCCTATACAATTAGAAATATCAGTTTTTGATCACTGTCATACGTATTGAAAAAAACCTTTTTTTTAATAAATCCAAACAACCCAAAAGTTAATGTATGTAGGCTCAAAGAATCCTCTCACTAATTCTATATTGTTCTGCTTAGCTACCCTACTCAGGTACTGAATTATGGGGACAAACAAAAACACAACGTCATGGTTGGAACAGAAATACTGGATATACTGGATGTACTCCTGGTTATAGAATCTTGTTAGTAACAGACTACAACCTATCCCATAGGTGAGGGGAAAACTATGATAGGTAACTCCTTCTTTGACTCATGAAGGAATCTGTGTGCATACATAACAAGTTCTCACATCCATTGTTTAAACGTCTCAATAACCGATAGAAAACATTAGAGGAATGTTATCCTTATGCATTGTCTAAGTGCATACTTCTCATCTAACCTAAACTTCTCTAGTTTTGTTATTGTAGTAGTTGCTTCTGAAGCTGAAGTATGGTTGGCTTTACTCTTGTCAAGAACAGTCATTCCCATACTCAGTAACAAGCACAATATCACACACACAATCGCCAAACCAATACTCATGTATTTACAGCACCTATTTTTCCTACTCTGCTGGCTAAGGTTACTCATGATGTGTAAAGAATCAGAAAGTAGAAGAGAGAAAAAATAACTATGTACCAAAATCAAAAACAAAACAAAATCTTCAATCTTCTTCCAGCGATTATTCACAGCTTTCAGTTTCACTTCCAGGATCCTTTTGTCAAAATCGGTAAGGTTGTCAAAATCGGTTTAGCAGCTTGTCAAGTCAGGTTACTTTGTCAAATCTGGCTATTAAAGTCTGTTCCAGTTACTTTCAACAGTCTCTTTTTCTTTGTCCTTTTCTCAAATTTATTTTAACAGTTCAGTTTATTCGTTTCCTTCAATTGCCAAAATATTGACCAGGAATGTCTTGATCAAAACAAAAAGACAAAAATTATCTTTGCCTTTCACTTGCTGTGTAATATATGCCCATTCAGGACCTGCGTACCTTTGACTTGCAATTCTCTTTCTTTTCAACTTTTGATCTCCATTCAATTCTCCTTCATTCAGATCTTCTCTACTTGTCGTATCTACTTCCTCCTCAATTGTTGTCAGAACAATTGCTTCCTTTCACTTTGCTTGTGACTTGGGCCACTAATCTCCTTTCAGTGGACCCTTGGTTAATGCTCTTTTCAGTGTGGAACTTGAAACTTCTTCTTGCTCTGCAGGATTTTCTCTTGACGGACCTGCGACTGGTTCAGGAGGAGTCAGACCACAGTGGCTTTAATCCGCCTCAACTCCTTCCCCCTCGGGGTCTGTCGTTTGCTTTGTTTGTCTCTCAAGATTGTCTACTTCTGGGCAAGCCCTCCTCTGACTAGACTCTCCTGCTGCCTCAATTGAGATTGGCTCACTGTCACTCTCCTGTAGGTCTTCTCCTCTGTCTCTCACAGGAGTGGGTGGACAGTTCTCTATGTGCTCAGATCTGGTCTTAGTTCCTTTTTCTTACCTTTCTGGCTCGGGGGTTAGTCTGGTTGTTGTTGGGGCTCTCAACAACTCCTCTTCATTTTCCAGAGGACATGCCACTTTCCTCGTATGGTTTGCATGGATCCAATTTGGAACTCCAGTGCACTTCACAGCTGTGGTGGTGATCAGAACTATTTAGAAAGGGCCTTTCCACCGAGGTTCCAAACATGTCTTCATCACATATTTTCTGATCACAACCCAGTCACCAGCTCTCAGGGTGTGTCCCTGATCTTGAGACAGTTGCAGTGTGGTGGCGTCCACCTGATGAGAGAAAGAGCGAACCACATCAGCCAGACCCTTGCAGTAGTCCAACACCATATCATCCATTATGTTCACAAGAGCATTTGCAGGAACTGCTGGCAACCTCATTGCTCTGCCCATGAGGATCTCATGCGGTGAAAATCCTGTTTTACTGTAGGGTTTGTTTCTCATTGTCATCAGAACTAACTGTAGTGCGTCAGGCCATTTCAGATTTGTGGACGCACACATTTTCGCCATTCTTGATTTCAAGGTACCATTCATCTGTTCCACAAGTCCTGATGCTTCAGAGCGGTAAGTACAATGCAACTTCTGCTCAATGTTTAAGGCTGAACATAGTAATTTAGCTAATTCATTGTTGAAGTGACTTCCTCTATCTGATTCTAAAGAGATTGGAAACATAAAACATGGCATCAGTTCCCTGAGCAGTAGTTTTGCTACTGTGAGGCTGTCATTTCTTCATGTAGGGTAAGTTTCAATCCAATGACCAAAGATGCAGACAATCAACAACATATATCTCAATCCTCCACACACAGGCATCTGAATAAAATCCATCTGCATTCTGCTGAATGGACCTCCTGCTCTTTCAATGTGGCTCAAATTGACCACTGTCCCTTTTCCCATGTTAATTTGTTGACAAATGACACAACAATGGCAAACTGCTTCAGCAACTTGTCTAAATTTTGGATTTAACCAATTCTGCTTGAACAATCAAATCATGTAATCTCTCCCAACATGTCCTTGACCATGATAATATCTAGCCATTTGAGTCAACAAACTGCTCGGCAAAACCAGCTGACCCTCTTCTGAAACCCACAATTCATCCTGTCGCTGTACACATTTCATTTTGCCCCATGACCATTTTTCGTCCATGTCAACGTTATTTTGCAATGTTCTCAGTTCTTCCAATGTATCTATAACATGCAATGCATAGCTTGGGCATGCCTTATCTTCTTCATGTAAGAATTCCCACTTATGCTTGAACAATATACAGTTCAATGCGCAAAACCTTGTAACTTGACCCACGTATCCATTTCCCATTGACACAAAATCTTGCGATTTCAGATGTGCACTGCATTTCACGACATGAATCTTATCAAGCATTTGGAAAGCTTGTTAGAGCTCCAGAATTATCTCACCATTTTTTCCTGGTGAAAGAGAAGAGGTCAGGAAACCTCTCTGAGGCCACAACTGGCCGAAGTCATGCACTATTCAAAATCTACACTGGTTATCCGTATAGATAGTAACTTTAAGCTGAGCAGAAAGACGGCATGCTCAAGTAAGGGCTACCAGTTCCGCTACTTGTGCAAAGTATACTCCTCGAAGCCAGGATGCTTCAAGTATACCAGAAATAGTGCACACGGCATATCCTGCTCTCAGTATTCCTGTATTGTCCCTTAGACAGGAGCCATCAACAAAGATAATGTGGTCATTTTCTTCCAATTGGGTGTCTCTAATATCGGGTCTCGATTTTGTGCACAGATCAGTTACTTCAAGACAATACTGTTCAATATCTTTCAATATTTCAAGTTCAACATTCTCATTTGGGAGTAAGATTGCCAGGTTAAGCTCTGTACATCTTCTCAGGATGGTCATCTCATAGCGAGTCAGCTTGACACCTGTTAGGTATTGCGTCTTTTTTCTTGTAAGTAAAACGTCAATGAAGTGAGGGACCATGATAGTCAGTGAATGTCCCATCACAATGCCTTCACACTGTGTGAGGCTCTGTCCAACCGCTGGTAAACCTGCTGCAACTGGATCCAAAGTAGCTGAAAAATATGCTACTGGGTGGTTTACACCTTCATGGACTTGAGTCTAGACAGACAAAGAACATGAATCACGCTCATGACAAAACAACGCAAAGGGCTTTTGTGTAGTCAGGCATTCCCAAAGCCAGAGCTTGCACAAACTCTCTCTCAATTCAGAAAATGCTTTCATAGAGACCTGGTCTAACACTATGGGATCAGTGACTTCTTTGTGAGTCAGCTTCTGCAATGGCTTTAAAATGACTGAAAAGTTGGGAATCCATTGGCGACAGTTGCCTACCATCCCCAAAAACATCCTTGCATCTCTCTGTGTGGCTGGGGGACTCAACTGCAATATGGCTGTGACCCTTTCTCTGGATATTTTCCTACTTCCCTACTCAATCTGGTGACCTAAATACTTCACTTCCTTCTGACAGTATTGCAGCTTAAGTGGGGATACTTTATGACCATTCTTTCCCAAATGGTTCTGTAAGGCAATCGCGTCATATTAGCACTCTTGCTTCATATTGGATGCAATCAGCAAATCATCAATAAACTGTACCAATGTCGATTGGAAAGACACATACAATGACATAAGGTTCTTTTTCAAGATCTGATTAAATATGGAAGGTGATTCTGAAAACCCATGATGAATTCTACACCAACAGTAAACTGGATCTAAAAATTTGAAACAGAAGAGAAATTGACTAGCCTCATGAAAGAGGAACAGAAAAGAAGGCTTGTGACAAGTCTGTGATGGTGAACCATTCAGCATCACGTGGAATCTGAAACAAAATCACGGCTGGATTTGGCAATATGGGACAACATTTGATTACAATATCATTTATTTTTTTCAAATCCTGGACAATCTGAACTTTCCCACAGGGCTTTTGCAATCCCATTATCAGTGAATTACGTGGACTGCTAAACACTTCTTTCAAAACCCCTTGGTTCACAAATTCTGCAATTATGGGAGCAACCTTTCCAATGATGTCCTGTGGCATGTGGTACTGGGAAAACTGGGGAAAAATTGCTTTCAGCTTTACTGGAACTTTAACTAGCTCAACTCCCTGTATCAGGCCAATGTCTTTCCCTGTCAAATACCACAATCTCTCTTTAACTTTTCCTTGCAAGTCAGAAGGAAGATCTTTTACTGTAAAAACTGGAAAGAAACTAATCAGGGGTACTCCTCATTTATTATTTCACAATCTATCTCTGGAGATGGGCCATCCTTATCGTCACTGTTCTTCTATATCTCAACTCCATCATTTGTGCAAGTAATCGAGCATCTTGTTTTACACAGCAAGTCCCTTCTCAATAGGGATACTGGACTTGAATCACAGACTACAAATGTGTTTAATCCTTTAAAGTTGCCAATCTTAACTTGAACCAGTTCTGTGATTGGGTTGGTAAAATACTTATTTGCTACTCCTACAATCTGGACTGTTTTCCATGAAAGGGCAAGTTTGGGACTTCTTCAGTTCTCACAGTAGAGCGTATAGCTCCTGTGTCAAACAAGAAGGAAACTTTATGACCCATTGCTCTTCCCTTCACATATGGATCTTTCTGATCTACTTCCAATGAAGCTGCAAGCACACATTCATCTTCATCCGCTCTCGCTCACCCAATCATTGTTTATTCCATTCTGGCTGTGTAACGGGAATTGGTGTATTGTGTTATTACTCTGGTTAAACTTCTGACTTGTGACCTGATGAGGAAGCATCACCTTCTGCTGTTCCATTGGGGCTTGAGGTATTTGGATTTGCTGTGCAGGTACCATTTGAACCTGCTGTTGATTTGGCTGCTAATGTGCCATCTGCATATGTGGCATCTGCACCGGTTGCATGGGTTGAAAATTCTGCATCTGATTCACATTGCTTTGAAATTTTAGATTTTGACCCCTCATTCTCGGGCCTCTCAGGTTTTGGAATGAATTTTGCTGAACAACACCTTCCTGTACCATCATCGAACACTCCCACTTCCCTGTGAATCATTCTGAACCACTACTTTACCCAAATCGGGACTACGCTTTCTGTTTCCAATTCCTCTGCGACCTCTACCTCTTGAATGGTTTTAAAATACCTAATTTCCCTGCTTTTGCTGCTGTTGTTGCTGTTGCGGAAAATTTCCCGTCATCCCTGTTTGTCCCACTCTAATATGCATCGCCATCGCCTTTTCTTTCAGCTTTCTCTGCTTCATCTCAATCTCATCGCTACAGTACTTTGCATACTGCAATACCTCATCAATCGAATTTGCTTGCCAGCAAATCAAATGACTCTTCTGGCTAATTTCAGGTCTCAGTTCTTCCACAAATCTAAACACAAAATGAATCATGTCTTTCGGCTCAATGTTTCTGTACCACTGTAATGCTTAAATGCCTGCAACAATCTCTCATAATAAGCATGTATCAACTCTTTTGCCTCCTGAGCTGTCCTGTCTATTCTCTGCCACTCACTTTAAAAATTAAATCACTTTATAGTAGTATTTCATTACCTCGGGAAATAGTGCACCTGTACTCGGGTCTCTCTCTGGTTCTTTTGTCTGCCAATCTGTTCTCCTCTTGCACTCCATCAATAAATCAGCTGGAACTACTATCTCTAATAGGGTGTTCAAATCCTCCCAAATTCATTTGGTACATTTCAAGAACCTGTCTGTCTGCTGGTACCATTCTATTGGTTTCTCTCTCAATCTGGGCTAGTCATTTGTAAAGGATAGAATGTCACTTCTGCTCCATGGGACATGAACAAAATTCCCTCCTGGAATCTCTCTCATTGTTAAAAAATTTACCGGATCCTCACCCTGCTGCATATTTGCAGTAAGATTTGTGGAATCCCTTTTCCTTTTATCTCTTTTCCTTACCCATCTGCCTTCCCACTTGTCTAATGCCCCCCATGTCTGTACACTCTGAAGCAACTCCCTAAGGTGTGCTTTCATTCCTGCAGATCTCATGTGTTCAAAATCTTTTGAGTCAAAATCTAACATGTAACTCCTCTTCAAATGTTTTGTTTTCTCTATTTCTAGTCCGTATTTCTCTGCTACGTCTGCCAGCTTCTAATGCACCTTGCTGGCCTCTCTTCTAGTTTTCAGACGCAAGTATCTCAATTCTGCTTGTAAGATCTGAGCCTATTCACACCCATTGTTCTTTCAATTAGCTCACTGCTTCCATCCCTAATCTCGTATAGTTCAAGTACTCGTCTCCCCTAGGAGCACTCGCAGGGTATTCAGCTTATCTAACAATTCATTCAATTGTTGGGCAGTCAAATCTTGCAGCAAAATGTTGTTGGGCTGAGTATTTGGCAACAGCTGTACAACTAGATTTGGAGACTACAGTGTCAGTAACTTCAGGCTATGACTGGTGTTTGACCCTGTTCCGGTGTCTGGAGGAACTCCTAATGGACTAAGGTCTAGCAAAGATCTGGTTCCATCAATGGGCTGTCCCACAGAAGAGATTACTCTGGCACCTCCATTGAGTTCTCCCCTCATTGAAATTTGACTTAGGACTCCCTGTCCGTTTGTACTGTTATTTTTCTGTGCAAACAAAGGTATGACTGGGCCAATGGTGACAGGTACATATATGGGGTCTGGATTTGGTCTGTGGATGCCTATTTCCTGTATACTGACTCATCAGTACGGACATCTCTGTTTGTGTCCCTGTTATAGGAGTGTACTTTGGCATTGCTTTTGATTGCACTTGAGGCAGTAAGAGTGAGTTGGCTCTGTCTGTACCAAAGTTGGTTTCGGGAAAACCTGTCCTGTTGGCACTATTAAATTTGTGGCAGTTTCCATAATGGGCACATCAAGGTAAATTCTCGGGTCATTCGGCTGCTGTGTCTGATTGTGTGCTACCAGTGCAGTAGCAAGATTAAGACTGCTCTCCATTGGGCCCTGTGTCATGCTAGGATTAATCCGTACTGGACTCATCATCATGTTAACCGGTGTCAGTAATGAAGGGTTTACACTAGTGATTGGACTGCTCTCTTGTTCTGCATATGATGGGGGGACAATTTCTCAGTAACTGTAAAATAAACTCATCAACATCAGACTCTTCCTCTAGTGTTGTAAATCTGCTAGACTCCTTTGATCTCCGCTCCCTACTCTCGGAGGGGCTTCTGTTTGTCTTTCTGGTAGCTTTCCTTCCTTCACTCTCGTTGTCATGATTAATTGTAGGAAACTATTTAAACCCCTGTAAAGTTTTGGTTCTCCAAAATTTCTGATTGCTGTCCCATCTAGCCTGCACTAGTGTCTTTTCTGCCTTTCTCATTCTCCAATCAAACTTATTTTGCTGTTGCTGTCTGGCTACTAATTCCCAGATTGCTAATGCCTCAAACTGTGCTGGTATCGGAGGGGGTTTCAAATCATACAGCACCCTCCTCAGATTCTCTAAGATCCTCAAATTAAATGTTCCGTGGGTAGGAAACGCTAAACTCCCATCTTTCTCTGTCACTTTGCACCATTGTTTCAGCCAGAGACATTGTGCAACACCCTTTTCTTACAATGTAAGCTGGTGTACCTTCTGGTGGTGCAATATCTCATATGCTTGTTGTAATGTATGTATCTCCTCTTAGGGCACTCTTTAGAGATTTGAAAAATTTCATTTCTGTGACTTTTATGTTATTCTAAATCAAATCAGGAAGTGACTTTTAATCCAAGAATCCTTTTCCCCCGACCTTCTCAACCAATTGCGCTTCACGTTTGTCTGCCAATCCATGTGCGACCCTTCTCACTAACCAACCAACCTATCCCAGAGAGACTCCAATGATGTCACACTCACACGTACTGCACTGACAAAGTCTTGCAGCTTGTCCTCCTATACTCAGATTCACACGAAACTAATGCAAAATTATTACTTTCTCAGTTTTCCTGATTTGCAAGCAAAATTCGACCAGCAAATTGTACTCTCAGCTGATCAGTGGGTCTGTCCTGGTGCACATAGGAATCACCAGATCGTAGTCGAAAAATTATTTCACTCAGTTTGACTCACAATCTGACTTGTCAACCAAGCCCGATTGACCTATTGAACCAGACAAATTACAACAAAAACCAAGGCCCATATTTATACTTTTTGACGCAAAACTGCGCCAACGCAGTTTTGCGTAAAAAAAAAAGCGCCGGCTAACGCCATTCTGAAGCGCCATGCGGGCGCCGTATTTATTGAATGACGTTAGCCGGCGTTAGCCGCCGGCGCTGTCTGGTGTGCGTTTAAAAAAACGACGTACACCAGGCAGCGCCGGCGTAGGGGGAAAATGGCATATGGGCGTCCACAAATGGTGCAAGTCAGGCTGAGGCAAAAAAATTCGCCACAACCCGATTTGCGCCATTTCTTTACGACGCCCATCCCCCATTGAAATGACTCCTGTCTTAGCAAAGACAGGAGTCATGCCCCCTTGCCCAATGGCCATGCCCAGGGGACTTCTGTCCCCTGGGCATGGTCATTGGGCATAGTGGCATGTAGGGGGACACAAATCAGGCCCCCCTATGCCACAACAACAAAAAAAAAAATACTTACCTGGACTTACCTTAATGTCCCTGGGGTGGGTCCCTCCATCCTTGGGTGTCCTCCTGGGGTGGGCAAGGGTGGCAGGGGGTGTCCCTGGGGGCTTGGGAGGGCACCTCTGGGCTCATTCTGAGCCCACAGGTCCCTTAACGCCTGCCCTGACCCAGGCGCTAAAATCCGGCGCAAATGCGGGTTTTTTAGACCCGCCCACTCCCGGGCGTCATTTTTGCCCGGGAGTATAAATACGACGCATATGCATCGCAGTCATTTTTTAAGACGGGAACGCCTACCTTGCATATCATTAATGCAAGGAAGGTGTTCACGCAAAAAAATGACGCTAACTCCATGAACTTTGGCGCTAGACGCGTCTAACGCCAAAGTATAAATATGGAGTTAGTTTTGCATCGAATTTGCGTCGAAAAAAACGACGCAAATTCGGCGCAAATGGAGTATAAATATGCCCCCAAGTGTCCCATACACACGTGGACAATTTTTTAGCACAAAGCGCTACACACATGTGAAGTTCGATGACTTCCCTACACTCACACTTTGGAGTACGGACACTCCTTCTACAACTTTATTTGGAGTACGCAAACTCCCTAAACCCTCACAGACCTCACAATTCACCTATGATTTGCATAAGCTGTGCAAGCGTAAAACCTATTCCATTCACATTATCACTAGAACACGGAAAATATCTTCAAAAATTCATTGGCAATCTCCAAGGTTCTGGGAAAGTTATTCTTAGTATTTAGGGCACATTTTCTCTCCACTTTGTATCATCGAATCTGAACAATCGAAACTTTCTACAAATGTTACCTTTTAGGGGCCACCCGTGTACGGGTCCTCTACGATGGGGTCTTAAGGAGACTAACCATCATACTCTGCTACCATCTCTGTTAAGGCGTCTGTTCTTATTTGGTTATTCATCATTAGTTTATAAGGGGATGCTTTGGATGTTCAATGGATCTTTTGACTGCGCTTAGAGTAGTTCCCACCATGAGACTCCGTAGCAATACAAATCAATAGCAATGACAATCAATAGCATCAATAATCATGGGAGTCAGTCATTTTCCACTCACCATGACCCCTTACCCATGAATAACCACACCTTATGTAAAAGTTAAAATGTTTGTTTCCCTATATTAATAATGCTAATATCACGTAACTTAGGGCCAGATGTAGCAAAGGTTTTTACCCATTCTGTGTCTATGGGAAAAAGTGTTTGTACATATGGCCCCTAGTCTCAAAATCAAATGATAAGCATACAGAAACAATACTGGCTGCCCAAGTAAAGAATTGCAATTTAATCAAGGCTTGGACCACAACACTTTCTAAGATTACAGTACAAATCAGAAGCAAGAATAACTGCGCAAGAGAAATGGCATACATTTATATTCCACAAAGAAAAGACATCAAGCATTAATGTATGTTGTGAGCATCATCGGTGAGTATCCTAACTACCTTCAGATTGTATTAGCATGTTTGGGCTTCATGCAAAACAATGAAGTCAACACAATTTTGGAAAACATCTAACTATGTGTTGGACTTTTTCCCTTTTCCAGGGTCATCCCCAATTTTTTTGTCTCCTTCCTCCTTTTTTTCTTTACCTGTTTTGTTGGCTTTAGGACTCTGAGCACTTTACCACTGCTAACCAGTGGTAAAGTGCTTATGCTCTCTGTGTAAACCGTATTGTTAATTGGCATATTTGATTCACTAGTAAGTCCCTACTACAGTGCACTAGAGGCGCCCAGGGCCTGTAAATCACATGCTACTAGTGGGCCTGCAGCAATGGTTGTGCCACTCACATTAGTAGCCCTGTAAACATGGCTCAGACCTGCCACTGCAGTGTCTGTGTGTGCAGTTTTAAACTGCCAATTCGACTTGGCATGTGTACCCACTTGCCAGTCCTAAACCTTCACTTTCCCAGCATGTAAGACACCCCTAAGTTAGGCCCTAGATAGCCCCATGGGACGGGTGCAGTGCATGTTTAAGGTGGGACATACACTGATGTGTTTTATATGTCCTGACACTGTTGCAAGGCCTATCTCTCTCATGGATGGGGGCTGCTTTTAAATATTATTAAAGTGCAGATTCCCTTTAGGAGTAAGTGGACATATGACGTTTGGGGTCTCTGAACTCACAATTTAAAAATACATCTTTTAGTGAAGTTGGTTTTGAGATTGGGAGTTTGAAAATGCCACTTTTTAGAAAGTAGGCATTTTCTTGCTTAAACCATTCTGTGACTTTCTGCCTGGGTCAGTTTCACAATTGGGCTGTTTGCACCTCTCTCTAGACAGTGACACAAAGGGAGCTGGGGTGTAGATTGCATATCCTGATGAGCCATCTGTGCCAGGAGGGAGGGGAAGAGTGGTCACTTACACCTGAAAAGGCTGTGCCTGCCCTCACAAAATGCAGTCTCCAACCCCCTGGTGTGTGTCTGGGGCCTGGCCTGGGCAAGACAGAATCTCAAAAACATGAACGATTTTCCTTTGAAGTAGGCCTACTTCAAAGGCAGAAAGGGGTATAGGAAGAGCACCCAAAACCCCTGAAAATTAGATCACTTCTGGAATCAAGAGGAACCTCTGCCAAGGAGAAGAGCTGAAGAGCTGAGAAGGGCTGGCCTATCTGTGACTGTGCTTTGTGGAGCTATCCTGCAGTTCCTGCTTCTGCCTGTGAAAGGGGACAAAGATTGGACTTTGTTGTGCATTCCTGATTGTGAAGACTCCCAAAGGGCTTGAACTAAGCTTGCCTCCTGTTGTTGAAATCTCAGGGCCATCAAAGACTTCCCTTGCCATCACCTGGACTCTCTGCTGAGACTCCTGCCCTGCCACGTGGTGCCCTATCCAGTTCCTGGGCCCTTAAAAGGAGAAGCTGGCAGTCAAAGACTGAAAATCCACACACAGACCACCGTGCGGGGAAATTTTCGACACAACTTCTGTGACACGGCTGATAAACGACGCGCCACCAGCTTTGCGGCTGAAATCAAGGCTCCACCTGCATCGCGGCTGGAAGATCGACACAACGGGGCTAGAGAAACGATGCGCAACACCAGCTAACAAAGGCTGATAACGACGCAAACCCCACGCAGCGCGGTTTTGAGACACTGAGCAACCGGATTTTCAACGCAACATCACTGGGCACGGAAAAACAACACAAAGCCTGCCCGGACCTGAGGTGCCTGTCCGGATCGACACATTGCTCTCTTGCGGGAGAGGAGAAACAACGTATGCTGACCCGACCAGAGGAGGAACGATGCACGCTCTCGCTTGCGAGTAAGGAATTGACGCATCACTGGCCTTTTCCTACACACACTCGCCCATGCGGTGTTATTTTGACACTACCCAGGTACTTCTTTACGCTAACAACGTGTAGATGATTGGCTCCTCTTCTCCTGTTCCCGTCGTTAGGTAACGAATTTGTATCAGTTTATACTCCAGTCAGTGCATCCATTGTCTGCTCCTGAGAAGGTTGCCTTTACACACATTATTTAGTACAATGTCTTCTTAGCTAGTACAACCTATTCTAGCAAGTAGTTCTCATGGGAAAGAATTCTAGTTACTAACATTTGGTCCATGATATGCAAAATCACAATTTAATTCTCTTAAGCAGCCATTTTATAGTTTGCCTAAGCAATGCAGCTTGACATGAGGCCATGCAACTAGGCCCAAAACCTCACTAAGTTAAGCCCTATCATTAATAAGCAAATACATGGTACATAACCCTTAATATGACATACTACTACATTAATCCAAACACGAGCTCAACATTTTACCTTAGTAAGCTGTTAATAAGTACACTTCGTGATCATTGGTGGTCACTCAAATAGGCACAACTTGTCCCGTGTTTACTAACATTCACACAAGCATAAAGGCAGTCAAGCCAGCGCCCTAGTTATATCAACATTCCAAGTAGGAAGCTAAACAAGCACGCTGGCTGTGCTAACCGTCAGTCATTCAGCTACCATTTCAGACTGGACAACAATTTTCTAATGTATAGAATGAGGCTCCGAAGAGTCTGCCATGGGGCAAGTTGGCACGATATACACAACAGAACAAACAAATATTAAGCATTTGGAAACCGAATGCATGAAAGAGGGGAAGGTGTAGTGCATACAGAGGTAACACGCTGCCGACACCCTAAATACACACAATGTAGGGAAGATGGCAACCACATTCCCGCAATAAGGAGAGTAACTGCGGTTCACATGCTTCCCGTGAACACCAAATTGCCAATATCAATGAAAGCAGTAAATACCTTGCAATATGCAATAAAAACGGAATTGAAGTGTGGGTGTCAAACTCAAAACTCCAATAAAAAAACCTCTCTTTTCTCTCATCTTTTCTTGGGGTTCACCCTACACATACGATATGTTAAGGGGGTGATTTACTGGTATCAGTGGCGGTATCTCTTTTTCCATTCGGCTAAACATAACCAACAGCAAGTAGAATTGTGCTTCCTAGTACACGATTTTAGTGGGTTTTTAAAAAATATATATTTTATCCTTTTTAGAAGAGCAACACCACCCCCTAGTGCATAAACGGACTTTTTGTGCACTTCTGCAGTTTGCAATAGAGCAAGAGAGCGATAGTTGTACGAAGCATACAAAAAAAATCCGAGGAAAATTGCAGAACTACTACTGTATGCACTCAGTCAAGCATAGTGCTGTAACTGCTTTGCCAATATTAAGATCCTGACCTCTATCATGCACAAATGCAAGCCTTTGTTATGGTAATTGCTTCAGGCTGTCAGGGGACATCACAAACAAAAAGTAGGCATCGCTTTGAAATGTCACAGCCATTTCACATAGAACGGTTAATAATTACATACTAGATAACATGTAAGGACAGTATTTTTTTTTCCTAACAATTCATGAACGGCACAAGTGAAAGCTGAAAACTTCAAAACACGTTTTTAGAATCATTTGTTTTGAAGATAACACAATATAACGTGACGTGCCTCCATGTGCAGCCTGTTCATACTTAAAGCACACAGCCACTATTTTAAAAGGAAAATAATTAGTCGTTTCATGTTCCTTCCTCCTCTGATTCTGCTTAATGGGATTGTCAACAGCCACTGGCAGGGCGAATTCTGCTCAATATCCGTAGTTTCCCCGTTGAGCTGCTCCAGATCAAGCTTGCGGTTATGTGGAACACTAAACTGACAATGCTGATATTTTACTATTTTCCAGGCCTGTATTTTACAAGAGGCGAGTGTACCTTAAGAAGCAACCAGCAAGCAAATTGTTTATGAAGTATAAAGATTGAATCAATGAAGAGCCATCGTTCACGATGCTTAGTAGATATATAATTATTACATATATATTAGATTTAACATTTAACAACTGCTTGGAAGGAGCCGTGCATTACAGAGAAAACAAGCATTTGCAATGCAATGGGTCTCGCGTTTGCTCGAGTTAGAGCTATTAGCATTGTAAATTCCTAACCGGACTTTTCTTGCCACATAAATTGAAACTGAAAAGTAAAACAGTTTCACATAACTAACCTGGCTTTTCTTGCCATATAAACTGAACAGTAAAAGTTTCACATAAGCGTATGTTCTCAGTAGTTGATCGATGTGCTCGAGGAGTGCTAAACATCGGAAAAGGTATGAAGTATGCATGCCTTTCACTAATGAAAGCAAGCAGATTTTAAAAGGCAAGCCCACGAACCAATGAAAGTGACTGACATGACATGGGTGTGGTTAGAAGCCCAAAGAGACATTACAACAGGGGATGGAGCGCTTTGCATTAATTAGGCATACATTAATTGATAATAAAGTAAATGACTTTAGAGCACCCCTCCCACATGCTAGGAATTAACAAGCATGTTCATCCAAGCAGCCCCCATCTTATAAATATCAGGTTTCCACAATGCAACCAGAGGTACCTACCTTCAAACATTTTACTCATACAGCTAACCTCACTGTTCCCGAAGGAGCTAATTCTACCTCAATTCCTTTATCTGTACCAAACTAAGAGGATAAAGTACTAAGGGGCATATTTATACTCCGTTTGCGCCGAATTTGCGTCGTTTTTTTGGACGCAAATTCGATGCAAAACTAACTCCATATTTATACTTTGGCGTTAGACGCGTTCATGGAGTTAGCGTCATTTTTTTGCGTGAACACCTTCCTTGCGTTAATGATATGCAAGGTAGGCGTTCCCGTCTTAAAAAATGACTGCGATGCATATGCGTCGTATTTATACTCCCAGGCAAAAATGACGCCCGGGAGTGGGCGGGACTAAAAAACCCGCATTTGCGCCGGATTTTAGCGCCTGGGTCAGGGCAGGCGTTAAGGGACCTGTGGGCTCAGAATGAGCCCAGAGGTGCCCTCCCAAGCCCCCAGGGACACCCCCTGCCACCCTTGCCCACCCCAGGAGGACACCCAAGGATGGAGGGACCCACCCCAGGGACATTAAGGTAAGTCCAGGTAAGTTTAAAAAAAAAAAAAAAATTGTGGCATAGGGGGGGCTGATTTGTGCCCCCCTACATGCCACTATGCCCAATGACCATGCCCAGGGGACAGAAGTCCCCTGGGCATGGCCATTGGGAAAGGGGGCATGACTCCTGGCTTTGCTAAGACAAGAGTCATTTCTATGGGAGTCGAAAAAAAACGACGTACACCAGGCAGCGCCGGCGTAGGGGGAAAATGGCGTATGGGCATCCAGAAATGGTGCAAGTCAGGCTGAGGCAAAAAAATCGCCACAACCCGATTTGCGCCATTTTTTTTACGACGCCCATCCCCCATTGAAATGACTCCTGTCTTAGCAAAGACAGGAGTCATGCCCCCTTGCCCAATGGCCATGCCCAGGGGACTTCTGTCCCCTGGGCATGGTCATTGGGCATAGTGGCATGTAGGGGGGCACAAATTATGCCACAATTTATTTTTATTTTTTAAACTTACCTGGACTTACCTTAATGTCCCTGGGGTGGGTCTGGAATAGTCTGGATACAAGCCCGCCCTCTTCAATTCAAAAGCTGCTACATTTTGTTACCCACCCACCAATGACACATTTATGAAAAAACAGTATACTCAGGGCCATATTTATACTTTTTGACGCAAAACTGCGCTAACGCAGTTTTGCGTCAAAAAAATTAGCGCCGGCTAACGCCATTCTGAAGCACCATGCGGGCGCCGTATTTAATCAATGACGTTAGCCGGCGTTACCCGCCGGCGCTGCCTGGTGTGCGTGGAAAAAAACGACGTACACCAGGCAGCGCCGGAGTAGGGGGATATGGAGCTTGGGTGCCGAAAAATGGGGCAAGTCAGGCTGAGGCAAATCTTTCGCCTCAACCCAATTTGCGCCATTTTTTTCGACTCCCATAGAAATGACTCTTGTCTTAGCAAAGCCAGGAGTCATGCCCCCTTTCCCAATGGCCATGCCCAGGGGACTTCTGTCCCCTGGGCATGGTCATTGGGCATAGTGGCATGTAGGGGGGCACAAATCAGGCCCCCCTATGCCACAAAAAATAAAATAAAATACTTACTGGAACTTACCTTAATGTCCCTGGGATGGGTCCCTCCAGCCTTGGGTGTCCTCCTGGGGTGGGCAAGGGTGACAGGGGGTGTCCCTGGGGGCATGGGAGGGCACCTCTGGGCTCCTTCTGAGCCCACAGGTCCCTTAACGCCTGCCTTGTCCAGGCGCTAAACAACGGCGCAAAAGCGGCAGTACGTCATTTTCTTTTACCCGCCCACTCCCGGGCGTGAATTTTGCCCGGGAGTGTAAATACGGCGCACATGCCTCGGAGTCAATTTTTTAGACGGGAACGCCTACCTTGCATCTCATTAACGCAAAGTAGGTGTCCACGCAAAAAAATGACGCAAACTCCATGGACTTTGGCGCTAGACGCGTCTAACACCAAAGTATAAATATGGAGTTAGTTTTGCATCGGAATTGCGTAAAAAAAACCGACGCAAAATCCGGCGCAAACAGAGTATAAATATGCCCCTCAGTTTTCTTAAATTTCAAGTATTTATAGCTTTTATGTATCAAAAAGTCCTTTAAGTGAGCTAGATACAGACCAGTTCCCAGTACCACCTCTTCTCATTTTCCATATTTACAGCACCAGAGTTTCTCTTTAAGAAAGGAGAGTACCAGTACTGAGCACAAAAGGTTTGATACAAGCATTTTGGAGGAAACAGGAGAGGGAGACGTGGACAATGCTCAGCTCTTTTCCAGTGAGGAAGGAAAGACAGCAGTATGATACCAGAAAAACACTGCCAGAATATTGTCTGAGATAAATATTTTGTGCGAGATATCATTTATAAAAAATATCACCCTATTGGAGTTAATAAGAAAGCCATACCCAAATAATTGATTTTAAAACTTTGAAAATTAATGCAATAACATGCACAATTAACATGTAGGCCTTGGACTAAAATAATGTGTTTTAATTTAAGTAAATGCTGAAGACAGCCTCATTTACATGCATTAGGTTTGAATGACTGAAGTAGCATATCCTGCAAAGCTGACCTAGGTTATGAATGTGAAATGTTTAATTTCTGACAAGATGAGATTGTGAAAGTGAAGACAATGTAAAAGATGGTAGCTTTCACCTTCCCATAGGCATATTTTTCATCGAATACAATAATGTATTAAAATGTTTTAGTTTAACTCTGCAAAATGTTTCTGAAACATGCGAAGGCTTAGGGCCTGGTACAGAGTTTGGCAGATGGGGTTTCCCCATCAAAAACATGACGGATATCCTGTCCACCTTATTACCATCTCATTATATCTTATGGGAATCGTAATATCGCAGACAGGCTATCTGTTATGTTTGTGATGGAGTAACCCGTCAGTCAAACTCTAAATCAGAATGAATAAGTAACGTGTTTTAGTGATGTGATCTAGAAGCTTAGACAGGAAACATTCAGTTTCTTAAGGAAAGTAAATAAAATGATTCCCTTAAATATTGCTGTCTGTGTACAACTGCTATCCCACCGAGAAGGTGATGAAATGTACCTGTTCCCATCAAGACATCAAATGCTGATTGGCTGACTGGAGGAAAAAGAAGAAACATGTTGCAAAAGCTTAGATTATGCTGTTTATTTTAGTTTGTGTTCTGAGAGTAAGGCTGACACTCTCACTCAGACTCATTATGTTTTATAGGTACTTGCCCTGCTCGAATCTATGCTAGTCTGAGACCCTACTGAGCTTCTTGAACTTCTCTTTATGGAAAGTTCTGCTTTGATTGATTACTGATATTTGATATTTGAACTCTGAAGCTTGATGCTTAAATCTCCCAGTTGGGAGCTCTTTATTGATTCTGACAGACACCTTTTTCTCATTATCTCCAAATGGATTATTAATCTTAGAACAGGGACTCTTACCCTCATGGAACACGCTTAATGCACTTATTCTGAAACTCTGATTGTGTATTTTGATTTATTGATTTATTAATGAAATTGATGATATGACAAGCCAATTTCAATAAGGATAAACTACTAAAATTGACAACTAGAGCTTTCAAACTCACACCACTCTCAATATTGACTAAAAACAATACTTGAAATTGAGGTGATCATTTTATTGATGTACAGCTCTTGGTTAATCTCATCCTACGTCAAAGGTCCATTGGCCTGGTAAGCTATGATCTCTCTTTGTGGAGTTGGTAAGCTTTACCTCGTAAACTGATATTAAACTAAGATCCCCACTCCAGCAAAGTTGGTAGTAGAGGCTTACGTTATGAGAAAGCAGAGCTGTAATTAATCACCCTGATTTACGCTATAAAAAAGAGGAGCTGTAATTGATTGCCCTGGTTTATGTTATAAGAAAGAGGAGCTGTAATTAACTGCCCAGCTATTAAGAGATGCCCATGTCCCATATCCTAAATTCCCCAAACATTTTAAATCAATTGAGTGCAGTTTCGTAGGCGGTTGCAGAATTGGAGATGTGACTATCAGTAGGGTTATACGTCACATTTCGTTTTGGTTGTTGTGGTTTTATTTGATTATTGGTGTATGCATGTTTAATGAAGAGTTGCTGCTTATGCACTTATTGTAAAGAAGTTGAATAGGTTATGGAACTAAGACCTAGTCCAAGATCCTAGTATAGATAAATGAGAATTGATTTAAGGTTTTCTTGTCTGCTAAAGATTTGTGGTGCAAGTCATTAGGTACCATCATCTGTGCAATTGAGATATCAACTGTAAACATTTGTTGTGAATGTACTAATATTGATTAATGTTAGTGGAACCTAATGTTCAAATGTGACACTACTTTTATTACGGTGATTTCCCCCTGGTCAAGAGTTAATTTGGATATGCGAAAATCTTTTAAGTGAGAAAAGGTAAAACGTGAATATTTCGGTTGCTAAATTGTTCTTTTAATTTTCTTTATAGGAGCAGACAAGGACTGTTATTTTATGTTCCATTGGATTGTAGAATTGTAGCATTGTGAGTGTAGAAAGACGTTGTAAAGGAGAGTGAACCGCTTCAAGGAGCAAGTTATTGCATCACATTGTGCCGCGCTGAGATTAGTCTATTAATGTGAAACACTGAAAGGTTGGTCTGTGTGAAAAGTCATGTAGTGACAATTTCAGTACTGGGAGGTGAAGAGGCACCTCCGGATGGTACACCCACATATATGATTATTGAAGAAGGGTTGCATACCTGTGCATGGCTTTCTCAATAGTGCAAGATCACTGAAGAAGAGGGTTTATTGAGCTTTCCAAAATGTGGTACCTTTGAATTGAGAATTATTGACAGACTAAGAGGCAGACTCTTTGAAAAGCCACCATCTAGACCTACACAATTTGAAGCACTACATGCTTGGGAGAACATGGCTTGTTCTAGAGAAAGAGATAGATTTCAGAAAAGAACAAAGAGAGTTGGGAAAAATTAGGCAGATGCATTATTGGCTGAGCAACAACAGATATGGAGGAAAGCTATAGTGGAGGGATCTAGGTTATATCCCACAACTACTAATGAGAAATCTGGGAAACTTGAGAAACTGAAAAGGTAAAAAATTAAGGAAGAGAAAGATGAGAAAGATGAAAATAAAAAAGACTTTGATAGTGATTCTGGAGATGATACATTGGAGGAATTATTGGCTGCAAGTCCATCCCCTTATGTGGCTCCTGTGACAAATAGTGAGGGAATGACAACTACTAATGTGACAGTGGCTACAACCCCTGTTGACTCAAATGCAATTCAAATTGAGAAACCGTTACAGATGGCACAGTTTATTATGACACAGCCTCTTGTACAACCTGTAGTACCTAATATGGTACCTGACCGAGTTAAGACTGCACTGGCATTGATGCCTTCAAGTGTTACTGCTTCTTCTGTGACTGTACCAGCACCTGTTACTAGCATCATAATAGCACATCCAGTAAAGATTTGCACAACAACTGCTCCGATTAATATTGTCCCAAGTACTGTAGTTCAAGGAGCTGTTATAGGAGCATCTTTGACAGGGTTTATCAAAAAATTCACAGATTGTTGCAAGGACACCGCTACATGCTATTCAAACATTAAGGGAAGAGAGAAGGATTGTCTTTACATACAACACAAGGAGAGATTAATTTATTTGAAGATGGGGATTTTTACCCCCATTTTCTGAGGAAGCTGTTAAAAATAGTGCAAAGACAGAGAAACAGGAAGTCTAGATCCCAGTCAGAGTACAGAGAAAGAACATTAAGGTCCTCATTACAACCCTGGCAGTCGGTGATAAAGTGGCGGTAATACCGCCAACAGGCTGGCAGTAACTACCACCAAAATATGACCATGTCAGAAAGAGCTCAGATATACAGCCACTTTACCACACCGACCGCCAGGGCGGAAACAACAGGCACCACGGCAGTAGCCGCCTACAGCCAGACAAAAGTCATTCTTCCACCCACCATATAATGACAACCCAATCCGCCACCTTTTCCGGGGTGGTACCAACGACATAAAAAGCCTAGCGGAAACACTGCACAGAAAGGAAAGAACTCACCACTGGAGATACAGGGAAGAACCACGCCGCCATGGAGCCCGAGCTGCAAAGATTTCCAATGATCTTCTACTTCCTGCTCCACCAGGAACACCAACAACGGAGAAGATGACCACGGTGAGTACAGCTGCCTAGCACACAAGGGAGGGAGGGACGAAACAGAGAGTGACACACACATGCAACACACACACACTCCCACCCCCAGCACCATACACACAATCAGATACAGTAATAAAACATACATAACCTGTACCCCTCAGGAGTAATGCAAGGACATCCTGAATAGATGAAAGTGAGTGTAATAATATATATACAGTAAAAATACGTACATCCAATCTAAAAGTATATACATATGTACAATTCAAGGGACACTGCCCAGTCCTCAATGTGCGTGGGCCACAGAGCCACACGACAAAGTCTAAGGCCCCACTTGTCTCCTGCAACAACACAGAAAGAACACTGCAGGGGCATCAGTTGGAAAAAAGGCAGGCACCTCAGGGGGAGGGGAACGGTGGGACACCTCAGCTGGCAGATGGAACAACACCACTGGTCCTGGAGGGGGCAACATGCCCTGTGCTTGGTCCTGGGGAGTGCAAGGCCACTGTCTCTCAAGTGGGTGACTTGCCCACATGCTGTGGAAGAGGGCAACATGCCCATTGCTCTGTCCTGGGGAGTGCAAGGCCACAGTCTCTCAAGTGGGTGACTTGCCCACATGCTCTGGAGGGGGCAACATCCCCTGTGCTCTGTCCTGGGAAATGCAAGGCCACAGTCTCTCAAGTGGGTGGCTTGCCAACATGCTCTGGAGGGGGCAACATGCCCTGTGTTTGGTCCTGGGGAGTGCAAGGCCACAGTCTCTCAAGTGGGTGACTTGCCCACTGGCTCTGGAGGGGACAACATGCCCTGTGCTTGGTCCTGGGGAGTGCAAGGCCACAGTGTCTCAAGTGGGTGACTTCCCCACTGGTTCTGGATGGGGCATCGTGCCCTGTGATCTTCATCCTGGGGAGGATGGGGTGAGTGGTTGTCATCCCCACTGGTTCTGGAAGGGGCATCATGCCCTGTGATCTTCATCTTGGGGAGGATGGGGTGAGTGGGTGTCATCCCCACTGGTTCTGGAGGGGGCATCGTGCCCTGTGATCTTCATCCTGGGGAGGATGGGGTGACTGGGTGTCATCCTCATTGGTCCTGGAGAGGGCATTGTGCTCGTGATGCAGATCTTGGGAGGGCAAGGTCACAGTCTCTCAGCTGGGTGTCATACCCACAGGATTTTCAGGGAGCAGGCCGCACAACAGCCCATCGAGGCAGGTCTACAGAATCTCTGCCGGCGGTGACGGATGCTCAGTGGTGGCAGTGGTCCTGCTCCTGCTGCTGCTGGTAGTTGGGGTGGGAAGCTCCTGCCCATCCCCTGCAGCCTCGGATGGCTGCCCACTGGAGGAGGTGGTGGTGGTTCTGCTGCTGCTGGTTGTGGGAGGAAGCTCCTGCCTATCCCCTGCAGCCTCAGAGGGCTGCACAACCATGGTTGGTGGTGGGGGCTACGACTGAGTCCCAGCACCAGGCCCCTTGTCCTTCCTGCCTGCTGGTCCAGGCCCCTTGCCCTTCCTAGCAGTAGTTGGGGATGGCTCCTTGCCCTTCCTGGCAGCAGCTGGGGTTGGCTCCTTGCCCTTCCTGGCAGCAGATGGGGATGGCACTTTGCCCTACAGGGCAGCAGCTGGGGATGGCTCCTTGCCCTTCCTGGCAGCAGCTGGGGGTGGCACCTTGCCCTTCAGGGCAGCAGCTGGGGATGGCTCCTTGCCCTTCCTGGCAGCAGCTGGTGATGTCTCCTTGCCCTTCCGGCCAGCACTTTGATGCAGGCACCCTTTCTGTGAGACTGCCTGGTGCCCTGGATCCTTTACCACCACGAGTTGCTGTGGACAATACTGGGCCCGTGGACTGGGTGGCTGAGGTGCTTGCCTGGGTTTTAGCCACCCTGGCCAGACATGAAGGATGGGGAGGGGTAGGGAAGAGGTCATTGGTTGAGAGGAAAAGCTGCTTAGGGACATTGGGGCGGGAAGATGGAGAAGGTTTGGGAATGGAGGAAGAGAGAGTGGCTCTGGGAGGTGTCTGTCTGCTGTGTTTGGGTGCAGGTGCATGGGCTGGATGCTGTTGTGAGGGGGATGGCAGTTGGGTGTCTGAGTGCTTGGAGTGCTTACATACAGGACTAATGCTACTTATACATTTCAGATTAACATCAGGCATTGTACTGTTGTGGCTACAATGTACAGTTTATGACCGGCTCCTCACTCTTTTGCCCCATAGATTGCTACCGCTGCAGATGAATAGCAGATGGAGACATACTCCCGTGTACAGACCCCTGGTAGACTTGGCAACAATGGAGGACAGGCACATTATCCTCACCTACAGACTTGACAGGGCCACAATCACGGAGCTGTGTGCCCAACTGTAGCCTGACCTGATATCTGCTATCCGTCACCCCACTGGGATCCACCCTCTTGTGCAAGTCCTATCTGTGCTCCATTTCTTGGCAACTGGTTCTTTGCAAGTGACAGTGGGCTTGACAGCAGGAATGTCACAGCCAATGTTCTCAATAGTGCTGACAAGAGTGTTGGCTGCCCTGATTAAACACATGTGCTGATACATTGTTTTCCCCCAGGTGGAGGATTTGGCCACAGTGAAGGCTGACTTCTATGCAATGGGACATTTCCTCAACATCATTTGGGAACACATATTGCATTTGTCCCCCCACCCCCTGGCAAAATGAACAGGTGTTCGGAAATCGAAAAGGTTTTCACTCAATAAATGTCCAGATGGTGCGCCTGGTGGACCAGTATATCTCCCATGTCAATGCTAAGTATCCTGGGTCTGTGCATGATACTTTTATCCTGAGGAACAGCAGCATCCCAAATGTGATGGGCCAACTACAGAGGCACCGGGTGTGGCTAATAGGTAAGCCCTGGTTCCCACCCAGTACATGTTAGTGTATGGCTATGGTGTGGGCCATATGGGATAGTGTGTGCCTAAATGTTTTCCCTCAATATTTGCAGGTGACTCTGGTTACCCCAACCTCTCATGGCTACTGACCCCTGTGAGGAATCCCGGGACAAGGGCAGAGGAACGTTGCAATGAGGCACATGGGCGAACAAGAAGGATAATAGAATGTACCTTTGGCCTAGTGAAGGCCAGGTTTCGGTGCCTCCATCTAACAGGTGGCTCCCTGTGCTACTCACCCAAGAAGGTCTGACAGAAAATCGTGGCATGCTGCATGTTGCAGAACCTTGCCTTGAGGCACCATGTGCCTTTTCTGCAGAAGGAGGAGGCTGGAGATGTCCGTGTGGCAGCAGTGGACCCTGTGGACAGTGAAGATGAGGAGGCAGAGGATGAGGATGAGGACAACAGAACTGCAGTGATTCGACAATACTTCCAATGACACACAGTCAAGACAGTGTAACTGCACATTTCAATGTCATTTTTTTGTTTCACATTGTCACTGGCAGGCTGTGATTTCCTACTACTATGCCCACTCACTGTACCATTTGGCAACTCTTATTGCAGATTTCGGTGCCCCACTATAGCTCCTGGTGTGTTAACTGCAGCCAACTACAGGTCTATGCTATGTGCACATTACTGTACAGTTGATTTGCAATTTTGAACCTTGTCAAAAGAATAGATAGTTAAATCATTTCACATACTCCATACTTGTATTTTTTCGAAGTGTGTTTATTGCAGTGCTAAGAAAAAAAGGGGGAAGTGCAATGGGGTGGGGTAATGATGGATGAAAGTCCAGGGTAATGTTCCAGTCTATTTGTAGCACAGGTGCATTGTCCAAAGGGGAATAGGAAGGGGAGCAATGGCAGTTCAAAGTGGACAGGGTGACCAAGTGGGACACAGGGGTGACAATCAGGAGAGTCTCATTTTCTGGCGGGGGTCTTGGCAATAGTTTCTAGGTTCTGCCTGGATTGTAGGGACCATTTGCGGGGTGGTTCTCCTTCTGCAGGTGGGGGGGGGTGCGGTAGCCTGTAGGTCCTGTTCCGGGGCCTCCTGTCCACTAGCGGCAGCGGAGGTGGAGAGCAGTTCAGTTGTCTGGCTAGTGGCAGAGGCCTGCTGTACTAAGATTCCCTCCCTGATAATGTTGGCCATGTTTTCCAGCACCCCTGCAATGGAGACCAGAGTGGTGTTGATGGCCTTCAAGTCCTCCCTGATCCCCTGGTACTGTCCCTCCTGCAGCCGCCTGTTGTCCTGCACATTGTCCAGGACCTGGCCCAGCATATCCTGGGAATGTTGGTATGCTCCCAGGATCTCTGCAAGTGCCTCCTGGAGAGTCGGTTCTCTGGTCCTGTCCTTCCCCTGGTGCACAGCACATCTCCTAGTTTCCCTGTTGACCTGTGCCTCTGCCCCCTGAACCGTGTGTCCACTGCCACTGACCCCAGGTCCCTAATTGTCTTGGGTGCGAGGTGTGCCCTGGGGTCCCTGTAGCGGAGGACACACTGCTGATTGATGTGTCCTGGGGACAGAGGCATGGGTACGCTGGGTGGGTGCTGTGGTGGTGTTTCCTGAGGGGGGAGGCTCTGTAGTGGTGTGTGACTATGCCTGGGTAACCGACTGTCCAGAGGTCCCTGATGGGCCAGGTTGGTCATCCAGATCCAGGCGATCAGAGATGCTGTCATCACTTGGGGGGACTGGAAATTGCTGGAACCTCTTCTCCGCTGACATTTGGCTGGGATAACTGTGGGGATGTAAAAGCAGTGTTATTGTTTCTGTGTCTGACATTTTGTGCATAGGAGGCTTGCCCTCTTTGGTTGTATATGCCCTGGCTGCTCTAACTTGTGTAAGTTATTAGGTGGTGGGCTAGCTGATTCTCTCTAGTGTGCATGCTTTGGTTTTAGGTGTCCATGCAGGTCTATGAGTGGTGTCCATGCATTGGTATAGCATGCAGGACTTGGCATTGGGATGAGTGAGATGTGATGGTGGGGTGTGTGGGAGGTGGTAAGTGATGGAGTGAGGATGAGGGTGCGGGTATGTGATGGCATGCAGGTAGGGGGTGAAAGTAGTAAATAATTGACTTACCAGAGTCCTGTCCTCCTCCTACTCCTGCCAGGCCCTCAGGATGCATGATTGCCAAGACTTGCTCCTCCCATGCGGTGAGTTGTGGGGGAAGAGGTCATCCCTTGCTCTGGGGTGTTGTCCCATGGCGTTAACCCTGTCCACGATCCTCCGCCATAGCTCCATCTCCTTAGCAATG
The DNA here is from genome assembly GCF_031143425.1 of Pleurodeles waltl. NCBI lineage: Eukaryota > Metazoa > Chordata > Amphibia > Caudata > Salamandridae > Pleurodeles > Pleurodeles waltl. The sequence continues at coordinate 576,778,785 of NC_090443.1, read as the reverse complement.
GATATTTGCTACACCTGTGCTCTAAATAGCTGTGGCTCTACCCGGATTATTTCCTCCACCATGACCCTTAGCTCCTCCTCAGAGAATCTGGGGTGTCATTGTGGTGCCATGGGTGTTGTGTGAGTAGTGTTGGTGAGGGTGTGTAGGGTGATTTGTTGGGGTGTGTGTTGTGAGGTGCGTGGGTGGTGTATATTTGATGGTGGTGTGTGGTCTTGTCTGTGGTGTCTATCTTGACGCAAGTGTTTGTAATGGTAAAGGGTTGTGGTTAGTGCGGATAGTGTGGGCGTGTGTTTTATAGTGGTGTGAGTGGTTGGGTGTGGTGTGTGTATGTGTGTCAGGTGTGTGTAGTTTGAATTGTCCAATGTGGTGCTGCTTTGTATGTGTGTGTGTATTTTGAGCGCAGCAGTATGTACCGCCAATGGTTTACCGCCATTGAATGTCCGCTGTGGTGATTCGTGGGTCATAATGTGATGGGCGTAGTTCTGTTGACGTAACAGTGTGGGTTTTGATAGCGCCCGTTTATCACTGACCTTTGGTGTGGCGACGTGTGTGTTGTGGCTCAACAGTAACGGATTGGTGTGAGTGTGTCAGAATATGGTGAACGGACATCTGCTGCCGCGGCGGTATGTTGGCGGCAGTCAGCGTGGCTGTAAGTGGGATTTACCACCATTGTCATAATGAGGGCCTAAACGTCCTGAAATTAAAAACATAACTAGAAGAAATAATTAGAGGAATTTTAGACCTAGAACATGTGAATCAAAGCCAGGAAAAATAAGTGCTCTAGGTGAACAAATAAATTACTAGGCGTGCAGCAGTTATGTATGATAAATTTACTGAATTAGCCAGAAATTATTAAGTTGATCTTTCAAAAAGTGCCATTTTGGCGAAAGGTTTCAGGGTATAATTAGATGATTAAGCAATTAAAACAATGTGTTCTTCAGGAATGTGATTACACATTACTGAATTAGTAAAATGCATTTGTGAATGGAGTGATTTTAGAAAATTGGAGAGCAAATTGCCAAGGAAACATGACAAGTATAAGAATCGTTTTGATTGACGTACAGCGCCACGCGTACTCGCGCTGGGCTGCCGGTTAACAAGATATAACGAGCTTGAATACTAATCCACCAGGGGACATTCATATAGGATTAATTTGGATACGACAATAAGACATATAAAACACTGAGTTTGGACCTATTCTTTATAGCCCTGATGAAGTCATTGGGATAAACCCAGACGAAACACGTGTTGGCTGGCTGTGAATCCGAAATTTAAATCAACACCAACCACGAAGACAATGACTCAATTTGGACTGCAGGACTTGGGACTTTGAATTTGGACCATATCACAAGTCTGGAGCATCAATTCATATCATTTGATTACATTGGATACGAACATTGTTACTTTACTGAAGGACATTGATATATATGATATATACTATCCTATTTTCTTTTTCTTTTTGTAGCAATATATAATATATGTACATAAAGAATATTTATTTATGAGTACTCTGTTATTCGATTTTATAACAATCATACACAGTGACACTATAATATTGATTATTATGCATGTATGAGTGCCTCTTGTAGTTAACGGTATTTACAAGTGCATAGCACTTATTAAGACCCAGGGGTGGGGTCTTTCAAGGGTGCACCATCAGATGATTTAAACAATAATCATACGATTTTTCCCTATTACCCAGAGCGCCTAACACCCACACTCACTTACACTTAAGAATCAGAGAATACTTGAGTAAAAGGAAAGCCACCTCCAGGCCCCCCCAGATGAAGGAGAAGCTTTGACTTATCCATCTAGAGAGGTTCCAGGTGGAGGATTGGTTATGTGCCATGGAGTAGAGGAGATCTTGCAGCATGTATTACCAATTTCCCAAAATTGAAAGAAAACCCTATGAAGTGGTATACACAAGTTGAAAGATTTGTTAACATTTTGTAAGTGCTGTGGACTGATTTGAATACATTCTTTGATTTTGTGTGCCAAATGATTTATCGTCTGATTACAAAATTACTGTACATCGGTCAAACTCAGAGCTACTGAGAGATACCCTCACTAATGCACCATCTCCTACTGTGAGGAATAATTACGATGAAGTGATTACTTTCTTGAAAGCCAGAGTTCTGCCAAAGGATTTGGATTATGTAAGGCTAAATAGAACTCATTAAGAGGTGAAAGAGCCAGTGCATGTTTATAATGAGTGGTTGTTGAAGGCATTCCAGCAGCACACTGGTCAATCACGCCTTGAGCCAAATGATAAGGAATTCTTTATCTCACAGTTCTTTATTGGATTGAGATTAGAGACTAGTCTGCATATAGAGCAAAGTGTGCTTTGCTGGCAGACTAAGTCCTTGGATGAGATTCTGAAATACACAAAGTATTGTAGTGATGAACAGGAGATCAAGCAAAGGAAGCTTAAGGAAAAGTATATGTTATCCCATATGAAATTGACACAGAAAGGTTTTCAGAATCAGTCATTTGCAGGAAATGCTGGGGCAATGCAAGGTGTTGGATTTCAGAAAGAAATTCATGGGGTTGGCTTTCAAGCTGGACTTTAAGTTGTTCAAGAAGGTACGGTTGGTTCTTACAGTAGAAGTTGAGGAGCTCCAATGAATTTGAATTCTGGAGTAGATGTTGTAATGTTGGAAAGAATGACTCCTTGTTATTTTTGTAACAAGATTGGGTATTGAAAAAGGAAGTATAGGCTGAATCCAGGTAGAAGGAGGAAATCAAATTCAGATGGAGAATGTACCCTTTCAGCAAATGCAAGTGCCAATGCAGACACAGGTTCCAAAGATGCAGGTACCAAATGCCTTGATGACTTAACAAAATATGGGTAATTCTAGGTTTAACATGAATCAAATGCCCAAAGTAAATAAAATCCCTCACAGAACCAGAATTCACTTCAACAGTTTCCTATGTTGGAAAGGAAGACCTTTGGATCTGACAATTTGCAATGATGGCACCTGAGTGGGGAGGAAGATTGCATACTTGTTATCCAATATTTGTATACCAAGGCACACCACAGTAGTTCTTTTAGTCCGTTCCTTGATACGCTGTGTTAATCAAAGTTCAACATACATGTATGTAAGTGGTGGAAATTTTATCCATCCAATGCATAACAAATCCAATGAAACAACAGCCGACACATGTTTCGTCAACATGACTTTCTCAAGGCTGTAAGTTGGACATACAAGAAAAGGAGTACAATCAAAATTATGTACGATAAACAGGACCACAATGTGACTGTAGATAAGCAGCGGAAAAGAAGGTCCTGCGTAACTCCAAGACATGCACGTGAAGATATCATACACGGGTGACCCAAACTAGATGTGTCCGGTATACTAGCAATGATGCGTTGTGTGAATATTAGAGGTTGTTGACCATTAGATTCATGAAGCAAGAGATACAGGAACAATAAGTGCAATATATCCCAGGTGACTGCACCCCGAAACTGTCTCTTGTTAAATAGCTACCAAGAGGTAATGTGAAACATGTGGTGAAACATGCAGTATATATGCATCTGGAGCGAAGCCCTTTTAAAGGAGGTGAAAACAAGGTAAAAAGGAATAATAAATCAAATTGATGACATACCATAAGTATGAGCATAGTCTAATCTTTCAGGAATGCTGTGAGGTTCCCAGCATCCAGACAGCACTAAAAAAGTGGGTATGTGGTTGCCAAAACATGAAATATCATGTAATGCAGTTGGTAGACACGACCATGATAAGTCTGGATGGAGAAAAAACCCACAATCAAAAAGGAAAAAGAAAGTGTATATACATGGGTATAGTACCATTACTTACTCCTATGAAAGCAAACAGAACAAAATGTGGTGAACTGCATATGAGGTACATATACTGCAGTATAGGAGTCCAGAAAAAGTAATAGTAAAGAAGACCAGGGCACCCATTAACAATAACCGAAAAAACAGACTCAGCAGCAGGAAAAAATAGGGAAAAATTACCGTATGGGTATAAAACCATATGTCACACACGGCATAGCCCTGCGCCTGCTAGAAACAAATCCAATAAATAAAAATATACTGGATTTGGTGGAGAAATATGGAAGCAACGAAAAACTATGGCCCTCATTATGACATTGGTGATAACTCCCTCTTACCGCCATGCTGACTGCCGCCAACATACCGCCACCACAGCGATTTACTGTTACCCATATTATGACCCACACATAGCAATCCGTCACTATACAGAAACACAGACAAGTCCGCCAGCCCAAAGGTCAGTGATAAACTGGTGGTACCAAAACCCACACAGTTACGCCAACAGAACTACGCCCACAGCATTATGACGCACAAATCACCACGGCGGACATTCAACCGCGGGAAACCATTGGCAGTACATACCAATGCGCTCAAAATACACACACAAATACAAAACAACACCACATTGGACAATTTGAATAACACACACATGACACACATACACACACCACACCCACACCACTATAAAACACACACACACTACCCACAACCCTTTACGACTCAAGAAAATTGACAACAGAGAGAGAGAGACACCAAGGGCACCCACAGAACCAGAGCCACAGAACACCCATACACCATCCACGCACCTCACAGCACACACCCCAACACATCACCCCACACACCCTCACCCACACCACTCACACTACACCCATGGCACCACAACGACACCCCAGATTCTCTGAGGAGGAGCTGAGGGTCATGGTGGAGGAAATCATCCGGGTAGAGCCACAGCTATTTGGATCAGAGGTGCAGCAGACATACTTTGCTAAGGAGATGGAGCTATGGCGGATAATCGTGGACAGGGTCAACGCCGTGGGACAGCACCCCAGAACAAGGGACGACATCAGGAAGAGGTGGAACGACCTACGGGGGAAGGTACGTTCCGCGGTTGCAAGACACCAGATAGCTGAACAGAGGACTGGCGGTGGACCCCCACCTCCTCCCCCACAACTAATAACATGGGAGGAGCAAGTCTTGGCAATTCTGCATCCTGGGGGCCAAGCAGGAGAAGGAGGAGGACTGGACTCTGGTAAGTCAAATCTCTATTACTATCAGCCCCCTACCTGCATGCCATCACAAACTCCCACCCCTACCCTCACCCCATCACTCCACCACCTCACATATACCCCACCATCACAACCCACCCATCCCAATGCCAAGCCCTGCATGCAACACCAATGCATGGACCTCCATCACAGACCTGCATGGACACCCATCACTAAAGCATGCACATTAGAGAGAATCACCTAGCCCACAAAATCACTACTCACACAAGGCAAAGCTAACAGGGCAATCACAACCATACAGGGCAACTCACCCATGCACAACATGTCACATGCAGAAACTATAACACTGCATTTACATCCCCACAGGTCCCCCACCCAACGTCACCGGAGAGGAGTTTCCAGCAACATCCAGCACCCCCCCAAGAAGAGGTCCACAGTGATGACAGCAGCTCTGCTCGTCTGGATCAGGATGACCAGTCTGACCCATCAGGGATCTCCGGACAGTCGGTTACCCAGGCACAGTCCCATACCACCACAGAGCCTCCGCCCTCAGGAAACACCAGCACAGGACCCACCCAGCGGGCCCATACCTCTGTCCCCAGGACACGTCAATCAGCAGACTGTCCACCACTACAGGGACCCCAGGCAACCTCACAAAAACACAGGACGATCAGGGACCTGGGGTCAGTGGCAGTGGGCACACGTTTCAGGGGACAGAGGCACAGAACAACAGGGAAGCTGGGAGGACTGCTGTGCACCGGGGGGAGGACAGGCCCAGGGATCCAACTCTCCATGAGGCACTCACCAACATCCCGGGAGCATGCCACCATTCCCAGGTGACAATGGGCCAGATACTGTACAAGTTGCAGGAGACCCAGTAGCTGCAGGAGGGACAATACCTGGGGATCAGGGAGGACCTGAAGGACATCCACACCACCCTGGTCACCATTGCAGGGGTGCTGGCAGTCATGGCCAACACAATGAGGGAGGCAGTGGCACACCACGGGCCGCTTACACTTGCCACACCGATGAACAGCCCTCCACCTCCGCTGCTGCTAGTGGACATTAGGCCCCACCACAGGAACAACAGGCCACCAGCACCCCTCCCCCTGCAGAAGGAGAACCACCCCGCAAACGGTCCCTGTGATCCAGGCAGAAGCCAGAGAACATTGCCAAGACCCCACCAGGAAATAAGACTCTCCTGATTGTCACCCTTATGTCCCACTCTGTCACCCTGTCCACCTTGAACTGCCATTGCTCCCCTTCCTATGCCTCCTTGGACAATGCACCTGTGATACAAATAGACTGGACTCTGTACTGGGCTTTCCTCCATCATCCCCCAAGCCCATTGCACATCTCCTTCTACCTCTTAGTACTTAAATAAACACCCTTTGAAAAAATACAAGTATGGAGTATGTCAAATGATTTAACTATGTATTCGTTTAACAAGGTTTAAACACTGCAATACAACTGTACAGTAATGTATACATAGGAATGACCTGTAGTTGGCTGCAGTTAACACACCAGGTGCCAGAGTGGGGCACAGATATCTGGAAATAGAGATGCCAAAGGGTACAGTAAGTGGCCATAGAAGTAGGAGAATCTGCCTGCCATGTACAATGTCAAATACAAAACTGTCAATGCAAAATGAAATTACAGTGTCTTACCTGTGTGTCACTGGAAGTACTGTCATATAATAGCTGTTCTGTTGTCCTCATCCTCATCCTCCTCATCTTCACTGTCCACAGGGTCCACTACTGCCACACGCCCAACTCCAACCTCCTCCTCCTGCAGAAAAGGCACCTGGCATCTCAAGGCAAGGTTATGCAAAATGCAGCATGCCACGATTATCTGGCACACCTTCTTGGGTGAGTAGCACAGGGATCCACTTGTTAGATGCAGGCACCGAAACCTGGCTTTCAGGAGGCCGAATGTCCTCTCAAGTATTCGCCTTGTTCGCCCATGTGCCTCATTGTAACGTTCCTCTGCTCTTGTCCTGGGATTCCTCACAGGGGTCAGTAGCCATGAGAGGTTGGGGTAGCCATAGTCACCTGCAAATATTGAGGGACACCTGTTAGACACACACTAACCCTTAGGGCCCACACCATACCCATACACCAACATCCACTGGGTGGGAACCAGGACTCACCTACTAGCTACACCCGGTGCCTCTGGAGTTGAGCCATCACATATGGGATGCTGCTATTCCTCAGGATATATGCATCATGCACAGAGCCAGGATACTTCGCATAGACATGGGAGATGTACTGGTCCGCCAGGCACACCATCTGCACATTCATCGAGTGAAAACTCTTTCGCTTTCTGTTTATTTCTCTGGGGGGGTAGAGGGGATGCAATATGTGTACCATCAATTGCCCCAATAATGTTGGGGATACATCCCATTGCATAGAAGTCAGCTTTCACTGTGGCCAAATCCTCCACCTGGGGGAAAACGATGTAGCTGCGCATGTGTTTAATCAGGGCAGACAACACTCTGGTCAGCACTACTGACAACATTGGCTGTGACATTCCTGCTGCCAAGCCCACTGTCACTTGGAAGGAGCCAGTTGCCAAGAAATGGAGCACAGATATGACTTGAACAAGAGGGGGGATCCCGGTGGAGTGACGGATAGCAGACATCAGGTCAGGCTCCAATTGGGCACACAGCTCTGTGATTGTGGCCCTATCAAATCTATAGGTGAGGATAATGTGCCTGTCCTCCATTGTTGACAAGTCCACCAGCGGTCTGTACACGGGGGTATGTCTCCCTCTCCTATTCACCCGCAGTGGTTGTAATCTAGGGGGCAAAACGGGGAGCTGGTCAGTATTCCACATTTCCAAACACTACACTGCATTGCATATTGTGACTGTAACAGTATGTAAATGGTGCTTATGTGTAATGTGACGCAGTTAAGTGCCATGGCCTGCCCCCACCGAAATGGCGTCTGCCTGTCCTGTTTAGAGGGACAGGTGGAAATGAAGTAATTCCGCTGACATTGAGTACCGCCATGCAACACCTCATTGGTTTTCTTTGGACCCAATGGGTTACAGTGGCCAATGGTGATGTAGCCGGCGGTGACGGTACGCACCGCCGCGGACGTGACCACCATTTTCTATCTGTTCACTTACTTGCTACCTGACCTTCAACAGGAGAGGACCTACACTGCAAGTGCTGCTGTGACCTGTGTCTGGAATCGACCATGGCTCGTGTCACTGGGGAAAGGGCCCCTGCCTTCACCACTGTGAAGTTGGAAAGACTGGTGGATGGGGTCCTACCCCAGTGCCAAATTCTGTATGGGCCTCCAGACCAACAGGTGAGTACACTGTGATCACGATGCAAGGGACATGGATTCATGGAGTGCTGTGTGTGAGGGCCTCGTGTAGGGGGTTGGTGGAAGTTGTTCTGGGCAGCGTGATGCATGTATGGTGGGCAATATCTTTGCGTAAGGGGATGTGAGGGCTGTGGTGGGCCATGAGTGTAACAGGCCGAACGGTATGACTGATACCTTTTTCAATATATCTTTTTCTGCAGGTCAGCGCCCATCAGAAAATGGGTATATGGCGTGCCATCGCCAAGGACGTGAGGACCCTGGATGTCTACGACAGGCAGAGCTCCCACTGTAGCAAACGGTGGGAGGACCTCAGACGCTGGGCAAGGAAGACCGTGGAGGCCCAGCTGTGGATGGCCTTCCAACGAGGAAGGGGAGGCCGACGAACGCTGGCCCCCCAATGGCCTGCATACTGGCGGTGGCCTATCTGGAGCTGGGTGGGTGCTTGAGGGCATCACAGCAGCCACAAGGGGGTGAGTACAGTTTCACAATATAGTGCATGTGCGTGGTGGGGTGGTCTCCGGGTGGGGGATGTGGGCCTGTGGGTGCCCCTAGGATAGGCCGGACATTGCAGGGTAGGTTCCATGTTGGGCAGGGGCTGATGAACACCACCTCCAACCAAGCTAGTAGGCATCCACTACTGGGCAGGGGTCTGTGGGTCTCAGGTATGCTGCTATTGGCGTTAGGTAGTCCTGTCCATGGGCTGGTGACTAGCATTGTGTCTGGTAGTGCATTGCCTAGTATGTAGGGCTTTTCCCTGTGTGTGTGTCGTGTACACCAACGGTGGTGTTGTTGCTGCCATTGACCAAGTGTATCCTTTGTCTCCCCCCCCTTTTTGTTATGTCACCGTGTCCTTATGTGCATTAGCATCATCTGGCTGAGGAGCAGAGGAACCAGTGATGGAGGGCGCGGGGAGCACCATAGCGGAGACAGGAGGGGACAGTTCGGATGATGATGCCTCCTCCGATGGAAGCTCCCTGCTGGTGGTGGACACCTCTGTGCCTACCCCAACTACAGGTACAGTCGCCACCCCCGTACCAGCATCGCTCTGCCAGCAGCCCCTCAGTGAGTTTACTGTGCCCGCTCACCCAGGAGGGTGGGCATCTCCTTCACCCCAGGCACCTCAGACCCTGCCCCAGTTAGCACTGCTGCCCTGAGTGAGGAGGCTATTGACCTCCTGTGATCCATCTCTGTTGGGCAGTCAACCATTGTGAATGCCATCCCGGGACTGGCAGGGCATTTGCAACAAACAAATGCATTCTTGGAGGGTATTCACTGTGGCATGGCGGCCCAACAGAGATCAATCCAGGCTCTGGCCTCCTCCCTGATGGCAGCCATTGTCCTTGTCTCTAGCCTCCCCCTCCAACTTCCTCTGCCCAGTCCCATTCACCTCAACCCCAACCTATCCCAAGCACACATTCAGACCAGCATGCACCCAAGACAACACACAGTTGGCTCAGGCAAACACAAGCACCACACATCATCCCACAGGCACTCATTCAAACACCATCCAGATGCAGACATAACAACACCCACTGCCTCCACTGTGTCCCGCTACTCCTCGTCATCTACCACCCTCCCAGTAGCGTCTCCACTCACACCTGCATGCACTACATCCTCATCCGCTACCCCTATCACCATCACACCTATCACTACACACCCCTCACTGGCATTCACCACCCCACACCCATGCACACGTCCCCTGTGTCCTCTCCCACTGTGTCTGTGCCCCCCCTCCTAAGATACACAAACGCAAGCACTCAGACACCCAACAGCCATCCTCCTCACAACAGCATCCAGCCCATGAACCTGCACCCAAACACAGCAGACAGAAACCTCCAACAACCACTCCCTCCACTCACAAACCTTGTTCCTCTTCCCGCCCCAGTGTCCCTAAGAAGCTTTTTCTCTCTGCCGTTGACCTCTTCCCTACCCCTCCCACCCCATCCTTCACGTCAGGCCAGGGTGGTCAGAACCCATGCTAGCACTTCAGCCACCCAGTCCACGGCCACAGTAGTGTTGGCAGCTACTGCAGGTGGGAGAGGCTGCAGGGAAACAACCATCAGCACTGACAGTGTCCCTGCAGCAGCTGCCAAGGGGAAGGACAAGGAGGCACTACCAGCTGCCAAGGAGAAGGGAAAGGAGGCACCATCAGCTGCCAAGGGGAAGGGCAAGGAGGCACCACCAGCTGCCAAGGGGAAAGGCAAAGGGCCTGCACCTGCAGGCAGGACGGACAGGAGCCCTGGTGCTGGGACTGATTCTGAAGCCCCACCACCAACCATGGTGGTTCAGCCGTCTGAGGCTGCAGGGGAAGGGCTGAAGCCTCCCCCCACCACTGCCTGCACCGCCACCAGCATCACTGCCAGCAGCAGCCCCAGCCCCAGTGGGCAGCCGTCCGAGTCAACATGGGAAGGGCTGGGGCCTCCCCCCACCACTGCCAGCACCAATACCAGCACTGCCACTGCCGCCACTGAGCAGCGGTCACCACCGGGGGCAGTGTGTAGTCATATCTCCATGGGCTGTAGAGCGTTCTGGACCCTGCAAATCCTGTGGGTCTGACACCAAGGTGAGAGATTGTGACCTTGCACTCCCCAAGATCTGCATCACAGGGCACAATGCCCCCTCCAGAACCAGTGGAGAAGCCATCCACTCACCCCCTCCTTGTCAGGATGATGCACACTGGGTACAAGGCCCCCTCCAGAACCAGTGGAAGAAGCCATCCACTCACCCCATCCTTCCCAGGATGAAGCACACTGGGCACTATGCCCCCTCCAGAACCTGTGGAGAACCCACCCACTCATCCTCTCCTTGCCAGGATGAGGCACACTGGGCACGAGGCCCCCTCTAGAACCAGTGGAAGAAGCCATCCACTCACCCCATCCTTTCCAGGATGAAGCACACTGGGCACAATGCCCCCTTCAGAACCAGTGGAGCAGCCATCCACTCACCCCATCCTTCCCAGGATGAAGCACACTGGGCACAATGCCCCCTTCAGAACCAGTGGAGCAGCCATCTACTCACCGCCTCATTGCCAGGATGAAGCCCACTGGGCACAATGCCCCCTCCGGAACCAGTGGAAGAAGCCATCCACTCACCCCATCCTTCCCAGGATGAAGCACACTGGACACAATGCCCCCTCCAGAACCAGTGGAAGAAGCCATCCACTTGAGAGACTGTGGCTTTCCACTCCCCAGGACCAAGCAGTGGGCAACCAACCCACTTGAGAGACTGTGGCTTTGCATTCCCCAGGACCAAGCAGTGGGCAACCCACCCACTTGAGAGACTGTGGCTTTGCACTCCCCAGGACCAAGCAGTGGGCAAACAATCCACTTGAGAGACTGTGGCCTTGCAATCACCAGGACATCACACAGGGCATGTAGCGCCCTCCAGGACCAGTGGTGTTGTACCATCTTGCGGCTGAGGTGCCCCCCATTCCCTGTCCCCCTGAGGTGCCTGTCTATTTTCGACCTGATGCCCCTGCAGTGTTCTCTCCGTGTTATTGCAGGAGTTAAGTGGGGCCTTGGCCTATGTTATGTGGCCCTGTGGCCCACTGACATTGAGGACTAGGTAGTGTCCCTCCATTGTTATATATGTATATACTGTTTTGATTTTGAATCACGAATTTCTACTATTTTTATCTTATTACACTCACTTTAATCAATTCCTTTTGTCCTTGCTTTATTCCTGAGGGGTACATGGTGTATGTGTCATGTTACTGCATCTGTTTGTGTGTATGGTGTTGGGGGTGGAAGTGGGGGTGTTGCATGTGTGTGTCACTCTCTTTTTCCTCCCCCCTCCCTTGTGTGCTAGGTGGCAGTACTCACCGTGGTCATCTTCGCCGGCGTTGCTGTTCGTAGTGAATGAGGAGGTATACAATCATGGAAAATATGTGCAACTATGGGCTCCATGGCATCGTGATTCTTCCTTGAGTCTCCAGAGGTGAGTCCTTTGCCTTCTGTGTTCTGTTTCCACTGTGCTTTTGATGTCGTTGATACCGCCCTAGAAAAGGTGGCAGATAGACCTGTTGTAATACTGTGGGCGGTACATTGTCTTCCGCCTGGCTGTTGGCGGTTACCGCTGAGGTGCTTGTTGCTACCGCCATGGTGGTCGGTGTGCTAAAGTGGCTGTCTGTGTGGGCGGTTTCCGCCGTGGTCATAATTCCATTTTTTTTATCACGGGCCTGTTGGCGGTATTACCGCCGCTTTATCACTGACCGCCAGGATTGTAATGAGGGCCTATATGTCCAACAGATAATTAAAAAATATACTGACATGCATTCTGGCAGCGGGAGACAGGATGCATACTGGACGGGAAGGTGTCATGAATATCAAAAATATAGGCAGGAGCCATAAATGTCCCACGAATGCACATTATATATACAACCTAAAGTGGAGTTCCATAAGGCCATCGGGATTGATACAGAAAAAGCGTTTTACCGTGTTCGTCCGTGTTCATCCCCCGTAAAGAAAACAGGTAAGAAAACGGCTCGTACGGGTGCCGCCATTTTAGTCAATATAAAGCAAGCATCATGGTGGTAGAAAGTGGACTGGAGGCAGCTGAAAGACATGTGGGATAGAGACTAAAGACACCATATTGGAGTGTGTTTTGTGAAACATGCAATGCTGCAGAAAAATGTTAATGTGCACAAGGTGAGTAGTTTTAAAGCCCATGCAACTTGTAGAACTATGAAATGCAGCGAAAATACTAACATGTTGGATTTTGCCAGAAGAAGAGAAAAACAGAAAAAGGAGACCACACACATTGTAAATATTCCATTAAAGGGTCACCCACAGTAGGAAGAATACTGAAGACACAAAGTGCATGGGCAGTGCAGGGGCCCCCAGGGCCCCCGAGTCCCCTATTCTGCCAGCCTTTCCATGGAAGTGTAAACAGCCATGGACAGGCAGGCGGATGGGGACTTGTAATCCCCAGGGCAGTGCTGCTTGCAGCGTTGGCCTGGTGGATTACAACCGTTGGGACCGCCAGGCTGCAGTCTGGCGGTGTCAGCGGTTGGACCATGGCGGCTCGGCCACGATCATAATGTGGAGGTCAGACCACCACGACCACGGCGGTCCAACCGCCACCATGATCCTGGCAGTCTGGTGACTGCCAGGGTCATAATGACCCCTTAAGCCTTTACTGAGGCTGACACACAAAGTTATGTCTGATGCACTTCCATGGGACAATTAATGCATGAAAGCTTTCCTAGAACTGGGCGAAGGTTTCTGTTGTGCCCGGTACTATGTATGCCAGATAAAAACAAGATGTTTGTATTATTTGCAGTGAAAAGGAGGGCTGCACTCCCTCAGTGCTTCCTCAGATACATGTTAATTGGGGAAGACCTGTGGCATACCTTTCAATTACTCTTGACACCATAGATGCAGGGCTGCCTGGCTGTCTAAAATCTGTGGCACCTGTTGGTATAAGCATAAGTGTGAAAGCATAGTGATGGGACCAGTGGTGTAATGAAACTTGAGGAGGCCTCCCTGCAAAGCACATGGAGGGGAACACCCCCCCGACCCAGTCAGGCACTCTTAGGCCAGGGGCCTGCTTCCTGTGCACAGTGCCAGCCAGCGCGTGGTGCGTAACTGCCTGCGCGAGCATATCAAACTAAATGATCCCAGACCCATCAGTGTACTGTTCTGAGGGGACCCCTGGAGCTCACCCCGCACTGCGGGGGCTAATTATACACTACTGATCGCTATATATGATATATGGGATTCTGTAGTCAAAAACCATCTCTAATTTCTTTATAAACGGTGACTTGTGACACACTCAGTCACTGATTATAAATTACGCCATAACTCAACTGTAATAACCTATAAGACTTCAATTTTGATGTCACAATGCCTAGGGCCAGAGTCAGCAGCCAGGAAAAGGCAGGTGGTTATGGAGCATAATTAAAGCAGCTGCTTCAAGAAGGAAAACAAAATATTGCTTTCATTTTTCCGTTCTATTATTCTAGCTGTACCTTCATACGCATGGATTGAAATAAATTACTTCCCCACAAACCATCTCCCCTTGGTTTATTGCATTTACTGGTGACACCAAACCTGCATTTAACTATTTTAAAAATGCTATCTCTGTTCCCTTACAGCAAACCGTTAACAAAACAAGATCCCTGTGCAAGGCACAACTTTGCTAGTTATTGGGGAAAAAAAGGCTGGTGTTTGAGGAGAATCTTTTGCATGAGGGGCCCACTTCCTTAGCGCTCACCCACCACAATCAACCACGTGCAATCACTCCTTCACATCCTTCAGCCCTCATTCAACGTTCTAGCTATATTTTGCACCCTACTCTACCTGTGAGCAGAGTCCAGGCTATGTTTCTGGAGTTGCACACATACCAGCCCTGCCACGTTTCCCAAGTCTATACGTGATGTGCTGCTCCATTACAGGTTTTTTATTTTATTTTATTCTGGGACTAGTTGTCCAGTTTTCTAATAGAATATACTAGACTACAAGTCCCAGATTTTAAAGAAAAAACCTGGGGTGGAGCAATACATCACACACTGACCTGGGAAATTTGGCAGCTATGACATACTATTCCTAAGGTTGCCGTCGAACCGGCTTTATGGATATGAGCAAGGCTGGCTGGTAGAACAATAAGAAAAATCAGGTTGGTATTTTTACCCCTTATCCGTGTGTGCTTAAACAGATAAATTAAGAATAAAACACATTAAATGTGTTCTACAGCTGCCCTACTGACCCCTGATTGACAATTTAAATAAACAAAGACAGACAGGCCATAATAAAATGGATACAGATTATTTATTTCATGTTAAAATGTGAACAGGTGGCCACATTTTTTCTTGGAAAGGTAGCAACTTTACCTCTGATACCCCACCTTTTCTTGTAAGGAGCCTGACAGGCTTGCAGTGAAAGAAAAACAAAAGTTGTTATTTTGTTTCTCTTCACTGCTGAGTCAGCCCATGTCAGCTCAGAGCAGACTGCACACTGTAGCTGCTTTATGAGAGACACTGACCCTAGACAGACAAGCTGAGGGGGCCCCTTCATATATAGGACATATATATGTATATGGGAAATCTTGCACTGTTAAGGTCCCATACTCTGTGGAAATTGTGCTTCTCAGAACAAAAACCCAATACATGACAAATTTCAGACTGAATCATCATCAGCTTTATTTTGGTTCATAGAATACACCATAAAAGTATAGTCACAAAAAAACATAAAAGGCAAAGTTAAAATACAGCAAATAAAAATATAGACATCCACCAGTTAAATCAATTCAACAACCTTGGAAGCCATTTATAAAAAAAAAATACAAGAAGGTGAGCTGGGACCACGTAGCATGCACCAAAATCAAATTCTACGCTGCCCAACAGTTCAACAAAACAGACATAAAAACATCCATAAACATAAAGTGTAAGAGTAAACATGTTCAACTTGTCATAAGTGATCTTCATTCATAGTCCTGATGGGAAATGCACTATACAAAGCTAATGCAGTCAATTAAAGATTTCCTATGATGTAATGCATGTTTTGAAGTTAGTTTTGGCAAGGCCACTTTTCTCAGAGTGGAGACTGTAGGTATAGCTGTTGTAAAACCTACAGAAGACCATAAATGCACCAAAGCTTGCAGAGATCGCTCATCATAGGGACAGACTAAAATTCCCTTTGGGTCAAACTTGCCCAGGGGAAAAGAGAGTTGACACCTAATCAATCCCAGCTTAAAACCTTGTGAGAAGACCCCTATCCCTACCTTTCGGAACCAAAGACAGGTAAAGTTCCAGGCCAGGGATAGTTTGCAACAACAAATACTCTCTGTTAACGAGCTTCCTCAGCTTAGACTCACATCTTTCCCTGCTCATAAGGTCCCCAATGAAGGTTTTTAACCAACTTTTATCCCTCGCTGAGAAGTCACCAGGTGAGGAAAAAATGTCAGTTTACTCAATATGTTACACATATACTTTACTTACCTAAGCTATGGGACACAAATTCCTATATCACAAACAAGGCAATCCAAGATGACATCCCTATTCAGCGCGGCCTCCTGGTTGTGCCAGGTGGACCACCATAGCATCCTAGGGGTTAGGTAATAATGTCAGAAAAATACGGCAGACTCAATTCCTTGTGAATGGCATAGGTTGGGGACCCTAGCAGCACTCCAATGATATGTCTACAGATCCTGTTTTCCTCAGGCAGTAATCTGTTCACAGCTTTGTAACCCCACAAGTCAGAGTCATAGATGAGGTTAAGCACACACTTCCTGGAGTAGATCTCAACAAGAGCCACTACTCGTTTACTTCTTATCTTTGAAACCAAACAAAAAAAAAACTGCCCGTATAGCTGAGCTGAAGACATCTCTGTTTTAACAAGGCACCTGGGAGCCTTGTGAGTCAAAGGTAACCCCCAAATAGGGGAATTCATGAGTTCTTCCTAGGGGGGTACCCTGCAGTGCGAAACAACGTAGTTTCACATTTTTGTGTCTAGATGGCATTACAAACATTTTGGAAAGGTTTGTGTGCAGTCTCAAACTGTTCATAAAATCAACAAAAGAGTTCCATAAAACCTGGAGGCTGTTTGGTGTTTGGGACACTAAAACAGCATTGTCTGCATAAATGGGAACAGGGACACACTACCCCTTCATGGTTGGCTGCCTCTACACCACTGATATACGTAAGAAACAAAATTGGGACAAGAACACAATCCTACTGGACCCCATGTCCCAGGCCAAAACTCTCAATACACTCACCATTCTTCCCAAATGAAACACATGCATTCAGACTGCAAAAGCGTAAAGCCCGGAGATACTAAAACTTCCCATGGTTTGGACCTGACTACTCTATCAAAAGACCAGGCCAGGTCCATGAAATCGAGATAGGATGAACCTTCTTAGAGCACAGAATATTTATTAAAAAGGAGATAAAGATTGAGACATTGCTCCTGGATACCCAGACCATGCCTAAAGCCATAATGGACATCAGAAGTTATGTGACTGCCCGAAACCCAAGACAAATTTCTACCAAAGATAACCCTACTGATAATCTTTGCTATGGAATCCAAAAGGAATATGGGCCTATAACAACCAGGATAAGCTCTATTTCCTTTTCTGAAGATGGGGAATATGATAGCAGAATGCCAATCTGAGAAGTTAAATTAGCATAGTTTGTTAAATTGGGTGCCCAAAGATCCACCTCAAATTCAAATAGGTCCATAGGCACTTCATCAGGTCTCAGGTGTTTGCGTACAGGACTATTTTGATAGCTTTGACCACTTCCTCCACCACAAATTGAATGCCTAACAGATAGGAGGGCATAGGCATGTCAGATTCAGCACTCATTTATTCAGTTGTATGACACACTTGCTTAAAGTGCAACACCCAAGAATCTTCTCTAATGTTATCACAAATGCAATTGGTGTCTGTTTTAATCAATTATTTGTGGTTTACCATATGCCACAATAGGGCAGTGTTGCCAGCTCTACAGGCAGTGACCAGGGTACACCAAACCTCATTTTTAAATTCCACCGTCCTTCTGCTGAAGGCTAACTTATATGCTTTCGTATAAGGGATGATCTTGGCCTAAGCCTGTGGGATTGCTTTCAATGCCTGTAGTAGGCAAAGATTGACCTCCGCAGGCCTTATTAAACGAAGAGTGGGCAGTGAGGTTAGGGCGGGATCAGCTTCATCAAGAAACTCTTAACAGTGGACTCTAAAACGTCAAAAGCATTGGTGCTGCTTGAAGGATCATAGGTTAAGCACAAACAATCATAAAGCAAGACCAAGTGTTTGCTGCAAAGCCTGCGCAGGATGTCATGCAGCTTGGCAGACTTCCAAGCCAGCCTAAGCCCATCACTGCTCAGCAAAAGTTGTGTGTCCCCCACAGCAGTAGCCCACAGGCAGGATTTCGGACAAAGCAGAGTGACAGAAAGAGGGTTATGATCCCTGAAATGGCTGGAGGTTGCATTACTATCCCCAAGCAGTCAAGGATGTTCCTACTACCAAATATGCAATCTATCATCAACGAGCCTGCCTCTCTGACAAAAGTAGGTAGTATTAAACAATGGGGGGAGGCAACCCATTCAAAAAGGTTACATAAGTCGGGCCTGGCCTGATAAGGTGATAACAAATGACCTCTGCAATCTCTGGGGAGGGCTGAGATGTCCAAGGAACTAGATTCAAAAACAGAAAACTTTAAACCATCATAGCCACCCTCCACTGAACCCAATTTGGCATTGAAATCCCCACAGCAAGTACAATGTTAAACCCACCGTCATGAAGGGTGTAGAGAGGTTCCAGGTCGCGAAAGTCAAAAAGAGAAACAAAAATTAGGGTTAACCTTTGAAGAAAGATTATTGTCATAAAAATGAATAAGCTCAAAGCTAAAGAACAGACCACTAGCCAGCAATGCTTGAATTAGCCCGCTTTGCAAGGGAATTGGCAGAATAGAACGGTGATGGGAGGTTTTGAACCAGACTGTGAGCCTGGACTGGGTCATACCCATTCCTGAAGAAACAACAGGGACTGAGTGACAAATAAATCCATCACAGAAAAGCTCCCTTGTAGCTCGGGATTCCTGTAAAATAACAATGTCATAAGAAAGAACTAAATCCAACCAGGCCTTGTCCTGGATTTTGACAGGAAGACCAGCTATGTTCCAACTCAACAGTTTGACCCTAGAATGGGGGCCTAGCAACAGCAATGCGTGCTTGGAGTCTGAACCTGCCCTTGGATTAGGGGCTGTCATAGATGGTGGATCACAAGCCTTGCAGTGAGCCTCAAATTCAGAGCCGTGGGCAGAGTACTAGTCAACATCAGTTTGTGAAGGAGAGAAACATTGCAGTCAGTCAATACCACAAGAGCCGACCAAGGCAGAAAATCAGTTGGCACCAGGTACTGAAATAGGGCACTTGACAACAGCTCATAGGCTTGCATTTCCCTTGAAGTCCTGACCCTCAAACCCAATACCCTGTAAAAATACCCCAGTGGAAGAACATTCAAATTACTCAACTTTGCTAACCCCAGATTGGAGGCACAAATCAGCTCCTCAGCAACTGAATGTTTAGCAAAGTTAACAATTATGCAGTCTCCCTCAAATTCCTTGCTCGTGGGACCCACCCAAGGGACTCTGCGAGCAAACAGTACTTCAGGGAACAGATTAAGTTTATGACAAACATGTAGGTTCTACTAGTGGGTAGCTTTAATCATCAGTTATTCTGAACTTTCAGTGGACTATGGTTTTCATTGACAAGGATGACAGCATAAGGGCAGGCAGCTGGCGGTAAGTTAAAAACAAATCATTAACACCCCTGGGATGATCCACGCCTGGCAACCAATGATTCTTAGTTTGTGGATTAGCAGCTGTGGGATTCAAGGGTAGCAAGGGCTCCCCAGGTTGATGGGGCATAACAACATTGTGAAGGGTACCAGGTGGTATAAGGGTGGGTGGCAGCATAAACAGCTAGGAAAACCCCTGGCCTCATTTACAGAAGCAGCAGTCTGTGAGGCCATGGTAGGGACAAAAGGTTTGGTTACTTATCAGGTCCCTAGACTAACACCAAGCCCCATAGCCTTGGGTAGCTTACTTTCAGTTGCAGAGTTGCAGTCCAAAACAGGAGAGAGGCTGGCATCCAGAATGGATTTACAAGCATTGATCAGACTAGTGAGCTGGTCATTGCATACAAAGGGTGGAAGCGCACAAGTATAAACACAGTCAGGATCACCAGAGTGCAAAATCTGATGGGCAGGCTGTGAGTTCCTAAGATGCTTGCCTTTCTTTTTGTGATTCGTAGGGGGAGGAGCGGGTAGCATTTGGAGTGATAGATGTTGAAGTCGGGGTAACAGCACTATCAGGTGGAAGATGTGTCCCTGTTATGAGCTCTCTGTTACCTGTAATCCCCTGTGGTGATCAGCAAATCCCTGGAGGTGCCAAATAGAGACAGGTCATTGTTGTCAGCAACAAGAGACAGTCTTTTCTCCTCCTATTGTATCTCTTTACCTATAACACCCACCATCCGCTCAATGAAGTCACCCAAGTTTGAGTTTCTCCCAGGAGAGGAATTAGGGGCTTCCAGATTATGTTTGCCCATAATGGAGCTAATAGTCCAATTCTCACCGTCAGTCAACTGAACAGGAAGAAGGGTGAGATACATCACCACAAACTCCCCAAAAGGGGAAGAAGGGTCCATTAAAGTACAACAACAAAAAGGTTCAGTCTTACTCCCAGCAAACAAGAGTCCAGGAGGAAGAGGTGCAATAAAGGAGAAAAACCAAGAGGGAGGTGGTCAAGCCTGGCCTCCTCTGGGCTCTGACAGGTGCAGACTGGCCTGCTCTTGGCCAGGTCTTCACCTTGGCCAAGACGTTCAGGAATCGCCCACGGGCCACATTCATGAGGCATGCTTTTCAGTGTTGTGTGAGTCTAAGCCCCTACTCCTTGGAAGATCAATGCACCATGAGGGCTGTAGTCTTCCTGCCATAGGGTGATCAGACCTCCTGGATTCCCCCAGACAGTCCGAGTTTTCAGAGGACTGTCCTGCGTTTTCTTAAGTTTAAATACTTGTCTCGTTTTTTGGGGCAATGGTCAAGTCATCCTGCAAAACAGAATCAAAACATATGCTTTTGTTTTTGCAGGCCCCTCTAAAGTCTGAAAATGTATATCTGTTCCTTTTGTGCAGTGCAGGAAGTAGGCTGCATGCTTCCAGGAGAGGGAAGAAAGAGTGGGATGAGGGCAGGGGTTCTCACAGAGGGTGTTCTAGTACAGTTAATGTCAGTAAAACGTAGCCTTGTTAATATGTGCTTCGAAAAAAAATATCTATCTATCTATCTATCTATCTATCTATCTATCTATCTATCTATCTATCTATCTACATTCATACATACATACTTATACACACGCATTTACAAGGTTACGTGTAACATGGGACAGGCCAAACTTAGAAGTAATGCATTAGTCCTACTTTAATGTCTGGCCTGTCCTAGTGTTTGCTTCTCAAAATTTGGTCACCGTACCCTGCCACTTCTTTTAAACACACAAAACAGAGTTCTGCAGGCCACAGTGATGGGGAGCGCTTTTCAGTGCAGTTTGAGTCCAAGTCCCTCTTCAACTGAAGATCAATGCACTATGGGGGCTGTAGTGCCATTGCTCCTCCTTTGAACATGCAAAACAGAATCCCGTGGGCCAGGATAAATTGGCATGCGTTTTAGCGCTGTGCAAGTCCACGCCTCTCCTCCTTGGAAGATCGATGCACTATGGGGCTGTAGTCTCCTTCAAACACACTAAACAGAGTAATGAGGCTCAAGGTTGTGGGGCACACTTTTCAGGCTGCATGAGTCCAAGCCCCTCTTCCTTGGAAAATTGATGCACTATGGGGCTGTGGTTCCCCTGCCACTCCTTCAAACACACAAAACAGAGTCCCATAGGCTGAGGAGATGTGACGCACTTTTCACCGTTATGTGAGGCCAAGCACCTCCTCCTTGGAAGACATATACACTATGGGGGCTGTACTCCCCCTGCCACTCCTTCTAAAACACAAAATAGAGTACTGTGGCCTAAGGTGGTAAAGCAAGCTTTTCAGCACTGCCTGAGTTCAAGACCCTCCTCCTTGGAAGATCGATGCACTTTGGGGAATGTAGTTCCCCTACAGCTCCTTCAAACACACAAAACAGAGTCCTGCAGGCTGCAGTGATAGGGTGTACTTTTCACCGCTGTGTGAGTCCAAGCCCCTTCTCCTTGGAAGATCGATGCATTATGAACACTGTAGTCCACAGCCACGTCTTCAAACGTGCAAAACTGAGTATTGTGGGCCGCAGTGATAGGGTGTGCTTTTTAGCGCTGTGTGAGTCCAACCTCCTCCTCCTTGGAAAATCGATGCACTATAGGAACTGTAGCCCCCCAGCCACTCCTTCAAACAGAGTACCAGACTTGCAAAATATGAGGAGCACATCATTGCATCAGAAAACATTACATTAAGCAATGCCAGATTTTAAACTAATTCACTTAATTACTGTTTGAGTATCATTGTTTAGATGTCACAGATTTGTGCACCAAGTCAAGGACAGACATACAAGATGAACCTTTGACTGAGCCTGATTATGTAATCTTTGTGGCTCGCTCAAGCCTGAGAACCAATGAAGATGTCCTGAGAACATCTTAGACTTCTGTACAATTCAAGAAGTTGTAGAAGCTTTGTGTCGATGTGGGAAAGATGCAAATGACATTTGGTTTCAGCAAATGGGAGACCAGTGTTACCAGAAAGGTTATTGTCCATTTGACACAACATTTGCATGGCCCTACACACTTAGGAAGAGAAACAATGGTGAGACTGTTTAGTCAAAATTGGTTTAACCCCATTTTCAGAATGCTTGCAGAAGAATTGTGCCATTGTTGTGTAGCATGCCAACAGATGAATGTAGAGAAAATAACCCCCATCATATTGAGTTACATAGGAAGATAAGCTGGTCCTTTCAACAGGATGCAGATGGACTTTATCAAGATGCCTGTCTGTAATGGGATGAGATATGTCCTGGTTATAGTGTGCATTTTCTCTAGATGGGTGGAAGCCTACCCAACACAGAGAAATGACAGCCTCACTGTAGCTAAACTGCTATTGAGAAAGTTAATACCAAGTAAAGAATTCCAGTTTCTCTGGAGTCAGATTCTGGGAATCATTTCAACAATGGGGTCCTTAGGATGTTGTGTGCAGCATTATGAGTACAGCGGAAATTAGATTGCAGCTATCATCCAGAGGCATCTGGGTTTGTTGAACAGCTCAATGTAATCATAAAGTCCCGGCTAGTGAACATTTGTGTATCCACTTCACTGAAATGGCTCGATGTTTTGCCCTTGGTGTTGATGAGTTTTTGAAGTACACCTGACAGGAAGACAGGATTATCGCTGCGTGAAATCTTGACAGGGCATGCAATGAAATTGCTTGCTGTACCTGCAAAAGCACTTGTGAACGTTACAGGTGACATGATACCCGATTACTGCAAAGGATTAGCTGGTGTGGTGCATTCAGTGTCTTGACAATTTGAAGCTGTCACTGCAAATGTGCATCAGGAGCAGTGCCATGACCTCAGCCCCAGTGAATGGGTGCTGATAAAGAAACATGTAGGCAGTTCTGTCTGGAGCCGAGGTGGAAAGGACCTAAACAGGTGATTTTAATCCCAAATACTGCTGGTAAATGTGCCAGAGTACTTGTTAGACCTGACAGCCTTTGAGTGGTCACCCTCAAATTTTTGCCTGCCTCCCTCCACTTTTTGACACTGTTTTTGCTGGTTTTAGGACTCTGCACACTTTACCACTGCTAACCAGTGCTAAACTGCATATGCTCTCTCTCCCTTAAAACATGGTGACATTGGCTCATACCCAACTAGATTATTTAATTTACCTATAAGTCCCTAGTAAAAGTGTACTACATGTGCCCATGTCCTGTAGATTAAATGCTACTGGTGGGGCTGCAGCACTGATTGTGCCACCCACATAAGTAGCCCCCTAACCTTGTCTCAGACGTGCCATTGCAAGTCTGTGTGTGCAGTTTCACTGTCAATTCGAATTGGCCTTTAAAAGTACTTGCCAAGCCTTAAACTCCCCTTTTTCTACATATAAGTCACCCCTAATGTAGGCCCTAGGTATCCTATAGGACAGGGTGTTATGTAGGTAAAAGGCAGGACATGTACCTGTGTAGTTTATATGTCCTGGTATTGTAAAACTCCTAAATTCGTTTTACACTACTGTAAGGCTTGCTCCTTTCATAGGCTAACATTAGCACTACCCTCATATACTGTTTGAGTGGTAGATTCTGGTATAAAAAGAGTAACAATGTCATATTTAGTATAGCCAGAATGGTGATACAAAATCATGCTGACTGGTGAAGTTGGATTTAATATTACTATTTTAGACATGCCACTTTTAGAAAGTGAGCATTTCTCTGCACTTAAATCCTTCTACGTCTTACAATCCATGTCTGGCTGGGTTAGTTGATGGCTCCCTTGTGCATTTCACTCAGACAACCCAAAAACAGGATGCTCAGTCACACCTGCACACATCTGCATACTGGATGGGTCTTCCTGGGCTGGGAGAGTGGAGGGCCTGATACTTACATGTCAGACTACAGTGACCTGCCCTCACACAATGGACTGCCAAACCCCCTACTGGGTCCCTGGCAGACAGGATGGAACTGAAAGGGGACCTTGTGCACTTTTAAGCCACACTTTGAAGTCTCCCCCACTTCGTAGGCACATTTGGGTATTAAAACAGGGCCACTGACGCTACCAACTCAGACCCTTCTGGACACTTCAAGATACCCCTTGGGACAGACACTCTGCCCCAGAACCTGCAACCTGCCAAGAGGAACTGCCTGGCTACCCAAAGGACTCATCAGGACTGCTTTTCTGAGAAGGACTGCTGCCATGCTGCCTTGCTGCTCTCTGGCTCTGCTGAGAAGTGCTCTCCAAGGGCTTGGATTGAGCTTGCCTCCTGCTTTCTGAAGTCTCAGGGCCAAAAATATTTCACCTCTGCAAAGAACTCCTTGTGCATCCAAAAATTGATGCACAGTCTGCCGGAATCAACGCACAACCTGCACCATGGTGAGAAAATCATTGCACACCGAACCGGAACGATGCAGCCCGGCTCCCCGAGTGGAGATCGATGCAGCACCAGCATTGAGACTGGAACTTCAATGCACAGCCCACTGGATCGATGCATAGCCGAGCTGGAACGACGCAGCCTGACTTCCTGCAAGTGGAATCAATGCAGCACCTGCCATGCCACAGAAATTTCCCTGCATTGTCCATCGGATCGATGCAGCTCCTGTGACTTCGCCCTGCACGCCCAGGATTTCTCTGCATCGTAACCGAGGCGTCCAAATACCCCGCAACCCGAAGAGGATCCAAGTCCCGTGCTGGAAATCGATGCAAAGCCCTTGCTGCGTGAAAAATATTGATGCATCGTCTGTGTGCGCCCGGAGAAACTGACTCACACCTCCCAGTTTTCCATGCATCTCCTCTCTGCGGTCCCTTGTGGATGCAAACCAGGTACTTTGTGCTTTTAAGCGACACTTATTGCTTTTTAAGAACTTAACACTCTTTTTATCATTTTCTAAAGTTATATTTCAATGTGTACTTATCAAATCTTGATCATATTGACCTGTATTTAATCAGATAAATATTCTATATTTTTCTAAACCTGTGTGGTGTATTTCTGTGGTGTTTATACTGTGTTATTGCATGATTTATTACACAAATACGTTGCACATTGCCTTCTAAGTTAAGCCTGACTGCTCAGTGCCAAGCTACCAGAGGATGGGAACGGGATAATTTGGATTGTCTGTGACTTACCCTGACTAGAGAGAGGGTCCTTGCTTGGACAGGGGCTAACCTGACTGCCAACCAAAGAACCATTTTCTAACAGTACTAAACTGCATGAATCAAATACCCAGAGAATCAGATATCCAAATGAACTAATAGTGTTCTTTGAGCCAGAGCTGAGAGAAATGGTGACAGTGCCCCTGTAAGTTGTACAAGAGGAAGGTGCAATACCACAAGAGGCACAACAGCAAGGAAGAGAAAGGAAAGGGGTGAAGATTCCTGATATCTCACAAAGTGGCATTGAAGTTTCTGGTGAAGAAGAAAGAGAAATAAGAGATAAACCTGAAGTGACAGTTGAGTCATTACCAGAACAACTAGAAGATCCAGGTGAAGGGACATGTACTGGATCAAGAAGAGTTACAATGCTGAATGGCCAAGAACCTATGGGCAAAAGAAATTGAGATCAGGTGTGTCAGTTAAATGTATCGTACCCAAAACTGCTGCAGTGACAGAGTCAAGCGGTAAAAGTGACTCAGAAGTAAAGGATCAACAGACACCCAGGAGATAAAAAAGAGCAGGAATAACTTGTCAGTGGTATTCTGCACCTGAATTGACTTACTACGTAAATCAAGTCTTAAATGCCCCAATATCAGATTTGCTTGAATTGAGTAATGATTTGCCTGAACCACCTTAATGTCTAATTGAATCAGTTATTGGGAAAAACTGGAAAAAGATTTCTGAAAGAAACAAAAAATTGTCTGAAAATCTTTAGTGAATGAAAAATGCAATAGACTGAAACAAAAACTTATAAGTTGTTAAACAAAAAGAATTAAGAAGGTTTTCTAGGCCCAAGGCTGCAGTATAGAATAGTGATCACATTTTAGAAGCAAATGCAGTAGGGTTAAAGATGCCAATAGAAAGATTGCTGTAAATAAAGCTGAAGGAACTTACTGAAATAAAAGAAAAGAAGAGAAAGTGAAAGTCAGTTTGTGCAATAAATAACTTTGAAAATGAATTATTAACAATTTTGCTGCTACACTTTCCATCTGAAAAGATATCACTTTAGACAAACATCTGGGTACTTACCAGAGCTACATGCAAGATTATCATATGTATTACATTTTTAGTATTAGTATTAGTAGCCATAGTATTATTGTTAGTGATACACTTAATAAGAGAAAAAATAAATCTGTATTTGCATTTGCTAACATACCATCTGCACGTGCCATAAATTAGGATAAACTGAAAGCTTCATTTGTAGATTCAATGAAAGAAGATTACATAAAAAATGTTTATTCTAGATCAGTTCAATATTATACACAAGCTTCAGATGGAAAGGATTGTTATATGTGTGCACACATACCTTCATCAGCTACGGAGCATCATATACCTTTTTCATATGCCATTATGTGTAGTATTTTCCTTAGATTAGTGTACAGACAAGAACACTTTGAATATTATGATTCTCACTTTGACTTGATTCTTTCAAACATACCTTTACAGAAAAGCACAGGCAAAAGAAACGGAAACAGCTTGCCATTATTTTGGACCTTTTCTTTCTATAGACACTTTTAAGGTATACGAAAACAATCTCACTTGTTTAGTGAGGCCATTAAAGAAGACATTTTCATATTGTTAGAAGAAAGGAGATCACAAATTTCATAGAGCAAAAATAAAAATGAAGAAGCTTGGAAAAATATTCGAAAAAAGGAAGAAGATGAATACAGAAAGAGAACGATTTATACAAAACTGAAATTAGACAGAAAACAAAGAGAAAAATAAGTGTTTTTTGGAAGAACAAACCAACTTAGAAGGAGACCTGAAGGAAATAGCAATTGTGTACACACATTTGAACTATCAGGAGGTTCATGGCAAATTTTACAAAGTGACAAATCAGTTATTCCAGGGGTTTATTTCTTGTGTGGGCAAGATGCTTATTTCACATTACCTGCTGATTGAGAGGATGTTTGCTATTCAGCTTCGCTTTTTCCAAAGATGTAGCATGTATATAGTATAGATGTTTTGCTAATGACACACGCACACAGGCATACAGGTAATATTAGTGAAGGGACATGATCAGTGGGAAATACTTTTACTGCAATTATCCCACCAGTAGAAGTGATTTTAAATGATGAAAATATTAGAAAGCTTTCAAAAATAGAGGACGAATTAGCAAGTACTACCTATGGAGCTTTATTTGTGGTTAACACATAATTAGTAGCTGTTAGATCAATGGTTTTGCAAAATCGATTAGCATTATACATTTTGCTTACAGAAAAAGGTGGAGTCTGCAAGATGCTGAAAGCTTAACATTGCTGCACATATATTCCTGATACGAGTACAATAATTTTAGACTACATGAAATACATTACTGACCTGAAACCTGAAATAGAATCATTAAAAACCACTAGTGATTTAGCAAAGGAGTTTCTGGAATTGACAATTGACAATTAGTTCACAACAGCTGGAGGAGGAATTATCATAGCAATACCAGTAACCATATTCATTTTTATTAGTGTTTATTTCCTGACCTCATCAGTACTTTACAAATTTATTAAATGTTATCTTGGAAAGAGAAAGGATAAAGAGAGAAACAGACAGATACAGAGAGAATTAGAATGATATTATCACATCAATAGAGAATATAAAAGAATGAAATCTGAGAGTTTGAAAAGAAAGAGAAAAAACTTAATGGCAAAGAGAGTGACCTTTAAAGATTCATCTATGACCAATTTGTGATGGTTAGAAACCATCTGAGGAGGGGAGGTTGATGACTCTTTTCTGACAGATATCTCTACCTGTGGATTCCTCACCTTTTGAATACTCCCAATGTGCCAGCATTCAACAGATTTTTTTTTTGCTCTCCACGTCGACAAGGATGCCACAATAGAATGGCTCTGCAAGTGACTCCATCTGACGTCATCAGAGCAATACAAAGCCCTCGTTGCCATCTTGACATCAGTTCCCTTTTTTCCTTGCCTTCAACGCACAACGGTCTTTCTACCTCTCTGTGTGCACTGTTTTGAGGGGATTTTCAAAGTTATTCTATGCCACGATATCTCCACCAAAGAAGTCGGCCTTTAAACCATGTTGACAATGTGGAGGTCACACTCGGTCACAGACACGCACAAAAACTGGCTTTGGTGCCTTAGTTCAGATCATGACGTCAGGGGATGCTCTCCGTGTCAGAGCATGAACCCAAAGGCTCTAAACGAAAGAAAGGTGAAGCTATGTTTGGTGAAGGCTAAAAAGGAGAAGCAGGGCCACTGTAGATCCAGGCCTTGAGAGGAGTCATCGTCCCACAGGTCCTTGAAGTCGCACAAGAAGCAGCGATGCCATAGTTCACTGCGTCATTCATCTCAGGATAGCAACCCTTGATCTTTGTCTCTTGTTTTGAAGTACCGGAGCCGCTCGACTTGGGAAGTGAGTCCCACTCTGTCTCCTCCACTACCGAAGTGACCGAGGTGCCACCAGTGCCATCTTTGGTGGCGATCTTGAAGTCGCCTACGACTACTGTGATGCAGTTCTATCCTGCAATGCAACCAGATCAGGAGATTGAAGATCAAGGAACAGGTCAGGTTCAGCTTCCACAGCAGGAGCAGGAATATCTGACCTTTCCAGCCAACATTTTAAATGCTATGTATAGCATTTTTAAAAGAGCAATGAGCCCCTCTGGTGTGCCTCCGGGCCCACGGCCATGGCCTGTAATGGCATCGAGAAAGCCAGCACTCCATTCATGGGAGGCAGCACTTCCAGCAACAACAAACTGCCAACCCCCCTCTATAGATCCTACAGAGGTTGTGGGAGAGCTAAGCAACGTGGTACAGTCTACCAGCCTTCCTCCTCCTCTACTTCACTCTCCTCTGCTAAACTCTCAGGGAAGCAACCCTAGTTCTCCTGTCCTTCACAAGCATGTTATACCCATGGAAGGGAGGTTGATTAATTTCCTTCAAGAGTGGGAGTCCATATCAATGGACAGTCATTGTAGTAAATGGGTATGTTCTTTCCTTTCCAGAGTTTCCCCCCACCTCACCTCCCCAGCAAAGTTTTTGTTCTGAAGAACATTGGCTGCTGCTACAGCAGGAGGTGCAAAATCTGCTATTAAAGGGTGCAGTAGAGTTGGTCCAGGAGTAGGAAAGTGGGCAGGGATGTTATTCAAGATATTTCCTGGTTTCTAAAAGGATGGTAGCTTATGGCCAACCCTATACCTGAGGATTTTGAATTGGTATCTCAAAGAGGAAAATTCAAAATGCTGACCCTAGCATGGATGCTTCTTGTGCTCAACAAAGAAGACTTGCAAGATGTGTATTTTCATATACCCATCCTCCAGTCGCACAGGAAGTATCTCTTGTTCACTGCAGAGTTGCAGCATCACCAGTTTGTAAACCTTTTGGTCTTACTTCTGCACCTCAAGTCTTCACATAGGTGAGGGCAGTGGTAGCTGCACATCTCAGGCTTTACCTGGACGATTGGTTGCTTATGGCCAGATCTCCAGAGTTGGTGCAGTATCACTTGCATTTGAGAACCCAGCTGTTGTTCAACCTGGGGTTTTCCAACAATGTCCCGAAATCTCACCTGGAGCCCTCTCAGTGAAACCCTGTTCATAGGAGTGGTACTGGACACCACAGCGAATCATAACTATTCTCCTCCACAGAGGGTTCAAGACATTCAAGCTATGATTCCAATGTTTCACAATGGAGCACTCGTTCCAGTCTTACAGGTCCTATGTCTGCTCAGTCTGTTTACTTCCTGCATTCTGTTGGTCACTAATGCACGCTGGTACATGAGGGCCCTCCAGTGGTACCTCTGCAAGGAGTGGTTTCCACACAATGGCAATCTCAAGGAGTCAATAAGGATCTTCAGGAGCACTGCAAAGGATCTTCATTGGTGGTCTGTTGATGGAAACGTAGCACAAGGGAGACTGTTTTGCCTACCACCTCTGGTGATCACAGTCAAAATGGATGCTTCCACTCTAGGTTGGGGAGCACATCTGGTGGATCTGGAGATCAAAGGTCTTTGGTCTCCAGAAGAAGAAGAGATGTTTCATATCAAACTGTTGGAGTTGCAGGCGATACGTCCGGCTCCCAAGACGTTCCTCCTTTCCATTTGCAGTCAGTCGATACACGTCTTGACAGACAACATTACTGCGATGTGGTAGATCAACTAGCAGGGAAGAGTAGGGCTGTAGCTTCTCTGCAGAGAGTCTTTATGACTCTGGTCCTGAGCTCAGGACCATCAGATTTGCAAAGTAGCAAACCATTTGGCCAAGGTTCTCTTTGTACGTGCGGACAGTCTCAGTCGGCACTTTTTATCCTGAGGTAGTTCTTCATGTCTTCCAGTTATGGGGACGCCTCAGATAGACCTGTTTGCCACTCCAAGAACGTGCACTGCCCGTTGTTCTGCAGCCTCCAGCATCCGATGCAGAAAATACTGTGGGATGCATTTCACTTGAGCTGGAGCACCCAGCTACTTTACACATTTCCCCCATACTCTTAATTCCTAGGGTTCTAAGGAAGATTCACCAAGACTAGGCTCAAGTCATAATTATAGCTCCGCATTGGCTGAGAAGGAGGTGGTACACAGACCTCCTTCAGCTCTCATTGTGCCCTGCAGTCCGTCTCCCTCACAGGGCAGATTTCCTCTTGCCTTTGCAGGTGTGGGTTCTACACCCCTACCTCCAGAGCCTGCACCTACATGCCTGGAGATTTGATCTGGGCAACATGAATTCATTTTCTCTTCCCATGAAGTGGTAGATATTATTTTATCAGCCAAGCGATACTCCACCAAAACTGTCTATGCTGGTAGATGGGCCAAGTTTGTCAAATGTGTGAGGACAGACATGTTGACCCCTTAAAGGCCCACTTATCAAATGTTTGGCAATTTGCTCTTTCCTTGACATAATAAGGTTGTGCAGTTGCCAGTGAAAGGACTATCTGTCTGCACTGTCAGCTTTTATTTGTTTACCTGACCAACCCTCTTTGGTTAAGTCCCCTACAGGTTTAAGGTTTTTTAAAGGTTTGACTAATATGTTTCCTCCCACCCCATTTATAATGCCTCAGTGGGATTTAAATTTGGGTTTATCGTACCTGATGGGTACACCAATTGAGCAGTTACATAGTTGCCCGCTGAGGCTTCTTACAAAAAAGACAGTTTTTTAGGTACCTATCACTTCAGCTAGACATGTTAGTGAGCTGCAATTTCTCAGTGTAAAACCCCCGTTTACCACTTTCCATGCCAACAAGGTGGTTTTGAGAACCAGGGAGGATTTCCTTCCAAAGGTAGTCTCCTTTTTATTTGGAGCAATCCATCACCCTTCCGTCGTTTTATACTCCTCCCCATCCGTCTAAGGAGGAGGAAAGGCTGCATTGTCTGGATCCAAAGATAGAGCTTCTACATGGACAGGATGAGAGAATTTAGGACTGGTGATCAGCTGTTCATCAGCTACATAGGCAAGATGAAGGGCAAAGCAGTCCACAAAGGAACAATGTCAAGGTGGGTTATCCATTGCATCAAAATATGTTATATGCTGGCAAAGAAAGATCCTCCTGAGGGTATTAGAGCTCATTTAACCAGGTCTGATACTTTGGCTTTGGCTAGAGGTGTACCTGTTGTTGACAATTGCAAGGCAGCAACATGAGCTTCATTCCACACTTTCACAAAACATTGCTGCTTAGACTCAGAAGTGAGGAGGGACAACCATTTGCCCAGTCAGTACTACAGTATTTCTTGGTAAAGGCAGATGGGCATCCACCTTCAAATGTGGGACTACTTTGGGACTGTATTCAAAAGGCGAGGAATCCACAGGTAGATGTATCCATCAGAAGAACAAATTTCTTACCTGCGGTAATGCCTTTTCTGGTGGATACAGTATCTACCTGTGGATTTCTCACAGACCCACCCGCCTCCCTGTTGCCTCTCTGAATATACCAAGAAGGAAATTATTGTATGCATTAAATATATGTTGCAAATTGTATATACTAAATGTATGTTTATATATAAATGTGTATAAATCCTTGAGTTAAGTTTGCACATGCTGTGTTTGTGATATTGGTGTTCACCCGTTCGCCTTAAAGGCACGAAAATAGTGGATGAACCTGACGTCAGCAGGCCAGCGAGGTCTTCTTATGACTCCTCCCCATAGGCGTATATAGCTTTCATAGAATAAAATAATGTATTAAAATATTTTAGTTTAACTCTGAAAAATGTTTCAGAACACACAAAGACTTAGTATGTAGAATGAATAAGTAGCGTGTGTTATAGTAATGTGATCTAGAAGCTTAGATATGAAACTGCAGTTTTCTTAAGGAAAGTAAATGATGCAAACCCTTGTGGAGTTATACAAAGTAGTTGATAAAAATGATTCACTTAAACATGGATGTCTGTGGACTATTGTTTCCCCAGTGAGAAAACAATGAAATTTTCTGTTCCCATGAAGACATCAAGAGCTGATTGGAGGAAGAAGATGAAACATGTTAAAAAAGCTTTTTATATTAGTGTGTGTTCCTAGCATAGGGCAGACATACACTCATTCAGACTATTTGGGCTTCATTGCTCTTTCCCTGTCCAAATCTATGCTTCTCTGAGACTGTACTGAGTTTCTTGAGCCTCTCTTTATGAGAAGTTATGCTTTTTTTTTATTTTTGACTCTGAAGTCTTATGCTGTAGCCTCCTTATTGGGATCTCTTATGGGTTCTGAATGACACCTGACACCTGTTCTTCCCAAATTAATTCTTAATCTTAGAATTGGGACTCTTTCATTCATGGAACACACTTAATGTGCTTATTCTGATATACTGATTGCACGTTTTGACTTTTGAATAATGTTTGAAAATGAGGATATAATATGTGATTTCAATAAAGATGGAAGTACTAAAAACACTCATAAATAAAGCTTTTAAACTCACAACAACTCTCATTATTGACTGAAAACAATACTGGAAATTGTGATGGTAATTGAATTCTGTACAGCTCTTGGTTACTCTCACCTTACCTCAAAGGTATGATGAGTTTGTTAAGCTTTTCCTCGTAAACTGATACTTAACTGAGATCCCTGTTCCAGTAATGCAAAAGGGCTGATATTTTTGTAAACAATATTTAGAGCACAATATTTAAACTGCACAGTATTTCTGTAGATGATATTCTGCTGTACAACAAAATATATCAGCTGCTAACCAAGGGATTGCAAGATCAGATTATACTGGGTCAACTATGCAAGCACCACCAGCAGAAGTTTTTAAAGAATAGTAATGCTACTGATCTCCTGTTCCAGCATTCTTGAGTCACTATCCTGGTTGTGGAGCGTGTCTGTTCCACCAAATAATCAACAAACGTCTTCTAGGCCACTACGTTGATTGATGTATATCTTCTCCGAAATGGTTCCTATTGCTGTGAAGATGTGGGTATGTGATTAGAGAATTCCAACTACTATGAAAGAAGGTTCTGGATGTTTTTCAGCAGCATATCAGGCTTTTGCATTCTATTACACTAGACAGAGATTTAACCAGCTGACAAGTCTGATGAAGGTTCAAAAAGACATTGCATGTCTGTTGTGTGGTCTGCCTCCCACCCCAACTAGCTCACAAAATGTGGTGGATTTTCGAAGGGGGGTGATTTTGAATGAGGGATTGGGATCAGTGACTTGTTCCAGCCAGGCTGTCATGGTGTATGTCCGGTGCTCCTGTGATTAAACCTACTTATGTTCTTTAATCCTGCATGTCGGTTTTGTCCACACTCTACTTGTATGCGATTGGAGAGTTTAGGGCAGCGCTTCATCAAATACTCCATGATCCGTGGGATGTTGTGTGCCCAGTGAGTGTTCATTGCAGGGTCCCATAATTACAATGTCAGATCTTTATGCAAACTTTGCTGGCTACAGTGTGTCGCCACATGCGATGTGGGCAGGGTTCTGAAGGCAATCCTAATACGTCACTCAGTGGCCATCTTGAAGTCTAGAGAGCAAAATTAATCATAATATGTCACACAGCTACCATTTTGAGCCTAGAGAGCAAAACTATATCTTCTACAAGCAGGGTTGTGAAGACAAACCTAATACATCATGCAGCGGCCATTCTGAAGTACACAAAGAAAAACGATTTCTTCTACACACTAGCAACCATTTCAGTGACATTGTTATTATGTGCATTTTCTATGACTTAAATATTCTACCAGAGACAGCAGTCATTTTTGGAACAATAGACTGCTAATCAACTCCTCTATACAATGCGAGGCAGCAGTCATTTTGAAACACTAGAGCGCTAACCTACCTTTCAACTCTACACAAGGCAGCTGTCAGTTTTGAACACTTGAGCAATATCCTACATTTTTAATGAAACCACCGGCCATTTCATAAATTCTATTTTTGTGACTTGTGTTATTATATTGTTTTGGTGGCGATTCTGGACACTCAGGAGACATTTTAAAATTCAGAATTTTCAGAAATTATACTCCAATTATTACATTAATGGGTGTGTGAGCATAATTCAAACACTCACAACAAACTGCATAATTTTCTTCTCCAAATTTAATTCAGTTTTCATTGTGTGTCACAGTATTTATCATATTATTCATCCTTTCGAGTCTTCCAGATTTTCTTCACCAGTGACAAAACAAGTTGGAAAAACCTGGTTGCCTACCAATATATTCATCTTCAGTGATTATATTACTCAGAGGAACTCTGTAAAAATAATAAATTTATTAAAACGAATTTCAACAGTGACACACTCACTTCCAGTTTAGCATTGTAGTGTATCATTAGTGCTGAACTTCTGGTGTGCATTTGGACACATAGGCCCTCATTTTGACATTGGTGGTAAGTCCTGCTTATTGCCGCGGTGTTGGAAGCCAACATACTGCTGCAGTGGCAGATATCCGTTCGCCATATTATGACACACATACCAATCCGACGGAACACTGCCACATACACAAATCTGCCAGCCCAAAGGTCAGTGGTAAAGTGTCGGTACCAACACCCATACCGTTACACCAACAAAACAACGCCCACCACATTATGACCCATGAAGCACCATGGCGGGCATTCAACGGAGGTAAACCATTGGCGGTACACACCGGCGCGCTCAGAATGGACACCCAAATACAAAACAACACTACATTGGCCAAAACTGAAATCACACACCTGACACTGAAAAACACACCACACCCACCCACCCATAGCACTATAAAACACACACACACATTACCCACAACCCTTTACGAACACCAATTATTGCCACCAGACTGAAACCAAGACCACTGAGACAACTACACACACACACCACAAACACACACACATCCGTCACTCACCCCACATCACACACCCCACCACTTTACTCAAAACCCTCTCACCAACACACACCACACAACACCCATGTCCCCACTAAGGAACCCCCGTTTCATTAATGAGGAGTTGCGGGTCATGGTGGAGGAAATAATCAGGGCAGAGCCACAGCTGTTTGGAACAAAAGTACAGCAAATATCCATTGCCGGGAAGATGGAGCTATGCTGGAGAATCGTGGACAGGGTGAACGCTGTGGGACAGCATCCAAGAACAAGGGACGACATCAGGAAGAGGTGGAATGACCTACGGGGGAAGGTACGTTCCGTGGCAGCAAGGCACCAGCTCGCAATACAAAGGACTGGCAGTGGACCCCCACCTCTTCTCCCCCAGCTCACAGCATGGGAGGAGCAAGTCTTGGCAATACTTCATCCTGAGGGACTCTCTGGAGTTGCCGGAGGACTGGACACCGGTGAGTCAATATTTACTACTTATCAGCTTCCATACCTGTATGCCATCACACCCCCTCACCCTCACTCCCATCACTGCACCTACACATATGACTAACCCCAATGCCTAACCTGCATGCTATACCAATGCTTGGACAGCCCTCTCAACCCTGCATGGACACCCATCACAAAAGCATGCACAGCATGGAGAACTAACAAGCCCACAATACATCACCATACACAAACAACGGTGGCAGGGCAACAGCAACGATAGAGGGGAAGCCAGGAGTGTTCAATTTTTTCACAGACATTAGGCATAATATATCTCTTACCAGTCCCCCAACAGAAGATGCCCCAAGTGATGACAGTAACTCTGGACTTCAGGATCTGGATGAACTACTTGGCCCATCAGGGACCACTGGTCAGCTGGCCACCCCAGCCCACTCACAGTCCACTACAGAGCCTCCCCATCAGTATCCAATACCACAACACCCACCGAATGTCTCCACAGCCCTGTCCCCAGGACACGTCAATCAGCAGTGTGCCCACCTCTACAGGACCCTAGTCCACAACTCACAGCCAAGACAATCAGGGTCCTGGGGTCAGTGGCAGTGGGCACACCATTCAGGGGACAGAGATACAGGGGTACAGGGACACTGGGAGGACCGCTCTGCATGACGGGGAGGACAGGCCCAGGAAACGGACTCTCCAGGAGGCACTCACTAATGTCCTGGGGGTTTACCAACAATCCCAGGACAAGATGAGCCAGATCCTTACCAACATGCAGGAGAAAAAACGGCTGCAGGAGGAACACTATCAGGAGATCAGAGAGTATTTGCAGGCCTTCAGCACCACCATGATCTCCATAGCAGGGGTGCTGGCAGACATGGCCAACATCATGAGGGAGTGGCAGCACACCAGCGGGTCCCTACCACTAGCCAGCCTACTGACCAGCCCTCCACTTCCGCTGCAGTGAGTGGGCAGGAGGCCTTATGACAGGACCTGCAGGTCACCAGCACACCTTCCCTTGCAGAAGGTGAACCACCCTGCAAACGTTCCCTGTGACCCAGACAGAAGCCAGAGACACTTTCCAAGAATAAGACCTTCCTTAATGCCCCCCTTGTGTCCCACCCTGTCACTTTGCACACTTTGATCTGCCTTTGCTCCCTTTCCTATGGCCCCTTGGGCACTGGACCTGTGCTACAAACAGATTGAAAGCATACCCTGGACTTTCCTCTACCATCATCCCATTCCATTGCACTTTCCAGTCAATTATTTGCACTACAATAAACACCCTTGAACACAACTTGACTGATAGTGTTTCATGTGATGAAAATGTGCATTTATGGAAACACTCAGATCATGTGGAAATGATCTGAACACTGTGATAGCATACAATTAATGACCTGTAGCTGTCTGTAGTCATCCTATCAGTACACTGGTGTAATATCACCAACTTCTGCAAAATGAGAAGCCATAGGTGACAGTAAGTAGAGATGCAAAGGACGTGAATGCCATCCTGCGACAGCCACATAGATAAAACAATAGTCAGAGGAATGGTCAGTTACACTGTCTCACCTGTGTGTCATTGGAAGTATTGACGTATAACTGATGTTCTGTTGTCCACATCCTCATCCTCCTCATCCTCACTGTCCTCAGGGTTCACTGCTGCCACAGTGGCATTTCCAGTCTCCATATCGTCTAAGGGCCAGGTTCTGCAACATGCAGCATGCCACTACTATCTGGCAGACCTTCTCAGATGAGTAGCACAGGGATCCACCTGTCAGATGCAGGCATCTGAACCTGGCCTTCAGGAGGCCGAAGGTCTTTTCGATAATTTTCCTGGTCCGCCCATGTGCATCATTGTAACAATTCTCAGCCCCTGTCCTGGCAACCCTCACAGGGGTCAGGAGCCATGATAGGTTTGGGTAGCCTGGGTCACCTGCAAGTAATGAGGGACAAACAATAGCCTTACACAATGGTATCGGGTTAACACCAGAAGGCATACACTGACATACATTGGGTGGGCACTCAGGCTCACCTATTAGCCACACTCTGTTCCTCTGTAATTGTGCCATCACATTTGGGCTGCTATTCCTCAGAACAAAGGCTTCATGCACCAACCCCAGATACTTGGCAGTGATGTGGGAAATGTACTGGTTTGCCAGGCACACCATTTGCACACAGTGAGTGGAAACTCTTCTGATTCCTGAAAACCTGTTCATTCTGGGGGGGGGGGGACAAACGCAATATGGGTTCCGTCAATCGCCCCAATAATATTGGGTATATGTCCCATTTCATAGAATCCTGCCTTCACAGTGGCCAAATCATCCACTTGGGGAAAGCAATGTAGCTCCACATCTGTTTGACCAAGGCAGACAGAACTCTTGCCAGCACGATTGAGAACATCCCTGCTGCCAAGCCAAATGTCGCTTGGAAAGAACCAATTGTCAGTAAATGGAGCACTGATAGGACTTGCACAACAGGGGGGATCCCAGTGGGATGACGGATAGCTGATATCAGATCAGGCTCCAATTGGGAACACAGCTCTATGAGTGTAGCCAAGTCCACAAGGGGTCTGTACACAGGGTGGTAAGTATCTAAGGGACACAAGAGTGAGTAGACTGTCACAATATTGGGTATATGTCCCATTTTCATAGAATCCTGCCTTCACAGTGGCCAAATCATCCACTTGGGGGAAAGCAATGTAGCTCCACATCTGTTTGACCAAGGCAGACAGAACTCTTGCCAGCACGATTGAGAACATCCCTGCTGCCAAGCCAACTGTCGCTTGGAAAGAACCAATTGTGATGAAATGGAGCACTGATAGGACTTGCACAACAGGGGGGATCCCAGTGGGATGACAGATAGCTGATATCAGATCAGGCTCCAATTGGGCACACAGCTCTATGAGTGTAGCTAAGTCCAGAAGGGGTCTGTACATGGGGTGGTAAGTATCTAAGGGACACAAGAGTGAGTAGACTGTCACAATTTGAACAATGGAACTACCACCTCAGTGTACAGAGAGCATTAATGTGATGGGACAGTGGGAATGGCAATGTATGTGTAATCATCAGCAATGACACAGTTATGGATTATCGAAATGTTGTCTACCTCTATTAAATGGCGACCGCCTGTCCTGTATCTAGGGACAGGTGGAAGTGAGGTAACTCCGCCAAGATTGGGCGTCGAGGCCAAAGGTGGTCTTGCACCGCTGTGCAATTCCTCATTGGCTAATGTGGGGCTCTATCGAGTGCAGTGGCCAATGGGGATCAGCGGCGGTGGCAGCGGTGGTGACGGTGTACACTGCTGCGGACGTGACCACCATTTTCTATCTAAATCCTCACTTGATTCCTGACTTTCCACAGGACAACACCTACACTGCGTGTGCTGCTGTGACCTGTGTCTAGAACCTACCATGGCCCGTGTGACCGGGGAAAGGGCCCCTGCCTTCACTTTGGAGTTGGAGTGTTTGGTAGAAGGGGTTCTACCTCAGTATGGACTGCTGGTTGGGCCTCCAGACCAACAGGTGAGTACACCCTGGGTACAATGCATGGGCCAAGGTTGCATGTAGATGTGTGTTCAAGCATCGTGTAATTTGAGGGGGTGGTATGTCTGTTGGCAGTGAACATGGTGGGCGCTGGGTGATGTGTGTGCCAATGGAGATGGAAATGGGATTAATGGGCCATATGTGTGACAGGCTGTATTGTATGTGTAATGGTGTCCTTCCGACTGTATTATCTCTGCAGGTCAGCCCACCAGAAGAAGGGATGTGGCATGCCATTACCAAGGACGTGCAGACCCTGGGGGTCTACAGCAGGCAGAGCACCCACTGTTGGAAAAGGTGGGAGGACCTGAGATGCTGGGCACAGAAGACCACGGAGGCCCAGCTGGGGATGGCCTCCCAATGAGGAAGGGGTGCCCATCGGAACCTGACCCTCCTGATGGCCCACATACTGGTGGTGACCTACCAAGAGCTGGATGGGCACTTGAGGGCATCACAGCAGCCACAAAGGGGTGAGAACAGTGGGCGTAACTATAATCATTGGTAGGTGGCATAGGATCAGGTGGTGGTTCTGAGTCAGTGCGTGCCCCTTAATGCCAGGTCAGACATTGCAGCTTCACCCAGCTCAAGGGTACTGGGTGTATAGCAAAATGAGGTAACCTAGCTAGGTTGTATTCCATGTCAGACAGGGCTTAGTGGGTCCCAAGAGGGCTGCAGTTGGTGGTGTTTGGCCCTCATCTTGCTGTGGCACCTAGCCAATTGATTGCCAGTGTAGTGCATAGTTCTCAATCCTGAACCCTGTGTGTGATGGTAATGTGTATGCCAACTGTGGTGTTGGTGCTGTATTTGACCCAGTGTTCCCTTTCTCTCTCTCCTCCCCTTTTTTCTTCTGTCATCAAGTCCATGTGTGCATTACCATCATCTGGCGGAAGAGAAGGGGCACTGGTGACTGAGGGAGCTGCATCCCACAGGAGGCAAAGTTCACTGGCACAGAGGGAACCAGTGGGACGAAGGGCAAGGGGAGCACCATGGCGGAGACAGAAGGTGACAACACTGACTCTGATTCGGCCTCCAGTGGGAGCTCCCTGGTGGTGGTGGACACCTCTGGGACCACCCCAGCTCCAGTTACAGCCGGCACCCCCTGTACCAGCACCGCCATTCCAGTAGCCCCTCACTGAGTTTCCTGTGCCCGCTCACCCAGGAGGGTGGGCATCTCCTTCGCCCCAGGCACCTCAGGCCCTGCCCCTTTGAGCCCTGCTGCCCTCAGTGAAGAGGCTATTGACCTCCTGAGAACCATCTCTGTAGGGCAGTCAACCATAATGAATGTTATCATGGGGCTGGCATCCCAGATGCAGCAATGCAATGCATTCCTCAGGGCATTCAGGGTGGATTGACGGCCCAACAGAGATCGTTCCAGGCTCTGGCCTCCTCTCTGATGGCAGCCATTGTCCCTGTTCCTACCATCCCCCCTTTAACTTCCACTTCTTATTCCCAGTCTCCTGAACCCCAACCCATCCCAAGCACACATACACACAAACATGCACAAAAAACATCAGCCAAGAGTAGCACAGTCAAACACAGGCAGCACACTTCAGGCCACAAGCACACACACAAACAGGCAGCTGCATACACAACAATATCCACTGCCTCCACTGTCTCCCCCTCCTCCTCCCTCACAGTCACATCTGCACTCACACCTGCATGCACTGCTTCAACAGCCAGTGCCACCATCACCACCCCAAGCAGCACACACACCTCACTAGCAGACACTTCCACAACATCCATCCACGTGTCCCCTATGTCCTCCCCCACCCCATCTGTCCCGCCTCCTAAGGGTCACAAATGCAGGCACTCAGACACCCAATAGCAATCCACCTCACCTCAGCACACTGTCCATGAACCTGCACCCAGGTCCAGCAGATGTACTCCTCTAACAACCACTCCCTCAACATCCACTCCCATCCCTCCTCCGTCATCCCACCCCACCGTCCCTAAGAAGCTTTTCTTTGCCCAACTTGACCTCTTCCCCTCCACCCCACCCATCCTGCCAGTAAGAGCTGGGTCTCAACGACCCAGCCCAGCACCTCAGCCAAACAGTCCACGGGGTTACAGTTGAGGCACCTCCTAGTCGTGGAGGCAAGAAAATGAAGGATCCTACTCCACCTGCCAGGAAAGGGAAGGATCCCACTCCACCAGCTAGAAAAGAAAAGGATCCCACTCCACCAGCCAAGAAAGGGAAGGATCCCATCCCACCAGCCTGAAAAGGGAAGGATCCCACTCCACCAGCCAGGAAGGGAAAGGTTCCCACTCAACCACCAATGACAGCAGCGGTTTCCACTCAACCACCAATGACAGAAGTGCTTCCCACTCAACCACCAATGAAAGGAATGGTTCCCCCTCATCCACCAATGAAAAGCAAGGAGCCCTCACCTCCAGCTGAGACACACCAGCCCTCACCTCGAGCTGAGACATAGCAGCCCTCACTGCCAGCAGAGGCTGCCCGGGAGACACCTCCCCCAGCAGAGACAATGCAGCCCTCACCTCC
The DNA here is from genome assembly GCF_031143425.1 of Pleurodeles waltl. Classification (NCBI taxonomy): domain Eukaryota; kingdom Metazoa; phylum Chordata; class Amphibia; order Caudata; family Salamandridae; genus Pleurodeles; species Pleurodeles waltl. The sequence goes on along the minus strand of NC_090443.1, from coordinate 576,736,397 downwards.
AGCAGAGGCTGCTCAGGATGCACCTCCCCCAGCAAAGACAATGCAGCCCTCCCCTCCAGTAGAGGGCATGTAGGCCACCCTCCGGGGACTGTTGTACAAGGAGCCCCCTCCAGAAGCAGTGGGCAAGTTCACCACTTCAAAGACTGGGACCTTGCACTCCCCAGCATTGGGAATTGGGCATGGAACCCCCTCCAGAACCAGTGGGCAAGTTCCCCACTAAAGCTGAGGTGCCCCCACCCCTCACCCCCCTGAGGTGCCTGCCCACTTCCAACATGTTGCCCCTGCACAGTTTGGTGCAAAGTGTGTCAGGATCAAGTTGGGGCTTGGACGCTGCAGTGTGGCCCTGTGGGTGTTTTGTACTTTGGAATGGGCATTGGCACTTTCTGGACAATTGTTCTTGTATAATATTTGTCACTTCCGTACTAATGGTGGTTGTTGGCATGCAAATACATTTTCAATTCTGCCTTACTATTGTCCTTACATTATTAAGAGGTTTGGCCTATTACACTGTTTTTGTCTGCAGCTGGTTGTGTGTATGGTGTGTGTGTGTGAATGCTGTGTGTTGTGCATGTGTGTGTCACTCTCCTTTTCCTCCCTCCCTCCCTTGTGTGCTAGGCAGATGTACTCATCGGCGTTGGTGTTCAAGGTGGAGGATGGTGCAGAAAGGCATCAGGAAGACCTGCAGTTCCGGTTCCATGGCGGCATTGATCTTCTCTGTATCTCTAATGGTGAGTCTTTGGTCTTCTGTGATGTGTTTCTGCCAGGCTTGTGATGGCATTCGTACCGCCCCACAAATCGTGGCAGTGTGCTTTGTCATAATATGGTGGGTGGTACCTTGTCTTCCGCCTGGCTGTTGATGGCTACCGCTGTGGTCAGTGGTGTTTACACTCTGGCGGTTGGTGTGGTACAATGGCCGTCTATGGGAGTTACACCGCCATGGTCATAATTTGGCGGAACTTAAGGCCAACCTGTTGGCGGTATTAACACCGCTTTATTACTCACCGCCAATGTCATAATGACCACCATAGTGTTTGTTTAACGTTTTGAGATTATCTGTGCACTCACTTATTTACTTGTGTATCATGCAGTCAGGTAATCCACCACTTCTGTTCCTTGACAATCCAGGCAAACCATCAGTATTCTGGAGGTACTGGCTTGATGCTTTTCACACCTATCTTGGCACTATAGGTGCATCAAGGTATTGGCCACAAAGGCAAAAATGTTTACTTCTTCATGCGTTAGGATTCGAAGGTCGATCAATTTTGAAACACCTGCCAGATATCGAAGTTCCATAGGAAGAAGACCCAATGAGGAATTAAAGGAAACAATTAGGAAATTGGAGAAATGTTTTGATGTCCAACCGAGTATTGTAGTTCTAGTTTTAATGAAGAGACATTTGTCTGTGGAGGGAGTAGACACATATATTTCTGCCCTTAGAAGTTTAGTTGCAGACAGTGATTTCCAAAACTATGTGGTTCAGTTGGTGCATGATCAATTTATCTGACATTGCACTAACAAAGCAGAAATTATTTTCCTTAAGCAATCCTTCACTGGAGGAAACTTTACAATTGCTAAACGTATAGAAACTTCTCCGTTATCAGTTTAAGAATTAGAATTTAAAAAATCTGTAGTTGTTGCCAATGTTTGTACAAAGAATAAGAGTGTATCGAAAGAAAACTGAGAGAGTAGGGAAGTTCAAAAAGACATAAAGGGGTTTTCAAACAGTCAAATATTTGTTTTAGATACGGAAATATACCACATTTTAAGTCTGGTAAACAATGGACAGCGAAAAATGTTGTTTGCACGAAATGTAGCAAATATGGCAATTTTGCCAAGGTATGCCAAGGGCAAGGGAATCGTACTGAGGAAAGCACAAATGTGGTAGCAAATTTATTAGAGGATGAATATGGTTCTCAGTTTGGAAACATTATGAATGATCTCTAAGATGTGGTGGTTGTGGTTGGGGATGACATCTGTACAGGAGATGCTACTAAGAGTGTTGATACATACGCTGAAGTTACAATAGGTGAGAACACATTTAGACTTTTGGACGAGTCTGGTGCTAGAATCAAAATGGTTATTCATGAGCGTTTTGATGAATTGTGGCCTAGAAGGAAGTTGGAACCGCCGGATCATGCTCCGGTATCATATGAAGAGAGAATGATAGGTTTGTCAGGGTATTTTGAAGATGTGTTGATTTTCAAAAACTGAACATTTTGGGGAAATTAAATGTGGCAGTAAAGGATTATGCATATTAGGGCGGTTTCAACAAGATTTATTCAAAATCATGCTTAGACCCAGAGCTAAGGAACAAGTATCAGTGGTTACCAATGACCTAAAGAATTATATTCTGTTAAATTTGTCTAAACTTGTTTCAGGAGACCTGGGCACCTTAAAGGGCTTTCAACACAAAATTAAAGTAAAGCACAACACTATTCCCATCAAATATAAATTTTGGAATTTTCCGTTTTCCATCAGGCAGGGTTTGGAGAAAGAGCTAATGAAATTGTGCGAAAAGGGAATAATTGAACCCATAGAGTCATCCTTAAGGTTGTCACCGCTTGTGGTTGCTTGGAAAAATAGTAAACAGTGTTGATTTACACAGTTTGAACAAGGCTATTTGGATAACCTGCTTCCCAGAGTTACTGACCTGTTGAGTATGGTTGCAGGGGCTAATTGTTTTCAAAATTAGACTTGGCTTCTGCCTACCACCAGGTGTTATAAGAACTAAAATCAAGGCATTTCCCAACTTTCATTACACCAACTGGAACATTGGAGTACAGTTGGATGCCATTTGGATTGGCTTCCACACATCTGTTTTTCAGAGAGTAATGTTTCAGTTGTTCAAGGACTTAAAGAGGGTGGTTGCTTTTCAGGATGGTGATTTGTTCTATTAAAAAACCAGAGGCGAACATGACAGCATTCTAGATAAGGTTTTATTGATCTTGGAGGAGAGAGGTGTAGCATTGAAGATGGAAAAGTGTGAAATTGGTAAAAGCTAAGTGGAGTATCTAGGGCATATGGTTTCAGGTGATGACATTGAACCAAGAACAGGATTGGTCAATGCTATCATTGATGCCAGACCGCCTATTGCAAATTTTGGATTGAAGAGTTTCATGGGTATGTGCGAGTTCTATTCTCATTTTATACCAGATTATGCTTCAAAAATCAAACTGTTGACTGTGTTATCAAAAACAAAATACTGCGTTCAAATGGGAAGCCACATGTCAAGAATGTTTTAAACGGGTCAAAAGGGAACTGGCCAGGTTTAAAGTCTTAAAACCTTACGATCCTAGTCTACCATGTTGCATTACAGTAGATGCATCCAATGTGGGTTATGGGGCTATTCTTACTCAGTCCAATGAATATGAAGAAAATCCAGTTTGTTATGCTTCACGAGTGTGGAGAAATTCTGAAGCTCATTATTCTACAATTCAAAAAGAGCTATTGGCTTGTTGGTGGGCAATCCAGAAATTCAAATCACATGTGTGGGGAAACAGATTTAAAGTTGTAACTGATCATCAACCATTGGTTGCTATTCTTATAGATGAAAAGATAAAAAACAGACTTATAGAATTGCCAGAATCACAGCCAAGTTATTACAATACCAGTTTGATGTTGATCACATCAAATGAGCTAAGAATGTTTGGGCAGATATTTTATTAAGGTCCCCATCTGCTGAAAGTGCTTCTGACGAAGGGTGTTATGGTGTAGCAAATGATATATGTGAAGGTGATGATGAAGATTGTTTTATTGCTGCAATGGATTTGGAAGAACTCTGTGCAGTGTCACAGCATGAATGGAGATCCAAGTTAGATCAAGATGAACTTTTGAAACCTATATTATCTTATGTGAAAAATGGTTGTCCATCTGAAAGGTCTATGAAACAACTATGTCAACCTTTTTGGAAGATACATGATGAGTTGTCCATAGAAGACGGTCTGCTATTAAGAGGAGATAAGCTTGTTCCTCCAGCAGAGATTAGATTCCATCAAAATGGGGCCTGAAGGACATCTGGGAAAAATCTTAACCAAACGCAGAATTCACCAAGCGTTGTAGTGGCTGTCCATGGACAGTGAAATTGACCAGGTAGTAGAAGGGTGTGTTGTGTGTTCATGAGCTGTAAAGGGCTTAGTAGTTATTACAACCAATTGAGTGACCTACAAAGGCATGGGAGAAAACTGATATCAATTTGGTGGGCCCTTTCAACAGTTTACCTGCCAATTTATGAAAGGCTGTAGTAGTGGTTGTTTTCTATTCTAAATGGCCTGAATTGAAGTTCTTGAGCAAACCAAGTTCAAAAGCAGTGATTGAATTTCAGAATGAAATATTCATAGGAGAAGGTTACACCAGATTTATTATTTCTGACAATGGGGTTCAGTTTGTGAGCAGAGAAATGCAGAATGTTTGAAGGTTGGTGACAGTACGCACCTCAGAACTTCACTTTATCATCCTCAAATGACCAAGGTGCTAACACTGTGTGTCCAGTGGGCCATAGAAAATATAAGTGTTGTTTTGAATGCTGTACACTCCAGGTTGTGGTTTTACGGCACAAGTCTGCATTCCACTACACAAGTTTCACCTTTTGTATTGTTGAAGGGGAGAAAGACAGCTACATAGATTTGTCCTAGCTGGATAAGCAAGTGGGTAAAATTTGGGATGTAGATGGACATCATTGGTGATAAAGGTAAGTGTAATGTGAACAAAGCCAAGTCAAAACAAAAGGAAACATTTGATAAAAATCATTTTGTACATAAAAGACAATTGAAGTTGGACATAGGGTCTGTACCTAAAAAGGGGCCTACATTAAAATAGGAGATAAGAATTTTTCTAAACCTTGTGTGATAGACAGAGAATGTAGAAATGCCATCAGCGTGATTGGTACAGAGTGGTGGAATGTGGGAAGAGTTGTCAGACGTGAAGATAAAGGGGAACTAAAGTCTCCACCACTGACTCCACCAATTACCCAAATGGCACAGTGTGCAGGCATTTTAAAGAACAATGATCCAGTGATCTGCAAAAACATCAGAGAGAGACAAATTCCTATTTGGTTTAGGAAATGAAATGGTTTATGATCAGAAATGTTTCTGTGTAATATATACCTGTTTGTAGCCATGCATAGTTCTTTCTAATTTACATTACTAGTTTGGTTCATGCTGATGTTTCTACATCTTGTGTTTGTGTTTTCTTTTTATTGTTTCACATTGTTTTTCGGTACTAGGTATAATTAATTATGTAGTTTATTTGCTAAAACACATAATTCAAGTAGATGTGTATTTTTAGCTTTGTAATATTGTTGAAGTTTTTTTTGTTTTGTTCGGAAGGGAGAAGTAATGTGATACTCAGACATAGCAATGGAATGCTATCACTGAACATTGGAATGTATTGGAATTGGAATGTGGATGATTTTGAATGAGAAGGTGTCAGTTACTTGTTCCGACCAGGCTGTCATGCTGTATGTCCTGTGGCTCCTGTGATTAAACCTACTTATGTGCTTTAATCCTGCATGTTGGTTCTTTCATCTTCATGACAAACACTAATGGCCTGATTTAGATCCAGCGGAAGGGGATACTCCATCACAAACATGACGGATATCCCATCCGCCATGTTATCCTATGAAGATTATAATGTGGCGGACGGCATACCGGAGTATTCCGTCCACTGAGAACTGAACCAGGCCCTAAGTACTAAGTAAACTCTTCCATTGGAGGTACTGGGCTGGAGGACTGCAGTGCTCCTTCATAAGCTCTTCATATTGGAATGATCTTTCTTAGACCAACTGTTTTATCTTAACGCAAACTGGCGAAAAGTGGTAAACTAGACTACAGACTTCAGACAGAAAACAGAGCTTACAGTTGGATTTCTGGTGATCAACTAGACATTACTTTGTTCAATGACACTCTGTGAAATTGGGTTATTGGTTGAGGGGGTTGAAACCATACTCAAGCAGCAACCAAAATCTCTGTCAGGGTGAAACACATGCAAATACCAAACTAATCTGTGCTTAACCCTCTGGTAGCTTGGCTCAAAAGCAGTCAGGCTTTACTGTAAGACAAAGTGTAAAGTATGTATGTAGCACTTCAAACAGAAACAAAGTGAAAACACCAACACACGAAAAATCCCACGATAATTTAGAAATATAGAGTAAATTTTAAAACTTTTTTGAGACTAAAGTGAAAATCAGTACCATCAAAGATATGCAATTTTAAAGATTTATGTAAAAACAGTACATAGAAGCACAAAGAGCCAACAGTAGTTATCTGGTTTTGCAAGACTGGGACAAAGTCACAAATTCAGGCCAACCTTTATGGAGCGTGAGCCCAATACTCAGTCCAAGTTAGTCCTGCTGAACAAAGTACCTTGAATCTTGCATGTCAGCAAAATCGCACTCAGTGTTATGGCAGACTATTGGTCGCCCCCATAACCATATTAACAGGCATTACTTTTGCTGAGTTGTGGAAGAGAAACAACTAATGTAAACAGATGTGAAACTGAAAGTGTTTGGTGATGTTGTGAACACACTAGAGTTTTTTTCAGACTTACTGAATCTAGTGTTTACATGCCTGAGCACGGTAGAAACCTTATGGGGTATCAAGACCATGCAAGACCAGGCATTGTGCTGAAACCAGGCACAAGTCTCAGGGGGAAATTTCAGTTTTACATATTTGGTTCTGCATATGAAGATGTTGAATAAAAATAATCCATGGCCTCAAAGTCATAATTAAACCAAGTGATATTTATGTCAGAGATTTTGGAAGAATGCATTAAATTAAAAGAGAATTGCAGCTCCAGTCACAAGGTTAGATCAGTGATGCTAAGGGTATGCAATGACCTTAAAAATGCATAATAGGACTGTGACAGGGCACTAGAGCCGCTAAAGCATGAGCCGATGTTTGAGTCTCCCAGGGGACTAAAAGGAACTTACTCAACACTTGCATGGAGAACCGTGCTTACGTCATCAGAGGATCTGATTTGTGGGACAGAGAAGAAAAAGGAAGGAAGAGAAACACTGGGGGTGTCCGGAGAGAGGAACGCCGGGAGGAGAAGACCGAAGACACAGGGGAGCCGTGCCGACAGGAAGAAGGAGAAACCGGAGCAGAGTACGGGAGCCAGGGAGCAGCCGCAAGGAACGGGGAGAGTGTAACAGCCAGCCATGTCCCCGGAAGGATGTGGCTATAACAGGAACGTGATCGCTCACACGGGCATATCTCGGAGCTGGTAGGGAAGGTCGGGAGGTACCAGGGAGGGAAATTGGGGCAGCAGGAGTCATAAGAGGGAAAAGTATGTCCTAAGCACTATATATGATTTTTTTTCTTTTCCTTTGTTATGTTTTTTATCACTGCACAACCTCCGCCAACTTAAAACAAATAAGAAAATAAACAAAACTTTTGGTAAGCTGACACAATTTTCTCTTCACCTGTGTATTGTACACCGGGACCTGGGCAGCACTAATTAAATAGAGACCCTTGTGTTTTCACAAAGTAGCCCCCTCCCACTAAACACCCCACCCTGCATATGCATAGTAAAGAAATAAAATAAAATGAAAGAAGACTACAGAGGAAACACTTACCTGAGAAGGGCTTGTCATTTGTTTTTCTCCCTTTCTCTCACTGGCTACTTGGGAGCTGACTGGAGAAGAAATCCTGACGTCCTATGGAGATAAAAAGAAAAGAGACTGTCACACTGGGAAGGAGACAAGAAACATGAAAGATATAGCCTCACAGCATAATCTTATGGCAAATTAGAACTCTGTATTGGAATACAAATAAAGACCTTCTGATCAATCATATAGTGCAGAGCTTAATAGACTTAATAGAAGCTCTAGTGACCTCCGTGGGAGTAAGCCCCTATCACAATGACCCACTGAGTCCTCACAATGTGTTTCTGCTGTTGTAGGCTGTAGGAAGTTGGCTCTGTATGCACTATTTCAAAGTAAGGAATAGTATGCACAGAGTCCAAGGGTTCCCCTTAGAGGTAAGATAGTGGCACAAAGAGATAATACTAATGCTCTATTTTGTGGTAGTGTGGTCGAGCAGTAGGCTTATCAAAGGAGTAGTGTTAAGCATTTGTTGTACACACACAGGCAATAAATGAGGAACACACACTCAAAGACAATTCCAGGCCAATAGGTTTTTGTATAGAAAAATATATTTTCTTAGTTTATTTTAAGAACCACAGGTTCAAGTTTTACATGTAATACTTCAAATGAAAGGTATTGCAGGTAGGTACTTTAGGAACTTTGAATAATCACAATAGCATATATACCTTTCAAATAAATCACATATAGCTATTTTAAAACTAGACACAGTGCAATTTTCACAGTTCCTAGGGGGAGTAAGAGTTTGTTAGTTTTTGCAGGTAAGTAAACCACCTACGGGGTTCAAGTTTGGGTCCAAGGTAGCCCACCATTGGGGGTTCAGAGCAACCCCAAAGTTACCACACCAGCAGCTCAGGGCCGGTCAGGTGCAGAGGTCAAAGTGGTGCCCAAAACGCATAGGCTTCAATGGAGAAGGGGGTGCCCCGGTTCCAGTCTGCCAGCAGGTAAGTACCCGTGTCTTCAGAGGGCAGACCAGGGGGGTTTTGTAGGGCACCGGGGGGGACACAAGTCAGCACAGAACGTACACCCTCAGCGGCATGGGCGGCCGGGTGCAGTGTGCAAACACACATCGGGTTTTCAATGGAAATCAATGGGAGACCAAGGGGTCTCTTCAGCGATGCAGGCAGGCAAGGGGGGGGGCTCCTCGGGGTAGCCACCACCTGGGCAAGGGAGAGGGCCTCCTGGGGGTCACTCCTGCACTGGAGTTCCGATCTTTCAGGTTCTGGGGGCTGCGGGTGCAGAGTCTTTACCAGGCGTCAGGATCTGGGAGTCAGGCAGTCGCGATCAGGGGGAGCCTCGGGATTCCCTCTGCAGGCGTCGCTGTGGGGGCTCAGGGGGGACAACTCTGGCTACTCGCGGTCTCACAGTCGCCGGGGAGTCCTCCCTGAAGTGTTGTTTCTCCACAAGTCGAGCCGGGGGCGTTGGGTGCAGAGTAGCAAGTCTCACGCTTCCGGCGGGAAACGCAGTTGTTTTAAAGTTGCTCCTTTGGAAACAAAGTTGCAGTCTTGGGTGAACAGGACTGCTGTCCTCTGGAGTTTCTTGGTCCTTCTAGAGCAGGGCAGTCCTCTGAGGATTCAGAGGTCGCTGGTCCCTGCGGAAAGCGTCGCTGGAGAAGTGTCTTTAGAAGGGAGGGAGACAGGCCGGTAGAGCTGGGGCCAAGGCAGTTGGTGTCTCCGTCTTCTCTGCAGGGTTTTTCAGCTTAGCAGTCCTCTTCTTCTTAGGTTGCAGAAATCTGAGTTCCTAAGTTCTGGGGAGCCCCTAGATACTGAATTTAGGGGTGTGTTTAGGTCTGGGAGGGCAGTAGCCAATGGCTACTAGCCCTGAGGGTGGCTACACCCTCTTTGTGCCTCCTCCCAAGGGGAGGGGGTCACATTCCTATCACTATTGGGGGAATCCTCCATCTGCAAGATGGAGGATTTCTAAAAGTCAGAGTCACTTCAGCTCAGGTTGCCTTATGGGCTGTCCTGACTGGCCAGTGACTCCTCCTTGTTTTTCTCATTACCTCCTCCGGCCTTGCCGCCAAAAGTGGGGCCGTGGCCGGAGGGGGCGGGCAACTCCACTAGCTGGAATGCCCTGGGGTGCTGTAACAAAGGGGGTGAGCCTTTGAGGCTCACCGCCAGGTGTTACAGTTCCTGCAAGGGGGAGGTGATAAGCATCTCCACCCAGTGCAGGCTTTGTTACTAGCCACAGAGTGAAAAGGCACTCTCCCCATGTGGCCAGCAACATGTCTCGAGTGTGGCAGGCTGCTAAAACCAGTCAGCCTACACAGGTAGTCGGATTAGGTTTCAGGGGTCACCTCTAAGGTGCCCTCTGGGGTGTATGTTACAATAAAATGTACACTGGCATCAGTGTGCATTTATTGTGCTGAGAAGTTTGATACCAAACTTCCCAGTTTTCAGTGTAGCCATTATGGTGCTGTGGAATTCGTGTTTGACAGACTCCCAGACCATATACTCTTATGGCTACCCTGCACGTACAATGTCTAAGGTTTTGCTTAGACACTGTAGGGGCACAGTGCTCATGCACTGGTGCCCTCACCTATGGTATAGTGCACCCTGCCTTAGGGCTGTAAGGCCTGCTAGAGGGGTGACTTATCTATACTGCATAGGCAGTGTGAGGTTGGCATGGCAGCCTGAGGGGAGTGTCATGTCGACATACTCGTTTTGTCCTCACCAGCACACCCAAGCTGGCAAGCAGTGTGCCTGTGCTGAGTGAGGGGTCCCCAGGGTGGCATAAGACGTGCTGCATCCCTTAGAGACCTTCCCTGGCATCAGGGCCCTTGGTACCAGGGGTACCAGTTACAAGGGACTTACCTGGATGCCAGGGTGTGCCAATTGTGGAAACAAAAGTACAGGTTAGGGAAAGAACACTGGTGCTGGGGCCTGGTTAGCAGGCCTTAGCACACTTTCAAATCAAAACTTAGCATCAGCAAAGGCAAAAAGTCAGGGGGTAACCATGCCAAGGAGGCATTTCCTTACACAACCCCCCCCCCAAACGAAAGAGGATGAGACTAACCTTTCCCAAGAGAGTCTTCATTTTCTAAGTGGAAGAACCTGGAAAGGCCATCTGCATTGGCATGGGCAGTCCCAGGTCTGTGTTCCACTATAAAGTCCATTCCCTGTAGGGAGATGGACCACCTCAACAGTTTTGGATTTTCACCTTTCATTTGCATCAGCCATCTGAGAGGTCTGTGGTCAGTTTGAACTACAAAGTGAGTACCAAAGAGGTATGGTCTCAGCTTCTTCAGGGACCAAACCACAGCAAAGGCCTCCCTCTCAATGGCACTCCAATGCTGCTCCCTGGGGAGTAACCTCCTGCTAATGAAAGCAACAGGCTGGTCAAGGCCATCATCATTTGTTTGGGACAAAACTGCCCCTATCCCCTGTTCAGAGGCATCTGTCTGCACAATGAACTGCTTGGAGTAATCTGGAGCTTTTAGAACTGGTGTTGTGCACATTGCTTGTTTCAGGGTGTCAAAGGCCTGTTGGCATTCTACAGTCCAGTTTAGCTTCTTGGGCATTTTCTTGGAGGTAAGTTCTGTGAGGGCTGTCACTATGGATCCATATCCCTTCACAAACCTCCTGTAGTACCCAGTCAAGCCAAGGAATGCCCTGACTTGAGTCTGGGTTTTTGGAGCTGCCCAGTCCAGAATAGTCTGGATCTTAGGCTGGAGTGGCTGAACTTGGCCTCCACCTACAAGGTGTCCCAAGTAAACCACAGTTCCCTGCCCTATCTGGCATTTGGATGCCTTGATAGAGAGGCCTGCTGATTGCAGAGCCTTCAAAACCTTCTTCAGGTGGACCAGGTGATCCTGCCAGCTGGAGCTCAAGACAGCAATATCGTCAAGATAAGCTGCACTAAAGGACTCTAAGCCAGCAAGGACTTGATTCACCAACCTTTGGAAGATGGCAGGGGCATTCTATAAACCAAAGGGCATAACAGTAAACTGATAATGCCCATCAGGTGTGGAGAATGCTGTCTTTTCTTTTGCTCCTGGTGCCATTTTGATTTGCCAGTACCCTGCTGTTAAGTCAAAGGTACTTAAGAATTTGGCAGCACCTAATTTATCAATCAGTTCATCAGCCCTTGGAATGGGATGGGCATCTGTCTTGGTGACAGAATTAAGGGCCAGATGTAGCAAAGTATTTGCACGTCGCAAACGGCGAAAATCGCCGTTTGCGAGGTGCAAATGCCTCTTTGCTATGCAGAAATGCATATTGCGAGTCGGTACCGACTCGCAATATGCATTTCCGACTCGCAAATAGGAAGGGGTGTTCCCTTCCTATTTGCGAGTCTGAGTGGTATGCAATACCATTTGCGACCGCGTACGCGGTCGCAAATGGCATCGCAGTTACCATCCACTTCAAGTGGATGGTAACCCACTCGCAAATTAGAAGGGGTCCCCATGGGACCCCTTCCAGTTTGTGACTGGACCCACAAATATTTTTTCAGGGCAGGGAGTGGTCCAAGGGACCACTCCCTACCCTGAAAAAATACCGAAACTAAAGGTTTCGTTTTTTTTTTAAGTGCAGCTCGTTTTCCTGTAAGGAAAACGGGCTACACTTTAAAAAAAAAGAAAAACTGCTTTATTTAAAAGCAGTCACGAACATGGAGGTCTGCTGACGACAGCAGGCCTCCATGTTTGCGAGTGCCTATACTCGCTATGGGGCCGCAATTTGCGACCCACCTAATGAATATTCATGAGGTGGGTCATTGCGACCCCATAGCGAGTTGCAGTCGGTGTCTGAGACACCGTACTGCATACCAATTTGCGAGGTGCAAAGTGCGAGTCGCATGGACTCGCACTTTGCACCTCGCAAATTTTTAATTTGCTACATCTGGCCCTAAGTCCTCTGTAGTCCACACAGAACCTCATCTCTCTCTTTCCATCTTTGGTGTGAGGTTTGGGGACTAAGACCACTGGGCTAGCCCAGGGGCTGTCAGAGTGCTCAATTACTCCCAGTTCCAGCATCTTGTGGACTTCCACTTTGATGCTTTCCTTAACTTGGTCAGACTGTCTGAATATTTTGTTTTTGACAGGCATGCTGTCTCCTGTGTCCACATCATGGGTACACATGTGTGTCTGACCAGGGGTTAGGGAAAAGAGCTCAGCAAACTGTTGCAGGACCTTCCTACAATCAGATTGCTGTTGGCTAGAGAGGGTATCTGAGTAGATCACTCCATCAACTGAGCCATCTTTAGGGTTTGATGAGAGGAGATCAGGGAGAGGTTCACTCTCAGCTTCCTGGTCCTCTTCTGTTACCATCAACAGATTCACATCAGCCCTGTCATGGAAGAGCTTAAGGCGGTTCACATGGATCACCCTCTTGGGGCTCCTGCTAGTGCCTAGGTCCACCAGGTAGGTGACCTGACTCTTCTTTTCTAGCACTGGGTAAGGGCCACTCCATTTGTCCTGAAGTGCCCTGGGAGCCACAGGCTCCAGAACCCAGATTTTCTGCCCTGGTTGAAATTCAACCATTGCAGCCTTTTGGTCATACCAAAACTTCTGGATCTGTTGGCTGGCCTCAAGGTTTTTACTTGCCTTTTCCATGTACTCTGCCATCCTTGAACGTAGGCCAAGTACATAGTCCACTATGTCTTGTTTAGGCTCATGAAGAGGTCTCTCCCAGCCTTCTTTCACAAGAGCTAGTGGTCCCCTTACAGGGTGGCCAAACAGAAGTTCAAAGGGTGAGAACCCTACTCCCTTCTGAGGTACATCTCTGTAAGCGAAAAGCAGACATGGCAAGAGGACATCCCATCTCCTTTTGAGTTTTTCAGGAAGCCCCATGATCATGCCTTTTAATGTCTTGTTGAATCTCTCAACAAGGCCATTAGTTTGTGGATGGTAGGGTGTAGTGAATTTATAAGTCACTCCACACTCATTCCACATGTGTTTCAGGTATGCTGACATGAAGTTGGTACCTCTGTCAGACACCACCTCCTTAGGAAAACCCACTCTGGTAAAAATACCAATGAGGGCCTTGGCTACTGCAGGGGCAGTAGTCGACCTAAGGGGAATAGCTTCAGGGTATCTAGTAGCATGATCCACTACTACTAGTATGTACATGTTCCCTGAGGCTGTGGGAGGTTCAAGTGGACCCACTATGTCCACACCCACTCTTTCAAAGGGGACCCCCACCACTTGAAGTGGAATGAGGGGGGCCTTTGGGTGTCCACCTGTCTTACCACTGGCTTGACAGGTGGTACAGGAGACACAAAACTCCTTGACCTTCTGGGACATGTTGGGCCAGTAGAAGTGGTTGACTAGTCTCTCCCACGTCTTGGTTTGTCCCAAATGCCCAGCAAGAGGAATATCATGGGCTAAGGTCAGTATGAACTCCCTAAACTCCTGAGGCACTACCACTCTCCTAGTGGCACCAGGTTTGGGATCTCTTGCCTCAGTGTAAAGGAGTCCATCTTCCCAATAGACCCTATGTGTTCCAGTTTTCTTGCCATTGGACTCTTCAGCAGCTTGCTGCCTAAGGCCTTCAAGAGAGGGACAGGTTTCTCGCCCCTTACACAACTGCTCCCTTGAGGGTCCCCCTGGGCCTAAGAGCTCAACCTGATAAGGTTCTAACTCCATAGGCTCAGTTCCCTCAGAGGGCAGAACTTCTTCCTGAGAAGAGAGGTTCTCTTTTCGTTGTTGTGTTGCAGCTGGTTTCCCAGTTGTCTTTCCTTTTCTCTTGGTAGGCTGGGCCCTTTTTCCAGGCTCCAGCTCTACTTTTTCACCCTGAGCCTTGCACTGTGCCCTTGTCTTGACACACACCGGTTCAGGGATACCCAGCATGGCTGCATGGGTTTTCAGTTCTACCTCAGCCCATGCTGAGGCCTCCAGGTCATTTCCAAGCAAACGGTCTACTGGGATATTTGAGGAGACCACCACCTGTTTCAGGCCATTGACCCCTCCCCACTCTAAAGTTACCATAGCCATGGGATGTACTTTAGTCTGATTGTCAGCGTTGGTGACTGGATAAGTTTGTCCAGCCAGGTATTGACCAGGGGAAACCAGTTTCTCTGTCACCATGGTGACACTGGCACCTGTATCCCTCAGGCCTTCTACACTTGTCCCATTAATTAAGAGCTGCTGCCTGTATTTTTGCATGTTAGGAGGCCAGGCAGCCAGTGTGGCTAAATCCACCCCACCCTCAGAGACTAATGTAGCTTCAGTGTGACACCTGATTTGCTCTGGGCACACTGTTGATCCCACTTGGAGACTAGCCATTCCAGTGTTAGCTGGAGTGGAGTTAGAAGTGGTACTTTTCTTGGGACAGGCCTTGTCTCCAGTTTGGTGTCCAGGCTGATTACAGCTACGACACCAGGCCTTTTTGGGATCAAAGGGGCATATTTATACTCTGTTGCGCCGAATTTGCGTCGTTTTTTTTTATGCAAATCCGACGCAAAGCTAACTCCATATTTATACTTTGGCGTTAGACCCGTCTAGCGCCAAAGATCTTGGAGTTTACGTCATTTATTTGCGTGGACACCTACCTTGCGTTAATGATATGCAAGGTAGGCGTTCCCTTCTAAAAAATGACTCTAAGGCATGTGCGCCTTATTTAAACTCCCGTGCAAAAATGACGCACGGGAGTGGGCGGGCCTTAAAAAATGACGTCCAGCCGCTTTTGCGTCATTTTTTAACGCCTGGTCAGGGCAGGCGTTAAGGGACCTGTGGGCTCAGAAGGAGCCCAGAGGTGCCCTCCCATGCCCCCAGGGACACCCCCTGCCACCCTTGCCCACCCCAGGAGGACGCCCAAGGATGGAGGGACCCATCCCAGGGAACTTAAGGTAAGTTCAGGTAAGTATTTTTTTCGTTATTTTTTTGTGGCATAGGGGGGCCTGATTTGTGCCCCCCTACTTGCCACTATGCCCAATGACCATGCCCAGGGGACAGAAGTCCCCTGGGCATGGCCATTGGGTAAGGGGGCATGACTCCTGTCTGTGCTAAGACAGGAGTCATTTCAATGGGGGTTGGGTGTCAAAAAAAATTGCGCAAATCGGGTTGAGGCCAAAATTTTGCCTCAGACCTGACTTGCCTCATTTTTTGACGCCCAAGCTCCATTTTCCCCTACGCCGGCGCTGCCTGGTGTGAGTCATTTTTTTTGACACACACCAGTCAGCTGCGCCGGCTAACGTCATTCAATAAATAAGGCGCCCGCATGGCGCTAGCCGGCATTAAAAATTTTGACACAAAACTGCGTTGGCGCAGTTGTGCGTCAAAAAGTATAAATATGGCCCAAAGTTTTTACCCTTGTACCCAAAATAGTTTTGTGAAGAGGCTCTGAGCCCACCCTCCTGTGCAGGTTTTTGCGGTCCTGTAGAAGACTCTTTACTATTTTTATTTTTGGATGTCTCAACACTCTTCCCCTGGGGAGGCTTTGTGACCCCTTTCTTTTGGTCACCCCCTGTGGAAGTCTTGGTCACCCTAGTCTTGACCCAATGGTCCGCCCTTCTTTCCCAATTCTTGGGGAGAAATTGGTCCTAGGTCTACCAGATGCTGATGCAGTTTATCATTTGAACAATTACTTAACAGGTGTTCTTTCACAAATAAATTGTACAGCCCATCATAATCATTTACACCACTGCCTTGAATCCAACCATCCAGAGTTTTCACTGAGTAGTCCACAAAATCAACCCAGGTCTGGCTCGAGGTTTTTTGAGCCCCCCTGAATCTAATTCTATACTCCTCAGTGGAGAATCCAAAGCCCTCAATCAGGGTTCCCTTCCTGAGGTCATAAGATTCTGCATCTTTTCCAGAGAGTGTGAGGAGTCTATCCCTAAACTTTCCAGTGAACATTTCCCAAAGGAGAGCACCCCAGTGAGATCTGTTTACTTTTCTGGTTGCACAAGCCCTCTCAAAAGCTGTGAACCATTTGGTGATGTCATCACCATCTTCATATTTAGTTATAATCCCTTTAGGGATTTTCAACATGTCAGGAGAATCTCTGACCCTATTTATGTTGCTGCCCCTTGATGGGACCAAAACCCATCTCTTGTCTTTCCCTTTCTATGGCTAGGAGCTGTCTCTCCAAAGCCAATCTTTTGGCCATCCTGGCTAGCAGGAGGTCATCTTCACTGAGGCTATCCTGAGTGATTCAAGAGGTGCTGGCCCCTCCTGTGAAGGAAGCAGTATCTCTGACTATTATGTTTGGAGTCAGGGATTGAGGGTCCCTGATCTCCCTAATTAGGACTGGAAGGGGGGAATTCTCCTCCAAGTCACTATCATCCTCCTCTGGGTTGTCATCCTCAGAGGGGTTGGCTTTTTCAAACCCTGCCAAAAGCTCCTGGAGCTGTTGTTTGGAGGGTCTTAAGCCAACTGGGATTTTCTTTATTTTGCAGAGAGACCTTAGCTCCCTCATCTTAAGATGGAGGTAAGGTGTGAGGTCGAGTTCCACCACATTCTCTTCTGCACCAGGCATTATGGGGGTCATTCTGACTCCGGCGGGCGGCGGGAGCCACCCGCCTGGAGGGAACCGCCGAATGACCGCACTGCGGTCAAAAGACCGCGGCGGCCATTCTGGCTTTCCCGCTGGGCCGGCGGGCGACCGCCAGAAGGCCACCCACCGGCCCAGCGGGAAACCCCCCTCAACAATGAAGCCGGCTCCGGATGGAGCCGGCTGAGTTGTAGGGGTGCGACGGGTGCAGTGGCACCCGTCGCGATTTTCAGTGTCTGCAAAGCAGACACTGAAAATCATTATGGGGCCCTGTTAGGGGGCCCCTGCACTGCCCATGCCAGTGGCATGGGCAGAGCAGGGGCCCCCAGGGGCCCCACGACACCCGTTCCCGCCATCCTGTTCCTGGCGGTAAAAACCGCCAGGAACAGGATGGCGGGAAGGGGGTCGGAATCCCCATGGCGGCGCTGCAAGCAGCGCCGCCATGGAGGATTCCCTGGGCCAGGGGTAAACCGGCGGGAAACCGCCGGTTGCCCTTTTCTGACCGCGGCTTTACCGCCGTGGTCAGAATGGCCAAGGAAGCACCGCCAGCCTGTTGGCGGTGCTTCCACGGTCCCCGGCCCTGGCGGTCATGGATCGCCAGGGTCGGAATGACCCCCTATGTTTCTAAAAGTTGGAATACTTTTTAAGAATCTAAAACTATTTCTAGAACTTAATTCAAACTTTCACAAAACTTTTAAACTCTAAAAGAAATGCTAACAGGGACTAACACAAGGCCCTAGCAGGACTTTTAAAAATTTAGAAAAATAGTTCAAATTGCAAAAATCAGTTTCTAATGACAATTTTTGGAATTTGTCGTGTGATCAGGTATTGGCTGAGTAGTCCAGCAAATGCAAAGTCTTGTACCCCACCGCTGATCCACCAATGTAGGAAGTTGGCTCTGTATGCACTATTTCAAAGTAAGGAATAGTATGCACAGAGTCCAAGGGTTCCCCTTAGAGGTAAGATAGTGGCACAAAGAGATAATACTAATGCTCTATTTTGTGGTAGTGTGGTCGAGCAGTAGGCTTATCAAAGGAGTAGTGTTAAGCATTTGTTGTACACACACAGGCAATAAATGAGGAACACACACTCAAAGACAATTCCAGGCCAATAGGTTTTTGTATAGAAAAATATCTTTTCTTAGTTTATTTTAAGAACCACAGGTTCAAGTTTTACATGTAATACTTCAAATGAAAGGTATTGTAGGTAGGTACTTTAGGAACTTTGAATAATCACAATAGCATATATACTTTTCAAATAAATCACATATAGCTATTTTAAAACTAGACAGTGCAATTTTCACAGTTCCTAGGGGGAGTAAGAGTTTGTTAGTTTTTGCAGGTAAGTAAACCACCTACGGGGTTCAAATTTGGGTCCAAGGTAGCCCACCGTTGGGGGTTCAAAGCAACCCCAAAGTTACCACACCAGCAGCTCAGGGCCGGTCAGGTGCAGAGGTCAAAGTGGTGCCCAAAACGCATAGGCTTCAAAGGAGAAGGGGGTGCCCCGGTTCCAGTCTGCCAGCAGGTAAGTACCCGCGTCTTCGGAGGGCAGACCAGGGGGGTTTTGTAGGGCACCGGGGGGGACACAAGTCAGCACAGAAAGTACACCCTCAGCGGCACGGAGGCGGCCGGGTGCAGTGTGCAAACACACGTCGGGTTTTCAATGGAAATCAATGGGAGACCAAGGGGTCTCTTCAGCGATGCAGGCAGGCAAGGGGGGGGCTCCTCGGGGTAGCCACCACCTGGGCAAGGGAGAGGGCCTCCTGGGGGTCACTCCTGCACTGGAGTTCCGATCTTTCAGGTCCTGGGGGCTGCGGGTGCAGAGTCTTTACCAGGAGTCGGGATCTGGGAGTCAGGCAGTCACGCTCAGGGGGAGCCTCAGGATTCCCTCTGCAGGCGTCGCTGTGGGGGCTCAGGGGGGACAACTCTGGCTACTCACGGTCTCGCAGTCGCGGGGGAGTCCTCCCTGAAGTGTTGTTTCTCCACAAGTCGAGCTGGGGGCGTCGGGTGCAGAGTAGCAAGTCTCACGCTTCCGGCGGGAAACGCAGTTGTTTTAAAGTTGCTCCTTTGGAAACAAAGTTGGAGTCTTGGGTGAACAGGGCCGCTGTCCTCTGGAGTTTCTTGGTCCTTCTAGAGCAGGGCAGTCCTCTGAGGATTCAGAGGTCGCTGGTCCCTGGGGAAAGCGTCGCTGGAGCAGTGTCTTTAGAAGGGAGGGAGACAGGCCGGTAGAGCTGGGGCCAAGGCAGTTGGTGTCTCGGTCTTCTCTGCAGGGTTTTTCAGCTTAGCAGTCCTCTTCTTCTTAGGTTGCAGGAATCTGAGTTCCTAGGTTCTGGGGAACCCCTAAATACTGAATTTAGGGGTGTGTTTAGGTCTGGGAGGGCAGTAGCCAATGGCTACTAGCCCTGAGGGTGGCTACACCCTCTTTGTGCTTCCTCCCAAGGGGAGGGGGTCACATTCCTATCCCTATTGGGGGAATCCTCCATCTGCAAGATGGAGGATTTCTAAAAGTCAGAGTCAATTCAGCTCAGGTTGCCTTATGGGCTGTCCTGATTGGCCAGTGACTCCTCCTTATTTTTCTCATTATCTCCTCCGGCCTTGCCGCCAAAAGTGGGGCCGTGGCCGGAGGGGGCGGGCAACTCCACTAGCTGGAATGCCCTGGGGTGCTGTAACAAAGGGGGTGAGCCTTTGAGGCTCACCGCCAGGTGTTACAGTTCCTGCAAGGGGGAGGTGATAAGCATCTCCACCCAGTGCAGGCTTTGTTACTAGCCACAGAGTGACAAAGGCACTCTCCCCATGTGTCCAGCAACATGTCTCGAGTGTGGCAGGCTGCTAAAACCAGTCAGCCTACACGGGCAGTCGGTTTAGGTTTCAGGGGGCACCTCTAAGGTGCCCTCTGGGTGTATGTTACAATAAAATGTACACTGGCATCAGTGTGCATTTATTGTGCTGAGAAGTTTGATACCAAACTTCCCAGTTTTCAGTGTAGCCATTATGGTGCTGTGGAGTTCGTGTTTGACAGACTCCCAGACCATATACTCTTATGGCTACCCTGCACTTACAATGTCTAAGGTTTTGCTTAGACACTGTAGGGGCACAGTGCTCATGCACTGGTGCCCTCACCTATGGTATAGTGTACCCTGCCTTAGGGCTGTAAGGCCTGCTAGAGGGGTGACTTATCTATACTGCATAGGCAGTGTGAGGTTGGCATGGCACCCTGAGGGGAGTGCCATGTCGACTTACTCGTTTTGTCCTCACCAGCACACACAAGCTGGCAAGCAGTGTGCCTGTGCTGAGTGAGGGGTCCCCAGGGTGGCATAAGACGTGCTACATCCCTTAGAGACCTTCCCTGGCATCAGGGCCCTTGGTACCAGGGGTACCAGTTACAAGGGACTTACCTGAATGCCAGGGTGTGCCAATTGTGGAAACAAAAGTACAGGTTAGGGAAAGAACACTGGTGCTGGGGCCTGGTTAGCAGGCCTTAGCACACTTTCAAATCAAAACTTAGCATCAGCAAAGGCAAAAAGTCAGGGGGTAACCATGCCAAGGAGGCATTTCCTTACATAGGCCACAAAAAATCTAGCCAAGCACAGACTGATTGTCACCCTTTAGCAAAGACACGGAAATGAATGCAGTGTTGGGGAATGTTAAGTGATTTGTTATTTTTTTTATTAAAATATGCACAATAAAAAGTCACTTTTGTCGGCTGATTTACAAGAACCTACTTCTTCAACACCTTTTGTGCCTACAACTATTTACTTTTCATTTGGCCCCAGGTGCGATTGTGTTTCAAATGTTGATTGACATTTTGTGTAATGACTCTGCTAGTGTAAATGATTTCATGATGGAATTCTTATTTTTGTTGATACAGTTCACAACCACAACTTATGAACAACTCAGGTTTTGACCACTTTGAAAAATAGAGGTATGACTATTAGTAAATATAGGTGCAGACTTTTGTTTCAGATTGTAGGTTACTTAAGGTATACTACAACCTCTAGTAGTATTAAACAAATGAATGTACGGTATGGCTCCTCATCCCAAAGAATTATTCTTAGAACCCAGCAGAATTATTCTCAGATTTACTCATGGCAACACTTTGATTGTGTAACAACTTAGAGAGAGAGAAAGATATAAGTGCATCTGGACCAAAGCTTAGGAAAATACTTGAAATCAGTTTACAGAGGTCTTTATGAATGCTACTTTATTAAGACTGTTCAACGGTAATGGAAAGTGCTTAACAAATTTGGACATTAATTAAGTTGGACTGAGAGTGGCTTAAAGTAAATGGGTAACTAACCAAGAAAGAATAGTTTATGCCCTTTATTTTGTGTGTTTTTATTTTTGTACATGTACTAAAGTCTATGTACCATCTTCACCAAATTGTTTAAAAATAGTGTATATTTGTTTTTAACTTACTTATTAGTTATGTGCTGCATTTATTGATATGGTTTTATTTAACCTTAAATGATTTCATTCAGTCTTAAAACTTACTTATGGGCTTTACATTTTGAGTTACACAGTGATCATAAGCAGCTTATTTACATGACAGATGGCGAAGAAGTAGGTAAAGCATTTTTATTTATTTTCAGATTACAAGTGTTGGACTTTTTTTGCTTATGCAGGGTCATCCCCAATCTTTTTGTCTCCTGCCTCCTATTTTTTCTGACCTGTTGCTGTTGGCTTTTGAACTCTGAACACTTTACCACTGCTAACCAGTGCTAAAGTGCATATGCTCTCTCTGTAAATTGTATAGTTGATTGGTTTATCCATGATTGGCATATTTGATTTACTAGTAAGTCCCTAGTAAGGTGCACTAGAGGTGCCAGGGCCTGTAAATCAAATGCTACTAGAGGGCCTGCAGCACTGGTTGTGCCATCCACATATGTAGCTCTGTAATCATGTCCCAGACCTCCCACTGCAGTGTCTGTGTGTGCAGTGTTGACTGTAAATTCGACTTGGCAAGTGTACCCACTTGCCAGGCCTAAACCTTCCCTTTTCTTACATGTAAGGCACCCTTAAGGTAGGCCCTAGGTAGCCCCAAGGGCAGGGTGTGTGTATGGTTAAGGTAGGACATATAGTAATGTGTTTTATATGTCCTGACAGTGAAATATTGCTAAAGTCGTTTTTTATTGTTGCAAGGCCTGTCCCTCTCATAGGTTAGCATGGGGGCTACCTTTAAATCTGACTAAAGAGTAGCTTCCCTTTGGGAGCGGATGGACATGTGGAATTTGGGGTCTCTGAGTTCACAATTTAAAAATACATCTTTTAGTAAAGTTGATTTTAAGATTGTGTGTTTGAAAATGCCACTTTTAGAAAGTGGTCATTCTCTTGCTTATACCATTTCTGTGACTCTGCCTGTTTGTGGATTCCCTGTCTGGGTCAGTTTGACAGTTGGGCTGGTTGCACCTCACACTAGACAGTGACACAAAGGGAGCTGGTGTGTAGTCTGCATTTCCTGATGAGCCATCTGTGCTAGGAGGGAGAGGAGGAGTGGTCACTTACACCTGAAAGGGCTGTGCCTGTCCTCACACAATGCAGTCTCCGACCCGCTGGTGAGTGTCTGGGGCCTGGCCTGGGCATGGCAGGATTTCACATTCAAAAGAAACTTTAATTTGAAGTAGGCCTACTTCAAAGGAGAAATTGGCTATAAGAAGGGCACCCAAAACCACAGACTTTAGAAACACTTCTGGAAACAAGAGGAACCTCTGCCTGAAGAAGAGCTGAAGAGCTGAGGAAGAAGAGCTGCCCTGCCTGTGACTATGCTTTGTGGAGCTATCCTGCAGTTGCTGCTTCTGCCAGAGTAAGAGGGCAAAGACTGGACGTTGTGTGCCTTCCATCTTGAAAAGAAATCTTCAAGGGCTTGACCTAGAGCTTGCCTCCTTTTGTTTGAAGTCTCATGGACAGCAAAGACTTCTCACTGCCAGCACCTGGAGCCTCTGGGGAGACTCCTACTCTGCCCTGTGGTGCCCATCCAGTTCCTGGGACTCTGAAAGGAGAAGCCGGCAGCCTAAACACAAGGAAATCCACGCACAGAGCGCTGTGTGGGGAAAAGATCGACGTGACTCCGATCTGTGGCTGAAGAAAAGATGTGCTGCCGACTCCGCAGCTGAGAAACGACTCTTGCAGGAAACGCCACTGACGAATCGACGCACGGAGCTGGAGACATTATGCGCACCATCGCTGACGGAGGCTGGGAGATCACAACCCGTGCTGCAGGGTTTTCGGATCATCGTGCGGCGGGATTTCCGACTCAAGTACTGCTGGGTGTGGAAAAACAACACAAGGCCTACCCGGACCCGAGAGTGCTGACCAGATCGACGCATCGCTCTCCTGCGAGAGAAGAAACAACGCGCCCCAACCCGGCGAAAGGAGAAATGACGCACGGTCCCGCTCGTGAGTGGAATCAACGCTTTGCAAGCCCTTTTTGACGCACACTCGCCCATGCAGAGTTATTTTTGACGCGCCCAAGGTACTTTTTCACGCTGACAGCGTTAGTGTGTGTTTGAAACTATTTAAAGACTCTTTTTGATTTTTAATTGATAACTTGACTTGTGTATTGTAGATTTTTGTTGTTTTGGTCTTGTTTTGTTTAGATAAATATTTCCTATTTTTCTCAACTGGTGTTGTGGCATTTTGTAGTGTTTTCATTGAGTTACTGTGTGTGTTGGTACAAATACTTTACACCTAGCACTCTGAGGTTAAGCCTACTGCTCTGCCAAGCTACCAAGGGGGTAAGCAGGGGTTAGCCGAGGGTGATTCTCTTTTACCCTAACTAGAGTAAGGGTCCTTGCTTGAACAGGGGGTAACCTGACTGTCAACCAAAGACCCCATTTCTAACAACAAGACTACAGCAATGGCATTAAACAGCTTAAGATGGTAAAAATGCCCAAGCTGTTTTTTTGCCAAAGTTGGGTGAGGATGTCACTAGTGATGGGGATAGTGTGCAAGATACTGAACAGAGTGAGTTGTAGATGCAGTTTAAGAGTGTGCATGTGTAGTGTCAAATATTGAATGAATGATAGCTTACCTGGGGTACCAAGTCCTCTTCGAGGTAAAGAAATGTGTTGCCAAGGCTGGTGGACAGTTTGGCATTTAGGGAAACAGTTATGGTGTATTGAGCAGGTGGTGACACAACTATCCATTGACATGATATTATTTTCAGATAGGATTTATATGTTTCTCTGGAGAAATTAAGATGCAAACTCATTCAGACAGAGCTTCATGAATATTTTAAGTGTTACTGTTCAAAAGAACTACTAAAGAAGAAACCATTGGACAATGTGGACTGTTTTGGTAACAGATTTAATGAGTTTGTGTTACCTGGTAAGCAGTGGATGGTTACAGAGAAACCCCTTTATCGTATCTCCTTGCCAGATGAACCATGATAAAAACTGCCCATAGAATTTGCAGAGCCATATCATCTACTTCCATCTATGTGAATACATTATTAATTTGTGAGGTTTCCCACCACTGATATAGTGATACCTTTCCTTGAATATGTATTCATGTTAGAGAGTGCTCCACAGAGATTAGAATCCACTAATCAGACACGTTTCGTTTCTGAGGTGATAGGGACTTTCTTAAATATAAGAACAACTTCAAAATAGTAAATGTGGTGTTATACATTGCTTCTTCAAAAGCTCATATACAATCCATTAGCTTCTGGTCTTCTTGTCAACCCTATTTAAAGGACAGCGTATGGCTTTATTTGAACACACTGCATTTGATTACCAAAGTGTCCCGTACCTGCTTTTGTGGGTTAGAAAAGAAAATACAAAGTTGACACCAATGACCAGATCTACAAAGGCTTTCTACGGTTGCAAAGGGTTCAATTTTCACAATCAGGCAGAGTGTGACCAAATAAAGGATTTTTGGCATGTAAGAAACGCAAACTGTGATTCGGTAACCTTACTGAATCACAATTTGAGTTTGTGACTACATACTGAATCAGTATTTGGAAGGGTGTGTTTAGTGTGTCCCTTCCAAATAGCAAATCAGAAATTGGTGAATTTTGAGAAAATATTTTTTTTTAGAAATAGGCACTGGTTGCATGGACCACTGCCTACACCTAAACATTGTGGCTGAACTTTTCATTTTCTTAAGCAAATCCTGTTTTCTTTAAGAAAATGGGCAGCATTTTTTTTTAAATAATTGCTTTATTTAAAAGCAATTGCAGACATGGTGGTCTGCTGACCTAAACTGGCCACCATCCCCGTGATGGCTGTGTTTCATAGTGGATTACAATTTGTGACCTACGTCATAAAAAAAGATGAGGTAGGTCAAATTGCAAGCCACTATGAGTCCATTCTTGGTACATATTGCCCGAAGCTGCTTACAATCTGCACATTCATCTATAAAGGGTTTCTCTTCAGAGCTCTGCAACAAGTTAAGGTAAAATGCTGAGGACTAGCAAAGGAAGAGTGAATAGTATTATGATTTTGAGAAAGGATCAAAGGAAAGCACTTTATGATTGGGCTATCTATATAAAACTGTCTAAGGTGCTGAAAAGGGCGTTGTGGTATACAGGACCTGTCAGATGGAAGAAAGCAGCAAAAGATTCTTTCTTGCTCCTGAATAAGGGCAGTGGATTAAGATGTGTGTGGTCAAGTTTCAAGACCAAAAAGTGAAGGTTATGTTAAAAAGAGACATCTCTCATTTATATTTTGACTAGACAGGACTGATGTTCAGGCAACCGCTTGTGATTGCGTTGGTGAGGGTGTTGGTTCATGTTAGGTTTTCAAACACAGGTGCTGGATGAGCTTGATTCAATTGATGGTGACTCTTGCAGGAGTATAAGAATTTCTGGAGTGGTTACTGAGACTGTTGCTGCTTTATACTGATTTTTTATGTTATCAAAAAGTAAAGATCACTTTGAGCAATTAAATGTCCAATAAAGGTCAAAAGGCCATAGGTGAAATGTTCAGGGCAAAGCATCTATGAAACTAGAAAGAAAACCACCACTATCTTTCAAAGTTTGCACTCATTCATTTATCATTTGGGTGCAACACTTTTTAAGTAAGTATTTGATAAACAATGCAGAAAGAATGCTTTAAAAAATGTTGTCTACAACAAATGTTTTAACTGGTGCCTTTTTTTACAGAGACCGCCTGAGGTTACACTTTTTAGGGTGACTGATAAACCACATACAAGTGGAGAAAGCAGTTTTCTATGTTATGTTTTGTTATTTTATGCTATGTTATGTTATGTTGTTATGTTCTGTAGGTTTATATAAAACCAAACTCACCCACCAAGGGGGTATCCAGGCACAAAGGTCTTCTAAAAAGAAAACACACACACAGATAGCTCAAAGCCTAGAACAGAAAGGAAAAGGGGAGAGATCAAAAAAGCCAAGTTCTGAACAGTTTCCTGAACTAGAGGAAGCAAGTTACGGAAGGAAGGGTGTTCCAGTGGTTTGTCGCAAGATATGAAATAAAACTGCCACCTCACCTGGCAATATGAACTCAGATGTGTTTGGGCCACAGCCAAAGTGCAGAATTTGAGGACATACCGTATTTTCCGGCGTATAAGACGACTGGGCGTATAAGACGACCCCCTACTTTTCCTGTTAAAATATAGGGTTTGGGCTATACTCGCCATATAAGACTACCCCTCTTCCAACGCACACCAAATAAAAATTAAAAAACATCAGGTTTGATTTTAATATGGTAATTTTAATTCAAATGCTTATGACATGCAGGTACGTAGTAGGAAAACTGTCACTTATAAACATAAGGCTGTTTGTCATCAAACATGTAAACATAAAACAGTGCAAGTGGATTAAACTTTTCCTAATTCACTCTAAAGCTGAAAGGAAGGATAAGACAATAAACCCATGGGAACTGCCATGCTGTTTGTTCTCTAAGCTGTCAACCAAACTGGAACTGAAGATGATAGGAGGAAGATAACAAACAAACAGAGAGAGAGAGCAAGTGCCGGGCAAGATCCTGGGGAGTCAGCAACGCCCATCATAACTCCAAGCTATTTTTACAGGACTTGCTGGCTTGACAGTTTCTCTTTAAAAGCCTTCAAAATCCTCTTGTTCGTCATCTGATATCATAAGTAAATCAATTACATCTTGTGGTACATTTGTAAGGCAGTCATCGTATGGATCTAATTCCGTATCAGATGGTGTGGTCTCAGCTTCGGGTTTCTCTTCATCTTGCCACAAGTAGTCGTCCTCCATACCATCTAATGAATTTGATATGCCACACTTCTTGAAAGACTTGATTACTGTTTCTGCATCAATATCATTCCAGTCTTTTATGACAAACTTGCACAAAACATCCAACTGTGGAGCACGCATGTTTCCTCCTTTTGTGAATGACTTTTCGCCGCTAACCATCCACTCATTCCACTGTTCTCGAATGCGATCTTTAAATGGCTTGTTTAGGCACACATCCAGTGGCTGTACCAACGATGTCAATCCTGCAGGAATAACTGCCGCATCTGTGTTTATTCTTGCCAGCCTTTGCTTGGTGCTGGGAGTTAAATGAGCCCTGAACATATCCCACACCAGTAGACTACGTTTTTGAATAAGTCCACCTGGTCGCCTGCTCCATACATTATCAAGCCATAGCTTTACCCCTTCTTCATCCATCCAGCCTTTTTCATGTACATGTACAAAACAACCAACAGGAAACTTGAGTTTCGGCATTGTTTTTCTTTTAAAAATAATCATTGGTCTCAGTTTGGCACCATCAGCTGTGCATGCTAGTACCACTGTAAAACTGGACTTCTCATGTCCTGTTGTTTTAATTAAAATTGTTTTTGCACCTTTTGGATGGACAGTTCTATTTCCAACCATATCAAAATTCATTGGAGTTTCATCCATATTTCCGATACTACTTAACGCATAGCCATGTTTATTGCGCTGTTGTATTACATATCGATGGAAACTATTTACTTTGGCTTCAAGATCTGCAGGTAATTTTTGTGCAATTTTCGTCTTTTGCCTCAGTACCAGATTATGCCTTTCAAAGAATCTAGTACACCAGGATACAGTGGCTTTAAATCTGTTGCTGTGATCTGGGTTAGATTTGGCCCACTGAAGGGCAAACAAACGTATTTGATTTCGTGTCACTATATAACCACTTTGGCGATGCTCATTCACCATGTCTGCTACATGTTTTTCGAGTTCTGGCCAATGTGGGGTGCCTCTTCTTAATGCACACTTACCCCTTGGCATACTCCTTAATGCTTTTTCATTTGCTTTCCAGTCCCGAACCATCTTTTCTGTTACTCCATATTGTCTTGCAGCAGCACAGTTATTATGTTCCATGGCAAAGTTTACAACTTTAAGTTTGAAACTGGCTTCATATTTCTTTCTTCTTGCTGGTGGAGCCAGGATGGGGTCTTGTCTGTTAGCCATTTTTATACTGTACTGTATGTACTGGTGCTGTACTGTATGAACTGGTACAGATACTGGTACTGGTGCTGTGCTGTACTGTATTCACCACCACATGTATCTGCTCACCAGATTGCCTTCCCTCAGAATCACCAACAATACAACAACCAGCCAATCACGGAGAATGAATATTACATTTAAGATTGTTGAAACTGCAGTACAACCAAAGTTAAATGCGGTCAAAATATATATTTTTTTATAATATTGTCATATCCCAATCCAAAATGGCCGTTACTATATGGTAATCTCCTAACATGTGCCATGCGCGAGAAGAAAGAAACAGAAAACAGAAAACAAATGTTGTTTCTATGGTACCGTAATAGCGCGCTTCGAATAGCCTGGGGCACGCGCAGGAACATGTGCCTGCCCAGACAACTGCCAGCGAGGACGCGGAACCCATCGTACGCTTGGAATTCATTTCCAAATGCAGCGTACGGTGGTTCAGCTACAGGGCGCCTGTCCCTGAAGTTTCGGCACGCCGTATACCGGCGTATAAGACGACCCCCGACTTTTGAGGAGATTTTCAGGGGTTAAAAAGTCGTCTTATACGCCGGAAAATACGGTACTATAACAAAGGTAATGAAGACCTGCTGCATGGATAGCTCTGTGGGACTGACATAGGAATTTAAGTATGAATCACTTATGCACAGGTAACCAGTGTAGAGACTCGAGGGTCCAGGGGACAGAAAGTGAGTGGTCAAGTTAAGCAACAGACAATCTGCAGCATTTTGAATGGTTTGAAGTGTTTTCAGCAGGGATTTGGCAATGCCCATGTAAAGAGAATTGCTGTAATCCAGCCAACTGCTTATTAGTGCTTGGATGACAGTATTGTGACGATTCAAATGAAGCCATTGAACAATGTTGCACACCATGTGCAGGATCCCATGACAGGTACTGCAGACTGTGGGCACTTGTTCTTTCATAGAAAGGGAATTTTCATGGATAATCCCCAGGTTCCTATCCATGTTAGTGGGTGAAAGAAAGGAGCTGAGCTTGCTTGGTCACAAATCCGAGGCAGAAATGTTTTTCACTTTTCTAAAAAGAATGTCCTCTGTCTTATCAGCATTAAGCTTCAGAATGTTGTCTTCATCTAGATATCAATCTTACTCATGCAGGCATGTAACCTGCGTCTCATCAGCGTTCTCCAAGATAGAGATTTAAGCTGAATGCCATTATTATAAGAACTGTAACAGTAACTGTAACAACATGAAAACCGTTGAAGGCTTTCTTGGATGGTATTCAATCTACCTAGAAGGTGATAGTGATTTATTTAGATTCACATTAAACAAATCCTTTAGATTGTATTCATTGCATACATCAGTACATTGGGTTGGATAAATGTATTTTATTTCAATTTTCGTATTTGTAAAGTGCCAATAGCCACCTTGTGGAAACCTCAAAGCACTTATAAAGTGGAAGCAGTGATTGACATAGGAATGTACCAGTACATACATGGGAACTTTCACTCCAGATCCCTTATAGTCCCACTAAAAACACCAAAATATGATAAAGCCTTCAATATGTAATTGTCCAGAGGCCAGGTACTGGTTGGATCAATCTTAAGCATCAGACTAAAAATATCTAGAATGATGCTCTGGCAATCATTTACCTGTGTGGCACTGTAGAAAAAGAATGATAACAACCAAACCATGGTGTCTAGTTACCTAGATA
Source organism: Pleurodeles waltl (assembly GCF_031143425.1). NCBI lineage: Eukaryota > Metazoa > Chordata > Amphibia > Caudata > Salamandridae > Pleurodeles > Pleurodeles waltl. Next base: position 576,706,295 of record NC_090443.1, on the reverse strand, counting down.
GGTTGATAAGAAGTTGTGCTTACTTCTGGGCAAGCTTGGGCACTGCGCAGTGTAAGTGTCACCCTTAGAATCCCTCCAGATGCATCGTAAGGTTAAAGCCTCACATCCGCAGTTTGCATGCCTCCAGAGCAGGATACTCTTTAGTGCAGTCATCATGTAGTCTATAGCTTTTGTGTCTCTTTAGGAAGCCCTAAACTGAACTACTGCAGTTTAGCAGAAATGTTCTTCTCATCTGTCAATACAATACTCAATGAAGCAGCAAGTTTATTTATGAAAAGTGGTGTAGATATATGAATCTTTTCCTGGCTGAGTTGCATTGCATTCTGCATCAAGAACATTCCTCTTGAGTGCATGCTGCATCATCTATCGAGCAAAAGATTTAACAATTTAACCCTATGCACCTCACTAAAGGGACTATGGTCTCTACATTATGGAACCAATAACTAAGGCATGAACTTCAGAACTGAAGAAAGCAGAAACCGGACACAAAACATCTCGACATTTGCATTTAACCCAGAACAACACCCCTTCCAAGTGGACGCTCCTCATCTTTCTCCAATTCAGAGTTAACTCAAAGCCCATCTCTTCCAGCAACGCAAATACCAGAGCCGACATCGTGCGTTCCAAGACACAACTAATGCACCATTGAATTAATCACACAACAAGTGTGTTACCTCTAGCTTGTAGGGGTGCAATATCTGCCATACACACTGGATGAAGGAAAATCTTCCCAATCCACACCAGATGTATGCAGTGTAGGACCCCAAAGCAATGTTCACACTAAATAACAGGTCACAAACAAACATAAAAATCAATTGAATCTAATGGTTAAAAATAACTGCACTTACTATTGAGCAATGCTAGTAAGTTCATTCTGTGAGCTAAGTGCACGCTATTGAGATGTGGGAATTTGCTGCAGATCAGAGGTTTGAATTCTCCTGTGAGTGCGGATGTAAAGATTCTACTAGTAAACGCCCTTTGTGAATTCCCAAAATCATTAACTTAGACTTTTGGCCTAAGTTTCGACTATACATCTATGTTTACCTTTGTGAATCGGGCCCCACATCTTTAATGAATCTGCTTTAAATTTGGCGGGCCTCGACTCATTCAACTTTGGTTGTTTATTTCATATTAGGCACCAATTTGTCAGAGTTCAGAGCTTATTAAAGAAACTCACTTTAGGGACGTGCATATGGAACTTGAATGTTCATTTTTGTTTTATTGCCCCAACAAAAACAAAAAGACAGATTTACACCAAACTTGGAATGAAGGCAGTTTTGGTGCCACAATAATTCTTTTCTGTGACTGGGTGTAGCTATTTTGCACATATTCAAATATTTGAAATGAAAAAAACTGACCATCCAGACATGAAAGTGTTAATCTTTATTGCAATGATACCATTAAGCTCATAAGTTGGCATGTGAGCTTAGATTCAGATTCACTTTTTTAAATTAATTGTATGAGAAGTATTTTGTTTTAAGATTTGTTTCAGCCACTCAACATTATGTGGTTTGCAGAGGGACCCCTGCAGCTGAAGGATGACGTACATAGACATCCCACTCTAATAGCTAATATAGGGTTAAGTTGGTAACCGATTAACCGACGGGGTTGGTGAGCACACAGTGCCTCATTTAGAGTTCTGTGAGAATTGCAAATCGGCCAATAGTCCAATTTCAGGACAAAGTGCTAAAGATTGAGTAGAATCTACTAGCTAAATTCCGTCCACTATCAGGATATTATTGTGGCATAAAGGTGGGCTTCTGCTCCTGGACAGTCTCTGCTCCTGCATGGCCAAACATGTTCCTTCTTTCTGTGAGGAACCAGAAAGGGCCTAGGTGCTAAAAAGACCTACAGTTTTTCCAGCATGTTAGGTAGATCTTGGGTGATGTCCTCTTACCTTTGGGAGACTGGCTGTCATGCCAACACCAGCCCTGGTCTTAAAGTAGCTCTGCCAGTATTCTGCGGAGAACTCTATTGCTTGGACCAGAATAACTTGGCAATGTAGCAAAGTAGGAATGTTTCAATGTCAACTTTACACTCACTTTCCAGAGAAGGATTTCTGACTCACTGTCTCAGGTCTTTGATCCAGTTTGGGATGGTTCCTATTCAAATTTCATTTTTTGGCTAGAATGCTGACACAGCCTCCCTGGAATATGACAACTGGCTTGAAAAAAGACAACAATGAACCTCCTTCTGTTCAGCGGTGAAAGGTGGGGTCAATGCAGTGTGTGTGGTTTGTCCTCTTACAGCCACTTTAGTGCAGTCCACCTCTGTTTCCCCTCTTTGGCTCCCCATCCTTCGCAGCTCTGTCTCAAGCTGTCACCATCATAAACTGGAGGAGAGCCAACTTCAGAGAGAATCCATTTTGGCAGGGTGCAAACACTATAAGGAGCACTAAGTCATATTTTGAGAGATATGTGAAGAACTCAGTTACCATAACATTCCCTAGTTCAAATATTTGATACAGTTCATGTTTCAAATGTGGCAAAAAATAGTACTAAACCAACCCTCGAGAATCAGTTTCTAAAGTTTCAGATGAACTAGACGATCTAACGTGTTGAGAACAATTGGTCAAACAGAAGTGTACGGAAACACGGCCACACCTTATCTAAAAAACTATTTACCTCATTTACCTGTAGTAAAAGATTTGAGACTAGTCTTCACATTTAAAAAGAACGTTCTCACCTCAATCCAGAGTTTGCTTCAGAATGAGAGTTTTCATAAATATCCTCCATGAATTAACCATGTGGACGCTTTTTTGGATTAACCCTTTCCTATCATATATATTCTTTCAATCAGGTATAGGCGCAAATGACTTAAAACACAGGTGATACTGCCTACTTTATACTTCTTTACAATGCTGTCAATTCTAAAAAAAATAATCCCACTTGGCAAGGGAAATTAAGGGCTCCACACATTGTTGCGATTATGTGTCAGAAATAATGATTTCAGGGTTTTACTGGCAGTTGACAGGGTTCACTTGAAGAATAGAGATCGCCTCCAACTGTCACATCGAAATGTATCAAGTGAAGGGATGGAAATATTGGAATGAATAAGATATGGAAATATGAAATGTTCCTCTTGCACGCACTGCTACAATGAGCCGTGACAAGTGACTTAATTCAAGAGCTGGCACACTGACTGCCATTGTTGTCCTGAGATGCACGCAGCAAAGGTTTTTTTACTCAGTGCACTAAAAAGGAGTTATTTTTTTCCCTAGTATGTGATCAAAACATATCTTATAAAAGCATGATGTGTGAATTAGATAAACACTTTATTGTTTGAAAGTGTTGCGTGTCATTTTGGCAGAATGAGACTCATTATGACTTCTACGCTATGCAACTTAGGTAACCGAACATTTTCTCTCCTACCAGAATAATAACGAGGAAAATAATCATAATGAGCATATTTTAGAAGATGTTTGGGAGGAGATAAGATCATAGCACTGAACACCTGGGGAAAATTGTGTACTCTGTCACTGCAAAACTCTCTATTGTACGTGTAGGCCATGTATGATGTACATCATATTTCAAATAAAAAAAGACATTAAAATGAAGTAACAGTAAATAAAAATACCAGTCATATCTGATAACGTTCTAGACTTTTGTGGTAGTTTGGTTGACAAAGGGCATGTAAAATAGTAAAAACAAAAGCACTGTCCAAAGGCAGATAAAAGGCTGTGCTCAATCTGAGTGGTTAATTGGCAGCAGAGACAGTGGGCCTGATTACGGTCTTGGCGGACAGAGTTACTCCATCACAAACGTAAGGGATATCCCGTCTGCCCTCTTACAATTCCATGATATCATATGAAAATAGTAATATGGCAGACACAATATCCGTCACATTTGTGACATAGGGGGTCATTCAAACTTTGGCAGGTGGCGGAGGCCGCCTGCCAAAGTAACCCCGTTGGAAGACCGCTCCGCGGTCAAAAGACCGCGAGGGTCATTCCGACTTTCCCGCTGGGCCGGCGGGCGACCACCAAAAGGGCGCCCGCCGGCCCAGCGGGAAAGACCCTGCAACAAGGAAGCCGGCTCCAAATGGAGCCGGCGGAGTTGCAGGGGTGCGACGGGTGCAGTGGCACCCGTCGCGATTTTCACTGTCTGCAAAGCAGACAGTGAAAATCTTTATGGGGCCCTGTTAGGGGGCCCCTGCACTGCCCATGCCAGTGGCATGGGCAGTGCAGGGGCCCCCTGTTAGGGGGCCCCACGACACCCGTTCCCGCCATCCTGTTTCTGGTGGTGAAAACCACCAGAAACAGGTTGGCGGGAAGGGGGTCGGAATCCCCATGGCGGTGCTGCAAGCAGCGCCGCCATGGAGGATTCCCTGGGCCAGGGGAAAACCGGCGTGAAACCGCTGGTTCACCTTTTCTGACTGCAGCTTTACCGCCGCGGTCAGAATGGCCCTGGAAGCACCGCCAGCCTGTTGGCGGTGCTTCCGTGGTCCCCGGCCCTGGCGGTTATGGACGCCAGGGTCGGAATGACCCCCATAGTATTTAATCCGCCAAGATCGCAATCAGGCTCATAGATTCCTAATGTGGAAGCTGCCTAGCCTTGTAAATGGCACGGATTGCTTTTCTTGTACTGGCCCTCAGTTTAGTAAAAGAGTAGAGGGTTCATGACTCGTATGTAATAATGTTTTAGGCATTCTTCCAGCTCCCATACACTCTAGTGTGTTTGCTGGTTTAAATTGAAGAGTAACTCATGCAAGCCAGGTTATCCATGCTAGCGCTGCTCTTTTTGTGCTATCCACAGACACCAATTTACCAAAATGGTAGAAGTAAGGAAGTCGCATCAGATCTTTAGACCCACTTACTTGATGACAATATAGGAAGTGACCCTTAAGGAATTAGTACAGAGCATTCAAACATGGGGAGCATTAAATAAGTGGGGAGACAGATAGGCGAAGAAAAGAGACAAGAAGAAGGATTCTACAAATCTTACTGCAAATGTGCAGCAGGTTGAGTATCCAGTGAAAATCTTACCAAAGAGAGAGATTCCCAGAAGGAATTCTGTCCATGTCCCGTGCAGTAGAAGTGACATTTTGTCATTTACAAATTATTATCCCAGGTTGAGAGAAAAAACTGTAGAATGGTACCAGCAAACTGATGCCTGTGGGAGAATTTGAACACCCTGTTAGAAATGGTAGTTCCAGCAGACTTATGGGTTGAGTGCAAGAGAAGTGTAGATTGGCCGACAACAGAACCTCAGAGAGATCCAGCAACAGGTGCACCGTCTCCTGACATAAAGAAATATTTCTATAAGGTGACTGAATTTATGAAAACGAGAATTTTGCAGAAGAATATTGACTGGCAGAGAATAGACAGGACAGATCAGGAAGCAAAGGAGTCAATACATGCATACTAAGAGAGATTGTTGCAGCCGTTCAAACATTACAGTGGGACAAAAACAATTGAGTCGAAAGGCATGATTTATGTTCAGATTTGTTGAAGGATTGAGACCCAAAATTAGCCAGATGATTAAGAGTCATTTGATTTGTTGGCAAGCGAAGCTGATTGATGAAGTATTGCAGTATGCAAAGTACTTTAAGGATGAGATTGAAACAGAGAAAATTAAAAGAAAAGGCAATGCAGATTAAAGCACCTCAAACAGGAATGCAGGGAAGTTTTCCACAGCAGCAGCAGGGAAACATGTTGTTTTAGAATCAAGGAAGAGGTAGAGATCGTGGTGGAACTGGAAATGTGAACCGTTGTCCTGATTTGAATACTGGGGTCATTCAGAATGATATGCAATGAATGAAAAGGATGTTACCATGTCACGCTTGCGGAGGCCTCTGACATTGGAAATTGGAGTGTCTGATGTTAGGACAGGAAGGTGTTGTTCAGCTGATGAACAAAATCAATTCTTTTTCGAATATGAGAGGACCAAAAATGAGAGGTCAAAATCAAAATGATCAAAGTAATGTTAACCCAATACAAAGTTTTCAGCCCATGCAGAACGTGCAAATGTCACATTTGCAGATGCTCCAGTCACAGCAAATGCAACCTCAAGTGCAAATGGTACCTCAGCAACAAATTCAAATACCTCAAGCTCCAATGGAGCAGCAGCAGGTGATGGTTCCTCTTCAGGTCATAGGTCAAAGGTTTAATCAGATTAATAACACAGTACACCAATACCCACTACACAGTGAGGATGAAGCAAATGATGATTGGGTGGGTAAGAGTTCAGATGAGGAGGAATGTGTGTAAGCAGCTTCATTAGCAGTAGATCTGAAAGGTCCATTTGTGAAGGGAAAAGTCATGGGTCACAAAGTTTCATTTTTAGTTGACACAGGAGCTACACGCTCTACAGTGAGAACTGAAGAATTTCCAAATGTGCCCCTTTCAGGGAAAACAGTGCAGATTGCAGAAGTTGCCAACCAATATTTGACCAACCCAATTAAAGTTCAGGTTAAAATTGGCAACTTTAAATATTACACACATTCGTATTTTGTGACCTGACTCCGGTATCCTTACTAGGGAGAGACTTGCTATGCAAAACAAGATGTTCAATTACTTCCTTAAACAATGGAATTGCCATTCAGACAAACAATGATTGCTAGACTTGGCATCCTTGGCGTGGTCTACTGCAACATTTCGCCTCTACTTCCCAGGTTGTTTCTGTGTACTGGACTCTGTTTTTGCTGTTTTATTTGCTCTGCACACTTTACCACTGCTGATTAGTGCTAAAGTGTAAGTGTTCCCTGTATAAATTATATGTGTAAATTGGAGTATACATGATTGGCATATTTGATTGACTGGTAAGATCCTTGCAAAGTGCACTGGAGGTGCACAGGGCATGTAAATCAAATACTACTAGTTGGCCTGCAGCACTGATTGTGCCTCCCACATGAGTAGCCCTGTAAACATGGCTCAGACCTGCCACTGCAGTGTCTGTGTGTGCAGTTCTAAACTGCCAATTTGACTTGCCAAGTGTACCCACTTGCCAGGCCTAAACCTTTCCTTTTTATATATATAAGGCACCCCTAAGATAGATAGGCTCTAGGTAGCCCCATGGGCATGGTGCAGTGTATGCTAAAGGTGGGACATGTACTGATGTGTGTTACATGTCCTAACAGTGAAATACTGCCAAATTCGTTTTTCACTGTTGCAAGGCCTATCTCTCTCATAGGTTAACATGGGGGCTGCCTTTAAATATTATTAAAGTGCAGGTTCCCTTTGGTAACAGATAGAAATATGGAGTTTAGGGTCGCCGAACTCACAATTTTAAATGACATCTTTTGGTAAAGGTTGTTTTTAGATTGTGTGTTTGAAAATGCCACTTTTAGAAAGTAGGCATTTTCTTGTTTAAACCATTCTGTGACTCTGCCTGTTTGTGGATTCCCTGTATGGGTCAGTTTGACAGTTGGGCTGTTTGCACTTCTCCTCTAGACAGTGACACAAAGGGATGTGGGGTGTAGCCTGCATATCCTGATGAGCCATCTGGGCTGGAGGGGGGGGAGGAGTGGTCACTTACTCCTGAAAGGGCTGTGCCAGCCCTCACACAATGCAGTCTTCAACCCCCTGGTGTGTGTCTGGGGCCTGGCCTGGGCAAAGCAGGATCTTGTGAACAACAGAGACTCCATTTGAAGAAGGCCTACTTCAAAGGTAAAAAGGGGTATAAGTAGTGGATCCAAAACCCCTGAAAATCAGATTACTTCTGGAACCAAGAAGATTCTCTGTCACGGAGAAGAGCTGGAGAGCTGGAGGAGGATTACTGCCCCTTTGCCTGTGACTGTGCGTTGCTGGGTTGGCCTGCAAAAGCTTCTTCTGCCTGAGAGAGGACAAAAACTGACTTTTGTGTGACTTCCCACTGGTGAAGAATCCCCAAGGGCTTGAACTGAGCTTGCCTCCTGTTGTTGAAATCTCAGGGAGATCAAAGACTTCTCTCTGCCAGCACCTTGACTCTCTGCTGAGAGTCCTGCCCTGCCAAGTGGTGCCCTAACCTGTGTCTGGGCCCTTGAAAGGTGAAGCTGGTGGAAAAGGACTGAAATCCACACAATGACTGCTATGCGGGGAAAGTTTTGATGCCAAAAACACACAAAGAAGTACGGGGTTCTATAGAGAAGACGTTAAGGGCACAATTTTTGCCCTTGGTTGTACGTGATCCTATTTGGATAGATAAGGTCAGTGAGAGGTCAGTAAGTAGCTGTGAGGTGTGGGGGGAGTGGGGGAATTTCCTTTACGGACTAGGTGGTCTCACACACTATATAGTGTCATGCTTCATCATTTGACCACCTAGCCCCACCCAGGTAGGACAGTGCCACCTGGGCGGACTCAACCTCGCTGTTAAAGGAACAGGAGGGAGTGCGTAAATAAACTTTTGTTCTGGAAAGATCGGAATCCAGCTAATCTAGTCAAAAATTAAAAACACATAAGCAGACACCTGTAAGAAGTAACAATTTTAATGATGGTGTCTGATTGGTGTGGTTAAAACAAGGGTTGGGACACCTCTGTGAGAACAATGACTCACAGGGTCACCTAACTCTCAAACAGTAGCCAACATGTTTCTGCCCTGAGGAGTGAGCCAAGGAAGGTCTCAGGGCATTCATCAGAGCCTAGGATCCCTAAACCTCACGTTATAGGAGGAAAACTCTACTTAAATATTAAGAGGTGTAATGTATAAGGTCTACCTTACCCAAGTGATTACCTTGAGGCGGCCTGTAGAGGATAAACAGATAATTAGAGCAATCATGACACACAACACTGCAAAAGCAAACCAACCACACACGTGTCAGGGGGATGCACTCATGCACAAAATGCATATGCTCATAGTAGGCAATATTCATGCACAAAGTGAAAATGTAGGCACATCAATCTAAAGAAACAGGTAGGCAATCCTACCACTGCAGGGTGCACCATCCGCAATGCGGCTGATAAACGACGAGCTGACGGCCTCGTGGCTAAAACTGACGCTCCACCTGCATCGCAGCTGAAAGATCAACCCATTGCAGCTGGAGAAACGATGCGCAATACCCACGTGCAGGTGCTGATAACAATGCAAGCCCCACGCATTGTGGTTTCCAGACACAATGCGACAGGATTTTAACGCAACATCGCTGGGTGTGAAAAATCAACGCAAAGCTCGTGGACCCGAGGTTCCCATCTGGGAATCAATGCATCGCTCTCTTGCGGGAGAGAAGAAACGATGCACGCCGACCCGACCGGAGAAGGAACGACGCACGGTCTCACTTGCGAGTGAGAAATCAACGCATTGCATGCCTTTTTTGGCGCACGCTCGCCCGTTCTGCTTTATTTTCTATGCTAACCAGGTACTTTGTGTAACAGCAGTATTTTCACTGTTTTCTAAGGATTAAGACTCCTACTATTTTTAACAATTCACATCATGACTTTTGCATGTTGGATTGTTGTCATTTGGGTCTTGTTTGATTTAGGAAATATTACCTACTTTTCTAAACTGATGGTGTGTCCATTTTGTAGTGTTTCACTGTATTACTGTGTGTGTTGGTACAAATACTTTACACATTGCTTCTGAAGTTAAGCCTGCCTGCTTGTGCCAGGCTACCAAGGGGGTCCGCGGGTTAACTAAGGGTGATTCTTCTTTACCCTGACTAGAGTGAGGGTCCTTGCTTGGACAGGGGGTAATCTGACTGCCAACCAAAGACCCCATTTCTAACTGTGATGATGAAGATGACCTGTCCACAGGAACAGATTGTGATATAGTGAATGAGGAGTACCCCTTGATCAGTTTCTTTCCAGATTTCACAGTGAGAGATCTTTCTTCTCACTTACAGGGAACAGTTAACATGAAAGTGTGGGATTTTACAGAAAAGGACATTGGTCTAATCAAAGGAGTTGAGCCAGTTAAGGTCCCAGTCAGGCCATGTGCGATTTTCCCCCAGATTCCTCAGTAGCACATGACACAGGACACAATCGAAGGGATTGCAACCATAATTGCAGGATTTGTAAACCCAGGTGTTTTAAAAGAAGTGTTGAGAAGTCCATGTAATTCACCAATAATGGGATTGCAAACGCCATGTGGGAAACTTCAGATTGTTCAGGATTTGAGGAAAGTAAATGATATTGTGATTAAGGGGGTAATTCTAACCCTGGCGGTCGGCGACCGCCAGGGCTAAAATGACGGAAGCACCGCCAACAGGCTGGCGGTGCTTCCTTGGCCATTCTGACCGCGGCGGTAAAGCCGCGGTCAGAAAAGGGCAACCGGCGGTTTCCCGCCGGTTTACCCCTGGCCCAGGGAATCCTCCAAGGCGGCGCTGCTTGCAGCGCCGCCATGGGGATTCTGACCCCCTTACCGCCATCCTGTAACAGGATGGTGGTAACGGGTGTTGTGGGGGCCTGGGGGCCCCTGCAGTGCCCATGCCACTGGCATGGGCACTGCAGGGGCCCCCTAACAGGGCCCCACTAAGATTTTCAGTGTCTGCAAAGCAGACACTGAAAATCGCGACGGTGCCACTGCACCCGTCGCACCCCTTCGACTCCGCCGGCTCCATTCGGAGCCGGCATCCTCGTAGAAGGGGGTTTCCCGCTGGGCCGGCGGGCGGCCTTCTGGCGGTCGCCCGCCGGGCAAGCGGGAAAGCCAGAATGGCCGCCGCGGTCTTTTGACCGCGGTCATTCGGCGGTTCCCGCTTGGAATCTAGGAATGACCCCCTAAGTGTTGTCCAGTGGTGCCGAATCTATCTCTGATATTGTTTCAGATCCCATGCAATGCTGAATGGTACACTATTGTGGACCTGTTGCAAGCATTCTTTTCTGTACCTCTTCATGAGGATAGTCATTTTCTTTTCTGTTTTAAATTTTGGATTGAGTCTACTGTTGGTGCATAATTCCTCAAGGGTTTTCAGAGTCACCGTCCATTTCAATCAGATCCTGAAAAATAATCTGGAGACATTGGAAATGCCTTTGCAATCGACGTTAGTCCAGTACATTGATGATTTGTTGGTTGCATCAAAGTCAAGTGAAGCATGCAAGTATGATACTATTGCATTACTGAATCACTTAGCGTAGAATGGACACAGTGTCCCCAGCTAAATTACAGTACTGTCAGAAAGAGGTGAAATACTGGGACACCAAATTGAAAAAAGAGCTAGGAAGATTTCCAGAGAGAGGGTTACAGACAAATTGCAGATGAATCACCCAGCTACACAGAGAGATGTTAGAATGTTTTTTGGCCTGGTGAGCTATTGTCACCAGTGGATTCCCAACTTTTCAGTAATTTTCATGTCACTGCACAAGCTGACTCACAAAGAAGATGCAGATCCCTTAGTGTTAGATCAGGCTTGTATGAAAGCCTTTATGGAGTTGAGAGAAAGTCTGTGCAAAGCCCCGGCTTTAGGAATGCCTGACTACACAAAATCCTTCATGTTGTTTTGTCATGACCATGAATCATGTTCTTTGTCTGTTTTGACACAAGTCTATGGTGGTGTAAACCGCCCAGTAGCATATTTTGCAGCCACTTTGGACCCAGTTGCAGCAGCTTTACCTGGCTGTTTATGCATAGTAGCTACGGTTGGACTGAGCCTCACTCAGAGTGAGAACATTGTGATGGGACATTCTTTAACTGTTATGGTCCCCCACTCCATTGAAGTTTTACTTACCAGAACAAAGACACAGCAGTGGACGAATGCTAGGTTGACTCAAAATGAAACTGTCATCCTAGATTATCCCAATGTAACTTTGAAAAGGTGTACAGTGCTTAACCCATCAACCTCGTTTTGGTTTTCCAGTCTCTTTAGAATCAGCTAGAGGAAGTCACTTCAAAAATGAAGTAATTAAATTACTATGTTCAGCTTTAAACATTGAGTATAAGTTGCATTGCAGCTACCACCCTAAAGCCTCAGGACTTAGTGAGCAAATGAATGGTACCTTGAAATCATGAATGGCAAAAGTGTGTGCATCCACAAATATGAAATGGACAGATGCACTGCCGTTGGTTCTGATGAATATGAGAAACATACCTGACAGGAAAACTGAACTGTTGCCACATGAAATCCTCACGGGCAGAGCAATGATATTGCCAGTGGTTCCTGCGAATGCACTTGTGAACATAGCAGATGATATGGTGTTGGATTACTGCAAAGGTCTGGCTTATGTGGTTCGCTCTTTCTCTCATCAGGTGGAAGCCACCACACTGCCACCATCTCAAGATCAAAGCCATATCCTGAGAGCGGGAGATTGGGTTGTGATTAGAATACATGTGGGGAAGTCTTGCCTGGAGCCTCAGTGGAAAGGCCCGTACCAGGTAGTACTGGTTACTACAATAGCTGTGAAGTGCGCTGGAGTTCTGAACTGGATTAATGCCAGCCATACTTGGAAAGTATCCTATCCTTTGGACAATGAAGAAGAGTTGTTGAGAATGCCAGCAACATCTGAACCATCTCCAGAATTGGAGAAGGGAGCAGGAGAATCAGAGACTGGATCTGAGCAGCCCGAAAGCAGTGTAACCACTCCTGTGAGTGACAAAGTGGAAGGCATACTGGAGAGTGACAGGGAATCAATCTCAACTGAGGCAGCAGGAGAGACTAGTCAGAGGAGGGCTCTTCCAGAAGCAGACGGTCTTGAAAGACAAACAGAGCAAACTACAGACTCCGAGGTGGAAGGAGTTGAGGCGGATCAAAGCCAAAACGATTTGACTCCTCCTGAACCAGTCACAGGTAAATCAAGAGAATATCCTGCAGAATCACAAGAAGTTACAAGTTCAGCACTGAAAAGAACATTGACAAAAAGTCCACTGAAAGGAGATAAGTGGCCAAAATCACAAGCCAAGAGGAAAGAAGCAATTACATTGACAACTATTGAAGAGGAAATAGACACAAGAAGAAGAGAAGACTTGAGTGATGGAGAGTTAAATGGAGATCGAATATTTAAAAGAAAGAGAATTGCACACAGAAGGTACTCAGGTCCTGAATGGGCATATGCAACTACAAGTGAATGGCAGAGTGAATTTTTGTCCTTTTGTTTTGATCGAGAAATTGCAGGTCAATACTTTGACACATGAAGAGATCAATGGACTGTGAAAACGTGAAACTAAAGAAAGTGCAAATCAGACAATTGAGAGTAACCGGAAGAGACTTTAAATAACCTGACTTGATGTGAGAAAACAGGGCTGATTGCAGAGGCCCCATAACTTTTTGCCCCCATTTTCCTCTTTTTGCTGGTGTTTTCCTGACTTTGATGGTGCCCTGGGTACTGCTAACCAGTCCCAGGGCCTGTGCTCTGTTTAAAATGGATATGCAAATTAGGCTAATTATAATTGGCTAAGTTAACCTACCTATAAGTCCCTAGTATATGGTAGGGCATGTAGGTTTAGGGACCACAGCATAGGTGGTGCACACCTAGGTGCACTGCTGAGGTGCCCAGTGTCATTTTAAAAGCAAGCCTGCCTTGCTGGCTGCTTTTAAATTAAAGTTATATGCAAATTCGACTTTGGAATTAAAGGTACTTCCAAAGTCTTAAACTACCTTATTTTTACATATAGGTCACCCCTAAGGTGTGCCCTATGTGCCCCTAGGGCTGGGTGCCATGTAACTATAAGCAGGGACTTTATAAAAATAGATTTATAAGCCCTGGTGAGGTAAAAACTGCCAAATTCGTTTTTCCCTCATTGAAGTAAATGGCCTTCATAGGCTAGAATGGGCAGACTTTATTTTAAATTTTAAAATCTCCTTAAATGTTACATACCAAGAATTTGGTATCAAATTGATTGTTATAATAAATCCCACAACTTCCAGTTGTTGGATTTAATATAACTAGTTCAGGTAAAAAGTTTAGACTTTACCTAAAAAGTTGCCAATTTCAGCTCTGCATTGTTTTTGCTGCTGTGCTCTGATTGGCCAGCCTGCAGCAGCTTCTGCCAGGCTACCTTGATGAGGTGTGAAGTGGCCTGACTTCACACAAAGGAATGTGCTTGGGGGAGAGAATCTCCCCTCAGCAGATGGTGAGGCAGGAAGGGGGAGGGCTGCCAAACTGGTCTTCAAAGGCAGAGAAGGACATTTGCAGCACCCAACAACACCCCCACATCCTGCAACCCCAGACAATTAGGTGCCCCCTTCATTAGATTAGGAGAGGGCAGGAGAGGGGTGTGTTTATGATTTTTAGCCACACCAGTGGGTGGGCTCAGCCAGATGTAACCTCCAAAAATCAGATTCATCCATGTTGGATTTTTGGAGACTGTTGCCTTCTGGGATGGATTTTTGCCACACTTCCCAGGAAGTGGTCATCACAGGGGGACGACCCTGTACCTGATTGGAGGATCAGGACCCCCCTGCTTTTCACCCAGGAGCAAGGATAAAACTGGCAGACCTGACCCCACACCTCAGATCCCCTCCAGAATTCAACAAGAAAGGAACTAAAGAAGAAGAAGGACTGCCCTGCTGGACCCCTGGCCTGCACCTGGACCCTGCACTCAGAAGGACTGCACCAGCTGCACACTTGGGCTTCACCACAAGAAGGACTTTGCCTGGCTTCAACTGGTTCAAGGAGGGACTCCCTGTTTGCTACAGGTGAAAAATTGCTAACCAGAGTCCCCTGCACCAACTCCTGAAGAAAGCGACCAGCTGACCACTGTCCAGTGGCCAAAAAGGAGTTTGCGCCAGGTGCATTCCGGGAGTTGAAGTCCGCACCCCCCAAGGACCATCACAGAACTTCTGGACCCTTGGGGTGAGCTGTGGACCCCAAAAGAACCTTAAAAGAACATCTGGGTGAAGCCCCAGAAGTTTGGAAAAGATTTGAGAATTTTTGGAAAAAAGCTCCAGAGAGGGACCGACCCGCCGCGGAAATTCTAGCCGGCTTGCCTCAACCGCGACCCGGCCTGACTTCGTGGTTCGTCCCGGTAAAGAAAAACATCCAAAAAAGAGACTAAGTCCGAACGTAAAAAGTTGACCGGGACCTCCCAGCCATCGTATCCGAGAAGGGCTCCATGGACGTCGGATCAAGATCCAGGTTTACCCCGGTCGAAGGATTTTCATCTCGAAAAAACGACTAAGTCCGAAGGTAAAAGTCTCCACCGAGGAAACCCACATCGCGTATCCGGACAAGGGCTCCAGGAGGTCGGATTCAACTGGCAGGTTCGTCCCGGTGAAGAAAAACTTCAAAATAAAGACTAAGTCAGAAGGTAACTTTTTAACCGAGGCCTCCCGCGACCTGTAGCCGAGCAGGGCTCCATCGCGGTCAGCCTGAAAGTTTGACTTTGCCCCGGTCGAGGTGCAACCAGATGACCCGATTGGCGCTTTTTGTTTCTAAGCGCTAGAAAAGTAATAATTCTTTAAAAATTCATATCTCCGGTTCCCCTGAACCGATTTTAATCGTTTTTGTGTCATTTTAAAGATAAAAATATAAACTATTTTTATAAATTGGTTTTGGATTTTAAACTGTTTCCTGTGTTTTATTTAATTACTGTTTTGTGATATTTGAATGCTTTACACTTTGTCTCCTAAGTTAAGCCTTGACGCTCGTTGCCAAGCTACCAAGGGTTGAGCTGGGATTAATTTACTGAGACCTAACTGTACCTATGTGGAGGTTAGTGGCTTGTTGCTAGGTGTAGGTACCTACCTGCCCTACCAATAACCCATTTTCCAACATAATTGGAAGCAGCGACGGGATCCTGTACTTGTGTTCAATATCACGTTACAGTTTTGGGTAAAACAAATTAAAAATCCTTTAAATTGTCCTAGTGCAAAAATTGTTTTTAATTTTTAATTTGGATTAATTTCAATTATTGAATTTTTGTAATTTTTCTAAATTCTTGTTTCCAATTTTTGAAAAAAGTTTTTGTTGACACAAAACTAGGGAACCATGGAGCTTGATCTGGCTAGCCTACCCACACTGACAGTAGTCCAGCTTAGGGGGTTGTGTATTGAAAGAGGGTTGCCTGCAACCACTGATCTCAGGAAGCAAATCCTGATCACATCCCTGACAGCATGGGCTGAGGCCCAAGAGGTAGAGTCAGAAGAAGCTCCAGAGGAGGGAGAAAGAAGGGAGGATGCAAGCTCTAACCACTCAGGGGAGGGAAGGCATCTGAGCCCAAGTGAGGATGAGGAAGAACGGTCCTCAGTAAATACAGTCACTAGGGGCAGATCCAAAGCTAGTGGTGGGAAGGGGGTCCTTTCAGGAGGAGAGAACCCATCCATCAGAGAAAGAGAGCTGGAGGCCCAGCTAGCATACATAGCTTTGGAAGCAGAGAAGCTGGCCCTAGAAAAGAAAAAGTAGGCATACAAAGAAAAAAGAGATGGAAGCAGCGATAAAGAAGCTGAGGTGTCCATGGGTGGGGGAGTTTGCCCCAGATTACCCAAGGGGGTAGTTCCTGCTTATGTAGAGGGGGATGACATAGATAAGTGGCTAGGGGCCTTTGAGAGGGCACTCCAAATGAGAAGGGTTAGGCCTCAATACTGGGGTTCCCTTTTGTGGGAGTTGGTCCCCAACTCAGGGAGGGATAGGCTTCTGACCTTAAGGGGGGAGGAGGCAGATTCATACCCTAGTATGAAGAGGTGCTTAGCCAAGAAGTTTGGTCTGACCCCAGAGCAATATAGAATGAAGTTCAGGGACACCCAGAAGGTCAGTACCCAGTCTTGGGTTGACTTTGTGGACATTTCACTAAAGGCACTAGAGGGCTGGATTATTGGTAACAAAGTAGATACTTATGAGGGGTTATATAATCTGATCATGAGAGAGCACATCTTGACCAATTGTATCCAAGAAAGGTTACGCCAGCATCTAGTGGACTCTAAGCAGACCAACCCTAGAGAGCTAGGGGAGGCAGCTGATGAGTGGTTGAGAACCAGGGTGGTTGTCAAGTCCCAGGGGGGAGACTCCAAGAAGGGGGGGACAGGTCCCCAAAAACCTAAGGAGGGAGGTGGTAAGCCCACCACAGAGACTCCCTCTGTACCCCAGAAACCTAAGAAGGAGGAGAGTAAATCCCACTCCCACTCTGACAAGCAGAGACAGGGAGACCCAGGGTTAAAAAAGCTCTTGGACAGTAGGGCTTGCTTTGACTGTCAGCAGACAGGTCACTTCAGAGGAGATGCAGCCTGTCCAAAGAAGGTGGTTAGCATTGGGCTGTCCAATGTAGCCATAGAGGAGGATTCCTTAGAAGATGAAGTCCTCCTAGCATTGTGCTGGGAGACAGGACCAGATGGTAAGCTGGTGATCCCTGAGGGTGGGAGTAGGCACTTCCACCACATTCAAGTGAATGGGATCCCTACCACTGGCCTGAGGGACACCTGTGCCAGTCACACTATAGTGAGTGACCGGTTAGTGACGCCAGACATGTATGTCCCAGGAAAGACAAAGAAAGTCAGGATAGCCACAGGGGAGGTCACCTCCAAACCTGTAGCCATAGTGCCCCTAGAGAGGGAGGGTATCCTTGACTGGATTAGGGTGGTAGTCAGTGCTGACCTCCCCCTAGATTGTATCCTGGGCAATGACCTCCCAGAGGTGAGTCTGGTCACAGATGGGGTGGTCGCCCAGGGCGCCCCCCCAACCCAAAGTCCTGGGGAGTCAGTCCCTACAGTTAGGAGACAGGGGTCCCCAAGAAAAGGAAAGAAGAAAAGGAAGGGTAGGCCACTCTTAAAGAGAGTTCCAGGGAGCCAAGGGCCCTCTGCCCCAGTAGGGGGGGAGCCCAGAGTTGGCACTGGTGAGGCCTCACCTGACCCAAAGGAAGTCCTGAGTAGTCAGGCAGCTGTCCAGATGCAAGGTGTTGCCCCTGCACTGACAGAAGGGAGAGTGGAAGGAGGGTGTCTGCCACAGGAGGTGGTAGCCCCCCACTCTAGACAGCAAGAGGGGTGCCAGGACCCCAAAGATGCCCCTAAAGCAGCTCAGCCACCTGTCAGTGGAGAGCTTAGGGTGTGGTTCTGGGTACTGACAGCTGTCAGTAGCCTCTGCTGGGTGCTAGCCTTCCTGGCAGCACTGTACTTGGCCTGGGAGGCAGACCCCAGGGCCAATAGCAAAGTAGGCCCCCTGACCCTATTGGTCATGGTGGGGTTGCTTAAGTGTTGGGTGACCTCTTTGGGTAAGCTAGGTGTTGCCCTAGCAAAGTTTGGAGTAGGGGAGGTGGGCACCTCACTACCCAAGTTAGCAGAGAGAAAGGAGGAAGACCCCCCTAGAGGAAAGTTTCAGTTTGTGTTGGGTCCTTTTACTGTTGGGATGGCTTCACTACCCATAGGGAGTGACCCTGACAGGAGGAGATAAGGCAGAGTAGGCCCTGCAAAGGGACAGCCAGTTTTCTTCACTGTCTTCCTCGCCTAACAAGCCAGGAAGACTCTCCCAGGGTTGGGCTGAGTCTCCTGGGCATGTGGGCTGGGGGGGGGTTGTGTGAGAAAACAGGGCTGATTGCAGAGGCCCCATAACTTTTTGCCCCCATTTTCCTCTTTTTGCTGGTGTTTTCCTGACTTTGATGGTGCCCTGGGTACTGCTAACCAGTCCCAGGGCCTGTGCTCTGTGTAAAATGGATATGCAAATTAGGCTAATTATAATTGGCTAAGTTAACCTACCTATAAGTCCCTAGTATATGGTAGGGCATGTAGGTTTAGGGACCACAGCATAGGTGGTGCACACCTAGGTGCACTGCTGAGGTGCCCAGTGTCATTTTAAAAGCAAGCCTGCCTTGCTGGCTGCTTTTAAATTAAAGTTATATGCAAATTCGACTTTGGAATTAAAGGTACTTCCAAAGTCTTAAACTACCTTATTTTTACATATAAGTCACCCCTATGGTGTGCCCTATGTGCCCCTAGGGCTGGGTGCCAAGTAACTATAAGCAGGGACTTTATAAAAATAGATTTATAAGCCCTGGTGAGGTAAAAACAGCCAAATTCGTTTTTCCCTCATTGAAGTAAATGGCCTTCATAGGCTAGAATGGGCAGACTTTATTTTAAATTTTAAAGTCTCCTTAAATGTTACATACCAAGAATTTGGTATCAAATTGATTGTTATAATAAATCCCACAACTTCCAGTTGTTGGATTTAATATAACTAGTTCAGGTAAAAAGTTTAGACTTTACCTAAAAAGTTGCCAATTTCAGCTCTGCATTGTTTTTGCTGCTGTGCTCTGATTGGCCAGCCTGCAGCAGCTTCTGCCAGGCTACCTTGATGAGGTGTGAAGTGGCCTGACTTCACACAAAGGAATGTGCTTGGGGGAGAGAATCTCCCCTCAGCAGATGGTGAGGCAGGAAGGGGGAGGGCTGCCAAACTGGTCTTCAAAGGCAGAGAAGGACATTTGCAGCACCCAACAACACCCCCACATCCTGCAACCCCAGACAATTAGGTGCCCCCTTGATTAGATTAGGAGAGGGCAGGAGAGGGGTGTGTTTATGATTTTTAGCCACACCAGTGGGTGGGCTCAGCCAGATGTAACCTCCAAAAATCAGATTCATCCATGTTGGATTTTTGGAGACTGTTGCCTTCTGGGATGGATTTTTGCCACACTTCCCAGGAAGTGGTCATCACAGGGGGACGACCCTGTACCTGATTGGAGGATCAGGACCCCCCTGCTTTTCACCCAGGAGCAAGGATAAAACTGGCAGACCTGACCCCACACCTCAGATCCCCTCCAGAATTCAACAAGAAAGGAACTAAAGAAGAAGAAGGACTGCCCTGCTGGACCCCTGGCCTGCACCTGGACCCTGCACTCAGAAGGACTGCACCAGCTGCACACTTGGGCTTCACCACAAGAAGGACTTTGCCTGGCTTCAACTGGTTCAAGGAGGGACTCCCTGTTTGCTACAGGTGAAAAATTGCTAACCAGAGTCCCCTGCACCAACTCCTGAAGAAAGCGACCAGCTGACCACTGTCCAGTGGCCAAAAAGGAGTTTGCGCCAGGTGCATTCCGGGAGTTGAAATCCGCACCCCCCAAGGACCATCACAGAACTTCTGGACCCTTGGGGTGAGCTGTGGACCCCAAAAGAACCTTAAAAGAACATCTGGGTGAAGCCCCAGAAGTTTGGAAAAGATTTGAGAATTTTTGGAAAAAAGCTCCAGAGAGGGACCGACCCGCCGCGGAAATTCTAGCCGGCTTGCCTCAACCGCGACCCGGCCTGACTTCGTGGTTCGTCCCGGTAAAGAAAAACATCCAAAAAAGAGACTAAGTCCGAACGTAAAAAGTTGACCGGGACCTCCCAGCCATCGTATCCGAGAAGGGCTCCATGGACGTCGGATCAAGATCCAGGTTTACCCCGGTCGAAGGATTTTCATCTCGAAAAAACGACTAAGTCCGAAGGTAAAAGTCTCCACCGAGGAAACCCACATCGCGTATCCGGACAAGGGCTCCAGGAGGTCGGATTCAACTGGCAGGTTCGTCCCGGTGAAGAAAAACTTCAAAATAAAGACTAAGTCAGAAGGTAACTTTTTAACCGAGGCCTCCCGCGACCTGTAGCCGAGCAGGGCTCCATCGCGGTCAGCCTGAAAGTTTGACTTTGCCCCGGTCGAGGTGCAACCAGATGACCCGATTGGCGCTTTTTGTTTCTAAGCGCTAGAAAAGTAATAATTCTTTAAAAATTCATATCTCCGGTTCCCCTGAACCGATTTTAATCGTTTTTGTGTCATTTTAAAGATAAAAATATAAACTATTTTTATAAATTGGTTTTGGATTTTAAACTGTTTCCTGTGTTTTATTTAATTACTGTTTTGTGATATTTGAATGCTTTACACTTTGTCTCCTAAGTTAAGCCTTGACGCTCGTTGCCAAACTACCAAGGGTTGAGCTGGGATTAATTTACTGAGACCTAACTGTACCTATGTGGAGGTTAGTGGCTTGTTGCTAGGTGTAGGTACCTACCTGCCCTACCAATAACCCATTTTCCAACATAATTGGAAGCAGCGACGGGATCCTGTACTTGTGTTCAATATCACGTTACAGTTTTGGGTAAAACAAATTAAAAATCCTTTAAATTGTCCTAGTGCAAAAATTGTTTTTAATTTTTAATTTGGATTAATTTCAATTATTGAATTTTTGTAATTTTTCTAAATTCTTGTTTCCAATTTTTGAAAAAAGTTTTTGTTGACACAAAACTAGGGAACCATGGAGCTTGATCTGGCTAGCCTACCCACACTGACAGTAGTCCAGCTTAGGGGGTTGTGTATTGAAAGAGGGTTGCCTGCAACCACTGATCTCAGGAAGCAAATCCTGATCACATCCCTGACAGCATGGGCTGAGGCCCAAGAGGTAGAGTCAGAAGAAGCTCCAGAGGAGGGAGAAAGAAGGGAGGATGCAAGCTCTAACCACTCAGGGGAGGGAAGGCATCTGAGCCCAAGTGAGGATGAGGAAGAACGGTCCTCAGTAAATACAGTCACTAGGGGCAGATCCAAAGCTAGTGGTGGGAAGGGGGTCCTTTCAGGAGGAGAGAACCCATCCATCAGAGAAAGAGAGCTGGAGGCCCAGCTAGCATACATAGCTTTGGAAGCAGAGAAGCTGGCCCTAGAAAAGAAAAAGTAGGCATACAAAGAAAAAAGAGATGGAAGCAGCGATAAAGAAGCTGAGGTGTCCATGGGTGGGGGAGTTTGCCCCAGATTACCCAAGGGGGTAGTTCCTGCTTATGTAGAGGGGGATGACATAGATAAGTGGCTAGGGGCCTTT
Source organism: Pleurodeles waltl (assembly GCF_031143425.1). Taxonomy (NCBI): domain Eukaryota; kingdom Metazoa; phylum Chordata; class Amphibia; order Caudata; family Salamandridae; genus Pleurodeles; species Pleurodeles waltl. The sequence goes on along the minus strand of NC_090443.1, from coordinate 576,684,756 downwards.
GAGAGGGCACTCCAAATGAGAAGGGTTAGGCCTCAATACTGGGGTTCCCTTTTGTGGGAGTTGGTCCCCAACTCAGGGAGGGATAGGCTTCTGACCTTAAGGGGGGAGGAGGCAGATTCATACCCTAGTATGAAGAGGTGCTTAGCCAAGAAGTTTGGTCTGACCCCAGAGCAATATAGAATGAAGTTCAGGGACACCCAGAAGGTCAGTACCCAGTCTTGGGTTGACTTTGTGGACATTTCACTAAAGGCACTAGAGGGCTGGATTATTGGTAACAAAGTAGATACTTATGAGGGGTTATATAATCTGATCATGAGAGAGCACATCTTGACCAATTGTATCCAAGAAAGGTTACGCCAGCATCTAGTGGACTCTAAGCAGACCAACCCTAGAGAGCTAGGGGAGGCAGCTGATGAGTGGTTGAGAACCAGGGTGGTTGTCAAGTCCCAGGGGGGAGACTCCAAGAAGGGGGGGACAGGTCCCCAAAAACCTAAGGAGGGAGGTGGTAAGCCCACCACAGAGACTCCCTCTGTACCCCAGAAACCTAAGAAGGAGGAGAGTAAATCCCACTCCCACTCTGACAAGCAGAGACAGGGAGACCCAGGGTTAAAAAAGCTCTTGGACAGTAGGGCTTGCTTTGACTGTCAGCAGACAGGTCACTTCAGAGGAGATGCAGCCTGTCCAAAGAAGGTGGTTAGCATTGGGCTGTCCAATGTAGCCATAGAGGAGGATTCCTTAGAAGATGAAGTCCTCCTAGCATTGTGCTGGGAGACAGGACCAGATGGTAAGCTGGTGATCCCTGAGGGTGGGAGTAGGCACTTCCACCACATTCAAGTGAATGGGATCCCTACCACTGGCCTGAGGGACACCTGTGGCAGTCACACTATAGTGAGTGACCGGTTAGTGACGCCAGACATGTATGTCCCAGGAAAGACAAAGAAAGTCAGGATAGCCACAGGGGAGGTCACCTCCAAACCTGTAGCCATAGTGCCCCTAGAGAGGGAGGGTATCCTTGACTGGATTAGGGTGGTAGTCAGTGCTGACCTCCCCCTAGATTGTATCCTGGGCAATGACCTCCCAGAGGTGAGTCTGGTCACAGATGGGGTGGTCGCCCAGGGCGCCCCCCCAACCCAAAGTCCTGGGGAGTCAGTCCCTAGAGTTAGGAGACAGGGGTCCCCAAGAAAAGGAAAGAAGAAAAGGAAGGGTAGGCCACTCTTAAAGAGAGTTCCAGGGAGCCAAGGGCCCTCTGCCCCAGTAGGGGGGGAGCCCAGAGTTGGCACTGGTGAGGCCTCACCTGACCCCAAGGAAGTCCTGAGTAGTCAGGCAGCTGTCCAGATGCAAGGTGTTGCCCCTGCACTGACAGAAGGGAGAGTGGAAGGAGGGTGTCTGCCACAGGAGGTGGTAGCCCCCCACTCTAGACAGCAAGAGGGGTGCCAGGACCCCAAAGATGCCCCTAAAGCAGCTCAGCCACCTGTCAGTGGAGAGCTTAGGGTGTGGTTCTGGGTACTGACAGCTGTCAGTAGCCTCTGCTGGGTGCTAGCCTTCCTGGCAGCACTGTACTTGGCCTGGGAGGCAGACCCCAGGGCCAATAGCAAAGTAGGCCCCCTGACCCTATTGGTCATGGTGGGGTTGCTTAAGTGTTGGGTGACCTCTTTGGGTAAGCTAGGTGTTGCCCTAGCAAAGTTTGGAGTAGGGGAGGTGGGCACCTCACTACCCAAGTTAGCAGAGAGAAAGGAGGAAGACCCCCCTAGAGGAAAGTTTCAGTTTGTGTTGGGTCCTTTTACTGTTGGGATGGCTTCACTACCCATAGGGAGTGACCCTGACAGGAGGAGATAAGGCAGAGTAGGCCCTGCAAAGGGACAGCCAGTTTTCTTCACTGTCTTCCTCGCCTAACAAGCCAGGAAGACTCTCCCAGGGTTGGGCTGAGTCTCCTGGGCATGTGGGCTGGGGGGGGGTTGTGTGAGAAAACAGGGCTGATTGCAGAGGCCCCATAACTTTTTGCCCCCATTTTCCTCTTTTTGCTGGTGTTTTCCTGACTTTGATGGTGCCCTGGGTACTGCTAACCAGTCCCAGGGCCTGTGCTCTGTGTAAAATGGATATGCAAATTAGGCTAATTATAATTGGCTAAGTTAACCTACCTATAAGTCCCTAGTATATGGTAGGGCATGTAGGTTTAGGGACCACAGCATAGGTGGTGCACACCTAGGTGCACTGCTGAGGTGCCCAGTGTCATTTTAAAAGCAAGCCTGCCTTGCTGGCTGCTTTTAAATTAAAGTTATATGCAAATTCGACTTTGGAATTAAAGGTACTTCCAAAGTCTTAAACTACCTTATTTTTACATATAAGTCACCCCTATGGTGTGCCCTATGTGCCCCTAGGGCTGGGTGCCAAGTAACTATAAGCAGGGACTTTATAAAAATAGATTTATAAGCCCTGGTGAGGTAAAAACAGCCAAATTCGTTTTTCCCTCATTGAAGTAAATGGCCTTCATAGGCTAGAATGGGCAGACTTTATTTTAAATTTTAAAGTCTCCTTAAATGTTACATACCAAGAATTTGGTATCAAATTGATTGTTATAATAAATCCCACAACTTCCAGTTGTTGGATTTAATATAACTAGATCAGGTAAAAAGTTTAGACTTTACCTAAAAAGTTGCCAATTTCAGCTCTGCATTGTTTTTGCTGCTGTGCTCTGATTGGCCAGCCTGCAGCAGCTTCTGCCAGGCTACCTTGATGAGGTGTGAAGTGGCCTGACTTCACACAAAGGAATGTGCTTGGGGGAGAGAATCTCCCCTCAGCAGATGGTGAGGCAGGAAGGGGGAGGGCTGCCAAACTGGTCTTCAAAGGCAGAGAAGGACATTTGCAGCACCCAACAACACCCCCACATCCTGCAACCCCAGACAATTTGGTGCCCCCTTGATTAGATTAGGAGAGGGCAGGAGAGGGGTGTGTTTATGATTTTTAGCCACACCAGTGGGTGGGCTCAGCCAGATGTAACCTCCAAAAATCAGATTCATCCATGTTGGATTTTTGGAGACTGTTGCCTTCTGGGATGGATTTTTGCCACACTTCCCAGGAAGTGGTCATCACAGGGGGACGACCCTGTACCTGATTGGAGGATCAGGACCCCCCTGCTTTTCACCCAGGAGCAAGGATAAAACTGGCAGACCTGACCCCACACCTCAGATCCCCTCCAGAATTCAACAAGAAAGGAACTAAAGAAGAAGAAGGACTGCCCTGCTGGACCCCTGGCCTGCACCTGGACCCTGCACTCAGAAGGACTGCACCAGCTGCACACTTGGGCTTCACCACAAGAAGGACTTTGCCTGGCTTCAACTGGTTCAAGGAGGGACTCCCTGTTTGCTACAGGTGAAAAATTGCTAACCAGAGTCCCCTGCACCAACTCCTGAAGAAAGCGACCAGCTGACCACTGTCCAGTGGCCAAAAAGGAGTTTGCGCCAGGTGCATTCCGGGAGTTGAAATCCGCACCCCCCAAGGACCATCACAGAACTTCTGGACCCTTGGGGTGAGCTGTGGACCCCAAAAGAACCTTAAAAGAACATCTGGGTGAAGCCCCAGAAGTTTGGAAAAGATTTGAGAATTTTTGGAAAAAAGCTCCAGAGAGGGACCGACCCGCCGCGGAAATTCTAGCCGGCTTGCCTCAACCGCGACCCGGCCTGACTTCGTGGTTCGTCCCGGTAAAGAAAAACATCCAAAAAAGAGACTAAGTCCGAACGTAAAAAGTTGACCGGGACCTCCCAGCCATCGTATCCGAGAAGGGCTCCATGGACGTCGGATCAAGATCCAGGTTTACCCCGGTCGAAGGATTTTCATCTCGAAAAAACGACTAAGTCCGAAGGTAAAAGTCTCCACCGAGGAAACCCACATCGCGTATCCGGACAAGGGCTCCAGGAGGTCGGATTCAACTGGCAGGTTCGTCCCGGTGAAGAAAAACTTCAAAATAAAGACTAAGTCAGAAGGTAACTTTTTAACCGAGGCCTCCCGCGACCTGTAGCCGAGCAGGGCTCCATCGCGGTCAGCCTGAAAGTTTGACTTTGCCCCGGTCGAGGTGCAACCAGATGACCCGATTGGCGCTTTTTGTTTCTAAGCGCTAGAAAAGTAATAATTCTTTAAAAATTCATATCTCCGGTTCCCCTGAACCGATTTTAATCGTTTTTGTGTCATTTTAAAGATAAAAATATAAACTATTTTTATAAATTGGTTTTGGATTTTAAACTGTTTCCTGTGTTTTATTTAATTACTGTTTTGTGATATTTGAATGCTTTACACTTTGTCTCCTAAGTTAAGCCTTGACGCTCGTTGCCAAGCTACCAAGGGTTGAGCTGGGATTAATTTACTGAGACCTAACTGTACCTATGTGGAGGTTAGTGGCTTGTTGCTAGGTGTAGGTACCTACCTGCCCTACCAATAACCCATTTTCCAACATAATTGGAAGCAGCGACGGGATCCTGTACTTGTGTTCAATATCACGTTACAGTTTTGGGTAAAACAAATTAAAAATCCTTTAAATTGTCCTAGTGCAAAAATTGTTTTTAATTTTTAATTTGGATTAATTTCAATTATTGAATTTTTGTAATTTTTCTAAATTCTTGTTTCCAATTTTTGAAAAAAGTTTTTGTTGACACAAAACTAGGGAACCATGGAGCTTGATCTGGCTAGCCTACCCACACTGACAGTAGTCCAGCTTAGGGGGTTGTGTATTGAAAGAGGGTTGCCTGCAACCACTGATCTCAGGAAGCAAATCCTGATCACATCCCTGACAGCATGGGCTGAGGCCCAAGAGGTAGAGTCAGAAGAAGCTCCAGAGGAGGGAGAAAGAAGGGAGGATGCAAGCTCTAACCACTCAGGGGAGGGAAGGCATCTGAGCCCAAGTGAGGATGAGGAAGAACGGTCCTCAGTAAATACAGTCACTAGGGGCAGATCCAAAGCTAGTGGTGGGAAGGGGGTCCTTTCAGGAGGAGAGAACCCATCCATCAGAGAAAGAGAGCTGGAGGCCCAGCTAGCATACATAGCTTTGGAAGCAGAGAAGCTGGCCCTAGAAAAGAAAAAGTAGGCATACAAAGAAAAAAGAGATGGAAGCAGCGATAAAGAAGCTGAGGTGTCCATGGGTGGGGGAGTTTGCCCCAGATTACCCAAGGGGGTAGTTCCTGCTTATGTAGAGGGGGATGACATAGATAAGTGGCTAGGGGCCTTTGAGAGGGCACTCCAAATGAGAAGGGTTAGGCCTCAATACTGGGGTTCCCTTTTGTGGGAGTTGGTCCCCAACTCAGGGAGGGATAGGCTTCTGACCTTAAGGGGGGAGGAGGCAGATTCATACCCTAGTATGAAGAGGTGCTTAGCCAAGAAGTTTGGTCTGACCCCAGAGCAATATAGAATGAAGTTCAGGGACACCCAGAAGGTCAGTACCCAGTCTTGGGTTGACTTTGTGGACATTTCACTAAAGGCACTAGAGGGCTGGATTATTGGTAACAAAGTAGATACTTATGAGGGGTTATATAATCTGATCATGAGAGAGCACATCTTGACCAATTGTATCCAAGAAAGGTTACGCCAGCATCTAGTGGACTCTAAGCAGACCAACCCTAGAGAGCTAGGGGAGGCAGCTGATGAGTGGTTGAGAACCAGGGTGGTTGTCAAGTCCCAGGGGGGAGACTCCAAGAAGGGGGGGACAGGTCCCCAAAAACCTAAGGAGGGAGGTGGTAAGCCCACCACAGAGACTCCCTCTGTACCCCAGAAACCTAAGAAGGAGGAGAGTAAATCCCACTCCCACTCTGACAAGCAGAGACAGGGAGACCCAGGGTTAAAAAAGCTCTTGGACAGTAGGGCTTGCTTTGACTGTCAGCAGACAGGTCACTTCAGAGGAGATGCAGCCTGTCCAAAGAAGGTGGTTAGCATTGGGCTGTCCAATGTAGCCATAGAGGAGGATTCCTTAGAAGATGAAGTCCTCCTAGCATTGTGCTGGGAGACAGGACCAGATGGTAAGCTGGTGATCCCTGAGGGTGGGAGTAGGCACTTCCACCACATTCAAGTGAATGGGATCCCTACCACTGGCCTGAGGGACACCTGTGGCAGTCACACTATAGTGAGTGACCGGTTAGTGACGCCAGACATGTATGTCCCAGGAAAGACAAAGAAAGTCAGGATAGCCACAGGGGAGGTCACCTCCAAACCTGTAGCCATAGTGCCCCTAGAGAGGGAGGGTATCCTTGACTGGATTAGGGTGGTAGTCAGTGCTGACCTCCCCCTAGATTGTATCCTGGGCAATGACCTCCCAGAGGTGAGTCTGGTCACAGATGGGGTGGTCGCCCAGGGCGCCCCCCCAACCCAAAGTCCTGGGGAGTCAGTCCCTAGAGTTAGGAGACAGGGGTCCCCAAGAAAAGGAAAGAAGAAAAGGAAGGGTAGGCCACTCTTAAAGAGAGTTCCAGGGAGCCAAGGGCCCTCTGCCCCAGTAGGGGGGGAGCCCAGAGTTGGCACTGGTGAGGCCTCACCTGACCCCAAGGAAGTCCTGAGTAGTCAGGCAGCTGTCCAGATGCAAGGTGTTGCCCCTGCACTGACAGAAGGGAGAGTGGAAGGAGGGTGTCTGCCACAGGAGGTGGTAGCCCCCCACTCTAGACAGCAAGAGGGGTGCCAGGACCCCAAAGATGCCCCTAAAGCAGCTCAGCCACCTGTCAGTGGAGAGCTTAGGGTGTGGTTCTGGGTACTGACAGCTGTCAGTAGCCTCTGCTGGGTGCTAGCCTTCCTGGCAGCACTGTACTTGGCCTGGGAGGCAGACCCCAGGGCCAATAGCAAAGTAGGCCCCCTGACCCTATTGGTCATGGTGGGGTTGCTTAAGTGTTGGGTGACCTCTTTGGGTAAGCTAGGTGTTGCCCTAGCAAAGTTTGGAGTAGGGGAGGTGGGCACCTCACTACCCAAGTTAGCAGAGAGAAAGGAGGAAGACCCCCCTAGAGGAAAGTTTCAGTTTGTGTTGGGTCCTTTTACTGTTGGGATGGCTTCACTACCCATAGGGAGTGACCCTGACAGGAGGAGATAAGGCAGAGTAGGCCCTGCAAAGGGACAGCCAGTTTTCTTCACTGTCTTCCTCGCCTAACAAGCCAGGAAGACTCTCCCAGGGTTGGGCTGAGTCTCCTGGGCATGTGGGCTGGGGGGGGGTTGTGTGAGAAAACAGGGCTGATTGCAGAGGCCCCATAACTTTTTGCCCCCATTTTCCTCTTTTTGCTGGTGTTTTCCTGACTTTGATGGTGCCCTGGGTACTGCTAACCAGTCCCAGGGCCTGTGCTCTGTGTAAAATGGATATGCAAATTAGGCTAATTATAATTGGCTAAGTTAACCTACCTATAAGTCCCTAGTATATGGTAGGGCATGTAGGTTTAGGGACCACAGCATAGGTGGTGCACACCTAGGTGCACTGCTGAGGTGCCCAGTGTCATTTTAAAAGCAAGCCTGCCTTGCTGGCTGCTTTTAAATTAAAGTTATATGCAAATTCGACTTTGGAATTAAAGGTACTTCCAAAGTCTTAAACTACCTTATTTTTACATATAAGTCACCCCTATGGTGTGCCCTATGTGCCCCTAGGGCTGGGTGCCAAGTAACTATAAGCAGGGACTTTATAAAAATAGATTTATAAGCCCTGGTGAGGTAAAAACAGCCAAATTCGTTTTTCCCTCATTGAAGTAAATGGCCTTCATAGGCTAGAATGGGCAGACTTTATTTTAAATTTTAAAGTCTCCTTAAATGTTACATACCAAGAATTTGGTATCAAATTGATTGTTATAATAAATCCCACAACTTCCAGTTGTTGGATTTAATATAACTAGATCAGGTAAAAAGTTTAGACTTTACCTAAAAAGTTGCCAATTTCAGCTCTGCATTGTTTTTGCTGCTGTGCTCTGATTGGCCAGCCTGCAGCAGCTTCTGCCAGGCTACCTTGATGAGGTGTGAAGTGGCCTGACTTCACACAAAGGAATGTGCTTGGGGGAGAGAATCTCCCCTCAGCAGATGGTGAGGCAGGAAGGGGGAGGGCTGCCAAACTGGTCTTCAAAGGCAGAGAAGGACATTTGCAGCACCCAACAACACCCCCACATCCTGCAACCCCAGACAATTTGGTGCCCCCTTGATTAGATTAGGAGAGGGCAGGAGAGGGGTGTGTTTATGATTTTTAGCCACACCAGTGGGTGGGCTCAGCCAGATGTAACCTCCAAAAATCAGATTCATCCATGTTGGATTTTTGGAGACTGTTGCCTTCTGGGATGGATTTTTGCCACACTTCCCAGGAAGTGGTCATCACAGGGGGACGACCCTGTACCTGATTGGAGGATCAGGACCCCCCTGCTTTTCACCCAGGAGCAAGGATAAAACTGGCAGACCTGACCCCACACCTCAGATCCCCTCCAGAATTCAACAAGAAAGGAACTAAAGAAGAAGAAGGACTGCCCTGCTGGACCCCTGGCCTGCACCTGGACCCTGCACTCAGAAGGACTGCACCAGCTGCACACTTGGGCTTCACCACAAGAAGGACTTTGCCTGGCTTCAACTGGTTCAAGGAGGGACTCCCTGTTTGCTACAGGTGAAAAATTGCTAACCAGAGTCCCCTGCACCAACTCCTGAAGAAAGCGACCAGCTGACCACTGTCCAGTGGCCAAAAAGGAGTTTGCGCCAGGTGCATTCCGGGAGTTGAAGTCCGCACCCCCCAAGGACCATCACAGAACTTCTGGACCCTTGGGGTGAGCTGTGGACCCCAAAAGAACCTTAAAAGAACATCTGGGTGAAGCCCCAGAAGTTTGGAAAAGATTTGAGAATTTTTGGAAAAAAGCTCCAGAGAGGGACCGACCCGCCGCGGAAATTCTAGCCGGCTTGCCTCAACCGCGACCCGGCCTGACTTCGTGGTTCGTCCCGGTAAAGAAAAACATCCAAAAAAGAGACTAAGTCCGAACGTAAAAAGTTGACCGGGACCTCCCAGCCATCGTATCCGAGAAGGGCTCCATGGACGTCGGATCAAGATCCAGGTTTACCCCGGTCGAAGGATTTTCATCTCGAAAAAACGACTAAGTCCGAAGGTAAAAGTCTCCACCGAGGAAACCCACATCGCGTATCCGGACAAGGGCTCCAGGAGGTCGGATTCAACTGGCAGGTTCGTCCCGGTGAAGAAAAACTTCAAAATAAAGACTAAGTCAGAAGGTAACTTTTTAACCGAGGCCTCCCGCGACCTGTAGCCGAGCAGGGCTCCATCGCGGTCGGCCTGAAAGTTTGACTTTGCCCCGGTCAAGGTGCAACCAGATGACCCGATTGGCGCTTTTTGTTTCTAAGCGCTAGAAAAGTAATAATTCTTTAAAAATTCATATCTCCGGTTCCCCTAAACCGATTTTAATCGTTTTTGTGTCATTTTAAAGATAAAAATATAAACTATTTTTATAAATTGGTTTTGGATTTTTAAACTGTTTCCTGTGTTTTATTTAATTACTGTTTTGTGATATTTGAATGCTTTACAGTTTGTCTCCTAAGTTAAGCCTTGACGCTCGTTGCCAAGCTACCAAGGGTTGAGCTGGGATTAATTTACTGAGACCTAACTGTACCTATGTGGAGGTTAGTGGCTTGTTGCTAGGTGTAGGTACCTACCTGCCCTACCAATAACCCATTTTCCAACACTTGACAAGCTGATAAACTGATTATGACAAATTACTGATTCTGACAAGCTGCCTATTTTTTTACAAGGCCCTGGAAGAACGACTGAAAGCTATAGATACCTGCTAAAGAAGATTGGCGATTTATGTTTTGTTTTTGGTGCAGAGTTATAATTTTTCTATTCTGCATTCTGATTCTTTACAGATAATGAGTAGCCATAACGAACAGGTTAGGAAGAATAGATGCTGTAAATACATAGGTATTGGTTTGGCGATTGTGTGCAAGATATTGTGTTTGGTGTTGATTGTGAGTATGAGTCTTCTTGAGAGGATTGTGGCCAACCATACCTCTGCTTTAGAGACAACTACTGTAAGCACAGAAGTAGATAAGTTTAGGATAGATGAGACGTATTTACACACAGACAGTACCCAAGGAGAACTTTCTTCTAATGTTTTCTATTGCTTATTGTGTGAATATGTTGAGACAATGAATGAGAGAGAATGTTATGTCTGTACGCAGATTCCTTCATCAATAGAGGAAGCAATTACTTTCCATAGTTTGCCCTTTACTTATGGAATAAGTTGTGGTCTTTTACTATCAAGATTCTATAACCATGAGTACATTCAATACTTCTACTCAAATCACAATGTAGTGTTTTCGTTTGTCCCTATAATTAAGAACCTGAGTAGTGTGGCTAAGGAAAATACCATATAATTAGTGAGAGGATTCTTTGAACCTACATTAACCTCTGGCACAGCTTACACACATTGAAATAATATAACATGCTTACCCCTAAAGAAAAGAGTTTCTTAGATATGACTGATGACCAGAGAAAGGCATTAAAGAAGAAGTTAGAGAAAGGGTTAGAAAAAACGACATTTAGAAAGGACCATCCATTTAGTGATGTAAAGACACAAGGCAGATTAGCTTTAGATGCACAACACGTAGGAAAGCTTTGTGTATATAGGCCTAAACCATGGACTGACACACTGTTTGTGGGAATGAGTGAATGTAGACATGTGTTTTTGTTTCAGAGTAAACGGACGTTCATGTTAAATGGACAAGACCCAGCAATTCCAGGAGTTTATTACATCAGTAGACCAAAAGCTTATTACCGTCTTCCAAGAGGATATTATGGCACATGTTGCTTAGGGATAGCTTTCCCAAAGATTTATCAACTTGATAACCTGAATAAAGTACCTAAAATGACTGGATTACATCATGTTAGACAAAAGTGAGAATTATATTCTGGCATAATCAGAGACATATTTGGAGCAATAATTCCTTCAGTAGGAATTATTCTGAATTCTCTGAAAATTCGATAGTTGTCTACCATTGTGGATAACATGCTGACAAATTTTTCAGGACCCATGATCCTAATGGACACAGAAATGGCTGCGGTAAGATCTATGACTCTTCAGAACTGCCTTGTGTTAGAAATCCTTTTAGCAAAGGAGTTTGTAAAATGCTGAACTTGCAACATTGTCGTACATATATACCTAACAATAGTAAAGAAATTAGAAGACTTATTAGCAATCTTACTAAGGAGGGCGATCATCTGAATGACTTGAAAGAACCAGGAGTTTGGAAAAAGGGTGGCAAAGGTTTTGGTTCTGTGGAAAATTGGCTGGGCAACCTGGAGGAAGGGATAATTTTGAAAATATTGCAAGTGATATTGATTATTGAGATTTGTATAATAACTAATAACATAGGGAAATAAACTTTCTAACTTTTTACATAAAGGTGTGGTTATTCATAGCCAAATAGGTCATGGTGCGTGAAGATTATTGAGTCTAGAGACAAATTTAATGTTGTTTATTGGATATGATGTTGTACTTGCATTGAATTAAGGGCTTATGGTGGAATCACTCAAAGTGTAGTCAAAAGGTATATCGACACTCTAGCGCGTCCCTTTATAAATCAAACAATAAATAACCAAATAAGGATGAGGCGCTAACAGGGGCAGCGGAATCCTACTAAAGCTACCCCTACCATGGCGGAATACTCTTGTAGTGGGGGGAGCAATACTTTTTTTCTTTAAAAAAATCCAGATTTATTTTTGTAAATGAACAAAGAATACTTTGGAACAGGGCTGCATCCTACTGACGCAGAGCCACAGCAAAGAGTAGAATGCATTGGCATGACCTGGTGTGATGACAATTCCTGGCAATGCTTCTATAAATGACCGCCTAACTAGCAGATATCATTTAGTTCCCCAACTCAATGGGACCCACTCTATTAGCTCTAAAAGGATAAAAGAATGTGTGGGCCGGCGAGACTGGAATGTTGTTGCTTGAATGCAGGTGTTACCTTTAAAAAAATAAAAGACAAGAGGCATCTTGCAAAACAGGAACGGAGGTTTGTTTCTTAATGTACATTAGGTTACAGTAAGTTTTAATAAATTATTTGAGGGCCATAAAGCAATCAAATACATTCTGTTCTTGGTCAAGAATGCAAACAGTTGTCATGGAGTCATAAATACAACTGCAGATAGCAAATGCAGGTGGTCCTTGACCTTGTGTGGACACAATGTGGGCCAGTGAGTATGTGTCCAGATGTCCAGCCTGAGGGGCACGTAGTTGCTGCGTGTACTGTGTGTGATATGTTCTGATTAAATGTGTGCTCCTTACTACATGTGGAGACTAATTTTATGGTGTTTTGGGAATGTGCACACTCCTCTGGCCATGTGTGTTTTATTGGGGCTAACCTGCGGGGGCCATTGTGAAGTCGCTGTGCCTAACTTTTGGGTCTGATCTAACTTACCTTGTTTTTGTGTTTGCCTGCTGACTATGTGTTACCCCACCTGTGACCTGTCAGTCATTAACCGCAGGCATAGGTCTCAGAGCCTGCAAGACCATGTACCTACATGCCGGGGTTGACGGAGAGTTCACAACAGGGGAGTCTAATAATGGTGATGCGATTTTGTTTGTGTATATTGGTGTATTGCTGTATGCGTCTACATCAATTAATTCAATAATAGCAGCCTCTAACTATGGGTCCAGCAAATTCCAGGGATTCATTATGTTATGAAGCCACCAGATCCAGCCTCATCCAAATAAAATATCCTTTGCACATGATCAGTGCTTCCAGTGAAATGTGGAAGGAAGGCAACAAAGCAAATAAGAGAGCAGAAGGTGGTATGGCTTTCTCTATTAACATTTGCTTGAATCCCTGAACCAGCAGTCAGTGGAGCCACATTCAGTACTAGGTTTTTATTCACATTATCCTGAAATAAATATTTTACATAATAGAGTAGCCCAATGAGGAACTGGCAATGTAGGCTGTTTGTGGTAGTGCTGGAATGTGACATCTGGAATTAGAAGTGTGAAACAGATTGTAAGGAATGGAAAGTGCTCAGTCCATTCTTGCTGGAACTTTGCCATTATGTCCTTGCAGAAGGAGATTTCTCAGTTGAGGGCTTCTGAGTTAAGAGAAAGTCCTCTGTAAACATTTCCTTGATTATTGCTTAGTTGTGCATTGGAAACTATGGCTTGCAGTGAGGAGGGTGCTTTGCTGGAACCATAAGCATAAAGCCAGTAGCTACATCAGCCCTGAAGACCAACATGTTTAACCTCCCAAGGAACTAAAATCACCATAGCGGGTGGAAGAACCCAAGTTTCAAGCTTTGTTTATCTGAGAATGAGGTGACACCTCTGCTTAGAAACTATAACTTCCGATAATCTTAATTTGGCTTTCATTAAAATGTTTTGGAAATGGAGAAACAATCTCTTTTTTGGCCAGTTGAAATGTGTAACATCCTACTTATTCTGAATGAAGTAAAGTGGCTGCTCAAACGCAAGAAAATAAAAGTGCCTTGTCACATGTCAAACAACTGTGGTTTACACATTTCAGAGGACGAAAACAGGTAAGGTAAACAACCAAGGGGTGAGTATGGAGATCACAGTCACCAGGGGTGTAGTTTCTTTAGTGCAGAAGAAGCAATCACACCTTAAGAAAGTCTCTCCCCAACTTAATCTGACAATGTCCGGGATGTATGGGGCCTGAAGGCCAACTGGAATACCTCAGGCCTGTTCTCCTTGAGGCTGGTACTTGAACTGCAGAGAGGAAGGGAGCTACAAGCTAAGTTAGAATGGCACTATGACTCGTTCAAATACCTAGGCATGCTAATATCATGCAGAGGCCAACATCATAGACAGCAACCTGGGTAAGACAATAACATCAATAACACAGTTCATGACATTTTGAACTGTCTTAATCCTCTTTCCAATGGGTCAGTCAGGTGGCGATAGCCAAGATGCTAATACTCCTGTGGCTATTATATTTCTTTACGACTCTGCCAGTGCTCCTTCCGGCTTCCTTCTTTAACACCCTGATATGGAGAGGTGGCATGAAACAGGCAGCTCTATACAAAATATACCACCCACTGCCGGAAGGAGGTCTGGGCACTCCCAAATATGAGTTGTACTATGTTGTCGCAATTGTAATGGCCAATGCAATGGATAGGTATTGGGCTATGAGCAGAAAGGGCAGAAGTGAGAGAACCCCCTTAGATACAATTCAATCCTGGCATGACTATTGGCCTGACTAGTTGGGGGAGAGCTGAAACCTCACTTATGAGCGTGGTGAAAAAATTCTGACATAGGGCCGCCTCTGTCTAAGCCCCTTCGGCCTTATACAGAATCATCGGTGGACAAGTATCGGAAACTTCCCCTGTACATAGGAACTCACTGGAGGAAACCCTAGGGTGGAAGATATATGATAAACAGTAGCAGAAAATGAAAGAGTAGGTCAAACGAGTCTCAAGGAACCTAAGATTCCAATACATGCAGTTCAGTTATCTTCCCCAGATGTACCTCACCCTGAAATGTACACAGAGCTTGTACGAGGGGACATCCTCAGACTTTCCGAGATGTTGCCAAACAGAAGAGACCTTCTACCACATGGTCTGGACAAACCCACAGAATATGTGGGAAACTGTAACTAAGATGATGTCTGATCTTGTGGACACGATAGTGGGCATCCCTGAGCTTCGCCCACTCTGGCTTATGCCAAAACAAAAAAAGACAAACGTGTAGATTTATTGACCTAGCCCTTTCATTATACATGAAATGAATAGAACTGGCATGGAAAACCAGCCACCAGACAAGAACAGCTGGCAATAGCCCAAATTCCTGATCATAAGGGGTTTCTGCCAGCAGTAGTCACTGTTCCCCACAGCGTGCACAGCACAATTTCACCATAACCTCTCCTCGCCTGAGTGGTATTCCTCATAACATAACCATCATCCCCGGGCTCAGCACGAAATGCCGCCATGGAACGCTGAATGAAAATCATGTTTGCTGTGCAGAAGTTGAAATGGTGTACTCATGTCATTGATTATTACGTGTATCATAGTGGATCAGATACAGACCCACATTGGCAACCTGTATGATGTTTAAAGGTAACAACGAATAAGGAAAAGTAAAAAAAGAAGCAATGGCACCGTGGTCCCAGGATTAGAAAGGTTCACTGCAGCCACATTATTGCTGTATTTTACACCTCTTCATGTGGTCCTGGGAGCTTCTTTTCTTTGCCTGCATCAGAGCGTCTGGCACCAATGGTACACCACTGAGAGGCACTTTTCTAGAAGTGTGTGTATTTAGGAGAACCACTGCCGACAATACGTGCAGAGCTTCTTCTGATGTATTAAGATTTATTAGTGCTCTGCATGGTCATTCCACCCCACTTCTGCAGGCAATTTCATTCAAAGACCGAGTTTTGGAGTAGCAGGGCCTTTTGGGTGCTACATTTTGACAGGTAAAAGGGACAGTTGCAATCAGACGCTTCATACACAAGCCGAGAATGATGGGATACCCTTGTGACTGAGAGGTTAGGCAAGAGGTCTGTGATTCTGGGTAACACTCATTGCTGCCACCCCTTCTTCCGTCCGTAGCCCTTTAAAGTCCTGTTTTCCACTGAAGTGCTGCGAGAAAACAATGGGTGTCGACTTCAGAGAGCGATCTTGGCTTAAAGAGACCCCTGTTCACATGTTTGCTTTAATCCCTACGGTGCCTTGGACGAGGTGATCTCGTCCAAGGCACTGATTCCCGGGTGCCTTGGACGAGATCACCGAGTCCTACACCCAGGAACTGGGGGGAGCGCTAGCGCTCCCCCCATGGGCTGCCCACCCACCCCCCCTGGTGGTGGATGGAAGGGGAAGCCCTTCCCCTTCCACCCCCCCACACCCCCGTGACATCAGACAATCACAGAGGGCCTCCTCCATTCTCTTTCGATCACATGGAGGAGGTCAGAGAGGCTTCAAAGGGAAGGAAAGGAATTTCCTTCCCTTTGAAGTCTCTCTGAGCGTTTCAAAAGCCAGATTGCAAGCAATCCGGCATTTGAAACGCCCACTAGACACCAGGGATATTTTTTTTTAATTAGAAACTGGCATAAGGGAGCGACCCCTTTGGCAAGGGTCGCTCCCAGGGGGGCATTTTTTTGGAAGGCCTTTCCCATAGGCACCAGGGATTTTATTATTATTTTTATTTTTTTTACAGGTGGGGAGCGACCCCTTAGGGAAGGGTCGCTCCCCTAGGGGGGAAATTATATTTAGGCCATTTCTGCCCACCTTGGGGGCAGATTGGCCTATTTTTATGAGGCCAATCTGCCCCCAAGGGGGACAGAAACCACTAGACACCAGGGAGTTTTTTTTTTTTACGTGAATTTCACGCAAGGGGAGCGACCCCTTAGGCAAGGGTCGCTCCCCTGGGGGGGGAATTTATTTTAAGCCATTTCTGCCCCCCCGGGGGCAGATCTGCCTATTGTTATTAGGCCGATCTGCCTCCAGGGGGGGCAGAAACCTCTAGGCGCCAGGGCAAATTTTTTTTTTCTTTTTTTGTTGTTTGTTTTTAGAGATGGGGAGCGACCCATTAGGCAAGGGTTGCTCCCCTGGGGGGCAACTTGTATTTAGACCATTTCTGCCCCCCCCTGGGGGGCAGATCGGCCGATTTTAGGTCAATCTGCCCCCAAGGGGTCAGAAACCACTAGGCACCGGGGATTTTTTTTTTTGCGCCAATGTCACGCAAGGGGAGCAACCCCGTAGGCAAGGGTCGTTCCCGGGGGACGGGGGAGTTGGGTGGTGGGGGGTCAAATCTATTTTAGGCCATTTCTGTCCCCCCTGGGGGCAGATCAGCCTATTGTTATTAGGCCGATCTACCCCCGGGGGAGGCAGAAACCTCTAGGCGCCAGGGGAAATTTTATTTTTGTGGTTTGTTTTGTTTGTTTGCTTTTTTAGAGATGGGGAGCGACCCATTAGGCAAGGGTCTCTCCCCTGGAGGGCAAATTGTATTTAGACCATTTCTGCCCCCCCTTGGGGGCAGATCAGCTGATTTTAGGTCAATCTGCCCCCAAGGGGGCAGAAACCACTAGGCACCGGGGAATTTTTTTTTTTGCGCCAATGTCACGCAAGGGGAGCGACCCCGTAGGCAACGGTTGCTCCCGGGGGGGACTGGGGGTGCATAGTTATTTTAGGCCATTTCTGCCCCCCCTGGGGCCGGCTGAGCTATAGGCCAAAATCCACAGGTAGGCACTTTGTAAAAAAACACCTCTGTTTTCTGTCAAAAAATGTGATGTGTCCACGTTGTGTTTTGGGCCATTTCATTTTGTGGGCGCTAGGCCTACCCACACAAGTGAGGTATCATTTTTATTGGGAGACTTGGGGGAACGCTGGGTGGAAGGAAATTTGTGGCTCCTCTCAGATTCCAGATCTTTCTGTCAGAGAAATATGAGGAAAACGTGTTTTTTTAGCCACATTTTGAGGTTTTGCAAAGGGTAATTGAACCTGGTCAGAGCCCCACAAGTCACCCAATCTTGGATTTCCCTAGGTCTCTAGTTTTCAAAAATGCACAGGTTTGGTAGGTTTCCCTTGGTGCCGGCTGAGCTAGAGGCCAAAATCTACAGGCAGGCACTTTGCAAAAAACACCTCTGTTTTCTGTCAAAAAATGTGAAGTGTCCACATTGTGTTTTGGGGCATTTCCTGTCGCGGGTGCTAGGCCTACCCACACAAGTGAGGTATCATTTTTATCGGGAGACTTGGGGGAACATAGAATAGAAAAACAAGTGTTATTGCCCCTTGTCTTTCTCTACATTTTTGTCCTTCCAAATATAAGAGAGTGTGTAAAAAAGACGTCTATTTGAGAAATGCCCTGTAATTCACATGCTAGTATGGGCAACCCGGAATTCAGAGATGTGCAAATAACCACTGCTCCTCAACACCTTATCTTGTGTTGGAAATACAAAGGTTTTCTTGATAGCTATTTTTCACTCTTTATATTTCAGCAAATGAATTGCTGTATACCCGGTTTAGAATGAAAACCCACTGCAGGGTGCAGCTCATTTATTGGCTCTGGGTACCTAGGGTTCTTGATGAACCTACAAGCCCTATATATCCCCGCAACCAGAAGAGTCCAGCAGACATAACGGCATATTGCTTTAAAAAATCTGACATTGCAGGAAAAAGTTAGAGTAAAACGTAGAGAAAAATTGCAGTTTTTTTTTCACCTCAATTTCAATATTTATTTTTTTCAGTTGTTATTTTCTGTAGGAAACCCTTGTAGGATCTACACAAATTACCCCTTTCTGAATTCAGAATTTTGTCTACTTTTCAGAAATGTTTAGGTGACTGGGATCCAGCATTGGTTTCATGCCCATTTCTGTCAATGACTGGAAGGGGGGTGAAAGCACAAAAAATCGTAAAAATGGGGTATGTCCCAGTAAAATGCCAAATTTGTGTTGAAAAATTGTGTTTTATGATGCAAGTCTGCCTGTTCCTGAAAGCTGGGAAGCTGGTGATTTTAGCACCGCAAACCTTTGTTGATGCCATTTTCAGGGAAAAAACCACAAGCCTTCTTCTGCAGCCACTTTTTCCCATTTCTTTTTAAAAAACGACATTTTCACTGTATTTTGGCTAATTTCTTGGCCTCCTTCAGGGGAACCCACAAAGTCTGTGTACCTCTAGAATCCCTAGGATGTTGGAAAAAAAGGACGCAAATTTGGCTTGGCTAGCTTATGTGGACAAAAAGTTATGAGGGCCTAAGCGCAAACTGCCCCAAATAGCCAAAAAAAGGCCTGGCACAGGAGGGGGAAAAGGCCTGGCAGCGAAGGGGTCAATTCCCCCCCTGAGCCTTCCGCTGTGATCTATTTCTAGGAGTCGCAAGACCATTGCCAGGGGTCACGAAGACCTTGCCATGGGCGGCAGCTTCTACCCCTGGTGACCCTTAGTTGACGTCTATAGTGCTAAACTGGGCACAGATGCACTGAGTGCAGATTGTAGACTGTCAAAAAGATGGGAATTTTGCTTAAATACCTCCTGGTTCGAGCTTTGGAAGAGGCATGCAAGATTACTTCACTACATCCTCAGTCAGAAGTTGTGATAAAAGTGTGAAAGTTATTTCTTCACCCACAGCGTTTTGCAAAGGTTCTAAATGAAGCCACTTGGGAATTTAAGTGAGCCAGTTTTTCTAAAGAGTCACCAAATACATCTTATTTCGGCTGCTGCTTGATTTGTGTCCAACGTTTCACACAAATTTCCCTTTGCATTGATTTGCCTTTTTTTTATAGAGTTTACCACTGCGGAACTATGCTTCTCCGGAACCAGGTAAACGCTTATGCTTTGCTGAAAATCAGTTGACGGTCAAACATTTTAATGCTCGGACTGGCTTTATTTACACATTTACATCTTACTGAATTTGACTTCCTAGCGGAATATACTACAACCACAATGTGCCCGCCCCCATCCTTTTTTGTTGCAGTGTTCATTTTAAAACGCTTTTGGCCGATGATAAAAAGAGGAGCAGATTCCGTATTGCCGGTCAGTGTGCTTTTTCTTCTGAGTAGCTTGACTAGAATGTGGTGGGTAGTCATTATTCTTTGGACTGGAAGCAGAACACTTTAACCCTCACTGCAAGGTACGTGAGAAATGTGAAGTAGTAATTGCACAATCGAAATTAGTTATCAAAGGAAACGGCATGGAAATAAGCGTGGGAATAGGTGTCCGCACATTGATTCCTGAAGGCTTCCTGACATTCCATTAACTGCTCCCCAGAGAAATATAACCTATTTTAACAGTTGAAATGTATGTAGTAGGGGAAATGCCCAGAAGTTAGGTTTTTGCCACATATCGTGTAATCCCATTTCGGGTGGAAATTCCAGATTGTGCCCATTTCAGGATTATTAGGAAACATCTAAAGACTGACTTTCACTGCTGCACGGCTGTCAGGGCCTTAGCCTGCGAAATCAGGTACATTGAGATCTTTTTATTTTTTAAGTGGGGTTGCTAGATTGATTATTGTTTTAGCCACGGTGATTTTGACAGGCACCAATTTCACTTTTTGCAGTGTGTTTTCCTAATCCTGGTACCCTTGTTGATGATTGAGATGAGGTGGCATGTATTGCCGGTTCATGACAGAGTCCAAACAAAAGCAATGATTTTTGGGACTGTGTGTGTTTTTGTAGTTGGACGACTTGGGGCTTCACTATTTTTATCGTATCGCCCTAATAAAACAGCGAACATAATTGGCCAAAAGTCTGGCTCTTTTATGTATAAAGGTTTGTATGTATTGATTGAGAAGATGGCATGTTTGTGGGTGGGTACGAGATAAGTCAATAACTGGATGGATAAGGCAGTGCATGGATTTATGTGCATAATTGACGGGATGGACGAACGGTTGAATAAGTGAGTGCATTATTTCATCAATCAGTGAATAGCTTGATGTAAATCGGATACTGTAGTACTTTGTCATGCTATGTATCCCGCTTTTGGATAATCCACTTCTACGTTTTGTTGTGCTGAGCATAATGATGAGCATATTGTTAAACAATGGGTTAAGAGTCCTAGATCGTAATTTGTAGTTTGGTTGGCAGGATACTCTGCCAAAATGTGGCGGATATCTCGTCTGCCTTTTTATAAGAGTTGATGAAGCAGAAAATGAAGGTTTTGATTTATTAACGCTTAAACGTAGTGCTGAAATAATCATGTGTGACATTAACCGAACTAATTAAGATTGTACGGGGACAAAATGTGCCCTCAGAGTAGTTTGCCATCATTTATACGCGTGCTTTATATAACGTGGTGTATTAGAATTGCACTAATCCGACATAATCATAAACGTGTGCTACGATTTGCTTGTTTGAAATGCTTTAGCTTAGCATTACTTTAGCGGAGGCTTTGGCCTAGTTGCCTGGTCTCACGGTTTAGATGCTCGTATTTTTCCACTGTGCTAATAAACGTGTATTTTTGCTTGAAGCTGTACTTTTCCACAGAAGCTGTTCACATGCTTATCTTAAAGTTAGTGCCAGCTTGGCATATTTTCTCTTTAATTCAAGGTCGACTTGCAGGTGCGGACAATGGAGGCTCTGAAAGTGAGCTAATTGGGAGACAATGTTGCGATTTGCGTACCCATCTCCAAGGATAATGTATGCTTAAGTAAAAGCTTGAGAACTGTCGTTTTTGATTGGTCAATTTGAAGCTAACCTATGAACCCTCCAATGGAGACCCTACAGGACTTGAACTGTTGCCTATAAAACCCAGGTGCACGAGAAGAAAGTAGCCATTACCAGCTCGATACCCGCCATTTTGCAGACTTCGTAGCTATTATGGCCCACTTTGCTGCGACGCCATTTTGAGAGACTTTGATGCTTTCTCTAATCGAGAGAAAGAGACTTTAATGATTCTTGCCCTAGAGACTTTAACTTTGATTTGATCCCTTTGCATGAAGTAGTAGTTTTACCTTGCCGCCGTGAGGCAGTTGCCCCGTCCACCCTGCCCCTTTGTCCCGTCCTATGATGACCGAAGAACGGTACCTTTGAGACGAAGACTTCCTTGTATGCTGATCGTAATTGGTAAATATGAAAGGAAAATT
This sequence comes from Pleurodeles waltl, assembly GCF_031143425.1. Taxonomy (NCBI): domain Eukaryota; kingdom Metazoa; phylum Chordata; class Amphibia; order Caudata; family Salamandridae; genus Pleurodeles; species Pleurodeles waltl. The sequence continues at coordinate 576,663,259 of NC_090443.1, read as the reverse complement.
GTAAAATTGCATTGTGTTTCTTTTAGGTAACCAACTGCTGATTTTGATAAGGGCCCTAGCTAGGAGTTTTCTGAATTAATGTTGCTAAATTGTTTTTGCATGAAGTCCCACATGCCGATGCTAATTTGAGGTTAGACGAGGATTCCATATGTCGCACGATGCAATTTGAGATCTTGTTATGCTGACTAAATGTACGCAATTAGCCCATTACAGATTATCGTATTAGTGCTTTGCATTGCCATTATCGAATGCCTTGTGATTCAAATGCTTCATAGATTGCACCTGTTTCGACGTTATGGACAGCTATTAATGTTCATATATGTTTATCATTTGGTGTTGAGACACATTTATATTGTGCTAGCTTTGTTAATATAGGGAAATAAATTCACTAACTTTGCAATAAACTGGTGTGGTTATTCGTGACTGAAAGGTCAGGGTTCGCCAAAATGTATTCTGGATTAATTGTAAAGTGTTATGTTGTTCAAGGTGTTGCTTATGTTCGTTATTGATTATTGATTTTGATGAAATCGATCGATTAAGAGTACAGAGAGTTCCCACTAAGTCAAAAGATTCATCGGCCTAAAGAGCGTCCGAACACAGGTAAAATTATTACTACGGACCGCTCTATCAGTAGATGGTAGCAGAGGACGGTTTCGTCTTTTGGGACCCTGTACTATTAAAGTACATGGTGTTGAATTAACGGTTACGCATTTTGAGACCCCCACTCGAGAAGTTGGATTAGATTTTTCTTGGATAAAACTGATTGACAGAATGATGATGGGCTAGGTCCACCGCGACTTTCCCGGGATCTCGGAGCTTGCGAATGGAGAGAACGGAGGTGTGGAATCAGCGTTGGCGGTACTAGTGATGGTATGAGTGAAGTTAGGGTTTTGCGCTTGCACAGCTTATCGCCGCAGGGTGTGTGAAGAGGTTGAGAGGATTTTCTTTTTAAGGATAGCGGAGGTGCGACTCCGAGTGTAGAAGTAGAGAAGTCGTCGAACTTCATAGAGTTAGCGGAGGTGCGGCTCCGAGTGTGAGAGTAGGGAAGTCGTCGAACTTCATGTGCGTCTGGCGCTTTGTGCATAAAAAGGTCCACGTGGTTGTTGTTGTTGAGACGGGCCCTGCGAGGTCAAGAGACTCCGGAGTATGTTGATCCATGTTGTGGTCTGGGCGGTTAAGTAGGTTGATCGGGCGTGGTCAACGAGTCGGGTACGTGTGTTAGGGAGTGAAAGAAACTTCGACTTCGGGCTCTGACAAGATTCTAAGTGCACTAGAACAGGTCATTGACAAGTTGAGAGTAGGTCTGCGGGTCAGATTTGCTTGCGAATGTGGGGACTGAGAAAGACGGAATAGCGGCCAGAGGCTAGTGAAAAGTCCTGAGGCTAGTGAAAGGTCCCTAAGGTCCTGAAGCGATTGTGTTACCCTTCCTGTAGTAAACCGACAGGTCTGTTTTATTTTTTTGGTGGCTCGCAATATATGCAAGAAGTTGTTACGAAAAGAGGTGAATGAAGGAAGACTAGCCGCGAGGCTTTGTCAGCCGCAGTGTGTGTGAGTGTGACGTCACTAAGAGCCGCGCTGGGATAGGTTGGTTGCAGAGAAGGGTCGCGCACGGATTGGACGCAGTCCGTGGGACTCGATTGGAAGGGGAAAGGCAGGTGAAGAGTATTCCGGGAATTAAAGTCACCTATTGATTACAAACTTTGTGGAATTAAAGTGACCTATTGATTATAAACTTGGTGAAATAAAAGACGAGAAGATGAAATTCCTTAAAGCATTTAGGAGCGCGATGAAAGGGGAGTCTTACATTAAAGCGAGCGTAGGAGAGGAGACGCCGCCCGAGGGCACACCAGCTTACATTGTAATGGAGGAAAAGGGGGTAGCTCCGTGTCTTTGGCTAAAGCAATGGCACAAGTGGACAGAAAAACATGGGAGCGTAGCGTTCCCGATACATGGGACATTCAATATAAGGATTTTAGAGAATTTGAGATTCACGATGTACGACATGAAGGTGCCCCCAAGGCCAGCCCAGTTTGAGGCTCTAGCAATCTGGGAATTAATGGCCAGACAGCAACAGAAAAATAAGTTTGAGACCAGAATGAGAAAGGTAGAAAAGACACTAGCGGATGCTATGTGGGATAATGCACACAAGGTGTGGAGATCAGATGTATTGCAGGGGATAAAATTGTTTCCAGCAATTACTAAGGAAGGAGAGGAGACAGGTAAGAAAGCTACCTGTAAGACGGACAGGAAGTGTTCCAAGGATAGAGAGGACGAGGAAAAGTTGAGAAGAGAAGAGGAGTTAGAGGATGAGGAGTTGATAATGCAATTGCTGAATGACCGTCCACCGCCTTATGCGGAAAATGGACAAGGTCCAAGTACCAGTTCTGCCCCTCCGGCACCGGTACAGAACAGTGAAAACCAGAGTTCAGGAGAGTCATCGGGATCTAAGGACCCGAGTCTGCTGTTCACCCCGCAGATACTGCAGGTCAGGAGAATATATCCAGATGTGCCCGTGTTGAAACCAGCAGAAAATTATCAGCCACAGATGCCAGGGTACTACAACAGTGATAACAGTGCAGGAATGATTCTAGATCCAACCGTAAGGGGAGTACAGAATGGTTACAACCCAACAATGGCACAAGCTGAATCAACTCAGTTTTTGATGCCTCAAAAGCAGATGCAGGGAGGAAACGTACATGCTCAAATGACGGGGAGCCAGATGGGCATGCCGGCAGTGATGACCCATGGTGTGGGCATGAACATGCCACAGAACATGGGGAATGGACAGAACCCAGACGCGATATCCTTACCCATTACTGTAGGTCCAGCGGTACCTCTGTACAGTCAGCCTACCTTAGGTATGAGTGGTCAGGGATCAATGCTGCAGAATGGGACAGAGAGGAGGTGCATAGAGAACACTCCAGGGATAACTCCGATAGCGGCTCAGCCAACTGGGTCTGGATCCTTGATGGAGTTTAGTCCCATATGTGCTCAGTCAACACTGGTGAGGTCAAGCCCCCCACTGATAATACCCCTGACATCGAATACTGAAAAGTTGCCACAACCGTCAATGGCAGTCGATGTGAACGCCACGCTGATGGGGGTGAATGCGCAACAGTTGACACAGTGGTTCAACAGTCTAAATTCCACACAAAGTTCAGGCAGTGGGAAAGGAGAAGAGTACCTGAATAGGATGAGGCTGAACATGGAAGCACAAGAATTGGTGGAAGGGAATATGGGTGTGAACAGGTTAGAGTCCTACACGGAAGAGGAGCTGAGGTATCTATGTCCAAAGATCACGAAAGAAGTAAACAAGGTACATAAAAGTTTGCAGGAAGTAGCGGACAGAAATGGGATTGACATAGGCAAGACGAAACACTTGAGCAGGAGCTATAGGTTGGATTTTGGGACTACAGATTTTGAACACATGAGATCAGCAGGCATGAAGGCACACCTTAGAGAATTATTGCAGAGTGCACAAGTGTGGAGATGCTTAGACAAGTGGGAAAGCAGGTGGGTAAAGAGGAAGGATAAGAGGAGGGACAGTGCTACAGAGCACAATGAGAAAAGACCGCAGAGTAGTGATACAGTAACAATGTTACCAATGAGGGAGACAGCAGGGGGAAAATTGGTACATGTACCATGGCACAGAAGCGACATTCAGTATTTTACGAATGATTTTCCCAAACTAAGAGAGAAGCAGATTGAATGGTATCAACAGACTGATAGGTTTGTGAAGCTTGCAAAGTGTCTCTGGGAAGACCTGAATACTCTCTTCGAGATTGTGGTTCCGGTAGATTTGTGGGAGGATTGCAAAAGAGCTGTAGGTTGGCCGACAAGTGAACCAGAGAGAGACAGAGAGACGGGTGCACCATCACCTATGGTGATGAGCTTGTACTATAAGGTGATTGAGCATTTGAAGACGAAGGTTGCCGCGAAAAATGTGGATTGGCAGAAAATTGATCGAACTGCCCAAGAGGCTAAAGAATCGATTCATAGTTACTATGAGAGGTTGTTGAAGGCGTTCAAGAATTACAGTGGCACGGAAACAATAGAGGCGAAGGACATGCTCCATTTTGTGTTCAGATTTGTGGAAGGGCTGAGACCAGAAATAAGCCAAATGATAAAGTCGCATTTGATTTGTTGGCAGTCTAAACCGATTGATGAGGTCTTGACTTATGCGAAATACTGTAGCGACGAAATTGAAGTAAAACAGAAAAAGCTGAAAGAGAAGGTGATGATGATGCAGCTTAAGGCAGCTCAAACAGGTTTGCAAGGTCTGCAAGGTTTGCAGGGTTTGCAAGGGATGCAAGGGTTCCCACAGCAGATACCGCAACAGCAGCCACAGTTGCAGGGAAACATGGCGTTTCAACCACAGGCCAGAGGCAGAGGCAGAGGAGGTTTTGTGAATAATGGTCCGGATTTGAACACTGTTGTGACGGGTGTGCAGGCAATGAAGAAGGTGATGCCGTGTCACGCGTGCGGAATTGTAGGTCATTGGAAACGCGAGTGCCCGATGGTGGTGCAGGAAGGTGCAGGTGTAGGTGCAGGTGTAGGTGCAGGTGCAGGTGTAGGTGTTGGTCAGCAAAACAACGATGTCAATGCATTTCAGACAATGAGGGGACCGAAATTGAGAGGTCCAAACCCAAATTTTCAGACCATAAATCAATTGCAGGGATTACAACCTATGCAGCCGCAGCAGATGCAGATGCCTCGTATGCAGATGACGCAAATGCAGCCGATGCAACAGCAGTTACCCATGGTACCTAATCAACAAATGCAAATACCATTGGCACCAATGAGTCAGCAGCAAGTGATGGTTCCTCCACAGGTAACGGGTCAGGTAATGAGTACAAATGGCACCGTACAACAGTTCCCATTACACAGTGAGAGTGGAATAAACAACGTATGGGAGAGTGAAAGCTCAGAAGAGGAAGGAGATTGTGTGCTTGCGGCATCCTTGGAAGTTGATCAAAGGGGTCCGTACGTAGAGGGAAGGGTAATGGGTCATCGTGTCTCATTCTTGGTTGACACGGGAGCCACACGTTCAACTGTTAAGAGCAGTGAAGTACCAAATTTGCCACTCTCAGGGAGGACAGTTCAAGTGGTGGGAGTAGCAAACAGGCACCTGACAAACCCAATAACAGATCCGGTACCAGTCAGCATCGGTAACTATCAAGGGGTACATCAGTTTGTGGTATGTGACTCAAGCCCGATAGCACTGTTAGGGAGAGACCTGTTGTGCAAATTGGGTTGTTCGATTATGTGTTCAAACGAAGGGATAACAATACAGACGAGCAGTGATGGGGAAGAAGAGGACAGTGTAGAGGGGGATGAGATGGAAACTGTAGATGAAGAGTATCCTCTGATTTGTCTTTTCCCGATGATAACTGAAGAAGATATCCCAGCAGAATTACGAGAAACAGTCGGAAAGGAAGTGTGGGACATGACAGGGAAAGAGGTGGGATTGATGAAAGGAGTGGAACCAGTGAAAGTAGCTGTAAAGCCCAATGCAATCTTTCCCCAGACCCCACAATACCACATGCCACAAGATACCCTCATGAAAGTTGCCCAACTTATTGACGAATTTGTAAAGCAGGGGGTACTGAAAGAAGTGTTAAGCAGTCCATGTAATTCACCGATAATGGGACTAATAAAGCCAAGTGGGAAAGTCCGACTCGTGCAGGATTTGAGGAAAATAAATGACATCATAATAAAGTGCTGCCCAGTAGTACCGAATCCAGCTGTGATAATGTTCCAGGTCCCTTGCGATGCTGAATGGTTTTCAGTCATCGATTTGTCACAAGCGTTCTTTTCTGTGCCTCTTCATGAGGACAGCCAATTCCTCTTTTGTTTCAAATTCCTAGACAGAGTATACAGTTGGTGTCGAATTCCTCAAGGGTTTTCTGAGTCACCGTCAATATTCAATCAAATTCTAAAGAAAGATTTGGAAGAACTAGAATTGCCATTCGAGTCAACCCTAGTACAGTACATTGATGACTTACTGGTTGCATCAAAGACAGAAAGCAACTGCACAGCTGATACCATTGCTCTGTTGAATCATTTGGGAAGGAATGGACATAAAGTGTCCCCTTCCAAATTACAGTTCTGTCAGAAGAAAGTGAAATACTTGGGTCACCAAATAGAGAAAGGGTCACGGAGAATAATGAAGGAAAGAATTACAAGTATACTCCAAATGAGTCCACCTAAGACAAGGAAGGAGGTGAGGAAGTTTTTGGGAATAGTGGGATATTGTCGCCAGTGGATTCCCAACTTCTCGTCTCTAGCAAAGCCCCTACTGAAATTGACCCAGAAGGATGCCTTGGATGAAATTGAGCTGAAAGGAGATGAGATGGATGCTTTTGTTGAACTGAAGGAATGCATGTGCAGGGCTCCAGCTTTAGGTATGCCTGATTACACGAAGCCTTTCACATTGTTTTGTCATGAACGTGATGCATGTTCTTTGTCTGTCTTGACCCAAGCCCATGGTGGCGTAAACAGACCCGTAGCGTATTTTTCAGCTACTCTGGATCCGGTCGCAGCAGCACTCCCAGGGTGTTTGCGCGCCGTAGCAGCAGTTGGTATCAGCCTCACTCAGAGTGAAGGAATAGTGATGGGACACCCAGTAACAGTCATGGTCCCTCACTCAGTTGAGATACTTTTGACCCGCTCCCGAACGCAACACATGACTGGAGCAAGACTCACAAGGTATGAAACGATAATTCTGGGCTCACCGAATGTGCAGCTGAAAAGGTGCACTACGTTGAATCCAGCTACCTTGCTTCCTGGAGAAAATGCTGAAATTGAGAACGCTGAAGACGTCGAGCATGACTGCCTTCAGGTGACTGAATTTTGCACAAAACCCCGACCGGACATCAAGGATACTAAACTTGATGAAAATGACCAAATTCTTTTTGTTGATGGTTCATGTCTAAGAGATGGGATGGGGATTTTGAAAGCAGGATATGCTGTATGTACTGTAACAGGTGTCTTGGAAGCGGGATGGCTTCAAGGAGTCTATTCTGCACAAGTAGCAGAACTTGTAGCCCTTACAAGAGCATGTCAACTGTCTGCATTGATGAAAGTCACCATTTACACTGATAGTCAGTACGGGTTTGGGATTGTGCATGACTTTGGACAACTATGGTCACAGAGAGGTTTCCTGACTTCTTCAGGATCCCCAGTGAAAAACGGGGAAAGAATAAGGGAATTGTTACATGCCATTCAAGTGCCAGCCGAAGTTGCAGTGGTAAAGTGTAGTGCTCATACGAAAGGACAGGACTATGTGTCTCTAGGAAATGCATATGCGGATCAAGTCGCAAGATTTTGTGCCTTGAACTGTATATTACTAAGGGATGATTGGAATACAATAAGTGAACCAGAACTCGAACCAGCTGAAGCATTTGCCTTGAAGGTCGTAGATACAATAGAGGAACTAAAAGCATTACAGAATAATGTCAGGGAGGATGAAAGAGATTCCTGGATTAAATCACAATGTATAAAGAGACAAGACGAGTTATGGGTTTCACATGAGGGAAAATATGTTTTGCCAAATAGTCTCTTATCACAGCTTGCGCGGTTCTATCATGGGCAAGCTCACCTAGGGAGAGATGCCATGATAAGATTGTTCAAAACTGATTGGTTTAACCCCAGATTTCGTCAAGCTGCAGAAGCAGTTTGCCATCGATGTGTCACTTGCCAGCAGATGAACCCAGGAAAGGGAACGGTCGTGAACGCGAGTCACATTGGTAGGGCAAGCGGTCCTTTTAGTCGAATGCAGATGGACTTCATTGAGATGCCTGTGCATGGGGGTCTGAAATATGTGCTGGTGATTGTGTGCATTGTTAGTCACTGGATTGAGGCATATCCCACACGTAGAAACAACAGCCTTACAGTTGCCAAGCTATTGTTGAGGGAGTTGATACCACGTTTCGGATTCCCGATCTCTTTAGAATCAGATAGGGGAAGTCACTTCAATAACGAGGTGATAAAGTTACTCTGCGAAGCACTGAACATTGAACAAAAGCTGCATTGTAGCTATCGCCCTGAAGCATCAGGACTGGTGGAGCAGATGAATGGTACGCTGAAATCGAGAATGGCAAAAATATGTGCATCGACAAATTTGAAATGGCCTGACGCATTGCCCTTAGTGCTAATGTCAATGAGAAACACTCCTGATAGAAAAACTGGATTGTCTCCGCACGAAATTCTCATGGGCAGGGCTATGAGACTTCCTGCAGTTCCCGCAAACATGCTTTTGAATATTACAGATGATATGGTGTTAGACTACTGCAAAGGTCTGGCTGACGTGGTTCGCTCTTTCTCTCACCAGGTGGAAGCAACCACCTTGCCACCGATCCAAGGTCCAGGACACGCACTGAAAGCAGGTGACTGGGTCGTGGTAAAGAAGCACGTGAGAAAGTCGTGTCTGGAACCCCGTTGGAAAGGCCCTTTCCAAGTGATCCTGACAACAACTACCGCTGTGAAGTGTGCGGGGGTTCCCAACTGGATTCACGCCAGTCACACAAAGAAGGTGTTGTGTCCCACAGACGAGGAAGTTGAAGCGCTGAAAATACCAGTGCCTGACAAAACAGTGCCGAGTGCTGAGAAAGAACAGAAGCGAACTGGAAGCGAACAAGCAGAAGTGGGAGAGAAGGAAATATTATTGGAGGGCGAAGAGTCTGACTCACTTGGGGAAGACCAAGGAGAAAGTTCAGACAGCGACGAAGAAGCTGCAGGTGACAAAGAGCCTGAAGCAGCTGAGGGTAGCAAAAAGCCTGAAGCAGCTGAAGGTGACAAGGAGCCTGAAGCAGCTGAAAGTGAGACAGAGCCTGACGAAAGCAACGGTGACGAAGGGCTCGAAAAAGGTGAAAAAGCAGGAGAGCCTGATCAGAGGAGGGCTTTCCCAGAAACAGACGATACAGAAAAAGAAAAAGAGAACGTGATTGATTCCCCAGAAGGAGGGAACGAGGCAGAACAGAACGAAAAAGTCCAAGCTTCCACAGAAAAGACAGCAGGTCCATCAAACGGACACGGTGCAAAAAGGAGACTAAGGGCCTGATTCTAACTTTGGAGGACGGTGATAAACCGTCCCAAAAGTGGCGGATATACCACCTACCGTATTACGAGTCCATTATATCCTATGGAACTCGTAATACGGTAGGTGGTATATCCGCCACTTTTGGGACGGTTTATCACCGTCCTCCAAAGTTAGAATCAGGCCCTTAGTATCTCACCAATAAAAGAAAAGGGTAAAGAAAGTTCGAACGAAGGAGGGAGACCAAAAGTGAAAGAGAAAAGAAAGGAAGTGACTGTCGTGGAACAATCGTCAAGTGAGGAAAAAGACTTGGCAAAGGAGGAAAGTGCTAGTGAAGCAGAGTCGAAAAGAGAAGCAAAATTGAAAAGGAAAAGGATACCGAACAGAAGGTATTCTGGTCCTGAATGGGCATATGCAGTCAATGATGATTGGACAGACGAGTTTGTATCTCTAAGCATCGTGAACGAAGAAGAAGAAGAGATACCAATAGAAAAGAAAAGTTTCATAGACTCTGTTGATTGAAAGGGTAATAAATGCTTGCTACAATCTAATGTGAAAGAAGCAACCAACTGAGACATTGTTAAACCGGATGAGACATTTGCTAAACTGATAAAGACTGAGTTATTGCCGAATTGAGACAAATGCTGCTAACCGATAAGTGACTGGCCTTTTGAAGAAAACGGTGTGAACATTGTGCTCGCTCAGCTTTGTAACTGAATTGCTAAAAATAGTTTCATTTATAAGTGCTTCTAGCTCTCTGATTCTATACAGATCATGACGCAAAACAATAGAAAGAAATATTGTAAATATGTGTGTATAGGCTTGGTAATTACATGTGTAATAATAATAATGGCAATTGTGTTTGGAATGCATGGAAAGGGTGAGAATGAGATTATTGCTGCTTCTACTATTGCTCCTGTTACTGCCACTGAACTAACCCCGCTGAAAAGACTAGCACTGGATGAGAGACTCTTGCATGATAAGAAAGAGCTTTCGTATAACGTTTTCTATCGCTTACTAACAGAGTATGTTGAAACTATGGATGCGAAAGATTGTTATGTGTGTACCCAGATACCGACATCAGTAAAGGAAGGGGTAACTTATCACCACATGCCTCTTACATATGGGATTACATGTAGTATAGTAATGTCTAGGTTTTATGGTCAATCTAACATACAGTATTTTTACTCGAATTATGATGTTACCTTTGCTTATGTTCCTATAATAGCGCAGCTAAGCCAGACTGCAAAATATTGGGATTATAAAATTATGAGGGAATTTTTCGAGCCAATGCTACCCTTTGAGACGGCTCATGCTCATAGGGAGAACCTTACTTGCTCAGTTTCTGCTGTAGAAATAAGTTTTTTAGATCACACAGATGATAGAAGGGCACAAATGAATGCGAAATTAGAAAAGGAGCTAAGTAAGAGGACTTCAGTAGATAATTATGATTTTGCTGCTATAAAGACACAAGGGAAAATAGCTTTAGAGGCTTGGCATGTAGGGAAATTTTGTATATATCGAGGAGAATCTTATTATGACAACATTTTTGTAGGAGCGAGTGAATGCAAACATACGTTTATTTTTAAGGCCAAATGGACATTCATGATGAACGGACTTGACCCTGTCATTCCAGGGGTGTATTACATTTGTGGGCATAATGCTTATTATCGTCTTCCAAAGGGATGGTGGGGGAGATGTTATTTGGGTATAGTGTTCCCAAAGGTTTATCAACTGGATGACGTATCGATGATTCAAAAGACATCTGGATCCCATCGTATCCAGAAAAGAGAGACCGCAGCTGCTGTGGTAGGTGATATATTTGGAGCCATGATTTCTTCATTAGGAGTTGTGTTGAATTCCATCAAGATACGAAAGTTGTCTACTATAGTGGATAACATGTTGACAAAGTTTTCAGTTGCTATAATCCTGATAGATGCTGAGCTTGCAGCGGAAAGAGCTATGACTCTTCAAAATAGGCTTGCTTTAGACATTCTTTTAGCAAAGGATGGAGGCGTTTGCAAAATGATTGGTGCACGTCATTGTTGTACCTATATACCGGATAATAGTGTGAAGATTAAAACTATGCTTGCTAATCTAACAAAAGAAAGTGCAGATTTGAAAGAACTGAAAGAACCAGGAGTGTGGGAGAAGGTTGGAAAGGGACTTGCTTCAGTGGGACATTGGATTGGGGGAATTTGGAATGGAATACTATTGAAAATAATAGAAGGAATATTAATAGTAATAATTTGTGTATTTGGAATATGGGGAATAAAAAGGGGAATAATAATGATTATGGAAAGAAGAAAAAGAAGAAAGGAGGAGAAAATTATGAAAAGAATGGCAGAAGAATACAAAGCGCAAACTAGGGGTACTAAAAGGAAAAGGGAACTGACAGAATTTTAATGGAATAAAATTTGTGGGCTAAATTTTTGTGATGACAAGTAGTCATCAGAGGAGGGATTGATGAAGCAGAAAATGAAGGTTTTGATTTATTAACGCTTAAACGTAGTGCTGAAATAATCATGTGTGACATTAACCGAACTAATTAAGATTGTACGGGGACAAAATGTGCCCTCAGAGTAGTTTGCCATCATTTATACGCGTGCTTTATATAACGTGGTGTATTAGAATTGCACTAATCCGACATAATCATAAACGTGTGCTACGATTTGCTTGTTTGAAATGCTTTAGCTTAGCATTACTTTAGCGGAGGCTTTGGCCTAGTTGCCTGGTCTCATGGTTTAGATGCTCGTATTTTTCCACTGTGCTAATAAACGTGTATTTTTGCTTGAAGCTGTACTTTTCCACAGAAGCTGTTCACATGCTTATCTTAAAGTTAGTGCCAGCCTGGCATATTTTCTCTTTAATTCAAGGTCGACTTGCAGGTGCGGACAATGGAGGCTCTGAAAGTGAGCTAATTGGGAGACAATGTTGCGATTTGCGTACCCATCTCCAAGGATAATGTATGCTTAAGTAAAAGCTTGAGAACTGTCGTTTTTGATTGGTCAATTTGAAGCTAACCTATGAACCCTCCAATGGAGACCCTACAGGACTTGAACTGTTGCCTATAAAACCCAGGTGCACGAGAAGAAAGTAGCCATTACCAGCTCGATACCCGCCATTTTGCAGACTTCGTAGCTATTATGGCCCACTTTGCTGCGACGCCATTTTGAGAGACTTTGATGCTTTCTCTAATCGAGAGAAAGAGACTTTAATGATTCTTGCCCTAGAGACTTTAACTTTGATTTGATCCCTTTGCATGAAGTAGTAGTTTTACCTTGCCGCCGTGAGGCAGTTGCCCCGTCCACCCTGCCCCTTTGTCCCGTCCTATGATGACCGAAGAACGGTACCTGTGAGACGAAGACTTCCTTGTATGCTGATCGTAATTGGTAAATATGAAAGGAAAATTGTAAAATTGCATTGTGTTTCTTTTAGGTAACCAACTGCTGATTTTGATAAGGGCCCTAGCTAGGAGTTTTCTGAATTAATGTTGCTAAATTGTTTTTGCATGAAGTCCCACATGCCGATGCTAATTTGAGGTTAGACGAGGATTCCATATGTCGCACGATGCAATTTGAGATCTTGTTATGCTGACTAAATGTACGCAATTAGCCCATTACAGATTATCGTATTAGTGCTTTGCATTGCCATTATCGAATGCCTTGTGATTCAAATGCTTCATAGATTGCACCTGTTTCGACGTTATGGACAGCTATTAATGTTCATATATGTTTATCATTTGGTGTTGAGACACATTTATATTGTGCTAGCTTTGTTAATATAGGGAAATAAATTCACTAACTTTGCAATAAACTGGTGTGGTTATTCCTGACTGAAAGGTCAGGGTTTGCCGAAATGTATTCTGGATTAATTGTAAAGTGTTATGTTGTTCAAGGTGTTGCTTATGTTCGTTATTGATTATTGATTTTGATGAAATCGATCGATTAAGAGTACAGAGAGTTCCCACTAAGTCAAAAGATTCATCGGCCTAAAGAGCGTCCGAACACAGGTAAAATTATTACTACGGACCGCTCTATCAGAGTCATAGGTTATAGTGCAACCCTTAGTCACCTCGTATGTCATCCCTGATAAATCGAAAGCCATTGTTCGTAGTTGACCATATTAATAGTTTGTTGGTTAAATGGCAGATTTTATACTATCATTTCTTGCTCATTATACTTTTCTCCAGTTTTCTCAAACTCCTAGACTGCTCATTCAGTTACTCTCTCTTTAGTCACTTTTCATCTTCTGAGCTTCAAATTAGTATGAAATTTTTTCTTCTGAACATAGGGCCTGATTTACAGTTTGAAGAAGGGTGTTACTCTGTAACAAATGTGACGGGTAGCCCGTCCGTGGTAATGCAATTCCATTATAGCCTACAGAACTTGTAATTCAGAGGACGGAATATTCATCACGTTTGTGGCACAGTAACCACTCTGCCGAACTCTTAATCAGGCCCATAGTTTTCAAAATTATTTTTCTGATTATTTGTAAAAAGATAGGGTGGTATGAAATAGTTGTGTCCCTCAATACTTATTTTATTTTATTTTTTTACAATTTTGTTTATACTGAGGGTGCAGAAGCACTCGGATGCTGTAGCATCTTTTAGATTTTGGTAGAGTTTTCAAATTTTTTCCCTTAGATAAGTTCTACACAATTGTGGTCTCCAATGGGGAATGGATTTACAGTATGGTTACATTCCTAATGTTAAATTGTTGCTTTAAGTGCTAGGAGAATAGGTGGGTCTGGGAGAGAGCTGTCAAGGGAATGTCCCGAGCAGCATACATGCACCAGTCTATTTTAGACCTGGCCACTGGTTTGTCTATCAGTTTTACTTTAGAATTGTGCAAATAGCGTCTTTTGGTAAATGTCCAATCTTGGTCACCAAAGCCTGTGCTCTAATATTGATGATAATGCCATTACCATATTTGTGCACCGGCAAGGAGTTTGGAGAGATGCTTCCCATACACTATAAACAGAACTGTACACATATTTCCACAATGACCATAGTTCCATCTCCAAACAGGATTGTCAGGGCTGGGTAGGAGGTGGAATTGCTATCATTGCAAGGGATGAGCTTGACTGCACCTTAGATCCTGTATGCCTAAATATCAAGGAAGGGACAGAGGCAGTCTTTTTCAGACTGAGGTTCTCGGTCAAAGATACCTTTTCAGGGATCATAGTTTACAGACTGCCTGGCACAAGGGTCTGTTTTATTGCATCTTGGGGGTAGACGATAGAACCCTACTTAAATTGCAAACATATTACAATATTAGGGGATTTCAGTTTTAATTTTGATGACCACTCTAGTGGTGATACAGCCTCTTGGCTTGAATTGATAGAGAAAACGTTTTCTCAAAGAGTTAGGATGCCTACTCATTTCTCGGTGCATACCATTGAGGTATTGTTTCCAGTCATCCTGATTTATTAATCAACAGAGTCCACCCTTGTAGCTGGATGGATCATCAAATTATTTCATTTAGCATTCCTTCTCTCCACCCTAAATCTAATGCTAATAAGGCTCTCCAAAGCTCATTACTTGTAGGAATGTGAACAAAATTACACCAGCCAACATAGAACAGGCACTTCATTCCTCTAAAGACAGCCTAGTTGCTTCCTTATGTTTCTATGCTGACAGCTTACAAACATGTGGGTTACATCCTCTCTGGACAATATAGCCCCTCTGAAGACTAAAACCATTACCAGAAATAAACCATCCACACCCTGGTTTTCAGCAAAACGTAAGGAACAGAGTAGCACAGACCACAGCACAGGTGGATTTCCACTACTGAAGCTGAGGCCAAAAACACTAAAACAATGAAGTATAGGATCTTGCTGTTGCACTACAAGCGTGTGATTAAATCTGTCAAGGTACCTTTCTTCACTGAAAAAATCAAGTCAGCGAGCAATTCTTCTAAACTGCTGTTTCTGGATAGCTATTCCACTTCTTAATTTTCCCTGGAAGGTTGCTCCCTGACTGCTGCTGTGTGTCCTACTAGCCACCAGCTCCTGGAATTTCCTTCCATCTCCCTGCAGCAGACAAAGGAGATACTTCTGAGTGTCAGGATCTCCAACGGAACTGTGCTCCGCTAAAGTATTTCATTTGGCCCCTGACCCCATTGATGACTTCTTGCAAAATACATTTATGCACATACTACAACCAGGTATTTTTCCTACTTTGTAGAAAAAAGCAATAGTCACTCTTCTATTGAAAAACACTCATACAGATCCTGAAGACGTCAAAAACTATTGTGCTATCTCCTTAGTTCCTTGGCCAGCTAAAATCTTAGAAAAAAGTATCAACCAGGAACCTGTAAATTTCATGGAGCTACATGGCTCTTTATATCCCTAACAGAATGGCTTTAGGTCTGACCACAGTAGTAGCAAATAGTATCTGCTGCCATGTCGATCAGAGGGGTGCAAGCATTCTGCTAATGCTTGATTTATCTGCAGATTTTGATGTGGTCCAGCCAGCATGGGTGATTCAACGGCTGCAGGGCATTTGGGTTGGAGGTTTAGCCCTCCTTTTATTATCCTTCGTCCTTATGAACAGAGTACAAATAGTTAGCTGTGGGGGTTTCGACGTGGAAGCTTTTAGTCTTCAATGTGGTGTCACTCAAGGATCAGCGCTTAGTCCAACTCTTTTTAACGCTCATGTTGCTCCCATGCAGCTTTGGTGTGCTTTATTGGGTTCGAAGCACAGTCGTATGCAGATGACACTCAAATTATGGTGTTTTTTCCAATGATCTGACCTTGGTTGCTCAGAATTTCATGCACCGTATCTCCAGCATTAGTAAATGGATGAGCGACAACACCCTAAAACTAAATGCTGGCAAGACATTAAAGGATATTGAAACACTTAGTAAGGAATGCAGATACATTAAATATACCCTCACCTACAATGAGAGTATGGCTATCAGAGATTTGAGAAATAATACGGAAAAGGTTGTAAAGGCTGTGGACAAAGGTGATGGGATAGTCATCCAAGATGTATCTGATTATCTGAGTGCAATCCTAATGCAATTGAGTGATGAAACTTGTTGCAAAAATATGAACAAGGACCATACAAAGGAGCTTCAGAACTTGACAACACAAGTAACTAAGAAACATCTTGAACAAGGGTTCATTAGTCGAAATGAATATTTGTTTCTGACCCCCCCCCCAAAACCAAGAATTTCTGTGATCTATACCTTGCCTAAGGTTCATAAAAGAATGGATAGCCTGCCCGGAAGACCTATTGTTTCTGGGTGTGGTTCCATCTTAGAACCTGTATGAAAATATTTAGATCTATTTTTGAAACCATTTGTGTCTTGTACCCCTTCTAATACTAGAGACAGTATGCAATTAATTACTAAGCTTGAGAGCATGGCACTCAATGCTTCCACAGACCTATTAGTCACGATCGATGTACAATCTCTATATACGAATATTCCCTAGCAGGTACTCAGTTGGTTCCTGGCGGACCTGTTGGAAATAGCCATGACAATTTATTTTTCATTTTGATGCCTGTTTTTATTTCCAAGTGATGGGAGTAGCTATGGGTGTAGGATTAGCTCCAGACTTAGCAAATCTGTATATGGCTGACTACAAGAAACTACAATTTTTTTGTAGTGAAAATCCCTTTGCTAAACAAAGAAAGAGATGGTGCAGGTACATTGACGATGTTTTTTGATCTGGAAGGGCACTCTAGCTGAATTACACCAGTTCCATACATGGCTAAATACCAGATCCAGAGACGTACAGTTCATGATGGAACAGAGTAATAACAACATTCCGTTTAGACTTACAAATAGGAGTAGAAGAAGGGAAGATTTTTATGTCACTTAACAGAAAACCTACTGAGAAG
The DNA here is from genome assembly GCF_031143425.1 of Pleurodeles waltl. NCBI lineage: Eukaryota > Metazoa > Chordata > Amphibia > Caudata > Salamandridae > Pleurodeles > Pleurodeles waltl. Next base: position 576,646,373 of record NC_090443.1, on the reverse strand, counting down.
AATTTGCTACTACACTACACCAGCAGTCTCCCTAGGAGCCTTGAGGACAATCTACCTTTTGGAAAAATGTTGCTTATTTGTAGGAACTGTTCAAGAAACAAGTTTATTTTAAGGAGTCAGAGGTACTTATAAGGAAACTTAAAGAGAGATGCTACCCAAGACGTCTTGTAGGACAAGCCAGAAAAAGGGTGTAGTATAATCATAGGCAGTTTTTACTTGAACCATATAAAAAAGACACCACAATGGATAGAATTGTTTGTGTTACTACGTTTTGTCCAGTGAACTAAAAAAGATTATCAACAGGCATTGGGGCCTTCTAGTAGGGCATCTCACAACCAATGAACCACCACTATTCTCTTTCAAACCAGGTAGGAACTTGAAAGATGCCCTAATAAGGGCAGCATTAGCTCAACTGTGCAAGCCTACTTTGAACACACTATGGGAACTCCCAGCAATAGTGGGATGGTTGTATGACAGAACCACACATGTCTGTACGACGCATGGCTTAACAATGCAGTCAGAACCACGACCACGTATTTACCACACATACCTTTACAACGCATGCCTTTACAGCAAATGTTGTTGTAAAAGCATTCTTAGTAAAGGTATATGTGGTAAACAGATGCATGGTTTTGTCACACACCCTCCCCTTTACATAGAAAACTACCACATGCCCCCACCCACCCATCCTAAGGTCTAAAACTGCCCCAACTCTAAAACCCTCCACCCCCAAAACCTAAGCCCAAGCCCCTCACCGCACTAAGCCCTAAAACCCTGCCCCTGCAAAAAAAAACTAACCCCACCCCTCCCAAAACCCTGGCCCCAATTATTAAAAAAATACCCTGAACCCTCACCCCCCTGAGGCCTAAAACCTTCCCCCCCACTAAAAACTAAATTACCCCAACCCGCCCTGACACCTAAAACATTCCCCCACTCCTAAAAACCCCATCCCCCAAAATCTGTCCCCAGACCCTCCACCGCCCTGAGCCCTAAAACCTTCCCCCACCCCTAAAAACTAAATTACCCCACACCCGCCACCTGCCCTGAGCCCGAAAACTGTCCCCCAAAATTGTCCCTCCCCCCCACCATCAGCCTAACCCCACCCTGTCCTAAAACCTACCCTGGCAACCCCCCACCCTGAGCCCTAACTCTTACCCCCTGAAAATAAAACAACCCCAAACCTCACCAAAACGTCCCCTTCCCCCGAGCCCTCTGACCCCACCCTGTCCTTAAAACTATCCCTCTTACCCCTAATCCACCCCAGCCCACATACGTTTCCGCTGCGTTCCTCTCTCTGCTGTTCCCAGTGTGTGCCTGAACCACACATATGCCTGGTGCCTTAACCACGCATTTGCATGTTTCAGACACATGCGTGGTTCAGGCAGGCATGGTAACGTTTGCGTGAATACGATACGCGTGGTTACAGCTGCATAGTTAAGGCCGTTCCTCTAGTGGGACACTTCAAATGTGGCCATTGTGTGGCTTGCAAATTTTGTCAAAATACCAACTGCTTCACCTGTGATAATGTAACGCCATTCTTAGCGGTTTTACCAACTGCAATACACGGGATGTTATTTATGCAATCTGGCGTCTGTGCATACTCATCCACATTGGGCAGATGCCACACAAGGTGAAGTGCAGATTCCTACAACAAGTGCTTAATTTGTGCCGGTGGTTTCCTGGTGCAGGGACACTGGCACTTATTTTTGAGGGCCGGCACTTATTTTTCTGCCTCAAGCATTTACTGCGAGCAAAAGACCCGTATGGGAAAGACGGAGGAAGAGAAAAGAGAAAAAGCATCACAAAGGGAGAAAGCAGAAAGCTGCAAGAGTGAGCTGAAAGGGCAGGAGTGTATGTAAATGGATTAAAGAGGCCCAAGATGGCTTCTGGATTAGGCTGGCTCAGTATTCTGTGCTCACACATTTAATTGCAGCAGCCGCATGTTTCAAAGAAGAGCTTTTAGCATTGACACATTATTATTTACAAATTAAGCACTACCTACAACGCAGGAGCAGAATAAAATGTGGCCCAACAGGAGCCCCAGTGGTGGAACACTACCGGAGACATCAGCACAACAGCGATGACTTGAAATGGCAAGTGAATGAGCAGGTCTCATTGGCACCATGCGAAGGAGACAAAGCCAGTCTGCTGTCCAGAAGGGAATTGTTTTGGACTGAAAAGTGAGATTAAATGACCCATGGTTTGAATACCCTTCAAGAATGGCAACAGGTTGCCCTGATATGACTGGTACCAGTACAATGTTTTCTTTTAGATTCAACAACAAGGGTTGGTATTTTGTTCTTACTTTTTCTTTTTACTTATTATCAATCATGTTGCAAAATACAAGTTTAATCTATATGCCTTATTTACTATCAATTGTGGGTCATTATATACATTGAGTAATGCTTTATTTTGTGATAACAGAAGGATTTCCATCTGTCATTTGCGGAGCGTTTTCTTATCTGATGGTCAAATTTCAAGTCTAGAATTCGTTATGAATTGAAAATGCTGATTTCGGACTGCTGGTCCCTATTTAGTTTTTGAGGTCACCCAGACGTGATGATTTCGCGAGGTCCTTAGACCAAATTGAATTTACCATTTCGAAACCTAGTTGTTTATATTTAATACAGACATTGTAACTTGAATGTTATAACTGATTAATAATTGGAACATCTTCTCTGCTAAGGCAACTAATAGACAATCAGAGCATTTAGACCTCACACTTTGTTAATTAAATTCCTAGCTACTGATGTCAGCACATTACCTCACTCGTGTGATGCATTTAGCTAGCTCCAAACTCCAGTTTGAATTTGGCACGCTCAGATACTCAGCAGAAATCAGTACCTACCTTAATAGGCATTATTTGGGACCAAACATAAGGTTCAAAAGGTTGTCTGAATGACACTTGTTTAGTTTCAGTTAGTTGCAGTCCTGTTTTCCGTGACAGTATTGTTTTGCTTGATGGTGAGTTATCCCACTAGGGCCCCGTGAATAGCTGGACGCAGTCCAGTCTATTCACGGGAGCTCTCAGGCCAGATGTAGACGGCCTGGGAGGGGATAGTCGGCTTGCTGGGCGGGGGTGGGACATGGACAAAAGTATAAAAGGGGAGGGTGGGGAGGGATCGGCCTCTTTCAGCGCCAGCATTCGTCACGCTGCGCAGAAGTTGTCCCCCCACCCGCCCTGCAGTAAGAAAGGTTGTGCACAAATTTTCAAGGGATGAGAAAGGAGAAATAGGATGGGGATGGTGAACGGAGTTAGGGCAGGATTGCTCGGTATGGGCAGTGGATGGGGGAGGGTGGAGAGTCAGATGCGGGATTGTCCACCCTTCTGGGGGGGGAGAAAGAAGCAGAGGAAGGATGACAGACGGGGGGGAGGTCAGGGTCAGGCAAGGGGTAAAAGGGGAAAGGGAGATGCGTGGAAATAGAAGTGGACTTGGTGAGATGCGAAGGATAATGAAACATGAATGGACGAAAGGGAATTACAAGGTTAAAATAAAGATATAAAGGCTATTATAAAGTTCTGGTTGTATTCTACATGTTATGAACGTTGAGCAAGCCTGTCCTAATAAATGGCACTTTTACTCTAAAGAAGGGTGTCGGAGTTTCTGTCCCGATATCACGTTATTTCTTGGTGTCAATGTCCCATTTAAAATTAAAGAAATACAGCAGCCGAAGGGTTTTTTTCTGGTGTATTAATGACATATTTACTCGCACACTGAACCCGTGCGGATGGAGCATGTAATTGGTCCACTTAAAAGGGTATTCATGTGACTTCACATTTTTTTGTGTTACTGAATAAAAAGAAATGTGTAGCCGCATGAGTTGTGATCTCAGCAAGTGTAGAATAAGTTTGTTGTTGAGCACAAACTATTCTCTCTATCTTTAGATATTTTGCTGCTTGTTTGAACACCATTTGTTGGTATTGGGAGCAAGAGTAATATGTTGTCACTTATAATTTATTGGAATGAGGTTCATGTAATTGGGTGTTCTCTTCCACGTTCTCAGTATTGACTGGAAGTTGACGTAATCTTGAAGTATCCATGACGAGGTGGGGAGATTATTATAACACCCTCTCGTATGTTATACGACATTTTTGGTTGATATTTGATTTAAGTGACTTAACCCCTTAGGATTCCTATATTCTTATATATGATGTTTTGTTTATTTTAAGAGGTCACCTTTAAACTTGCTGCCCTGATGATGACCCTGTTCTGATTAACTGGACTATTGGGGTTGAAATGTTGACAAGATTTTTAATGTGGAATGTTTTCAATTTTGAATGTGGATCAGGATACTTGAAAAGTGAGTATCTCTAAAAACATCATACCATCCCTTGCAGTCTGATGTATATGTTTACATATAGCACCAGTGCACTTTTTATTCACCTTGTAACTTTGCACTGCGCCGTCATCGCATAGGAGCACCTTTTGCAATATTAACCGCTAAGTGATTTTGAGATTCATTTGTTAAAATATGAATAAATTACATTGAAAGTACAAGTAATCCTCCTTTGAGAGGGAATCCTTGATAAGCTACTGCCATGGTAGTCAAGGGCTACACTTCCCCCTTGGGGACCACTTGTTCCTTAAAGCTGATTGTCCAGAATGCAGCTGCTTGCCTCATTCTGAACATTACTAGGTATATTTTGGTCAGGGAGGGTTTACGGGCTCTTTATTGACTCCCTGACAAAAAAAGGATTGCCTTCAGGGCTTTACACCAACAAAGCTAGGTACAGCTGTATTCTAAGTTTCAGTGGTACTCTTCAGGCAGACTGCTTAGGTCCTCCTCTCAAAAACGGGCATATGTTCCCAGATTTCATAAAGCCAGGTGTGGAAGTAGGGCCTATTCAGTGGCGGCTGCAAAGCTTTGGAACACCCTGCCGGCCCACATCACAGATATTGGCCCATATTTATACTTTTTTAGCGCCTCATTTGCGTCGTTTTTTGACGCAAAATCGGCGCAAACTTACAAAATACAATTGTATTTTGTACGTTTCTACCGATTTTGCGTCAAAAAACGGCGCAGACGCGGCGCAAAAAAAGTATAAATATGGGCCTTAGTCCTTATCGGTTTTTAAAAAAAACAGCTGAAAACATGACTCTTTAACCTCCATCTTACTTGAGCAGTGCCTCTGTCGCATCCCCGGGTTTTTTCCGATAGCACTTTGACACCTTAGAGTTTAGTGTGCTATACAAGCTCCAAATACATACATACGGACATACATCAGTATATTCAGCTGAACTTGTAAAAATCCGACATTTAAAATGAGATGTAAAGCACATTTCCTGTGTGCATCAAGGTGTGTGCTCACAGTTTACCGAATTTTGTTGGGAGGGAAATCACCTAATTACGAAGCGATCAGGATATTACGTACTAAAATGTTTACAGATATGCGAGCAACACACCCTTGTTCTAAGCTGTCTTAATTCATGTTAAAGAGGTAACCCCCTTACTGCCTCGCAGCTAGAACATCAGTGAGGCTGTAAGATGATAAAATGTATGGCGTCAAGTCTTCACGATAAATAAAATTGTTTCCAGAATCAATTGACTAGAAACTGGAGAAAGAATTGTAAAATGTTCACAGGGTTCCATTTAGAAAACCTGCACACTAGCCAAATACATGTTGTTACATTAGTTTTTATTTGTTTGAACATGTTATCACTGAAGGTAAATGGCAATAAAGCATTCAAGTTAAAAGGTGGTCTCGTTGTACAAAACGATTCTGAGTGTCTCAATTTGAGAGCTTTGACATTTTCAATTAATTTTATTTCACTGTTGGTACTTTTTGAGGGTGTACTACGATTTCGAACCATAAGAGCCATGTACAAAACAAATACATAATGCAATGCAAATTGAAATATCACATTTTCAAATGCATAATACATACACTGCAACATAGAGAATAAGCACAGTAATAACGGATTCTTCATAAAACAATATTGGAGATGAGCTGAGAATTAAACCGTTCAGAGGTACAAAAACACACCCTATCGTCTTAAGTGGAGAAACATCCTCAATAAGTAGGTTGTCAATCAGTAACAGAAAAAGTACATGTGGAGTAAACATAGGCATGTCCGGTTTTTCAGTTCATAGAATATTCAATTTATGTGAGTAGTATCAGATCTACCATGGTGCCATTTTCTGCATGTTTTTCATTTTTCCAGTCGCTCCTCCCCAATAAATGTAGCTAGTTTCTTCTTAGTAAAATCTTTTGGGGAGTAGTATTTACTGCATGAAGTAAATATTTCAGTCCAGGAAAAAATACCCTACACAGTAGATCTGTATAACTTGGAATTCATATCCCAGAGCAAACTCCTTTTTTTGCATAGGGATCAAAGTTTTCCTCTCTTTATAGAATTAGGGGAAAAGGCCTCATTTTGGGCCAGATTTGCAAAGGGTTTTTTGCAGTCGCAAACCCTCCAATTCAGTAAAATTTCAGCATTTGCATTCACAAAAACCTTTCTAGATGTTACCTAACACCCATGTTGCAATTCAGAAAAGATTTTTCCACAATGGGTTTAGAAATCATCACCAAATCACAATTAAGATGGGCTTGTTAAAAGCCTCCCTTCTAAATTGCAATTTATAAACCTAAGCATCCATGGTTTCTGAACATTATTGTGGTCACGAAATATTGATTAATTACTGACCCCCAAATTTGAATGGTAACTGGGTAACTGATTCACAAAGGGAAAGGAATTTCCTTTGAACCTCTTCCCATTTGGGAATCCAACTGCTAGATTCAGAGGTATTAGGCAGTGGTCCAGGGGACTGCTACTGGATCCTCTCACTGAAGTCTTCAATAAAGGAATACATGTTCTTTTTTAAACAGCTTCATTATTTTAAGGAAACTCAGGCTGCTTTCAAAACGTTTTCCATGTTAGAGTACAATCACAGGGATGGTGATATGTTGTCCCTTGCAAGCCACAATCCCTGTGATTGCAGCAAATTACAGGGGATCGCAAAATGCAATATGCCCAATGAATACTGATTAGGCAACTTATTCTGCAACCCTCCTGATATGTGTTCTTTTGTTAACTGATCTATTACTATTTAGTTCAGTTCACAACATAAAATAGTGGTCTCAAAAGGTTGGTTTGCAATTTGTGACTGCTTTTTTCAACTACTATTATAGTACATCTAGCTCAAAGATTTTAGAGGAAAAGAGCCCCACAGTAAGCCGGTGGGACTCTCACATTTCGAAGATTACTGTTCGCAACTCCCATTTAGAGATTGGTGGACTCACAGGTATCTAATAAAGGTGCTTCAGCTGGCTTAGTGGTTGGAACTCTTTAACCAATGGGACACCCTCCAAACAGAAGACCACGAAAAATATGTGGAAAGGCCAACCTTATCTAGGACACATAGGAGACATTTGTTGTTTTGTTTTTTCAGTTTACTCCGCGTAGCCAAAACAAAATGACACCTTCTTGGAACACAGCTCTGCCTTCTGTACAACTGCTGCACTGGTAGATGCACACAAGACAGTGAGATACCGACCAGACATGTGGGGATCTTATATTATGGCTGGCGGTCCCCTGCCAGGGAAATGAGGGCACCTTTGGTGACTTAGCAGGCTGCCCCTTTAGGTATAAATGAGCTCCTAAATAATAAAGCTGCAGTAGCAGGTTTTCTCTTTGTCCAATATGCACTTTCAAGACTTTTTGGATTTCCCAAATTGTTTTCATGTTGAGTCTGGAATGGTGCCAGTCCCAACATTTTCGGTTTCATCTTGGAAAAGTTGTCAGAATTGTTATTTATATATGTGTACATTTTTGTACAAGTTAAAATGGCACATGCTTAAACACTTTCTAACTTTTTTACCTGGAGAGAATATAATTCCCTGTTAAGAAATACATTTTGAAGGATATTCTTTTTCTCTTCAGCCCTGGAAAATTATTTACCATACTCTTGTTCTGAATAAATGGTAAACTGTGCCCTGGGTGCGAATGGCTCAAAGAGGAGTTCCTGAATACTATGAAATCTGTTTGTGTATGGGAAACACAAAACCTTCAGGGAATACATGTGTCCCATGTTGTGCCTGTGTGCTGGACTTTGTTTTGCTGGTTTTTGATACTCTGGACACTTTAACACTGCTGACCAGTGCTAAAGTGCAAGGGCTCTCTGTGTAACCTGGATGTGTACTTGGGTTTTCCATGATTGGCATATATGATTTACTAGTAGGTCCCTAGTAAAGTACACGGAAGCTGTCCAAGGCCTGTAAATCAAATGCTACTAGTGGGCCTGCAGCACTGATTGTGCCACCCACATGAGTAGCCCTGCAAACATGACTTAGACCTGCCACTGCAGTGTCTGTGTGTGCAGTTTTAAACTGCCAATTCACACCCCAAAGATAGGCCCTAGGTAGCCCGATGGGCAGAGTGCAGTGTATTTAAAAGGTAGGATATGTACTGTGGTGTTTTAAATGTCCTGATAATGAAATACTGCCTAATTCATTTTTCACTATCGGAAGGCATATCTCTCCCATAGGTTAACATGGGGATTGCCTTTAAATATCTTTAAGTGTAGTTTCCCATTGGTAGCAGATAGAGACCTGGAGTTTGGGGTCTCTGAACTCACAGTTTAAAGAAACATCTTTTAGTAAAGTTGTTTTTTAGATTGTCAGTTTGAAAATGCCCCTTTTAGAAAGTAGGCATTGTCTTACTTACACCTGTCTGTGCCTCTGCTTGCTTGTGTATTCCACACCTGGGTCAGACTGACAGTTGGACTGTTGTGAATTCCCTCTAGAGAGTGACAGTAAGGGAGCTGGGGTGTAACCTGCATATCCTGAATAGTCTCATGGTCTAGAGTGGAGACGGAAGTGCTGACACTAACACCTGAAAGGGCTATGCCTGTCCTCACACAATGAAGTCTCCAGCCCCCTAGCGTGTGTCTGGAGCCAAGCCTGGGTAAGGCAGGATCTTGTCAACAACAGAGACTTTCCTTTCAAGTTTGCCAACTTCAAAGGCAGAAAGGGGTATACATAGTAAACCCAAAACCCCAGATTTTTAGATTACTTCTGGACTCAAGAGGAACCTCTGCCACGGAGAAGAGCTGAAGAGCTGGAGGAGGAGTACTGCCCCTTTGCCTGTGACTGTGCTTTGCTGGGTTGGCCTGCAGTTGCTGCTTCTTCCTGAAAGATTCCTACTTGTGAAGTGTCTCCAAGGTCTTGGGCTGAGCTTGTGTCATGTTTTAAAGTCTCAGAGCCATCAAAGTCTTCCTCTCCCAGGACCAGGGCTCACTGCTGGGACTCCTACTCTGCCAAGTGGTGCCCACTTCAGTCCCTGGGCCCTTGAGAGGTGAAGCTGGTGGAACCAAGGACTGAAATCCATGCACAGGAGCCATGCAGGGAAAAATTAAACGCATCGCCTTCAACAGGCAGTAAAAATGACGCACCACCTGCATCACGGCTGAGAAGTCAATGCACCACCTACATTACGGCTGGAAAATCGATGCGTCACCTGCACCGTGGCTGGAGAAATGGCACAACACCTGCTTGTGGCTGCTAAAATAGATGCAACCCTCATGCAGCGTGGCTCCTCATCACCCTGTGGCTGGATTTCGCACGCATTGTCTCTGGGTGTCAAAATCAATGTGAATCTCCCTGGGTCTGAGGTGCCCTCTCCGGAAATTGACGCATCGCTCTATTGCAGGAGGAAAAAAAAAACACATCACCTACCCGACCAGAGAAGAAATGACGCACGGCCTCACTTGCGTGTAAGGAATTGATGCATCGCTGACTTTTTCGACACACACTCTCCCAGGTGGCTTTATTTTTTACGCAAACCAGGTACTTTGTGTAACATCAGCGCATCCATTGTTTTCTATGGAGTAAGACTCTTTTTAATTTAAAAATGTGTAACTTTACTTGTGTATGTTGGATTTTTGTCATTTTGGTCTTGTTTGATGTAGATAAATATTGGTTAATTTCTAAACTGGTGTGGTGTCCATTTTGAAGTGTTTTCACTGTATTACTGTGTGTGTTAGTACAAATACTTTACACATTGCCTCTGAGATAAGCCTGACTGCTAGCACCAAGCTATCAAGGGGGTGAGCAGAGATTATCTTAAGTGTGTAACTCCCTAACCTAACTAGAGTGAGGGTCCCTGCTTGGACAGAGTGTAAACCGACTGCCAACCAGTGACCCCATTTCTAATATACACTTTAGGAAGCTCACTTCCTGGAAAAAGGAGCTTTTCTCCCATGGAAGTTTATGTGCTACAAAATACTTTTGCAAGTGTAAACAGAACCTTTGTAAATCGCAAAAGTAATTTTGCACTCATTTAAGAACTATAAATCACACTTACAAAAGGAAGTAGCTTTGTGAATTGGGCAAAGGTCATGGCCCTTTTTGCAGCGTCATCCTCAGTTTTTTTGCCTTTCTCCTCCTATTTGTTTGCTGAACTTGTTTTTGTTGGCATTAGGACTATTCACAATTTACCACTTCTATCCAGTGCTAAGGTGCTTGCGCCCTCTGCTCAAAACATGGCAATATTGGCTTATATCAATGGGCGTAGCTAATTTACTTACATATCCTTAGTAAAGTGCATTGCATGTGCCTAGGGAATGTAAATTAAGTGCTATTAGTAGGTCTGCAGCACTGACTGTGCTACCACTTAAGAAGCCCGTTCAACACGTCTCATGACTACCTTTGCATAGACTGTGCATGCAGTTTTAACAACCATATTTGCCTGGGAAAATAAACATTTTGGCAGGCCTAAATTTTCTTTTTTAATACATATGTCACCCCTCAAGGTAGGCCCTGGACAGCTCCAAGGGCAGGGTGCAGTGTATATAAAAACTTGGACATATACTTTTTACGTTTACATGTCCGGGTAGTGAAAAACTCTTAAAATCATTCTTCACCATTGCAAGGGCAATAGGATAATATTGGAGTTGCCTTATTACATTTCAGAAGTGTGATTTCCAAACGGGAAGAGATCACAGGTTCATGTTTGGTGTTTCTGGAATCCTAATTTAAAATCCTAACTTATGGTGAAGTCTGATTTTAAATAAAAAAATACCACTGTTAGTTAGCATTTTCGTGCCTTTGCCATTTGGTGCCCGCAGCATGTCTCTGGTCACAGGACTAGGTGTAGTTGGCAGTTTGGGCTTTGTGTGCTCCTCCAAGACATCAACACACATTAGCTTAGGTGTGACCGGATGGCCTATGACTGGCAATGGGCCAAGCCTCACTTACATCAACAGGCTGTGTCCTATCTGTGCACTTCAAATGCATGCCTCTAGAAGCTTCTCCTCAGTTCAAAGGCAAAACTGTCTATAAAAGAAGGACCGTAGACACCACCACTTCACTACACTGTTGGGCCTGTAGATAATCTGCCAGGAAGAACGACTGCTGTGCAGTTACAAGGACTGCCACTCTGCTGGATTGCTGCTCTGAAAGAACTGCTACCCTGCTGTGTTGGCCTGTTGCCTTCTGCCCTCTTACCTGTTGCAAAAGGAGTGGACCTGCATCCCTTGAGCCCAGAACCTAGAGGGACTCCATGGGCTAGTAGACTGGCCTCTTGATCTGGAACCTCGGACACAACAAGCTTCCAACAACCTTGCATCTGGAACTGGACTCAGCCACATGTGTGTTTAGCCTGCCAAGTGGTGCCATCCAAATTCTCAACCCACTGGAAATGGTGGGTGCTAGTCTGTAGTACCAGCAGAACTGACACATCTCATTTGCTGCATGGTGCAACCTCCAGCAGAACCGGCAAAAAGTCTCCCATCACCACCGCCTTCACATCTCTAGTTGACAGCAGCCTCGGCGCTGGACTCCGCATCACAGCCTCACAGCACTTTGGAACCAACAGATCTCCCTGACTGTGTGCTGTATCCTTGATGCCAGATTTTGCATCTCATGCCTCATTAACAGGATTCTCAATGGACCTCGCGCCACAGCCTCACCAATCTCATTGGTGCATCGCCTATGCTGCATCCTGCATCTTCGACGCAGACCCATGCAAGATTCCACAAAGCAGGATTTAAGGTACTCTGTACAGTGGGCCTAACTGTATCCCTGTAGAATACCCCCACTTTATCATGATTGGTCAGAACTTGTGACTTTTTCCTGGTCCAGTACAGCCAGATATCCTCAGTTGGCACTTTATGTTTTGGGCACTATATTGCAGTTCTTTAAAAATTCAAAAATCTGTTTCTACTGATTGGATTTTTGTCATTTTGGTCCCGTTTTACTTATTAAATTAAGCTCTATTTATAACCTGGCGGGGGATTTTTTTTGTGTGCTGTTTTCTCTCTTTTATTGTTTGAAGTGTCACACAAATACTTTACACATTGCCTTCAGGTTAAGCCTGACTGCTCTGTGCAAGCTACAAGGGGGTGGAGCACAGGATGATTTGGGGTTTGCTTGTGCCTTACCCTGGTTAGGATTGTGGTTGCTACTTGGCCAGGGCTCAAATGCCAGTCAAGCAGTAACTCAATTTCTAACAAGGCCCTTTATGATTACATAATAAATGTGTATACATTTTGTGCAATGGCTTTGAAATTGTTGCGTGGAAGGTGAAGGCTCCAAAGAGCAGATTAATGTGCCTAACGGCAAATAAGATGGTGTGGTATACTCATGGGGTCATGGACCATCAAAAAACTATACTGCAGTGTCCTTTTATGGCTCTGATAAACATGATAATGGATGGAGGTGACAGGTTAATGTTGTTAGGAAAAACTCAAATGTGTTGCCTTTCTGTTGGAGATATTCACTTTCCATATGTTCTTCTGTTGGGGAAATAATAACAAACATTGCCTAAACACTGGCATAGCATGTTTCAGTTCACTTTTTTTTTTATATATTGAGAAGAGTGATCAGTGTGTCAAGATTGAGAAGCGCACTGTGAAAATAAGCTTGTCCCATTCTTGTTAAAGAGAATTTAAAATGTATTTTCAACACATCTGAAAATGTGGAACCAATTTTAGTTATATGAATGGATGATATTACACAGTGTTGATTGTGTATGAAAATCCAAACATTCTCATGAAAATGGGGTCATTAATATGCTCACAGAAAATAAAACATCTGTAAAACACAATGTGGATAAGAGGATGCAACCTGAAGGCATACCACAAGACACGGCATAGGACATTCTGTATAAGACCACCTGGATAACTCTTTTCATTAAAAAAGAAATAATACTTTTTAGTCTAGGACACCAAACCATTATAGGCTGACCTTATTAATGTCCTGGGTTCAGCAATATCAAATGCGGATTGAGTGTCAGATTAAGTGCGGATTGAACAATGAGGAACCATACCATTGCTGCACTATGCTCCCCCTACATTTACTCCATGTAACAATTTGAAGGGTGGTTGCCTGCGAATTCTGTCCTGGAACATAGCTGGTCTGGTTAGCAAGTTGGAAGATAACGATTGGCTACAATTTGTTAGTCTGTACGATATCTGCTGTTTTCAAGAAATGTGGGCTGTTGTAAGAACATCTATCAATGGGTTCCTGGGGTTTGATATGTTATCTATCCAGTCCAGGAAAGGGTGGTAACTCAATCTGGTTCTCGTGCAGGCTAAACTGCAAAATGAAAACAAATAGATGTGCTACGTCTGATGGCTTCTGCTAACATCCAGAATGTGAGACTTTGGGCAGGAAGGGATAAAGGGGGTGTTATGGATATTTTGAATGTATATATCCCGCCAGGATGATCCCTGGGGGTACAGGTAATCTGGAAAGAGTGCTCCACATACATTAGTAAAATTAGAAGAGACACTGTAAATGATAAAACATCAAGGGTCCATGATAGAGATCGGGATGTGATACTGGTATGTGGAGACTTTTACACATCGGCCTGTGATGCCATCAACAACAGTGAAATTGTGATGGAAGATCGTAGTATGGGAATTCCTGAGACAGCGATGAATTGCCTAAAGTCTTTAAAAAAAGCTGAGACTCTTCCTTACCTTATGCTCAGTAACTGCCTCCACTAAGTTAGATGGTGCTTCGAAGGCAACCTTCGATAATGGCAGATTTTTATCACTCATTGACTATGTTATTATTAATGTGGAAGCATGGCCACCTATCCTTGATATGGCTGTGGTCAGTAGGATGGAAAGTGATCACAACCCACTTGCTCTCAATATGAGGCCAAATGTCCTGGGGTTAGGAAACATGATAGGGCAGGCACCAGGGGTTATATGAGAGGGAGATTGCCCTGACCAACTGCAGAAAGAGAATACGGTGGGATTGGTAAAAGTACCTGCAGGATCTCCCACAACTTGAATCCATATTGTCTAATTATGGTCAATTAACTATAGATGCTTTGCCTATTGTCAGCACCCCGATCCTGGCGGCATATGACGCAATGATAAGGGAGTTGAGGGCCTTGTGGTCTAAACCTGTAACATCTAAACCAGTTGACAACAGGGCAGTAGAAAAGGGCAGACAGGTTGTAAAGGCTGGTTTGATGAGGAGTGCATAAGGGCAAAAAGAGAGGTCTTGCTTGCCCTATCTCAGCGCCACGATAGTCCTGCCAGTGAAGAGAAATTTAGAGCATATAGAAAGGGCTATAAGCATATATTGGCAACTAAGAAACGGATGTACCAAAGTACGCTCTGGGCTGAACTTAGAGAAACTACTGCCGACCACGACCCAAAAAGATTCTGGCAATTGGTGGCAAGAGTGGGGAAGGGGGCAGCAATAGATGTAGAAACCTGAATAGGCTCCCTTGCCTGGGTTGACCATTTTAGTACACTATATAGTACCCCCATGGGCGATGCCCCTCCTATTGCCCCTTGCGGGATTGGAATTTTAATTCCAGAGGTAATTAGAGCATTAGGAGCAATGGAGAGAAATAAGGCTCTGGGCCCAGACATGGTGCAGGTGGACCTCTATTGTGAGGAATCTTTTCAGTGGGCTAAAATACTCGCTAAGGTGTTCAAAGCAGCCCTTGAGGGCAACACAGTACCGCAGTCTTGGTGCTCTGCTGTCATAGTTCCAATCTATAATAAGGGCGATCGAGGTTGACCTGCCAACTACCAGCCGATCTCTTTGCTGGACAGGGCTGGGAAGGTCCTAGTGAAAATTCTGCTTAACCGCCTCCAGGGGTGGGTCGACGCCCAGGGTGTGATAACAGAAGTGCAAGCGGGATTTTGGGCCATATGTACGAACACTTTTTCCCATAGACACAGAATGGGTAAAAACCTTTGATACATCTGGCCCTTTGTCCCTGAATTGGAACCATTGACGAGATCATTCGTCTTTACCTGATTTCATATAAATTTATGGTAATTGTTAGAAATGGGGTAAAACAACCTGACCCTGGTCCTCCCCTCTGGGGCTCTGTAACCTCCCTGCAGAAGTGGCACCCCCAGAGTCAAAAACTGTCAGGGTGCTTGTAGAAGCAGTCCTGCACAATTCTTCCACCAGTGCAGGGATGTTAACCTGCAACTGATCCTCCAACCTGGGGTCTGTACCTTCAGGTTGGACCAGGGCCAGGGGTGAGGCTTCCCTCCCCCTGCCCTCTCTTCTGGGGTCCTGAACCACCCAACTAGGAGTGGCCCCCCCAGAAGACAACATGGTAGGGGCACTGTTAGCAGTAGCCCCTTCCTCCAGGTCAGGGGGGACACCCTTAACCTGGCCTCCCAATCCGGGGTCTGTACCCACAGACTGGATCACTGCCTGGCAAACCAGGACTTCCTGGGGGGCATACCTACCCCCTACCAGGTCAGAGTTTACCCTCTGAACCTGATCATTCAACCCAGAGTCACCACCCTGCGGTTGAACCATTGCCTGGCACACCAGGACTTCTAGGGGGGCACACTTACCCCCCTCAAGGGACACACTGTCCCGAAGGGCCACACAAGAGTCTGGCTGGCGCAGGTCTCCTGACCTCTGCCCATCTGACAGAGTCTGGATTCCCCCCAACCCAGAAATGGTCTCACCAAGGTCATTCATGGGGGGCTCTGCTCTCAGAGCTGACCCCTGACCCTCCAGGTTCTCCACTGGGGTCCGCAACCCCCTCTCAACCCTCTGTCTGGACTTCTGCACCCCCTCACTAGGAGTGGTACTGCCAGACACCAGAACTGGTGGGACGCTGGCTACAGCCGCCCCCCCAAGTTCTCCTGACACTGTGGGGTCTCCCTCAACAGATGGCCCTATGGTACAGGCTAGGCTCCCCTCCTGGTGTTCCCGCAGGGAACCCTCCAGGACCTGGGACCGGATCTCGGGCACCTTGGGCCTCAACCCATCCCCATTCCCTCTCCTCTGAGACTGGACATGGGGTCCCTCACCCATCCCACTACACTGGGACCTACCTGGGACACTACAATCCTTCCCTACCTCACCTGGTTGGGAACTACCTAGACCACTCCTCTCAGGAGCACCCCCAAATGCCTCTTCAGACTCTCTGGTACTCACCCAGAAGTCTGCCTCCATTGTAAGCTCCCTGGGGTCAGAGAACTCACACTCCACCTGGTGTTGGCATAGCTCTGGAAAATAAGGACTAGACATATGCTCTCCAGCAATTACATCACTCAGCCCCTCACATGAATTAACCAAAGTACCCTTCACCCAACCATCCAGTGACTCTGCTTTGAAAAAGCACCCCACATCACCCTCCTGAGACTGGTGAGACAGTACCTGACTGTCCCTGACACTCAACCCACACTCTTCTGGGATGTTTTCACACTCCATAACCAGGACTTCTACCTGGGGGGAACCCCTCTCCCTGTCACTCTCACCTAGAGTCAGTAGAGTGTCCCTCCCACCAGTAGGAATATGACTCCCCATGCCAGTTCCCCAATCCACCTCAGGGACCCTGTGCATCACTGGAGCTACCTCATACCCCTGAACCTCCTGGCGTGTGTTAACTCCCTCCTTCAAGTAGGGCACCACCTCTCTGGGCATGTGCACTTCTGCAGCATCACTGGATATACAATTGTTGCTGCCACCATTCCAGCTGGACTCAGCCCTCATGACTTCCAGCTCTTTTAATTTAAGCTCGTAAGCATAAATCATTTTTTTAATCTCTAACTTCCTCCTCCTTTCTTCCAACTCCCAATTGAGCTTTTTCAGCTCCCATTGGTACTCCCTCTCTGCCTGTCTGTCCTGTAACTCTTCAGGAGTCAGACCCTTGGGTGACACCCTGCCATCCCTCCTGGGGACCCTCCCCCCAGGCGTAACAGGTTCCTCCACTACACCACTGTGTATCCTCTGCACTTCCCCACCCATATTCTCCTCCTCTGTGTGCCCTCCAGCCTTCTTGATTGTCACCCAAGCCCTCTGTGCCTGTTGCAGCTCCCCCTCCCTGGTGGAGCTCTCAGTGGGACAGTCAAGATCTTTAAGGAACTGTTTCAATTGAGCAACTGAGTACTCCTTCAGTTTCTCCATTTCAAACACAGCTCCAGCTGTTGCATCTCCAGATTGAGACATGATGGTCACAAGTGCAAAGTTCCAAAAGGCAGAAAAAAATAATTTCCCAATGAAGTAAAAAGAATCAGTCAAGGGATCAGCAAAATCATGGAAGTAGAATAAAAAGAGTCCTTAAGAGAAAAATCAAAAGATCACCAAACAAGTAGTATGTGGTCACGTAGTGGTCTGAGATCAAAACAGTAGTGTACACTTAATTACTGTATGTCAAGTACAAATACAAGTCCAATCCCGACCGCTGGTCACCAATGTTAGAAATGGGGTCTTTGGTTGACAGTCCGGTTACCCCCTGTTCAAGCAAGGACCCTCACTCTAGTTAGGATAAAAGAGAATCACCCTCAGCTAACCCCTGCTTACCCCCTTGGTAGCTTGGCAGAGCAGTAGGCTTAACCTCAGAGTGCTAGGTGTAAAGTATTTGTACCAACACACACAGTAACTCAATGAAAACACTACAAAATGACACAACACCAGTTTAGATAAATAGGAAATATTTATATAGACAAAACAAGACCAAAACGACAAAAATCCAACATACACAAGTCAAGTTATGATTTTTTAAAGGTTTAAAATAAAAAGAGTCTTTAGGTAGTTGTAACACCACACTAGCGCTGCTAGCGTGAAAATGTACCTGGTTTGCGTCAAAAATAACCCCGCACGGGCGGTGTGCGTCGAACGTAACCCTGCACGGCTGTGTGCGTCGAAAACAACTCGGCACGGCGGTGCGTGTTGAAAAAGCCAGCCACACGACGATCCGAAAGTCCCGCGGCGCAGGGTGCGATCTCTCAGCCTCCGTCAGCGATGCTGCGCGTCGTTTCTCCTGCTCCGGGCGTCGGTTTTTCGGTCGCGTTTCCTGCGGCGTCGTTTCTCAGCTGCGGAACCGGCGTCGCGTCGTTTTCTCAGCCGCGATCGGATTCGCGTCGATCTTTTCTCCGCACGGCGCTCGGTGCGTGTATTTTTGTCCTTAGGCTGCCAGCCTCTCCTTTCAGGGTCCCAGGAACTGGAAGGGCACCACAGAGCAGAGTAGGGGTCTCTCCAGAGACTCCAGGTGCTGGCAGGAAGAAGTCTTTGCTATCCCTGAGACTTCAACAACAGGAGGCAAGCTCTACATCAAGCCCTTGGAGATTTCTTCTTCAAGATGGAAGGCACACAAAGTCCAGTCTTTGCCCTCTTACTCTGGCAGAAGCAGCACTGCAGGAAAGCTCCACAAAGCACAGTCACAGGCAGGGCAGCACTTTTTCCTCAGCTATCAGCTCTTCTCCAGGCAGAGGTTCCTCTTGGTTCCAGAAGTGTTTCTAAAGTTTGTAAGTTTGGGTGCCCTTCTTATACCCATTTTAGTCTTTGAAGTCACCTTTCTTCAAAGGGGACTCACACCTTCTTGTGAAATCCTGCCTTGCCCAGGCAAGGCCTCAGACACACACCAGGGGGCTGGAGACAGCATTGTCAGAGGCAGGCACAGTCCTTTCAGATGAGAGTGACCACTCCACCCCTCCCTCCTAGCAGAGATAGCTAATCAGGAAATGCAGATCACACCCCAGCTCCCTTTGTGTCACTGTCTGGTGTGAGGTGAAAAACAACCCAACTGTCAAACTGACCCAGACAGGGAATCCACAAACAAGGCAGAGTCACAGAATGGTTTAAGCAAGAAAATGCTCACTTTCTAAAAGTGGCATTTCCAAACGCACAATCTTAAAATCAACTTTACTAAAAGATGTATTTTTAAATTGTGAGTTCAGGGATCCCAAACTCCACATGTCCATCTACTCTCTAGGGGAATCTACACTTTAATCATATTTAAAGGTAGCCCCCATTTTATCCTATGAGAGAGAGACAGACCTTGCAACAGTGAAAACGAAATTGGCAGTATTTCACTGTCAGGACATATAAACCACATTACTATATGTCCTACCTTATCCATACACTGCACCCTGCCCTTGGGGCTACCTAGGGCCTACCTTAGGGGTGCCTTACATGTAAGAAAAGGGAAGGTTTAGGCCTGGCAAGTGGGTACACTTGCCAAGTCGAATTTACAGTGTAAGAATACACATACAGACACTGCAGTGGCAGGTCTGAGACATGATTACAGAGCTACTTATGTGGGTGGCACAACCAGTGCTGCAGGCCCACTAGTAGCATTTGATTTACAGGCCCTGGCACCTCTAGTGTACCTTACTAGGGACTTACTAGTAAATCAAATATGCCAATCATGGATAAACCACTTACATACAATTTAAACAGGAGAGCATATGCACTTTAGCACTGGTTAGCAGTGGTAAAGTGCTCAGAGTTGAAAAGCCAACAGCAACATGTCAGAAAAAAATAGGAGGCAGGAGGCAAAAAAGACTGGGGATGACCCTGCATAAGCAAAAGTCCAACAGTAATCAGGAAGTGTTCGCTGTATTTAGTCTTCATAGATTTGAAAGCCGCCTGTCAGTAGACCGGGATAAGCGATAGAGGTCACTGTTAAGCTTAGGGGTTGATGCCTCCCTAGTGAAAGCCATAGCATCACTGCATACGGACAACATGGCTAGAGTGTGGTATGGGATGGGTGGGGAATGTACAGATCCCTTCCAGGTGCAAAAGGGCATTTGGCAAGGCTGCGTTCTGGCACCCCTACTCTTCAGCCTCTTTTTGAACGATGTGACTCAATTCCTCCTAGGAGAGAAGCTAGATGTCCCTCTTGTAGCAGGTAGGAGGGTACCAATGTCATTGTTTGAGGATGATGCCGTTACCATGGCACGCACTGAAAATGCGGCCCATAGGCTCCTTGCCTGCTTTGTGAATTATTGTGAGAAAAAATCATTAACCATTAATTGTATGAAGACCATGGGGATGACTCCGTAGCCCTCTCCTAGTCTACGGAGGAAGCTAACAATTAACCATGCCCCAATTGAGGTTACCAAGCACTTTGATTTTCTAGGGGTGCAGTTCTCTAAGAACTTAAGCTCGGACTGCCAAGTTTGGAAGGCAGCCATAGCCCTTAAACAAGTGGCTGGGACAATACTGAGATTTAAATATAAGGCTGGAGGCCGTAGTGTCAGTATTATCTTGGAGATATAGGTTCAAGAAGCAGTGGCTGCAGCACTCTATGGAGCAGAACTCTGGGGATATACAAATATTAGTGTGCTACAGGTTGCCGAGAATAATTTTCTGAGAACCTTATTGGGGCTGGGGCTGGGGCCGGGAACCCCTTTGAAAGCTCACTTTGCAGAACTATAATTGAACCCGATTTCAGAACTAGCAGCCCTAACGCCAATATTGTATTGGGTGAGGCTAGTGTGTAACCCTAAGGCGGCAGTGTACTTAGAAACTTTGGAAGAAGTCACCACGTATGGCGGATCTGGGGGTGCTCCTGGGAGCTCATTTTAAAAAGTCTCTAGGGAACCTTCGGCTGGAGGACCTATGGGCAGATCCAGGTAGAGTTACCAAGGATACGGTGGGCCTGGTGATCGATACTGGGAATTCAATAAGATGAGGGGGGTACCAGGAACTCAGGCCTGATTCAATTACACACTATTATTTTAACAATGTCTACGATCTAGCTCCCCAGGCTTACTTGGATATGTGGTTTCCTGAATTGAAGCGGACTCTCTATATGAAATACAGGGTGGGAGTGCAAATTGCACTAAAACTGCACTTGCACTTTGCACAAGGCTGGGCAATATGAGCAAACATAACTTGATCGCTTCATATATATGGGTCACTTGGCCCAGGCTAAGGGAATTGTCAACTAAATTAGGGGTGGCTGATTTATGAAATTCCACAAGACCTAACAGGGCCCTAGGTGCCAGTGGTAAGATGAAATAATGGTTCCCCTCATGCTAACGTTAGGTTTATTCTCTTCCCTCCAAAAGGCCCCGTAGCCATGTGAGTTATTGCTGCTAATAAAAAATGTTGTGAGTATAAGCACTTCGTCCCCGGGCTCCCCCCCCCCCCGAGTAGAGGGTAGGTACTGATAAAGGGCTGCCCCTCTTCCAAGATGTGTATGGGGGAGGTAGCTGTTTCTAATTATTTATATTTATTTGTTTAGGAATATGTGATTTTCCTTCCTTTTTTTAAAGAATCTGTAGAGTAGGGTGATTGCTGCTATTATGTTTTAAATTACAATCATGGGTCTCTTATGAATTTTTAGTCTTTTTGATGTGTAGCATTTTATATTATTTTAAGGCTTGTTGCTGACACAATTTAATAATAAATAAAAAATAAATAAATATGTGGCTCGGAGGACAAAAATACCGAAGCACGCAAAAGTTCCTTTTATCAGATTTCAAGAGGGTTTCAATCACCACCTGAAGAGTGGCTGTCTGTTTTGGGCACCGTGGCCTTAATGTCACTGATGGCGGGACAAGTGTGGTAATGCTCAAAATGCACCCGACACTGATGTGCCACTCCTACCCTAACAACTTTGACTAAAAAGAAAGATAAATTATATTACTAGTAAAACCAAATCATATGGCTCTAAAGCCACACTTATTTAACTGAATGTCTGAACCGAACCACATTGGGGCCCCATTGATAAAGGCACGGCATAGTGACATGCTATCAACAGCTATGTGTGGCATTCACACAAACATTTTTTACAATGTGAGGTGATATAGCATTACAAATAAGGTGTAATCTTTAAAGATGTTATAGTAATGCACAGGACGTTGATCCGCCTCCTGAAAATAACTCCAATTTGGAAAATTTAATTGGCATAAAAGTAAAGATTGTAAAAAAAAGAATCGATTTTTTTAGCAATATCAAATTTATTTTTGACAATGGTATTAATAGTTAACATTTTTATTTACGAAATATGTATCAGCTTCTAGAAATGTGCTAGGAGGAATGACAATGTTTACCGAAGAAAGTGCTCTGCTGTGTTTCGTTGGCCTGTTCATTTGTCAGTCGATAGAGATATTTTATTATTTCAATGTAATAAATCATGATTTTTTTTCTTTGCTGTTTTACACGGTCTCTTTTTTCAGTTAGGACATTTACTCGAAAAACTCCCGGGAGGACTGATAACACCAGACGGCTAATTTCTTTCATTTTAGGTAGTATTCAGAGAATATCTGATAATTTTGAATGTGTTAGGGCAAAATTAATTGGAACTACAATAGGCTTCACTCCAATTTCAGCTTCCTTGTTTCCCAAGATATAATGCACAATGCAGAAATAAGTGTAAATGGAAACTAACACTACCGCCATATGGAAATTTTGGTGCACAATCGCACTGCGTATGTGCATTTTGCATAACTGGGCCCTTGGAATTTAGGTTCCACAGACAATAAATTAGCAAATAAAACATAACCCTAGATCGTGAAATACGATTACAGAGTTTTAGTGGTTTTGGACCCTGGCAAATGAAGCCACTTACAAAAATATCAATTAGGTTATTGGCGAGAAAATGTTCAGTTTTACAGACTTATTTCTCAGTGCCCAGGTTTGTTTTCATTCTTTTGCTGGCAAACTGGAGGTTGTAAACGAGGTGGTTTTCACTGGAATTTATGATAAAATATTATGATGCTATGTCCACGCCCTTCTTCTTGCAATGATCTCAAAGTATGGTAGGGGATCCCTAAATTCCAATACGTGCAGGATGCCACCTACAATAAAATTTTACATTTATTCTCAGAAGTCTCTCACTCTCCTATAGTAGAAGCATTTCCAAAGAAATTAAGCAAATGCAGGGGGTTTGGTCTAAACACTGAACCACTCGTAATGGTAACCTGATGCAAGCAAAGAACGCTTTAATAAAATATTCAGCTTTCCTAACACGCTACAAATTTATTACATTTTAATGTTTAATGTGTTCCTTAATTATATAGAACTCAGCAATGAATATAATTCTTGGAATTTGCTGTTCAATATTCCTAATTTATAAAAGATTGCAGCTTTAAATACGTGTATTAAATTTCCATTATATTTGCTGTGGTAATTTACCAATATGCATCACCGGGTCTTGCATTTCTAATTCACAATACTATTCCTGAGATGTTAATAAGGATTACCTTAATTAAAACACGCCGGTCATAGAATTTCAGCAGATTAAATTCAAACCTCAATACAGCGGAGGGCTATTAACTATTTTATGCTAATACAAATGGGGTCCCTTTTGGTTGCCACGTTTACATTTTAATTTTTATTATTGGAGAATTGTTTAGAAACACATTGCCAGTGAAGGTATTTGGAGGTACCAAGAGAGATTTGTCAGTCTTAGTAGATTGAATGGATGTTATCTTGTTATATGAAAAAGTATGCATTCTCCTAGTGAAAAAGTAGGTAAATGGATATCTAGGTCTAGTGGGCTTTTTTCATGTGCTCGGTGATGCTGGAACAGTGTGGAGTGGTGGCCAGCGACACAAAGAAATGTCTTTAATTTGCCATAAATGCCAGAATAGAGGCATTAATCTATCCCATGTTTGTAGGATGCAAAGGTGTGTAGATTTTGGAAAACAATCCACATCCTACTAGGTACAAAAATCTCAGGGCACATAAACACAGAATTGAAGGGCCAGGAGGTTACAGTGCCCAGGCACCTGCTTCCAGTTAGTAGTACAGTAGTACCCTGTGTTAATGTACTTAACATACATGTCACACAACATCTCATGGGGAAAAACTAATACAAATGCGAAAAAATAACACGATATACTGAAATAAGGTAAAACATCCACAATCGTATATTTAGAAGAAATACAATAATGCATGTCTCTAACCCACTTCCAACTTGGAGGAAAGTCTAAAAATAGAAATAATGTTTTTGTGAGTTGTCTTCTGATCAAATGTATGTTGTTAATAATATAGCATGATGCATAGTGACACCATTACTACATGCAATGTGCAATTGTGGCAAGGAATTAATCATCAGTGATAACAGTGCATGGGCTTTATATGCTGTGATACAGTTTTACCTTGTCACCGACACCGTAAAACCCATATAATGTACTCAAAAAGAACAATGCGTGGAAGTCAGTTTTTTGGACATAATTACATTACCGTCTATGACGTTGCAAATAAATACAGTGATTTTGGGGCTAGAGTTTATTTCAGTTTCAAAGTAAATGAGAACATATTTCAAACAGTGAATGATTGAATCAGAGTGGTTTTAACCTTGAATGTATCACCCACATGTCTTATTTTACGTTGGCACTTTTAATATATGTTTCACGATAACACTTTGGAATAAAGAGAATATTTAACTTATTTGTTTTTGTAACACTGCTCATATGTTAGAAATGAACTGTAATACTTTATAAAGCAAGCAGGTTGTTTACAGGCGAGGTGCCAAACTATGACATACTGTGGCCTTCTCCTTTCACACTCCTATCATTCTTCAGTCACATAACGGAAACATCAATACGGATTTCCATTTTAAAATAATCAATAATTCGTCAGACGTTGCCAGACATTTAAATGCATATCTTTGAAACACCTAACAAATGCTGCAAAAGTCCATTTCGGAGGGCTCTTTATTGTTCATTTTCCTTATGAACTGCTTCAAGATTATCAAGGGGTCCTTCATGCCTCCCGCACCACTTGTTCCAGCACGGAAAATATGTTCTAACAACTACTGACACAAGTGATCTCAATTTTACCTATTTCATACCAGAGTAGCTAAGCAATTCCAAATATTTATGTCTGATTTTATAGTTCAGATATCTGGAAGACCTATTTTTACCAATGGTTTAAAATATCCACAAAGTGGGCTTGGCTTTGACATGGGAGTATTTCTCTCTCATCTTATGATATTTGCTGTTTGGTTTATCCTACTGCCTCCTGTGGGTTGTATCCATTACAAGGCATGATGGTATTTTTCACATCACCAAAGTATACTAATTCCTCACACATTAAATTATTTATCTAATAGAAGAACTGCATACAGAACATTCTTTTTCTGTTTTGATTAATTTCGCGGTAACCTTTTTTTAAATTAATGCATAAGTCTGGATTCAAAATTCAAGACAGACCTACTGGCGTTGCCGATGTTTGTTTTCTTTGCACTCTGGTACTTGTACTCTCGAATTTATAATCTAATTTGCATGAATACAAATAACAATATGCAAAGAAAAGATCTGCTTAGTATAAAACCTTTTCTTAGCCATTGTTTTGCTTGCACTCTTTACTATGTTCACTAGAACTATACACTGAAACTGTCCTAGAAATATCCTGAAAAACATTTTGGTGCCATTTTAGAGTGTCATTGCATAAATTAGTTTTAGTATGCCATAATCTAATATGCAATATCTCTGAGAAATCTAGGGCTTATCTCTAGCCACCATCTATTTCAGCGTGGCAACACATTCAGCTATTGTAGCTAGTTTTACATTATAAAAGTTGATTAAATCTTCATCTAACTATTACACTAAAACATAATTTAAAACTCTCAAGTTTAAAACTAGTATCAGCCTATGCTGCTCTTAAAATCCTTTTGCTAATTTCGACTCTTTATTCAGACTCTGAATATTATGCCTCGTGCCTCTGCACTCTGAAACGCATGATATTGAGGCATGGTCTGTGTGGAGAATTGGTTGAATAGATACCTCCGTTATTTTCGGGTAACTCAACGACAGCACAAGTCTATTAAATGCCTTTTTTAGTCAGAGGGTTGAGAATTGCAGTGCTTTATTCATCGGGCCCTGATCTTGCTGCATATTGTTTTTTATACAAGAGCAATGTCGCCCCCATAGTCTTGCTTTCAATTCACGAAAGTTATTATATAGCCTTCGGGTGACATATAATTTACGTCAATATTAGCTTCTTCCTTAAGCAACATAACTGTTAAGGGTTAACCGTTAACTGTTAAAGGTAGATTCTCCATCATGGCATACATGCCATAGCAATGAGCTACTGCCATATTAATTTACTTGCAGCACATAACATTTACATTTCCCCTGAAACAGAGGATGGTGTTAGACCTGACATCCTTGGCATGGTAGTCTCTCAAACACTTTACCTTCTCTCCCCTACTTAGCTGAACTCGGTTTTTTGACAATAGGACTCTGTGCACTTTACCCTGCTTACCAGTGCTAAAGTGTTTGTGCTCTCTCTCCTTAAAACATGGTAAAGTTAGACTACAATTAATTGGCAAATTTAATTTACTAGTAAATGCTTCTACTGTACCCTAGTAAATGGCTCTACTGTACCCAGAGACTGTAACTTAAATGCTACTAGTAGGCTGCAACACTGATTGGGCTACCCACTAAAGTCTTCAGCCCTCCACTGCAGCCTGTAATGCACTTTTAAACTACCATTCCAACCTGAAAAAATAAACCTTTTGCCACACCTAAACCTTTCCTTTTTAATACTTATAAGTCACTCCTATTGCAGGCAGGAAAGGCTTATATGGCAGGGTGCAGCCAGTTAAAAGCAGGACATATGTGTTTATGGTTTACATGTCCTGTCAGTGTAAAACTCCTAAAGTTGTTTTTCACTGCTGTAAGGACTGTCTCTCCCATATAATAACAATCAATAACAATCAATTACCTTATTACCTTTAATAAGTGCTAATTTCAGATTGAGAACTTATAAAGAAATGATGTTTACCCTCAAATGAATTGTATTTAGAAGCACTCTTTAAAATTGGAATTTTAAGTTCCAGTTTTAAAAATGCCACTTTTTGAAAGTTGGTATTTTTCTGCCTCAACCAACTATGCTTTCCTGCCAGCATCCTGGGTCAAATGACAGTCAATGACTCAGCTACTGTGGGTTGTGCATTGTTTCCTGAGAGAGAGGCAAAGGAAGCCAATGAGTGAGGGGACAGGGTCTTCCTGACAGAATGGTTGGATAGGAGTTGTTCCATGGCCACATTATACATCAAAGGGATCGGACTGCAGCACACACAAAGGAACATGACGGCAGCCCTGCCTTTGTCTTTGCCACCCTAAACAAGGGAAGGGCAAGAAGTATCCAGGAACAGTTCTAGAGGTAGGTCAGGGAATTCTCAAAACATAAAGCCTGGCATTAGGTATCAAAGTGGGATCTTCAGAACCATTCATCAGAACACTCCTGGACATGTGGAAGATTCAGAAGAAGGACTGCCCTGCTGTCTGATGAAGGGAGACTGCCCTTCTGAATGAAGACGGATTGGACCTGCCTGCTTGCCTTGAAACCAGGTTGCCCATAAGGGCGAGTTGGCTGACCTACGTGAGCAACAAGAACACAGCAAGCTTCCAGACACCACCTTGCAATTGCGTAGCTGACCTGTAACAAATGGACATGCCTGGACCTGCCTATGTTCTGCTACTGGCTTCTGCTGAGTGAGTCCCTATCCCCATAGGTGTCTCCCAGGTCCTTAATCCTTGAATCAACAGGACACACCAACCACTTGAATTTGCACTTGAAGGTGTTTTATGGATATTTGTCCTTTTTGGAGTGCAAGGAAAAAAGCTTATGCTGTGTACCAGTTCAGCATGGGACTTGGGGCTTTACTTGGCATTTGATAGAGCATGATATCTGCTGAAAAGTAGTGACTGTCTCAGCTAATGCATTTGGAGTGCCACTTTTAGAAAAGGGGGCTATAGTTGGCAGTGGATTGCAACCTGCCCAAGGAGGGACCCTCACTCTAGTCAGGGTAGAGGAGTCACACAGCTAAGATAATCCTTGCTCACCCCCTTGGTAGTTTGGTTGTATTTTTTTAACACACAGTACCTGGAATAAATCAAAAACAATCACGATGCGGGCTGCAGAGGAGGTGAGGTGCCAGAAAAATAAGGCGATGTGTCTGGTTCTCACTGAGCAGGGGAGGTGATGCATCCGTTCCTTACTGGCAGGGGATGTGATGCATCAATTCTCTCCTCACAGGAGAGGTGATGTGTCTATTCCTTACTGGCAAGGAAGGTGGTGGTCAGTTCCTTTCTGGCAGAGGAGGTAATGTGCCGGTTCTTTCCTTGCAGGAAAAGGGATGCATCGGTTTCCAGTCAGGCAGTCTTGGTTCCTTGTTACGGAGTCAATAAGAAAGTGACGCTCAGAAACAATACGTGGGAAAGTCCAGACCCACTGTGGTGATGGAGACGTGGGGAACAGGTGTTGCATTAGTACTACAGGCACTGCATCAATTCTTTCACCGCAAGACAAGCAATGCGTCGGTTCTTCTGCTGCAAACCAGGCATTGTGTTGATTGCCAGCCACAGCACATCAATGCATGCATTTTCTTCCTCAGGACACTAGTTTCCACTCCCAAGGGCCCAAGGACTGGATTTGGCACCACTTGGCAAGTAAAGACTCTCAGCAGAAGAGTCCAGGCACTGACAGATGAAGTTTTTGATGTCCCTGAGACTTCTAACAGGAAGCTAGCTCCATTCAATACCTTTCACTCTCAGGACAGAAGCAGCAACCATCATGCCAGCTCTTCTTCCTGGCAGAATGTCCGCAGTCCAGAAGTGTTCTAAAGTAGTGGTCTCAGAGTACCAATTATTTTACTCATTTCTGCCTTTGAAGTATGCAAACTTCAGAGGAAAGTCTTTGCAGGGCACAAGACCCTGCCTTTCCTGCCCTGGCCCCAGACCCATTTCAGGGGGTTGGAGACTGCTTTTTGTTAGGACAGGTACAGCCATTTTCAGGTGCAAGTGTCAGCTCCTCCCTCCACTCTAGCCTAGGAAGACCCATTGGCACATGCAGGGCACACCTCAGACTCCATATTTCTATCTGTTCCTAATGTGAAAGTACATTGGAAAGGTATTTCCAGGCAATCTCCATGTTAACCAATGGGAGCAGTAGGCCTTGCCATAGTGAAAAACCAATTTAGCAGTATTTCACTACCTGAACATGTAAAACACGCCTGTACATGTCCCACCTTTAAAATACACTACACCCTGCCAACATGACTGCCTTGGGCCTAACTTAGGAGTGACATACGTATAGTAAAAGGTAGGGTTTGGGCCTTGCAAGTGGGTGCACTTGCAAAGTAAAAATGGCAGTTTAAAACTGCACACACAGACACTGCAGTGGCAGGTCTGAGACATGTTTACAGGGATACTCACATGTGGGGCACAATCAGTGCTGCAGGTCTACTGCTAGCATTTGATTTACAGACCCTGGGCACATATAGTACACATTACTAGGTGCTTACTGGTTACTCAAATATGCCAATCATGGATAAACCAATCACCATTACCATTTAGACGGAGAGCACTTGCACTTTAGCTCTGGTCAGCAGTGTTAAAATGCCCAAAGTCCGAAAGCCAGCAAAAACTAAATTTCAATGAAGGATCAGACCAGGAGGCCAGAAGCAAAAAAGACAGGGGAAACCATGCAAAGAGCTGATAAGGCTGACAGCCATTCTCATTAGTTAACTCAACACATCAGATGCTTCATTCATGCAACTCAAAGTAAAGCCCCCTGACTCTTGGGAACAAATCTGTGTGCTCTACGAAAACCATAGTAAATGTGGAACAATTGTATCCCTCAAAGTGCTTTTAGATGGTACAGAATTGGCATTACCTCTTCCTCATGAGCTATCCCTGGCTGAACCTGCCTTCAGTTATAATTCCTCACACTATTGTCACAGCCATTGGATAGCTCAAAAACACAACAGGGTCCATCATGCATACTCCATGTTAGTTTGATCCACCCCCTAAATTAAACGTCAGTAAAGTGGAGGACACCTATTCTAAAGGAAAAATCTGGGTAGGGGAGCGAGAGAGAGATAGATATTTGCCAGCATGTTAGGTGGTCACACAATGCCACAGCAAAATAGAAGAAATATACAAAGCACAACATCTCTTTTGGAATAGAGAGACCGAAAGCAATTAGCATACATGTAAATAATTATCTTGCAAGGCATCAAATTATAAACAACCACAGTGAATTCTTAGCGGGTATGATGAGGTGTCTCACTGTAACATGTCACCAAGCTAACCTGGAGCAATGGTCAAAACCCAAAGAAGGGATATACTCCACCACACCATGGAAGCTGTGTTGTGCTATTACAGGCAGAGGGGAAACCAAGGTAAGTTCATACACAAGTATTCCAGGAGGAACACAGGAGTCCAGTCAGGGATACACATCAGAGGAAGGACCAAGGGAACTAGCAAGGGGAAAAACAGTCAAATTGAGGCTGCGGGTATGGGTGAGATCTGTTATGAAAATAAATGGAGTTGTAACAACTGTTGTTGCCAGACATATGCTCATAGTTCAAGGGAACCTTCATCTGGTTAACTTTCATTTGACCTGGAAGCAAAACACCTGAGAGTGATTCTTATCTAACGTCTAAATTGTCTGATCTTCATGATTGTAGTTTCCATTGCCTCATCCTTCACCTCCTCATGACAACAATCCTCACTCCCGCAATTGTCCCAAAAGTATTCACACAGAAAAAAATACAAAAGTTCAGTTACAGCTAAAATTTCACCTGTAGAATACATGGAGTTGGGTATAATAACTGTTTCAGCATTGAAGGCAAAATGTGCATAATCAACAACAACCTGGTGCCAATACTGCATAGGTTCATATAGAATTGCATCAAAAAATTCTAGGAGTTAAAAAAAATGCTGGCGCCTGGTGGTGCTGCCATGTGCAAGACCCTTACCCCTGTTATCAGTGAAGAAGGAGAAGAACAAAGTCTAACAGTTAATGACATATGTTCCAGTACTTGGTCCTGTTTTAACTGCAGGCAATGCTCTTCAGAGGTCTAAGCACATGCTGGTTTTGGAGGCTGGTCATATGATCTCTATGATCATATGACTCACATCATTGCTACACTGATCTATTTGTTGTTCCCTGGCTGTAGGAACAAAGATGGGGCTGTGGAGACTGGTGAGCGTTTCTTTTGGCAGTAAAGGCTGAAAGGCGTCCTAAGCACTTTATTCATACACAATAAACAAAGGCACCAAGATGGTTACTCTGTTATTCATATCAAAAGACCTCAACAGTTCTGAAATCAAACCAGCAAATTGAGGTTTTAGCTGATGTTAGAGTTGGCAAAGATGAAGTGAAGCTCAGGCGTGCAAGCCTATATTGTGGTTCTAAAAATTCTGGACCCATGTAATTTACTTTGCCACAGCAGTACGATTTTAGTATCAAAAGACCGATAATGACTAGTACACTAAGCATGAGCATTTTCGCTCAATTCCAGCAGCGTTTTCACCTCGAAATCGCCATTTTCGTCCTGCACTCGTGGTTCCCATTTTATACATGGCAGCCATTTTTAAAAGTTGCCCTCACATAGGCTTATAATACAGTCAGATTTGATTCCAAGGACACGTACACCTTGATTGACTTTTCTCTGACCTGGGCAAGCTGGAACCATTGCCTCAGGCCAAACCTGTTTGGTCAGTCCCTCTCCCAGTGGCCGAATCAGATAGCATCAAGGCACACCAGGCCATAAAACCCTTATTATCGCTCACACACCCTGCCTAACTTGCTCACACCTGCACCTGCTCTTTTCTTCTTCTTACTTTACGAGGGGGAGGTGCCCGTTTTTATTGGGGGTCCACACTTATCTGATGTGAAATTCTAGGCCTTGCCAGGTAATTTATTATGGGCTGGATGACATGAAATATGAGGTTTCATCATGACACTGGTTTTTCCTTTGTAGTGAAAACATGTGAATGACCAACCAAAATGTCAAGAATGTTTGCCTGAAGCTTAAAAAACTGTATATAAGGAAACCTGATTTTGCATTGACACACAGTCTCCTGAGAACATACAAATCGTGCTGTTGTTCTTCTTGGACACTTGTCAATTGGTTGCAGCCAATAAATTCGATCTTTGACTTCACCTAGAAGACTCTGAGTTTCTGTAGTCTGAATCAGGAAAGTACCCGAGGTCTTTGGGTGTACCCTGGCACCGCTGGGTTACCGGATCAGTACCGGTTCTGAAAAACCCAGTACCTCAATATGTGTCCATTTGTTGGACTTTTTGACTGGAATTTGCTGGTTCATCTCCTATTGGTTTAAGTATATTACTACTGGGAGTCTCGACAATCGGAGGTCATTTTCATCCCCTTCTTAACCTTCTATCAGAAGCATGGTGGGGATGACGTAAATTGATCTCACTTTGCTTCCAGGAAGGGCTACACTGAGAAGCTTGGAAGTCTCCATCAGTCTCACTCAACATCGCTGCTTGAGTTAAATCCGTTTGACATAATTTAATTTGCCTGCTCATTTTATGTTTTGTTTGAAAGAAATGTTATGTTTGAAACTGAACTCAGTGGCAAAGATGAAGCATCCAACATCCACATGGTAGCCAAGAAATTGGAAAAGCAAAAAGATGTGTCCCCAAAATGATCAGAAAGAGGCAGAGATAAAAACAGATAGAAGGCTTTTGCCTGAATCTTTATACACAGGAAGATCACCAAGTAAGCAGTAAAGGTACTGAAACGTGCTTTAATAATTATAATTTGTGCTAAATTATTCCTAATAGTAACATGTTTAGCCATCTAGAGGCCTCAGAAATAGGCAGTGATTTTACTCTATGCCAGTGGTTCCCAACCTGTGGTCTGGGGACCCCTGGGGGTCCGCGAAGCCTCCTCAGGGGGTCCGCGACTGCTCAGAAAATAAGCAAAAATTAACAGATTAGGTCCCCAGCTTTCAGTAATGGCTTAGTAGGGGGTCCCCAGACTCCAATAATGATTCAGTGGGGGTCCCCGGGTTCCAGTAATGATAAAGTGGGGGTCCACAGATGTGAAAAGGTTGGGAACCACTGCTCTATGCCATTGAGAAATCCGGTAGGTACCTATCCACACCAGAATAGGATACCAACACTATGAAAGGACCAGACTCATCCCACTAGGCTAATGGGTATTCTTCCTGAGATTTGAGAGGCTGAAAAAGATTAAACACATGCTGAGGCTGAATTGAACAAACACATATAAATGACTGAGGAGCAGTGTTATCCTAGGGAAAGAAAACACTGTGTCAATGTCAAGTTCTGGCACTGTAAAAGAATACTCCACAACAGTCAAAACTAATAAAGTCATCAAGCAAATTCATGGAAAAACTGAGATTTAGGAAAAAATTCCATTGTTCAGTAGGAATACCAAAACACTTGTCTTGAACTCATTTACAACACTTCTTCAATGGTAAAAACTGCAGAGAAAAGCTGTTAAATACTTCTACTGATCAAGCATATAAACTAATAAGTCCACGGGGGTTCAATCCATCAGACTATTTTGTTATTTTAACATTTGTGTTTTGTTTAAAGAAAACCATAATGCTGAGAGGCCAGGAGAACATAAGGGGCTGTGGAAATGAATGAGAAAGAGACAGCACCAAGTAGTCACGATTGGAAAATTGTCTTATAGTTTATTTCTAAAAATAACGAACCCATGACTAAAGAGTCAAGGGAAGGTGAGTCTTGTCCAGTCCACAGCCCAGGGGAACCTTGAGCTCCAGACCCTGACAACATTCACCTTCCAGAATGTAAACATGTCATGGTACAAAGGAGCCATCAAAGAAAAACTGTACTATCCTAAACACACCTACATAAATAATATAAATGCTACCATGCTTAATCTAATAATACATAACATTACATCAGCATAGCATAACATTAGGTAGGTATAGCATATTACACACCATCCCCCCTTCAAAATGAAAAAGAAAAAAACTTTACTTAAAGTTATAAAAAATCATAATCCAATAACCTGGAAGGCAACTTATTGGATCTGTGACAAAGAGAGATTCTGTCGACGTTCTCCCTCGCTGTGTGTGTGGAAGTTGGCATGACGGACTCCGTTGTTACATAGTTTTGACTGTGGTTTTCTTCACCATTTCCACACAATGGTAAATTCACATCTGTACTCAACATAGAATCATCATTCTCTTTCATATCAGTGCACGTCTCGACATAAATCTTTGCTTGCTGATGAGCAATAGATACTACTCTGTTCTTATTCCACCACCCTTCCCCAGAGAGCAATACCACACCTTCACTCACTTTCAGTATTTTGACAAGAGTGGGTAATCTGGACTCTCCTTTTATAGCTTTTGTGGGTTTCTTCATCAGTACCCTTCTTCCTTGTAGATACTGAGTTAATTTTTTACATGCTGTGAAGAATCAAAATACGTTTTTGGGGAAAGATGTTTCTCAGTAACTCTCCTGTTAACATCCTCAACAGATATTGCAGAATTGTCCAAACGTCACTCAACCAATTGGTAACGAATCTCAAATTAGGATTACGACTCCTCAGCAATTTAAATGGAGCCACCTCCAGGATTGAAAGAGGTGTGCCCATACTTTTTCTTTAAGATAGCTCATAACACTCAAACCTGACAACACAGCAGTCTGTAGCCCTTCCTTCAGGAAGCAATTGGCCATTTCTACCAATCCATTAGCAGCTGGGCTACATACAGCTACCTGAATGTGCTTAACCCTATATGATTGTAAGAATTGCTGCATTTCTTTGGAAAGAAGATGGGAGACATTGTCAGTAACCATTTCTCTAGGCGGTCCCTCCAAAAAAACATTTTTGGGAGGAAACTGATCACATTTCTGAATTGAGGAGAATCAACAAAATCAAAGTAAATCCATTTAGAGAAATAATCGATGAAAACTATGACATACTGACCACTATGAGATAATAGTGAAAATGACCAGAAAAATCCAAGACCAATTTGTGCCAAGGCCCTCAGGTAAAGTAACAGATGACAAAGGTTTCTCTCTAACTAACCAATGTTTGTCAGAGACAACACAGTGTCAGCAAACATTAATAAAAGATCTCACTTTGGGGATCGGCCACCAAAAGAACTGCCACAGTCTTTTGCAAGTTGCAGAGATTCCCAGATAACCCATTGGAGGGATCTTTATAATCTTTACCCGAAAACTCACAGGTGGTACAAATAATTGATTCTGCATACACATATTACTTTCATAGGTTAGTTCAGATGACACCTGCTCATAGCTTTACAGCTCCCCTTCAACTTTTCTTGCCCATCCTTCTCTTATTGAAATCAAGACCTTTCTCAAGACAACATCCTCTTCTATAGTCTTTTCCCATTCTTTTACAGGTACTTCTCCAACTGTTCCATGTACAGCATCAATTAGTCCCGCAACATTCAGAGTTATCTTTATCTAATATGGCTACATTTGTCAATGGTAAGCGAGAGAGACAGTCTTCTCTAAAGTTTCTACCCCATTGAATATATTAATTTGCCTATCAAACTCTTGCAACTTCCCTAGAAGACGAACCAGGTGTGTGAATGCTTTACCTAAATCATTACTTGAAAGTAGATATACTAAGGGTATATGATCTGTTAACATTTCAAATGGTTTACCCCAAACATACACTTTGATTTTCTGCACAGCCCATACACAGGTCAGTGCCTTACGTTCAATGGTACTATAATTCTTTTCTGCCTCAGAGAGTGTTCTTGAGGCAAACTCTATAGTGGTTTCTTTGCCATCCACAAATTGTCCAGAGACCACCCTACTCCTTTTAAACCAGCATCCATAGTGATGAAACATTTACCTTTTGGATCATCTGGTTTCAAGGCAAGAGCCATAATTACCATATCATTTACTTTCTTAAGGACTTCATTAATCTCTTGTGTCCAGGTAAACTTCACTCCTTTGTGAAGTAGTTCCCTCATAGGGTGAATTACAATGGCATTTCCTAGCACAAAATGGGCATAATATTTGCACAGTCCTAAAAAAGACCTCAAAGTATATTTGTCACAAGGTGCTGGTGTCCTTTGAATTTTGTCAAGATTACTAAACTTAGATTTAATACCCACTGCAGAAATGGTGTGTCCAAGATAGTCAACCTCCCATACCAAACATTTGCATTTCTCAAGTCTCACTGTCATACCTCTCTCTCTCAAAATACTTAGAACTGTTTACAAAACCTTTCTGTGTTTATGTTTCTCTTTCATAGGGATTCAAATGTCATCTTGAAAAGCCTGCACACTCTCTAACTCACCAAACAAAAATCCATTATCCCCTAAAACAAGCTGGCAGAAGATGACAGTCCAAAAGGTAATCTCAAATATTTGTAGGCTCCATGAGGTGTTACAAATGTTGTGAGAGATTGAGAATGTTTTTGTATGGGGATCTGATGGTTTACTGAGTGTAAATCAATTATGCAGAGCTATCTAGCTCCACTAATATTGGCTAACAGTAAGTGACAAAGTGGATGGCAGTCCACGCTTATGTTCTTATTTTGTGACCTCAGGTCAACACATAGCCTCAACTCACCAGCCCTTTTCTTCCCAAGAACAACTGGAGAAACTCATTCATATTCTCCTACTGGTTGTATTACCCCTTCTTTGCACAGATTATCAAGTAAAACTTTAAGCTCTGATCAAACACTTAATGGTATAGGACGCACTTTATGAGCCAGAGGACACACATTAGACTTCAGCTTCATACTATGCTCAAATCCTAAAACATTCCCTATATATTTTCTTAAAGACTTTTGGAAATGTCTTTATTATGGCCCTCATTACAACCCTGGCGGACGGTGTTAAAGCGGCGGTAAGACCGCCAACAGGCCGGCAGTAAAAAAATTGGAATTACAACGTGGTGGAAACCGCCAACAAAGACAGCCACTTTAACACTCCGACCGCCACAGTGGTACAAACACCTTGGCGGTCTCCGCCAACAGACAGGCGGAGGACAATGTACCACCCACAGTATCACAACCTACCAATCCGCCACCTTTTCCGGGGCGGATTCACCGCGAACAAAAACACGGCGGAAACAGGACTTCGAAGGGAAAACGCTCACCTCTACACATCCCACAAGGAATCCGCACGCCATGGAACCAGAGTTGCAGATCCTGCCAGCCCTTATCTTCTTGCTCCTCTACCAGGAGCACGAACGCCGGCGGGGAAGACCACGGTGAGTACTGCACCTACGACACAGGGGAATGGGGAGGGAAAAAACAGGGACACACATACGCAACACGCAACACCCCCACCCCCACCCTCACCCATCACAACACACACACTAATACAGCATGATACATTACAGTTACACCCCCTAACCCCTCGGAAGAATGCAAAGACCAAAGAAAATGAGTGTAACCATTGTAATATATTAAAATCCAGTACGCAAAAATATACATATATACACTATAAACAAAATATACACCAAGAATAGTAGTCCATGTAGTGCTCCATTGAAGTCCGTGGAACACTGGGCCCACACGGTATGGGCGAGGCCCACACAAGATCCCCGACCATGATGGAGAGAACACTGCAGGGGCATCAGATAGCAATAAAACAGGCACCTCAGGGGGAGGGAAAGGGAGGGCACCTCAGCCGGTTGAGTGCACAACGGCAAATCCACGAGGGGGCCACATGCCCACTGTTCCATCCTGGGGAGTGCAAAGCCACAGTCTCTCAAGTCTCTACAGTGGGTGGGTTGCCAACTGTTCCATCCTGGGGAGTGCAAAGCCACAGTCTCTCAAGTCTCTACAGTGGGTGGGTTGCCCACTGTTCCATCCTGGGGAGTGCAAAGCCACAGTCTCTCAAGTGGATAACAGTCTCCACTGGTTCTGGAGGGGGCTTGGTGCCCAGAGTGCTTCATCCTGCCAAGGACTGAGGTAGTGGATGTAAATCTCCACTGGTTCTGGAGGGGGCATTGTGCCCAGAGTGCTTCATCCTGCCAAGGACTGAGGTAATGGATGTCTTTCACCACTGGTTCTGGAGGGGGCCTTGTGCCCAGAGTGCTTCATCCGTCCATGGACTGAGGTAGTGGATGTAAATCTCTACTGGTTCTGGAGGGGGCATTGTGCCCAGAGTGCTTCATCCTGCCAAGGACTGAGGTAGTGGATGTAAATCTCCATTGGTTCTGGAGGGGGCATTGTGCCCAGAGTGCTTCATCCTGCCAAGGACTGAGGTAGTGGATGTCTTTCTCCACTGGTTGTGGAGGGGGCCTTGTGCCCAGAGTGCTTCATCCTGCCAAGGACTGAGGTAATGGTTGTAAATCTCCACTGGTTCTGGAGGGGGCATTGTGCCCAGAGTGCTTCATCCTGCCAAGGACTGAGGTACTGGATGTAAATCTCCACTGGTTTTGGAGGGGGCATTGTGCCCAGAGTGCTTCATCCTGCCAAGGACTGAGGTAGTGGATGTCTTTCTCCACTGGTTCTGGAGAGGGCCCTGTACCCAGAGTGTTTCATCCTGCTCGTGGTGGCCTCAGTAGCGTCAGAGCTTTTGGCGCTCATGGGCCTGCGGTGCTTGTTGCGGCGGTGTCCTTTGCAGCGGTGCTTGTTGCGGCGGTGTCCCCGGCAGCGGTGCTTGTGGCGGCGGTGTCTTTGGCAGCGGTGCTTGTGGCGGTGGTGCCCTGTTCAGCGGTGCTTGTGGCGGCGGTGCCCTGTTCAGCGGTGCTTGTAGCGGCTGTGCCCTGTTCAGCGGTGCTTGTGGCGGCGGTGCCCTGTTCAGCGGTGCCTGTGGCGGCGGGGTCCTTTGCAGTGACTCAGCTGCTGGCGGTCCTCTCTGGCCCAGCGGGGCTGGTGCTGGCGGTCCTCTCTGGCCCAGCGGGGCTGGTGCTAGCGGTCCTCTCTGGCCCAGTGGGGATGATGGCGGTGGCCTCCTGGGCAGCAGGGCAGGTGCTGGCGGTGGCCTCTTGGGCAGGAGGGCAGGTGCTGGCAGTGGCCTCTTAGGCAGCAGGGATGATGGCGGTGGCCTCCTGGGCAGCGGGGATTCTCTGCCGTGCTGCTCTTCCCAGACCTACACTGGCCAACTTATGCTTCACAGGTGGGGGACTGTCCATGCTGTGGCTTCGTGCCACACTGGCTGCCCTGGTGGCCTGTGCACTCCATATTCCGGTGACTACAGGCACCACTGGTCCTGGAGATGTTGTGGCTGAGGTGCTAGGTTGGGACCTGGAGAGTCGGGCCCTAGGAGACGGACGGGGTGGGGGAGGTGTGGGAAAGAGGTCAAGGTTGGACAGGAAACGTTTTTTGGAGACACTGGGATGGGTAGCTGGAGGGGGTTTTGGAGTGGAGGAAGAGGTTGTGGTTGTAGGAGGTGTTTGTTTGCTGACTTTGGGTGAAGGTGCATGCGCTGGAGGCTGTCATGAGGTGGATGGCTGTTGGGTGGGTGTGTGCCTGCGTTTGTGTATCTTGGGAGGGGGCATCACAGACACACTGGGAGAGGACACAGGGGACGTGTGAATGGTAGTGGGGGTGGTGACTGCACGTGAGCGGGGTGTGGTGGTGTGTGTGCTGGTGATGGAAGTAGTGGCTGTAGGTGTAGTGCATGCACGTGTGAGTGGAGATGAGACTGGGAGGGAGGAGGAAGACGAGGAGGAGGGGGACACAGTGGAGGCAGTGGATGTTGGTGTGTCTGCATGTGTGTGATGCTTGCGTGAGTGTCTGTGGGATGTGTGGTGCTTATGTTTGCCTGAGCTTCCCTTGTGTGTTGAGGTGTGTGCATGCTGGTCTGAAGGTGTGCTTGGGATAGGCTGAGGTAGAGGGGATTGGTTCTGGGTGGAGGAAGTTGGAGGGGGGAGGCTAGAGACAGGGAAAATGGTTGCCATCAGTGCTGAGGCCAGAGTCTGAAAAGCTCGCTCAAGGGCCGCCTGACCAGAATGAATGCCCTCCAGGAATGCATTTGTTTGTTGCAACTGCCTTTCTACACCCTGGATGGCATTCAAAATGGTAGACTGCCCAACAGTGAGGGACCTGAGGAGGTCAATGGCCTCCTCACTGAGGGCAGCAGGGGTGACTGGGGCAGGGCCTGAGGTTCCTGGGGCGAAGGTGATGCCCACCTTCCTGGGTGAGCGGGCACAGGGCAAAGGCTGAGGGACTGCTGGGAGGGCGGTGCTGGTAGGGGGGTGGCAGCTGTACCTGTGGATGCGGGGGCACAGATGTTGCCACCACCACAAGGGAGCTCCCATCAGAGGACGAGTCCGTGTCACAGCTGTCAGCTCCTGTCCCTACCGTGGAGCTCCCCTCGCCCTCCGTCCCACTGGTGAACTCCGAGTCTGTAGTCTCGTCCTCCAGGGCCATGTGGGATGCAGCTCCCTCCTGCTCCAGTGCCACTGCTCCTCTGCCTGAAGATGCTAATGCACACAAGAACAGGGAGACCACAAATAGGGGGGGGCGACAGAAGGAAAACATGTTGAGTGCATGCATTACCGCTACCGTTGGCGGACACGACAGACACAGAAGCCCCCTGCACTACGCCGCGCACTTGGCCTCCACTGTTCAATCCCTGGGACATGGCCTACAAGGCTATGGACGACATCTGCACACATGGATGACACAGGAGTATGACTAGGTGTACTTGGCACTGTATACAGGTGGGGTGGGGTGCCACATGGCCTGCCTTATGGAGGGACCTTGCCCACTAAACTCGCCCTAGCCTAGGAAAACCCACAGCCCACCTCCCCCACCCAGACAATTCCACTGCGCGCAAAAAACAGCAGGATGAGAGTGTACTCACCCCCTTGTTGCTGCTGTGATGCCCTCAAGCGCCCATCCAACTCTGGGTAGGCCACCGCCAGGATTCTGAACATCAGGGGGGTCATGGCGCGACGGGCACCCCTCCCACATTGGGAGGCCATCCCCAGCTGGGCCTCCGCCGTCTTCTTGCTCCAGCGGCGAATGTCCTCCCATCTCTTACGGCAGTGGGTGCTCCGTCTGTGGTAGACCCCCAGGGTCCGGACGTCCTTGGCGATGGCACGCCAAATATCTTTTTTCTTGTGGGCGCTGACCTACAGGATTTGTACAGGGGGAAAATCAAAGTTATTACCAACTGCACCATCACAGTCATTGGCCCCCATCCCTACCCTTGCCATGTGGCACATGCACTCACCGTTGTTTCATGCATGCCTCAATCTCCCCCCCCATCTTTCATCAACCCCACTCCACACAGGCATAGCCCATACTGCATGCTCCCAGTGTACTTACCTGTTTGTCTGGAGGACCGTAGAGTAGCATGTACTGGGGGAGGACCCCATCCACGAGTTTCTCCAACTCCTCCGATGTGAAGGCAGGGGCCCTTTCCCCAGACACTCGAGCCATTGTCACTTCCAGACCGAGGTCACAGCAGCACTTGCAGTGTAGAACCTCTCCTGTCGAAGATCAGGTATCGAGTGATTGAACAGTTATGGCAGTCACGTCCGCGGCGGTGTGTACCGTCACCGCCGGCGTACATCGTCATTGGCTCCTGGGACCCACAGGGTCCAATGTTAACCAATGCAGCATTGCACTGCGGTTTTCGACCGCCTACCGCGACGGTGTACAACGCCAGCGCAGTTACCTAACATCCCATTGTCCCACTTTACATGTCAGACAGCCGCCATTTCAGGGGCCCACATGGCTTAATTTTTAACTGCGTCACACATACCTAGGCCTAGCCTCAACACACATACAGGCCACTTTTCGGATTATGATTTGTGTTCTGTGTAAGCTGTGGGTAAGTACCTCTGAGTTGGTTGACTCTGTGCTCGCTGTTGTCCTTCATAGGCACCGTCCGCTGGGACATGTGAGGAGATGGCGGCATCCCCCGGTGTACAGACCGCTGGTGGACCTGTCGACAATGGAGGAAAGACATGTGATCATCACCTACAGGCTTGACCGTGCCAAAATCCAGGAACTGTGTGCCCAGCTGGAGCCAGACCTGATGTCAGCTATCCGCCATCCCACAGGAATCCCCCCTCAAGTGCAGGTGCTGTCAGTACTCCATTTCCTTGCAAGTGGGTCATTTCAAACAATTGTGGCCATAGCATCAGGGATGTCCCAGCCTATGTTTTCCAGCGTGTTGTCCAGAGTGTTTTCTGCCCTGCTGAAACACATGCGGAGCTACATCGTTTTCCCTCAGGTGGAGGATTTGCCTACAGTGAAAGGTGATTTCTATGCCCTGGGACATATCCCCAACATCATAGGTGCCATTGATGGGACACATATGGCTTTGGTACCCCCCCCGCAGGAGTGAACAGGTGTACAGAAACCAGAAGAGTTATCATTCCATGAATGTGCAGATGGTGTGTTTGGCAGACCAGTACATATCTCATGTTAATGCCAAGTTCCCTGGCTCAGTGCATGACGCCTACATCCTGCGGAATAGCAGCATCCCTTATGTGATGGGTCAACTCCAGAGGCACCGTGTGTGGCTATTAGGTGAGCACCTGGAAGCAAGTCAGTGGGAATGGTTGTCTGGGTCTGGGGATATCTCTACAGTTTAGTGTGTGTCTAACAGTTGTCCGTCGCCATTTGCAGGTGACTCTGGTTACCCCAACCTGTCATGGCTACTGACTCAGTGAGGAATCGCAGGACAAGGGCAGAGGAATGCTACAATGAGGCCCATGGGTGAACTCAGCGGATTATAGAGCGGACCTTCGGGCTCCTGAAGGCCAGGTTCAGGTGCCTCCATATGCCAGGTGGATCCCTATTCTCCTCACCAAAGAAGGTGTGCCAGATCATCGTG
Organism: Pleurodeles waltl; assembly: GCF_031143425.1. NCBI lineage: Eukaryota > Metazoa > Chordata > Amphibia > Caudata > Salamandridae > Pleurodeles > Pleurodeles waltl. The sequence goes on along the minus strand of NC_090443.1, from coordinate 576,603,689 downwards.
GCCTGCTTTATGCTTCACAACTTAGCTTTGCGACGACAGGTGCCTTTTCTGCAGGAGGATGGTCCAGATGGCGGTGTTGTTGCAGCTGTGGAGCCTGTGGACAGTGAAGACGACGAAGCAGAAGAAGAGGACATGGACAACAGGAACTCGGTGATCCTGCAATATTTCCAGTGAGACACAGGTAAGAATACAGACCTGCCTACTACATGTAGTTTAACACTACTATCTCTCTACTGTCTGTCGTTTTCAGCCAGTGTATGGTCACTGAGTTGTCACTTTCCCTTACGATTTCACAGATGTGGGTCCCACAGTGTGACATCTGCTTTGTTTCCTCATGGACTAGAGCTGTGTGACATAGGTATGTTGACATTACAATTGAAAGAGCATTTTGTCACTGTAATTGCTAATACACTATTTCGAAATCACAGACAGACTCCAGATTGTTTTGTGCTTCAAGGGTGTTTATTTAAGTGCTCAATATTGGAGGGGGTTGTAAAATGGTGAGGGGTGATGGTGGAGGACTGTCCATGGCAGAGTCCAGTCTATTAGTCTCACAGGTGCATTGCCCAAATGGGCATAGGAAGTGGAGCTGGGGCAGTTTGAGGATGGACAGGGTGACAAAGTGGGACAGAAGGATGACATTCAGGGTGGTCTCATTTCTTGGCAGGGGTCTTGGCATCGTTCTCTGTCTTTGTCCTGGATCTCAGGGACCGTTTGCGGGGTGGTTCTCCCTCTGCAGGGGGTGGGGTGCTGGTGTGGTGGTCCTATGGCGGTGCCTCCTGTCCACTAGCGCCGGTGGAGGTGGTGGGCAGTTCATCGTCCAAGCTAGTGTCAGGGGCTCCTTGTTGTGCCACAGTGTCCCTCCTGGTGTTGAGTACTTCCTTCAGCACCCCTACGATGGTGCCCAGGGTGGAATTGATGGTTCTGAGTTCCTCCCTGAAGCCCAAATAATGTTCCTCGCGCTGGGTCTCCTGAAACTTGGCCAGTACCTTTGCCATCGTCTCCTGGGAGTGGTGGTAGGCTCCCATGATGGAGGCGAGGGCCTCGTGGAGAGTGGGTTCCCTTGGCCAGTCCTCCCCCTGTCGCACAGCAACCCTCCCAGTTCCCCTGTGTTCCTGGGTCTCCGTCCCCTGGACCGTGTGCCCACTACCACTGCCCCCAGGTCCCTGTTGTTGTTGGGGTGGTGGGTTAGCCTGGGTTCCCTGTAGTGGTGGACACACTGCTGCTTGACGTGTCCTGGGGACAGAGGTATGGGCCCGCTGGGTGGGTGCTGTGCTGGTGTTTCCAGAGGGGGGAATGTCTGTGGTGGCCTGTGACTGTGTGAGGGGATCCGACTGTCCCGAGCTCCCCGATGGGCCGGGCTGGTCATCTAGATCCAGTTGGACAGAGCTGCTGTCATTACTGTGGGCCTCTTCTGTTGGTGGTATGGACCCTCCTGTTCAGTGACGTTGGGTAGGGGTCCTGCAGGGGTATAAAAGGATGTTTATTACATCTGTGTGTGCCATGGTGTGCAATAGGTGGGTGACCGTGTACCCCAGTGCTTGCATTCCTGTGTGGGACCTTGTGTGATGGTGGTTTAGGGGGGTGTATGGGTATGTGCAGTGGCCATGCTTTGGTGATGGGTGTCCATGCTTTGTTGTTGCATGCAGGGCTTGGTGTTGGGATGTGTGGTTTGTGATAGTGGGGCATTTGTGAGGTGTTGGAGTGATGGGGTGAGGGCGAGGGTGGGGGTATGTGATGGCATGCAGGTAGGGTGGGGGATGTAATAGTTAAGATTTGACTTACCAGAGTCCATTCCTCCATCTACTCCTGCGAGGCCCTCAGGATGCAGAATCGCCAAGACTTGCTCCTCCCATGTTGTTAGTTGTGGGGGAGGAGGTGGGGGTCCGCCGCCAGTCATCTGAACCGCAAGGATCCTGATTTCTTGGGTGCTGTCCCACTGCGTTGACCCTGTCCACTATTCTTCAACATAGCTCCATCTTCCTAGCAATGGAGGTGTGCTGCACCTGTGATCCGAATAGCTGTGGCTCTCCCCGGACAATTTCCTCCACCATCACCTGAGCTCCTCCTCAGAGAACCTGGGGTGTCTTTGCCGTGCCATGGGGTGGTGTGGGTGATGTGTGGGGTGGTGTGTATAGTGATAAGTGGGGTGATATTTAGTGGTGTTTTGTGTGAGTTGCGTGGAAGTTCTGTGGGTAATGGTATTGTGTGCCTGTGGATGCCTGGTAGTTGTTTGTGTAGTCTCTCTCTGGCCTTCTCTCTGTAATTGTGGTCGTAGGGGTTTGTGGGTGATGTGGGTGTGTGTTTTATATTGTATTGGGTGTGTGGGAGTGGTGTGTGTATGTGTATCAGGTGTGTGTATTTGGAATTGTCCAATGTGGCTGTGTTTTGTAAGAGTGTGTGTATTTTGAGTGCGGCGCTGTGTACCGCCAATGGAATACTGCGGTTGAAAGACCACCACGTGGATTCGTGGGCCGTGATAGTGTGGGCGTATTTCTGTTGGCGTGACGGTGGAGGATTTGTTTTCGCCAGTTTATCACTGACCTTTGGTGTGGCGGACTTGTGTGGGTGTCTGAATTTTGGCAGATTCTGTGCTGTGGGTCATAATAGCTGTGGTGGATTTCCGCAGTCGCGGCAGTGTGTTGGCGGTCTTCTGCACACAGGTAAGCGGCTTTTACCGCCAATGTTGTAATGACCGCCTATATCTTTTAACACATCTTCACTTCACTCAATTGCACATGTGGGTAACTCACCCCCAACATAATTGGTTCCTCATGTCCAGGCCTCCAAATTATTCTGACTTTGGCATAATCTTTCCTTCCTGTAATGTCTCACCCTCAGACTGCCACATGTACATAGTTATGATGTTTCTACCCAAAACCTCTAGAGTGCCGTACACTGACATTTCTACATCAAATTCCCCAAAAGCTTTACGGTTAATATCAGCTCTAATTTAAATCCATGGGGCCACTTTTAAAGGAAAGTATGATCTGCCAAAAATATTCACGGGTGCTCTGTAATCAGCCATGACTAAAATGCGTCTCTCATCTATAATTGGTTGCACAAGGGGACATCTGATTTTAGACAAATCTTTGTTACCTTCAACAGCAAACAAGACATTCTCAGATTTCTGTGTACAAGCATCCACATTACTCATCTCCACATTACTAATTTTAACCCTACGATTGTTTCCTTTATGCATTTGTCTACTTCCTCTACGCATTTTTGAAAGCAATATACCGTTACGTCTGCTGGGCTCTTCTGGTTGCGGGGATATATAGGGCTTGTAGGTTCATCAAGAACCCTAGGTACCAGAGCCAATAAATGAGCTGCACCCTGCAGTGGGTTTTCATTCTATCCCGGGTATACAGCAATCCTTTTGCTGAAATATAAAGAGTGAAAAATAGCTATCAAGAAAACCTTTGTATTTCCAAAAAGGGCACAAGATAAGGTGTTGAGGAGCAGTGGTTATTTGCACATCTCTGAATTCCGGAGTGCCCATACTAGCATGTGAATTACAGTGCATTTTTCAAATCGACGTCTTTTTTACACACTCTCTTATATTTGGAAGGAAAAAATGTAGAGAAAGACAAAGGGCAATAACACTTTTGCCATGCTATGTTCCCCCAAGTCTCCCAATAAAAATGATACCTCACTTGTGTGGGTAGGCCTAGCGCCCGCGACAGGAACTGCCCCAAAACAAAACATGGACACATCACATTTTTTGACAGAAAACAGAGGTGTTTTTTGCAAAGTGCCTACCTGTAGATTTTGGCCTCTAGCTCAGCTGGCACCTAGGGAAACCTACCAAACCTGTGCATTTCTGAAAACTAGAGACCTAGGGGGATCCAAGATGGGTGACTTGTGGGGCTCTGACCAGGTTCTGTTACCCAGAATCCTTTGCAAACCTCACAATTTGGCTAAAAAAACTCATTTTTCCTCACATTTCGGTGACAGAAAGTTCTGGAATCTGAGAGGAGCCACACATTTCCTTCCACCCAGCGTTCCCCCAAGTCTTCCGATAAAAATGATACCTCACTTGTGTGGGTAGGCCTAGCGCCCGCGACAGGAAATGACCCAAAACACAACATGGACACATCCCATTTTTTGACAGAAAACAGAGGTGTTTTTTGCAAAGTGCCTACCTGTAGATTTTGGCCTCTAGCTCAGCCGGCACCTAGGGAAACCTACCAAACCTGTGCATTTTTTAAAACTAGAGACCTAGGGGAATCCAAGATGAGGTGACTTGTGGGGCTCTGACCAGGTTCTGTTACGCAGAATCCTTTGCAAACCTCAAAATTTGGCTAAAAAAAACAAATTTTCCTCATATTTCGGTGACAGAAAGTTCTGGAATCTCAGAGGAGCCACAAATTTCCTTCCACCCAGCATTCCCCCAAGTCTCCCGATAAAAATGATACCTCACTTGTGTGGGTAGGCCTAGCGCCCGCGACAGGAAATGCCCCAAAACAAAATGTGGACACATCACATTTTTTGACAGAAAACAGAGGTGTTTTTTGCAAGGTGCCTACCTGTAGATTTTGGCCTCTAGCGCAGTCGGCACCTACGGAAACCTACCAAACCTGTGCATTTTTGAAAACTAGAGACCTAGTGGAATCCAAGATGAGGTGACTTGTGGGGCTCTGACCAGGTTCTGTTACCCAGAATCCTTTGCAAACCTCAAAAATTGGCTAAAAAAACAAGTTTTCCTCACATTTCAGTGACAGAAAGTTCTGGAATCTGAGATGAGCCACAAATTTCCTTCCACACAGCGTTCCCCCAAGTCTCCCGATAAAAATTATACCTCACTTGTGTGGGTAGGCCTAGCTCAGCCGGCCCCAGGGGGGGGCAGAAATGGCCTAAAATAAATATGCCCCCCAGGTAGCGACCCTTGCCTACGGGGTCGCTCCCCCTGCGTGACATTGGCGCAAAAAAAAAGATCCCCGGTGCCTAGTTGTTTCTGCCCCCCTTGGGGGCAGATTGACCTCAAATTGGCTGATTTGCCCCCAAGGGGGGCAGAAATGGTCTAAATACAATTTGCCCCCCAGGGGAGCGACCCTTGCCTAATGGGTCGCTCCCCATCTCTAAAAAAACAAACAAACAAAATAAAACACACACATTTTTTTAGCCCTGGCGTCTAGAGGTTTCTGCCCCCCCGGGGGCAGATCATCCTAATAACAATAGGCCGATCTGCCCCCAGGGGGGGCAGAAAAGGCCGAAAAGAAAATGCCCCCCCTGGGAGCGACCCTTGCCCAAGGGGTCGCTACCTTATGCCAATTACCAAAAAGAAAATAAATCCCTGGTGTCTAGTGGGCGTTTCAAAAGCCGGATTGCTTTACAATCCAGCTTTTGAAATGCTGAGAGAGACTTCAAAGGGAAGGAAATTAATTTCCTTCCCTTTGAAGCCTCTCTCGGCCTCCTCCACGTGATCGGAAGAGAAATGCTTTGCATTTCTCTTCCGAGCGCGCTGGAAGCCGAGCTTCCAGCGCGCAGGAGGAGGCCTCTGTGACAATCAGCGCGCGATGCGCGCTGACGTCACGGGGGGCGGGGGGGAAGGGATTCCCCTTCCATCCACGACCGGGGGGTGTTGGTGGGGGGCCCATAGGCGGAGCACTAGCGCTCCCCCCGGTTCCCAGGTGCAGGACGAGGTGATCTCGTCCAAGGCACCCGGGAACCAGTGCCTTGGACGAGATCACCTCGTCCAAGTCACAGAACGTGTTAAAACATCACCCAGAGCTTACCATCAAAATACAGTAGCTCTGCACTACAGAATTATTTACTTGTACATTTCTGCCCGATCCAAAATGTCAGCCGGGGCATGCAGTGAATGTCACTATGCTTATGTTTCCGTTCAATCCAAAAATGGCGGCCAGAGGCAGGCAGTGAACGTCACTACGCTAAGGGTAACGTATCCCAGTGCACTTCACAGCTCCGTTAGCTGCCGAACTCCTGCGATGATTCCGAATGATGGACGTTGCCATGGGATCACTCTGCGTTCCATCAAAGACACTCAGCGGTGTCCGCTACTCTCAACATTTTGTTATTTTTAAAAAGTAAAGCGTCACGTAACTGCTGCCCTTTTTTGTTTTTATAAACAAACAGTACCACAAAATGTCCTTACTCACAATCAATACAGTGCCAGCGTTGACTCCGGTGTCTGTGGGTTCAAAAGTCAGCGACTCTTTTGTCTAGGAAATTTTCATGTAATATTCCTCAAAGTATCTGTATCATCATTTTCACCCCTCTTCTGGTACCAACATATGTGGAAATTAATGATACAGACACGTCTCCAAGTGGTCATGATTGGAAAATCTTTTTATAGTTTATTTCCAAAAATAAGAAACCCACAACTAATGAGTCAAGGGATGATGAGTCTTGTCCAGTCCACAGCCCAGGGGAACCTCAAGCTCCAGAACCCAACAACACTCCCCTTCCAAAATGTAAACATGTCATGGCACAGAGAAGTCATAAAAGAAATACTGTACTATACTAAACACACCTACATATATAATATAAATGCTACCATGTTAAATCTCACAATACATAAACTTACATCAGTATAGCATAACATTACATCCGTATAGCATACTACAATGGCTACAATGGCCTGATTTAGATCTTGGCGGAGGTGATACTCTGCCACAAAGGTGACAGATATCCCATCTGCTATATTGCGATTCCGTTATATCCTATGGGGATCGTAATGCGGTGGACAAATCAGGCCCATAATTAACATGAGGAAACAAGTTTCCCATTGAATCATTTCAGGCTTATGATATGAGTCACTGACCATCCACCAATAAACTAAAAACATCCTGGCCCATATTTATACTTTTTGACGCAAAACTGCGCTAACGCAGTTTTGCGTCAAAAAAATTAGCGCCGGCTAACGCCATTCTGAAGCGCCATGCGGGCGCCGTATTTATTGAATGACGTTAGCCGGCGTTAGCCGCCGGCGCCGTCTCGTGTGCGCTAAAAAAAACGACGTACACCAGGCAGCGCCGGCGTAGGGGGATATGGGGCTTGGGCGTCAAGAAATGGGGCAAGTCAGGTTGAGGCAATTTTTTTGCCTCAACCTGATTTGCGCCATTTTTTTTCACTCCCAACCCCCATAGAAATGACTCCTGTCTTAGCAAAGACAGGAGTCATGCCCCCTTGCCCAATGGCCATGCCCAGGGGACTTCTGTCCCCTGGGCATGGTCATTGGGCATAGTTGCATGTAGGGGGGAACAAATCAGGCCCCCCTATGCCACAAAAAAAAAAAAAAAAAAACACTTACCTGAACTTACCTTAATGTCCCTGGGATGGGTCCCTCCATCCTTGGGTGTCCTCCTGGGGTGGGCAAGGGTGACAGGGGGTGTCCCTGGGGGCATGGGAGGGCACCTCTGGGCTCCTTCAGAGCCCACAGGTCCCTTAACGCCTGCCTTTTGCAGGTGCTAAAAAACGGCGCAAAAGCGGCCGTATGTCATTTTTTTTGACCCGCCCACTCCCGGGCGTGAATTTTGCCCGGGAGTATAAATCCGACGCACATGCCTCGGAGTCGATTTTTTAGACGGGAACGCCTACCTTGCATATAATTAACGCAAAGTTGGTGTCCACGCTAAAAAATGACGCTAACTCCATGGACTTTGGCGCTAGACGCGTCTAAAGCCAAAGTATAAATATGGAGTTAGTTTTGCGTCGAAATTGCGTCAAAAAAAAACAACGCAATTCCGGCGCAAACGGAGTATAAATATGCCCCCCTGTACCTAAAACAAGAATTATCCAAAACCCAAACAGTTGAACTGACTAGTAGCTGAAAGTTTTACGTGAAAGCGTTTAACAGTTTTTTATAAAAATGACCTCTGAAATAGTAACATTAATTGTGATGCTGGTGGTTCGCTTTGAACGTATTTTAAAAATACACTTCCTTGTAACCATTCCCCTCTTCTTTTAAAGACTTGTGGAAGCACACATTCACATAATGCTTTATTAAGAGCTTTAGCAGATGGATTACATGGGGCAGGGGGTGCTGGAACATCTGGGGATAGCACCATATGTTCTGAACTGCATGACTAGTTTTATCAAGGAGAACAAAGCACTAGGTTAACCCGGCTGACTACTCATGATTAATTCAACCTGTTGCAAGGTACCATTCCCAATTCTTTCCTGTTTGGTTATATCAGACCCTCTGCACAAATAACCCTTAATGACAGCAATTGGCCCAATGTCTTGCCCTACCGTTTGTGAGAAAACTCCTTTACATATGTTGCACACCAACTTCAACATCTTTGTACCAGTCACATTCTTGTACGCTAACAATCTGGCTTCCGTGCTTGATTCAGCAGAGTCTGTTATCATCCACATGCAGAATGATAATGTGTGCTTGTGTGTCTTGACCGTTCAGCGGCTTTTTGAATTGTTAATTATGAACCTCTCCTTTTCAAAATAAATCTTGCCTGTATGGGCTCGTGCCTTGCACCGCCCTTTAAAGCATGATACTCCTCTTTTCTTTTAGTTTAAGCAGAAGGGACCATGTTTAAATGTCTATTTATGAAATCATATTTTGCTGATAGCTCACAAAATGTAGATCTCACTTCAGCAGATTTGTAAAGCACACTATTCTAGCGTGATCTCAGAAAGCTTGCTTCAACTCTGTTAATTACCGTACGAGCTGTTCTATCCTTCCTGGATGGTGATGGTGATAATGTCATGTTGGTTTGCCTTATACATTTCTCACTCTCCTCCCTAAAGTGTGTACTACAATTTGTAGCTTGTCTCACTTCTGGAGCTTGGTTTCTCAATCACATCACTCTTGACCTTTGATCTTTTCAGTAGTACCTGCTTCACTTTACTTTTCTGTATCACTTACAAAGTACACGTTCCAAGACAGTCTTCCCACTTGACAAGGAAGATGCAAATCTCCAAAACCTCTTGCCACCTCTAGAATTCCATGTTTACTGATATCAAGCTTACCTCAACTCTGTTCCTATTTCTCAATATTGTAGTGTATGTTTTCTTTACTGCTTTTAGTTTCCCCCAGCCGTTTTCCCACCTTAGCTGCTTTATCTAGGACCCATCTTCACAGGCTAATTCTGCATTATTTTTCTTGTACATTCTTTTTCTCTTCCCAAACCTTTTTGGAATGTAATTTATTTGCCTTTAAATAATAACATCAAAACAACAACAAAAGGCAAAATGTTTATTTTGGCAGGTCAAAATGGAAGTTTAAAACTGCGCCAAAGGCTTCAGTGGCAGTTCTGAGACAAGTTACTTCAGTGGGTGCCACAATTAGTAGTGCTGCAGGTCCACTACTAGTATTTCATTTACTAGTCCAGGGTACATTTAGCAACACTTCACCCGGGACTCACAGGTGTACCAAATGTGCCAATCAGGTGAAGGCCAATCCTAGTATGTTTAATGGAGGGAGCATAAACACTTTAGCACTGGTTAGCAGTGGTAAAGTGCACAGAGTCCTAATGCCAAGAAAAACAAATTCAGAAAACAGGAGGGGTCAAGGCAAAACGTCTGGAGGAAGGCCACACCAAGGATGTCAGGTAAAACAAAAGGTAAGTAATTATTATGTACAGATTCACTCAATGTAACTATCGAGCTTGCGCCCTCCCTTTACAAAGCATGTATACTGGATGCAGGTGTGCATGTGACTTATACAGCTGAAACCTAACAACAAAGCAAGAGATTACCATACAAAATGGGGGTTTACAATGGGTAATGCTAGACAGGCAAGCAAAAGAGACTGGGCATACAGTTGTACAAGCTGGGACTTGCACTGGAGGAGGTGGAAGTTGTTATAGTATAACTTACAGAGAGAGTCAAGGAAGCACAGCAACAGGTAGTGGAGAAAAGAAATAGGCTAGATAGAATTGGTAGTAGGACTTCTTCATCTATGCCATTACCCTATGACGATGTCGCTAGAAGAGATGGAGTTCCAGTTCCTCGCAGAAGAGAAGCAGGGACAGTGTCTGGCAGACCCGGATCAGAACGACAATCTAGATAACATGAGCCTAGCAGAAGTATGCATTGTGTGCTGCTGATGGTAGAAGCAGAACTTAAAAGTGAATCAGAGAAAGATCGTCATAGCAGACATATGATGTTCCTTACACATGCCAAGTACTACGACAGTATTATAACAACACTTGACAGGCAAAACGTTAAAAAAAAAAGAATAGGAAAAAATAAAAAAAATACCATGGTGTGTTTATAGACCGTATTTATGATAGAGCACAACTTGCAGTAGCAAAAGCCATAAACTATACAGGATTCTTAGAAAAACTCTGGCATGTTTTAACTGTAGATGCTATTCTCATGAAGGTCCTTAATAAGAATTCCAATATAGTATATAGTATGCCACAAATCATCAGAGTAAGGTTTGCTGAAGCTTCATGAAACCTTCTAAGACACAATTGAGCACAACATGGTTGCCCCATCGGCTACATAGTTTTTACAAGTGTGGTAATTGCAATGTTTGCAGATATGTGGCTGCCAATTTGAAAACATTCCGTTGCAGCACCTATGTGGAACATAGCATTATGAAATGTATTAATTGTAGCACCAAATAAATGGTGTATGTATTATATGTCAATGTAACCTAATGTACCTAGGCAGCCTATCAGATCTCTCAATGAATGCATAAAGGAACATATGTGCAATTAGAAATGGGGATACAACATATCCCATTGCTAAACACTATTTGACTGCACACAACAATAATACAATTCTGGATTTGAGATTCCATGTGATAGCACATGTGAAATCACGCCCATAAGCTGGGAACACATAATTGGTTCTCAGAAGGTTGTAAGCAAACTAGATTGTCAAACGTAGGGCAGTTGACCATGGTCTGAATCAGGACAGAGAACCCTATGTATTCCTTTAATGTTAGCTTAATAAAAGTATATTTACAACACATTGACCATGTTGTATATATATCACATCATGTATTTATGTAGAGATTCCTTTTGCTCTACTATGCAAACTTCCTTAAATGCAATCACTTTTATGGTGTATAGTTATATATTGCATATGCAATTAATGTCCATCATACAACGTGTGTTAACTGCTCTAGTGTCTATATGGTGAGACCTATACTGGAGGGGCCCAATGGACATGAATTGTATGCTGAGTATTGCTCTTGTATCTGTCATGGAGACTATACCATTGTATGATAAAAAAAAACTATGCAGCTAAAACTATCATTGTACATGTGACCGCTCACACATCATGTTATTAATACAGATAATATAGAAATGAATTAAGGATATCTAGACACCTCATGTTGCTTGAAATTTAACTTTCTATGTGTTACTGGGGACCAATCTAATATTTCTGGAGCACGCATGCATGTCATTGCTTTTTAACTACTCTCCTTACAAATTTCTCACACCAAAATGGCCGATGCTTTACATCCAGAGATTTAACAGTTGAGAGGTGAACACATTCGTCGGTCTAGCTCCACAGAGAAGGTGGCTCCTAAGCATCCAATAATTCTTTGATTTAAAGTATGTTAATGATGTGGAGCACAAACAAACATAGCTCTGTGACTTTTAATAAACTTTCCTTACTGTTGTCGAGAAAGACTTAAATAAAGCGGTTGGTGTGCAGTATAAATAATTGCACATGCATTGTATAACAAAATGCAAGTCTCAAAGATGGGCTTAAAAATCCTGCCACCTGAATTTTTTAATTTAGAATTTTCAAAGAAATAATACCAATGTGGCTTTGCTTTAAATAGACAAGAAATAATACAGGAGTGTTACAGATTTACTCAAATCATCTGACTAACCTATTTCTGTGCCAGGTGGCTGATAATAGTCATATGAGGTAACTGCTTTACCTCTTTAACCCCAGTGATAATGTGGAGTGAATTCTATGAGAACATTTGGTGGCACATTACTAATTTTAACAATAAGAGCCTGATTTAGATGTTGGCAGTAATGGTCCAGCCATCGACTTTTTGACGGGTAACCCACCTACACCCATGACGGTCTACCTGTCATATTTAGATATCAGTGAAAGCATTGGGGAAAGACCGCCGATGGTCCGTCATCATTGCCAAGAATCTTCACCCATGTTGATGGTGTCATAGGCTAAAGGGGGTGGCAGTGGGACTCCACCTCTTTTACCACCAAGCCAATCACAATGTGTCACACTGACACAATTGTGGCAGCTAAACATCCACACCTGAGTTGGCGGATTGGAAGCTTTATAAACACAAAACTCACTGTTTGAATGCTTTCCACTTATCATGTCGCAATGAACCCACTTCTACCAGTCCTCCCATTGCTTCTGGGACAGGTTCAAAATGGAAATCAACCAAGTGGTCCCCAGAACAGGAGGATAGTCACAGGCCTGTTACCCTCTGAGTTGTAACTGCATAGTAACACTGGACATGTGCATGGCTCAATAATTTGTGTACACAGCAACATACTGTAGCACAATGCTGAAGTGTGTAATATAGAAGCCTGCAAATATATCAGAAAAGACCTCGAGATATAGGTAGGACCCACCAATTTTGTACACACTGCCTACATGGTAATGGACACGTACACAAAACATCTGAACAATCACAAATGGAAATGTGTCCATAAAGGTGTGTGCAAGTGTTAGAAATGGGGTTTCTGGTTGGCTAGGGTATGCACCTAATCCAGGCAGAACCCACCCACTCTAGTCAGGGCAAGGGAGTTACACGTCCAAGATAACCCCTGCTCACCTCCTTGGTAGCTTGGCACGAGCAGTCAGGCCTAACCCAGAGGCAATGTGTAAAGCGTTTGCACAACACGCACAACACACGTGATGCAAAATGTACACCTCAAAGTAAGCACAACACTGAGCTATGTAAAAATAAACTGTTTTGCACAAAACATAATTAGACCATGTTAGAAATGGGGTTTTTGGTTGGCAGTTAGGTTGCCCTCTGTCCAAGCAAGAACCCTCACTCTAGTCAGGGTAAGTCACACACAATCCAAAATCAGCCTGTGCTCACCCTCCGGTAGCTTGGCACGAGCAGTCAGGCTTAACTTAGAAGGCAATGTGTAAAGCATTTGTGCAATAAATCATACAACACCATAGTATAACACCACAAAAATACACCACACAGTGTTTAGAAAAATATAGAATATTTATCTGGATAATTGTAGGTCAAAACGATCAAAGTTGCAATACGAATTTGTAAAGATATCACTGAAAAGTGATATTAAGAGTCTTTAAGTCTTTAAAAAGCAATAAAGTGTCTTTCAAGCACAGAGTACCTGGTTTCTGGTGGGAAATCTCCTCAGAGGGCCACAGGAGAAGAGATGCGTGGAAAAAGGGGTGTGTGCGTCGTTTTCCGCTCAGCACACACAGACTTGCGTCGTTCGTTTCCACGCGGGGAAGTCGGGCGTCGTTTTCCGGCGCGCAGACAGTCTCTTTTTGTGGATCGCGGGGATTACCAGATGTCCCGGGTCTGTGCGTGGATTCTCCTGCTTATTTTCCGGCTGCGCGTCGTTCTGCGGGGCTGCGCGTCGAAGTTTCGATCTCACGGTAGGCGTCGCGTCGATTTCTCCTTGGAAGTCGGGCGTCGTTTTCCTTGCGAGGCCGTGCGTCGAAATTTTGGTCTCACGGCAGGCGTCGCGTCGATTTCTCCTTGGAAGTCGGGCGGCGTTGTCCTTGCGAGGCCGTGCGTCAAAGTTTCGCACTCACGGTAGGCGTCGCGTCGATTTCTCCTTGGAAGTCGGGCGGCTTTGTCCTTGCGAGGTTGTGCGTCGAAGTCTCGATCGTCCCGAGGGCGTCGCGTTGATCAGCGTCGGTGTGCGGCGTTTTTCTCGCCGCGAAACAAGCTGTGCGTCGAAATTTTCGGCGCACGGAGCGTCCACGTGAAAGGCAGAAGTCTTTTTGGTCCTGAGACTTCAAGGAACAGGAGGCAAGCTCTATCCAAGCCCTTGGAGAGCACTTTCACAGCCAGACAAGAGTTCAGCAAGGCAGCAGGGCAACAGCAAGACAGCAGTCCTTTGGAGAAAGCAGACAGGTGAGTCCTTTGAGCAGCCAGGCAGTTCTTCTTGGCAGGATGTAGTTTCTGGTTCAGGTTTCTTCTCCAGCAAGTGTCTGATGAGGTAGGGCAGAGGCCCTGTTTTATACTAAGTTGTGCCTTTGAAGTGGGGGTGACTTCAAAGAGTCTCTAAGAAATGCACCAAGTTCCCTTTCAGCTCAATCCTGTCTGCCAGAGTCCCAGTAGGGGGTGTGGCAGTCCTTTGTGTGAGGGCAGGCCCTCCACCCTCCCAGCCCAGGAAGACCCATTCAAAATGCAGATGTATGCAAGTGAGGCTGAGTACCCTGTGTTTGGGGTGTGTCTGAGTGAATGCACAAGGAGCTGTCAACTAAACCTAGCCAGACGTGGATTGAAGGGCACAACAAGTTTTTAGGGCAAAGAAATGCTCACTTTCTAAAAGTGGCATTTCTAGAATAGTAATATTAAATCCGACTTCACCAGTCAGCAGGATTTTGTATTACCATTCTGGCCATACTAAATATGACCTCCCTGCTCCTTTCAGATCAGCAGCTGCCACTTCAACAGTGTAGGAGGGCAGCCCCAATGTTAGCCTATGAAGGGAGCAGGCCTCACAGTAGTGTAAAAACGAATTTAGGAGTTTTACACTACCAGGACATATAACTACACAGGTACATGTCCTGCCTTTTACCTACACAGCACCCTGCTCTAGGAGATACCTAGGGCACACATTAGGGATGACTTATATGTAGAAAAAGGGGAGTTCTAGGCTTGGCAAGTACTTTTAAATGCCAAGTCGAAGTGGCAGTGAAACTGCACACACAGGCCTTGCAATGGCAGGCCTGAGACAAGGTTAAGGGGCTACTGAGGTGGGTGGCACAACCAGTGCTGCAGGCCCACTAGTAGCATTTAATCTACATGCCCTAGGCACATGTAGTGCACTCTAATAGGGACTTACAGGTAAATTAAATAGTCAATCATGGATAAACCAATCAATAGTACAATTTACACAGAGAGCATATGCACTTTAGCACTGGTTAGCAGTGGTAAAGTGCTCAGAGGTCAAAAGCCAACAACAACAGGTCAGAAAAAATAGGAGGAAGGAGGCAAAAAGTTTGGGGATGTCCCTGTCAAAAAGCCAGGTCCAACAGACCAACATTACACTTTAGTAATACCCTGCTACCTTAGCAGTTGTCAGAATGGTACACAAGTTACTAATACTGTGCAAGAATATGCAGTTGTCACATTAGAACACGTAAGTACTCAGGATTCGGCAACATAAGGAGTAGTCAGGAATTACAGTAAAAGACTTCTATGCACTTGTCATGAACACCTTATAAATATCCATAAAAGGAACATTAGAGAACATATTACAAGTCATAAAATATATATCAGCCTGTCATGTGCATAAAAGGAACAGCAGCACACATATATAGTGTCATAAAAGCATGTAGGAAACATATAAACCCCCAAGGTCCATACTAAGCTCATTGAGCCAATATATCTTAAAAGTACCTGGTTTTATGGAGAAAAGGGCACTCCTAGTGCCTAGAAGATGAACCTGGGGGCCCCTGGTGCTCCTATGTGCAAATGGGGGCCAGGCGGTGCTCCTGGGGGAGAGGGGCAGACTGCACCCTCTCTGTGGCGACAAACAGGCCCCTCCTGGGGCCTGCGATCTCTATGGGGGCCTCCCTCGGCCTTCGTACATCCTCCAATAAGGGTGGGGGCCAGGCAAGGCCAAACAACAGAAATAGGGGCGAGAGAAAGGGGCCTCCATCGAGGCCTCCCTTCCCCGTTCTCCAGGAATAATGCCCAATTTAAAGATAGGGGCGTCCTGCTCCTATGGCAGAGACTGGGGGTATGGGAGCGTTCCCCTCACCTCCCCCCGAGTCCTGCTCCTCAGGGGCGGCCATGGGATCTGGAGGAGACCACAGATGAGGTCTCTCTCCCTCCTGTGGCCGCGGATACACACTTGCCCGCACCAGATGGGGTGTGTGTGTTTCTGATGGATTCCCGAGCCGCAGCAGTGATTCAAATAGAAATTGAGGGCGGTTGGTGCCCCCGGGGCGCTCCAAGAAGCAGACCGTGCCCTGGGGCTACCGATAGGAGCATGCTTGCTCCGTTTACCTTTTCCCTGTGCCCCGGGGGCACTGAAGAGCGCGGGATGCTCGTGCTTGGTCAGAAGATGACGCCCGGGTTGCGGCGGTTATTTTGGTCCACTAAGAAGCGCTTTTCAAAACGCTAGGCACAGGAGCGCTCTGCAAAGCGCGACGGCACTTTGAGTCGGCCCAGGTGGCGGTGGTGATTTTTGGCAACCGAAGAGCGCTTTAAACAGCGTGCAAAACAACACTGAAGTCCCGGGCTGCGGCGGTGAGTTTGGGCAGCCAGGAAGCGCTGGTAAAAAGTGCACCAAGGTCACACAAGAACGCTTTTCAAGCGCTAAGCCAGCAGAGCACCACTCCTCGTGCTGTAGTAAGTTACAGGGGTCAGGGGCCACAACACCCTTCCTCTGGAGACAAAAATGAAGAAGGGGCACAGGGCTGGTGAACTCAGCTACAGGCCAGCGCAACAAGTGGGTGCAGGCAGTGGCAGTGCCTCCTAGTGACCAGGTAGGTCACAGGTCAGCTCAACAGCAGCAGTCCAAGGTGGGTCCTGGTGAGTCCATTCAGCAGCGTCAAGTGTCCAGCTTCAGGTAAGCTTCTTCAAGGTTCAAGAATGTCTAAATTGTGGGGAAAATACCCATGTACTTATACTAAGTTTACAGTGAGTTTTACAATTAGGAGGAGAGGGGGTTTCAACCAGTTACAACTGGTTCGGGGAGTGCCCTTTCGCTCCTTCAGAGCTGGCTCCAAACATCAGTTGGGGGTAAACAACCCTATTGTGCGAGTCCAGGGCACAGCCTTTACAAATGCAGGTGTGCCCTGCCTCTCCCTTCTCTCAGGCCAGGAAGACTATACAATATGTAGATGCACCTCTGTGACACCGCCACCCTCCCTGTGTACAGGATGTCTGAAAAGTATGCACAAAGCCCCATCTGTCAATCTGCCCAGACGTGGATTGGAGGCAAGCTGCAAAACACCAGCGTCAGAAACACAGACAAATGCACACTTTCTAGATGTGGCATTTCTGTGATAGTAATAAAAAATACACCTACACCAGTAAGCAGTATTTCTCATCACTATCACAACCACACCAAACATGCCTACGCTACCCATCAAAAATCAGACAATACCCCTTACACATAAGGCAGGGCATTTCTAATGCAATCCTATGAGAAAGCAGCACTCACAGCAGTGAGACACCAAGTTAGGCTGTTTGTCACTACCAGGACAGGCCACGCATCCAGGCACATGTCCTGCCTTCTTCATACATGGCACCCTGCCCATAGGGCTAGTTAGGGCGTACCTTAGGAGTGACTTACATGTAGTAAAAGGGGGGTTCTGGGCCTGGCAAGTAAATTTAGATTCCCTGTAGCAGAAAACTGGGCACACAGGCCCTGCGCTAGCAGGTCTGAGATAGGTTTGACAGGCTACTTCAGTGGGTAGCACAAGCAGCGCTGCAGGCCCACTAGTAGCATTTAATTTACAGCCCCTGGGTATAGGGATACCACTTTACAAGGGATTTACAGTTAAATTAAATATGCCAAATTGGTATAAGCCAATCATACCAATTTTACAAGGGAGAGCACATGCACTTTAGCACTGGTTAGCAGTTAAGTGCTCAGAGTCATAACGTCAGCCAACAATGGTCAGAAAAATAAGGAGGCAAAAGGCAAAACGTCTGAGGAATGACCCTGTAACAGGTCCAGGTCCAACAGCAAGAATGTACCCAAAATATCTTAAGTATCAACTGAAACAGTATCCACAAATGGAACCAAACAATCCCATGTTAATGTAGCAATTGGTGACTTGCAAACATGTCAGAGAAGTATGAAAGTCTCATGTACTCTTGGTGTGTGCAGTATATCACAAACATACGATCACATTCAACTGTAAAACGCAAGGTCATCTGCACAATGTATAAGTACATATTATTGACACATCATGTCCAAATAAACACACATACATTCTCCACTCACAAAAATAGAAACACACACAATTTGGTGTAAGTGTCCAGTAACCACATGAATGCCTGTACCAAAATTAATATGTCCATCACTAATGTACAACACTAATGTATGGATTTAAAAAAAAAGAATAAAAGAACTTAAACATACAACCCGTGTTTGTTACTGTCACAAATGAGTATAAGTGAATGGCTTACACATACACAGAAATAACATCATCAGCAACCAATTAGTAACAATTGAATAATAAGGCCAAGACAAAGATATACTCAAAATAAAATACTTTAGACAATGATGAGTTTAGTCACTCAATGAACTATCATGAGTTCAAATTAATACCACAGCCCACTTGGGCCACAATGGGCTTCACTTACTTGCTTCCTAAATTCACTGCCAGAATAAACCTCCTCTGGAAAGGGCAACTATGGGGCAGAGAACAGGCACCTCAATAGTCTTAGTCTTTAGGTTTGGGTGGGGTGGGTCCTTGAGTTTTGGTAGGGGTGGGTTTGGATTTGGAAGGGGTGGGTGTGGTAGGGGTAGTTTGGGATGTGGACAGGGTCTGGGTCAGTGCAAAAAGGAGGTTTTCTATGGAAAATCATTTGTTACTGGTTGTCTGTTGGGTGAGAGAGTGTGGGTGTTTGTGTCACATGTGTGTGGGGGGATGTGTTTGTTGTGGTGTTTGGTGCTGGGGTGTCTGTGGGTGTGCTTGTGCATGCATGTATGGTGGTGGGTGTGATAACTGGGTGTGTGCTTGTGGTGTGTGTGTGTGTAAGTGTTGCTGTAGTGGTGGGTGTTGTGTCTGTGGGTGTGCTTGGGCATGCATGCATGGTGGTGGCTGCGATGACTGGGGGTGTGCTTGTGGTGTGTGTGGTGTTGCTGTAGTAGTGTGTGTGTGTGTGCCTGTGTAGTGGTGGGTGTACTGACTGGGGGTGTGATTGTGGTGGTGGTGCTTGTGGTATCTGCATGCATGTGTTTGTGCTTATGTCTTTTGATGTGTCTGTGTTGAGACGTGCTGCTTGTGTGTGTTGTTGTGGGTACATTTTATATGGTTGCATGTGTTTTTGACAGGACTGGGCTGAAGGATTTAGGTGTGGGAAGGGCTGGGATTCTGAGCATGAGGGTGGGGTAGGTGGGAGGCTGTGGTCAATGAGGAGGTCAGACCATGGAATAACCACTGTAGGCCAGACAGGGCACCATGAATGCCATCCTGGTAAGCCAGCATCTGTGTGTTCTGGCCAGCCAGCCCCTGGATGGCATTTATTAGTGCGGTCTGGCCTACAGTGATTGTCCGTAAAAGATCAGCAGCCTCCTCAGTGAGCGCAGCCTGGGACACCGGGACAGGGCAGATGTGCCTGCAGCAAAGGCGATGCCACCCCTTTTAGGGGGGCAGCCAAGTGGGGGGAGCAAAAAGGAGGGTGGAGATTGGAATGTGGGGGGAAGATGAAGACACAGGTGTCATAGTTTTTCCAGGGTCTGCCCCCACCATGGACTGGTCTTCATTGGAGGCTTCCGAGAAAGATGTTGAATCACTCGTGACCTCCTGGCCAGTCCCCTCACCCTCTGTGCCAGTAGGTCCCTCAGTGTCTTTGGAGTACACACCTGATACCCAGTGGCCAGCTTCATCCCTGCTGATGTGGCCACTGTCACCTTCGCCATGCCCAGAGGATGCTGAAACAAAAGATACAACAGCTATATTATATCTGTGAGAATACAATTGGGCATCAATGTGCATCACACAATATTTGCAACAAGTTCACTTGTCCCCCCCATGAGCTCCCATATTATGTGTAGCTTTGCCACTTACACACTTGTAGTAAACTCTATTTCAAAGAGTTCCAACAGCATGAGTAAACACTTAGGCCTGGCTGCATCTCTGAACCACTGCAGTACAGAGTTATGATTGTTTACCCTTGCCCAAAGGGTACATTTTGGGATGGAAATTGTCTGCCCACAATGGAACACCACAACATCTATGTGATATTACCTTCCACATGAAAATGTCCCTTTCAATATCTCATTGCTCCCATTCATCACTTTCTCCTCTGGGCAGGACTAAGGACACAAAAATTTAGTCTGTTGGACCCACAACTCTCTCACCAGTGTTGACACATTCCTTTCTGTTGTCTACAATACTTTGACATAGAAATTCACTTTGCCAATCACAGACTGGCTTACATGTTCATTTGTGAAGGAATAATGACTCAGGTCCACCAGCTACTGTCCACATAAAGTATCATACGTTTGCTGGAGAAACTGCTTTCAAACATGTTTCAGCTTAGGAATGATGCCACTGTACAAAGAATATCAAAACTTTTGGTGCAGATGCACATGCTCACATTGTCATAGCACCAACTTAGCAATGTCAAGCCTGATATATCAAATACTTCATAATTGTACAGTTTGCCACAGTCACCAGTATTGAAGCCTACATTCATTACACATATTTGTGACATACCATCACATCCGACTCAATCTTGACATGGGGCATGTTTTGCGAAACTGTCCCTCATTTCATTATGAAAATGCTGGCAATCCCTTTATTTGCATGCAGTTATGTGTGTGCCAACAACAGTACTTGTCTTGTCATGAGGAATCTATTGGCATGGTACTGCACAAAGCAATAAACCACACACATCACCAAACAGTGTCTGATCAACCTACGCCTCCAGAATCATCATGACCTTTGAATGTCTGTTTTCCTCAAAGTTGATGGCATACAACACCAGGGTAGGGCACACCAACCTGGATCACTGGGAGGACTGCCCGACTTGGCCCTCAGCTGATTTTCTGCTAGCCCTATGCAGGTCTTCCCACCTCTTCCAACAGTACAGGCTATGCCGCTTGTGGACCCGCGGGGTCCACACCTTCTTGTCAATGGCCTTCCACATATCCCACTTCTGATTGGCATTGACTTGTATAGATGAAGTTAAAGAACAGGAAAAGACAAATCAGTGTGACTGTTGGGCAGTACTGCTGTGACATTACTGTTCATAAATTCACACGTGCAATTATAAAACAGTTACTAGACTTTTTTGCCATACAACTGTCATATGAAGAGTGGAAATACTGATTTGTGCAACATCAATACTTGCGAGCTTTTCATGTTATCTGATCATACCTACAACATCATCTTGGCCAGGACTATGCATCCCATCCTGCTGTGAGAGCCACCCCTGATCACTCACAATCATTGTGAGCTACTGAAGGCCAAACAACCTGTACAATCCTTGCACATAAACATACTCACAGCTACATTGACTGCCTGCCTAAACTCCCAAGAGTCAGAAGTCACGATTTGTCCCACATACAGTGATTGAGGGCAAGAAATGAGGTCTGCTATGTGTCAATGAGAGCAGAGATTTGTGGGTTGTTGGAACAACTGATTT
This sequence comes from Pleurodeles waltl, assembly GCF_031143425.1. Classification (NCBI taxonomy): domain Eukaryota; kingdom Metazoa; phylum Chordata; class Amphibia; order Caudata; family Salamandridae; genus Pleurodeles; species Pleurodeles waltl. The sequence continues at coordinate 576,582,259 of NC_090443.1, read as the reverse complement.
CTAATGGAACAGACTGGGATGGATGATGGGTAGCCAGTGTCATCTGAATGTGCTGCACCTAAAATAAAATCTACCTATATGTGGCTCCATGATAGGCTTAGACCATTCAGAGGAAACTGAAACACAATATGTGCTGGAATCCCACTTGACAGTACCGCATCAGACAGCTCCAGACCCTATACATTTTTCACTCAACATCACTGTCATTTCAACTTTGGCGGTATGTTGTCCGATATACCACTGGTACACTGTCTAATGACCACTAGTAGCCAGTGGCCTTCAGTTTGTGTGATGAAATAGGATTTGTGTGTTAAATGGACACACATTATAGATTTTACTTTCAGGTGACTTAACCTTGCCATGCATAGACATTTCAGACATTGGTCACACAAATCTGTCCCAACTACATCATTCTATCAACTCCAAGCACACCACCATCTACATTAGCAAAAAGGACTCTCATACCATGTGAATCAGAAAGGAAGAGGTTACTTAGTCAGACATTCACCAATCAGACATGTACCTGTTCCTCTGAGGTTCCATAGAGCTGTTCTGAGACAGAACCTCCTTGGCAAAGAGTTCCAGCTCCTAAGTGGAGAAGGCAGCGGCCCTGTCACCTGCTTTGCCCGACAAGCTGACTCCTAGAGGTCAGTAACACCAGCAAAAAAATAAGGAGGTCTTTATAGCTGCAGTGTTAGAAGGAAAGTGATTGTTTTTTCACAATGCGGCGTACAAGTACACGGCAGACCTGATCCATAATGGAGACTGACACAGCCACTGGCTTTTGTGTGTAGTCATCACACACGTTAGCCTATGGCAGGGCCTGTCGTGGTGGTTACCACCTATAACGCGGTCAACCTCTGCTGACGGCTGTCAGGTAGAAAAAATCCTGACGGCAAGGTCAGGCAGTCGCCATTTTAGGGTGTGAAGCTGCACATTTTACAAATGTTTTTCCATCACCAGCACTCAAAATGGAGGCCAGTGGATTACTAAATGTCAGATATGAACAATACTTTTCTTGGCAAGATATGACACAATAAAATGTGAACCTTGACTGTCTTTGACAATGTTAGTGCCATGAGGGAAGTACTATCTCCATGGAGGGTATTAAAAAAAATGTTAAAAAAATAGTTGCCAATAATATAGTTAAAATGTAATATTTGCACACTATGACCTACAAATCCTATTATCTATTTTGTAAGATCTTAGTGGACCAAATATTTGATGTCAATGTGTGTACCCAATGACATTGCCACTATTACCCAGAGTTCTCCTGTGTATTGACATGAAAAGTAGGAAGTGACCAGTTCACCTGTTCTTTTCAGCTCCATACATCTGAACCCAGCCATAGCTAGGAGGTGCAGCTCCGGTTGTTCCGGCCCTTTCTTGTCCTTGCCACCATGGAGGAAAGGGACATCATAAAGCAATATAGGCAAACTATCCTGGATTTGTGTCAGCAGTTGGAGCCTGATCTCCTGCCTCAAAATAGGAATCCAACAGTCATAATGCCAGTAGTAAAACTCTTGGCGGTGTTGCATTTTGTAGCCAGTGGCACCTTTCAATACATTGTGGCTATATTTGGGGACATGTCCCAACCAACATTCATGGTGTCCTAAAAGACGTCTGTACTTTCCTGATGAAAAACATCAACAGCTACATCCAATTCCAACGTCCACAGGATTAGGCCACTGTGAAGGGAGAATTTTATGCTTTGGGTGGAATACCACATGTGGTTGGAGCAATAGATGGCACTCATATTGCCTTGGTACCACCACACAACAGAGAACAGGTCTACCGCAAACAGAAGAACTTCCAACCCATCAATGTGACAGTTGTCTGCTTATTCTAAAGTGTGTGTACCCTCTTCCCTGGGTCAACACATGAGTCATTTATACAATGGAACAGCAAAATACCCCACAACTTGGACCAGAGAGGGACTGACTTGTTGGTAAGTACAACCTGATTTGTTGATCTTTCGCCTGAATCCTAGATTAGGAAGGGACAATGCTTTGATACATGACTGATCTGTTGAGTTGTTGCTTTCATGTAGGAGACACAGCGTATCTTAACCGACCGTGGTTATTGGCACCATTGAGAAATCCAACAACACCAGGGAAGTCCTCTTCATTGAGGCCAATGGAAGAACACAGAGGCCAGTGGAGGGGCTTTTGGGCTCCTGAACGCTAGGTTTTGGTACCTAGAGAAGACTGGTGGAGCTTTCCTCTACTCACCCGATAAGGTGTGACAAATCACAGTTGCCTGCTGCATTCTCCATAACATTGCCCTGAGGAGAGACATCCCTATAATTACAACAGAAGGAGACCGTGATGAGCCCCCAGATGAGGATGATGAAATGCCTTATGAAGATGACAGTGGTGAAGAAGAAGGACTTGACTTACGTCAAGATATGACTGCCCGCTTCTTCACCTGACTGTAAGTATGCCTTTACAAATATTAAGCTAAAATGTCAGTGCAACTTGTGCCATCTGATACATATCTGTGTGCTATGGTAATTTGTTAGAAATGGTTAGCTCAGAAAAGTTCAAGCCAAAGATGTTAGTGGATCATAGTTTCCATACATTGAGATATGTGGTCATTGACATAGATGAACTGTGCTTGTGCTAAGTAAGTATGTTCTCATGACCTGTCAATTGATTTTAATTTAATATGTGGGACACTTAATTTTGACTTGTTTTTTGGTTTTTGGGGTCCTTCACAATGTCATCTTCATTTTCATATTTCAACTCTGTGACATTTGCTGTGATATGTTGCTGTTTTGAAGTATAAAGTGTACATGTGTTGATGCTGGGACAGACACCCACTAGGGATGGACAAATATTTTCCAAAGACAACTTGCACTCTGATAGCATGGAAGATTTGAAGATTGTATCTGACCTGTTTACTGTGTGATAGTGTCATCAAGGCAATATGTGTGACTTGAGTTGCTCAAACCACATGTAAATGTCAAGCCCTAGCATACTGTTCTCCCTTCACACTGGCTACTTCTTCAATTTGTGGACTGTGGAGGTAGCTGTTGATGTGTTTCATTATAGGTGATAGGACATTTTGTTAGCACACAACTGAATTGCGAATGTGTCATTGTGCCAGATATTGCCACATTTTCCTGTATTGGTCATGCAGCTTCAAATGTTAGCACTTCCATGATGTGGACTATTGGTGTTACTTACCTAGGATTCCTTTTGTGAGGGCAGGCTGTATGGCTCCAACTGAGGTCATGCATCAGTGATAGTTTGCCTATTTAATTTGCTCCCATTGCATGTTCCCTTTCCTCCATGGTATCAAGATAGTGGAGCATATACCTCTGAATGTCACAGATATTGTATTGAGGAGTGGTTGTTGTAACCTAGATATAATTTCTACAAGGACCTCTTTGTAACATTAGTATGTTCCAGATATGTTCTTAATCCAGTTTGTTTACTTTCAGTACATTTGTTGACATGTTTCCTCTTTGTAATTGCAACATTTCTTCCTAAATGAGGTTCAACAGTTTCCCCAACATGATGGTGGAAGATGGATATGACAAACGAAATGCAACAAATATTCAAACAAGAGTCTTGTACTCTGCGTCCATTACATTTATTCAGATGAAAAAAAATAAGTGTGAGGTGAAATAAAATAAGATGAACTAAATTAAGACGAGTTTATTATGGTGGATGGAAACATGGTAGTAGAGCCAAATGGAATTTGAAGTCCAATGTCCAAAATACTACTGTCTACTAAAAAGGTAAATGTGTCCATGAAGTGTCCATGAAGCAGACCACAGTTGCTAGTCCAGATGACCGTCCCATCTGGTGAGGAGGGGGGCATAGGTGCAGGGACTCGGTGATATGGTCCAGCTTGTCCTGTGGCAGGGCCTCCCTATCTGTGGCTGGCAGTGTTGTACTTTGGCTAGATGTTGAGGGACCATGAACAGGGGCAGATGGACTGGGAAAAGCCCTGTTCATGATGTGATAAATGTCATACATCACCCAAGTCAAGGAAGACAAATTGGATTTGATGACCTGTGTTGCATTTCCACATTGTTCTCCATCAGCACTTGCTTAATGTTCCAGAGCTCTATGACCTGGCCCATTATGTCTTGGGATTGTTGGACTGATCCCAAGACTTGGTCAAGGGTGGTCTGCCTAATTAATACCCCAGTGGCCTCCCTTGGGTGGCCCACGGATTCCTTCCCATGACCCCTTCACCCACTAGCCTGTGCCCTTGAAGTGTGCCCAAACCACTGCTTCCTGGCAGAACTGGAGGCTGAGTTGGCGGTGGGTCAACAGTAGCCAGGACTGGGGGGCATAGGATTGGTGTGCTGCTTCATGGTGTACAGTTGTAGTGGGAGGTGTAGCTGTGGCCTGGGTTTGACTCACTGGAGCTGTGTGGACAGACAGACCATATTGACCAGCTTGCTCCTCATTATCTGGACTTGCAGCATTGGAGTCCTCACTGAAGGCATGCTTTATGGCTGGAGTGAAGGCGTCTCAGCTGGCAAATGATGTTGCACTGGACCAGGTGATTGGACATGTGGAGAATACAGTGGAATGTGTTTAAAATATTGTTTGTGCATTTCATGTGTCTTTGCCTACCAAAGGGCCATCCTAAAACCTAGAAAGAGTGAGATTGACTGATTGGTCCTTTGTGTTATTGTCATTGTTTTACCCATGCAGCCTGATTTACACAGATGACAATTCCAGTGCTGACCTTGTAGATATGTCCTGAAATGCCAAAGTGTTAGTTCAGTGTTAGACCTGATATCCTTGGCGTAGTTTCCCCTGTCTTATTGCCTCTGCTTCCCATCTTTTTGACTGTGTGTTGGACTTCGTTTTTGCTGGTTTTGGTACTCTGGGCACTTCACCACTGCTAGCCAGTGCTTAAGTGCAAGTGATTTCTGTGTAAACTGTATTTGTAATAGGCTTTTCCATGATTGGCACATTTTAGTTACTATTAAATCCCTAGTAAAGTGCACCAGAGGTGCCCAGGGCCTGTAAAGCAAATGCTACTAGTGGGCCTGCAGCACTGATTGTGACACAAGTGAGTATCCCTGTAAACATGTCTCAGACCTGTCACTGCTGTGTCTGTGTGTGTAGTCTTGCATTGACAATTCGACCTGGCAACCCAAACCTTCACTCTTACTACATATGTCACCCCCAAGGTTGGCCCTAGGTAGCCCCATGGGCAGGGTGCAGTGTATTTAAAAGGTAGGACGTGTACTAATGTACTTTACATGTCCTTACAGTGAAATACTACCAAATTCATTTTCACTATTGCAATGCCTATCTCTCCGATAGGTTAACATGGGGTCTGCCTTTAAATATCTTTTAAGTGCAGTTTCCCTTTGGGAGCAGATAGAGAAATGAGGTTCAGGGTTTCTGAACTCACAATTTAAAAATACACCTTTTGGTGGAGTTGGTTTTTAGATTGTCTGTTTGAAAATGCCACTTTTAGAAAATGTGCATTTTCTTCCTTAACCATTCTCTGCCTCTGCCTCCCTGTGGAATCCATGTCTGGGTAAGACTGACAGTTGGGCTGTTTGTGAATTCCCTCTAGACAGTGACAAAAAGGGAGCTGAGGAGTGCCCTGCATATCCTGGACCTGATGAGTTTCCTGGGCTAGAGTGGGCAGGGAGGAGCAGACACCAACACCTGAAAGGGCTGTAACTTTCCTCATACGATAGAGTCTCCAACACCCTGGTGTGTGTCTGTGGCCAGGCCTGGGCAAGGCAAGATCTTGTGAATGGCAGAGACTTTCCTTTGAAGTTTGCCTACTTCACAGGCAGGAATGAGTATAAGTAGTGGCCCCACTTTTCAGAACACTTATGGATCAAGAAGAACGTCTGCCAGGAAGAAGAGCTTTAGAGCTGGAAGAGGAGTACTGCCCCTTTGCTGTGTGTGCTTTGCTGGGATGGCCTGCAGTTGCTGCTTCTGCCTTAGAGAGGAAGAAGATTGGACTTTGCTCTGTATCCTTCTTGTGAAGTTTCTCCAAGGGCTTGGACTGAGTTTGTCTCCTGTTAAGAAGTCCCAGGGACAGCAAAGACTTCACCTACTAGCCTCCGGGATCATTTGCTGTGGACCCTAACTGGCCAGGTGATGCCTATTCCAGCTTCTGGGTCCTTGGGAGTTAATGCTGGTGAAAAACCAAGAAAACCAAATTGCACTGATGCCAGATGATGCCCTGACTGACGCTGCTGCGTGACCCTATGACACCACCTGCAACTAAAGTTGTGGTCCCCCCTAGAGTTCGATGACCCTGACTGACGTAGTTGCAGCCCCGCTGTTGTCCCATGACTTTGTGAGTCCTGAGTGCTGTGTCACCGATGTCTGTGACACCCGACTCTGCCACAGCACCTGCAACCCGTGGCGTGACCGCGACCCCATGAGGTCGCCCCACTGCATCTTGACCCGCCAGATATTGAGCTTGCCGGAGTGTAAGGAACTGACTCTTCGCATTGGCGCCGCCTCCTCTCCACCGCTCTCCAGCAAGGACCCGACGCTTCACACCAATGTCTCCGCTCCACTGCTCTGCAGCATCGGAACTGACACCACACTATATCCAGTGACTCCTCACTTCCCTGACTCCATGCACCAGATTGTTTGCTCACTTTCAAAAGGTATTGTACCTGGGGGTCCATGCAACCCCGTGACCGGCGCCATTGGCGTCTGATTGTTGGGAATTACTCTGTCACTGCACCGTGATAACAACAAATTGAAGCATTTGTGTTTCTAAGCACTATATTGAAGTTTATTTTTTGAACATTTAGAACTTTGCTTGTGTATGTTGGATTTTGTTGTTTTAATCTTGTTTTAATCAGATAAATATTGGCTATGTTTCTAAACTAACAGGCCTGGGCAAGGCAAGATCTTGTGAATGGCAGAGACTTTCTTTTGAAGTTTGCCTAATTCACAGGCAGGAATGAGTATAAGTAGTGGCCCCACTTTTCAGAACACTTATGGATCAAGAAGAACGTCTGCCAAGAAGAAGAGCTGTAGTGCTGGAAGAGGAGTACTGCCCCTTTGCTGTGTGTGCTTTGCTGGGTTGGCCTGCAGTTGCTGCTTCTGCCTTAGAGAGGAAGAAGATTGGACTTTGCTCTGTATCCTTCTTGTGAAGTTTCTCCAAGGGCTTGGACTGAGTTTGTCTCCTGTTAGGAAGTCTCAGGGACAGCAAAGACTTCACCTACTAGCCTCCGGGGTCCCTTGCTGTGGACCCTAACTGGCCAGGTGATGCCTATTCCAGCTTCTGGGTCCTTGGGAGTTAATGCTGGTGAAAAACCAAGAAAACCAAATTGCACTGATGCCAGATGATGCCCTGACTGACGCTGCTGTGTGACCCTATGACACCACCTGCAACTAAAGTTGTGGTCCCCCCTAGAGTTCGATGACCCTGACTGACGTCGCTGCAGCCCCGCTGATGTCCCATGACTTTGTGATTCCTGAGTGCTGTGTCACCGATGTCTGTGACACCCGACTCCGCCACAGCACCTGAAACCCGTGGCGTGACCGCGACCCCATGAGGTCGCCCCACTGCATCTTGACCCGCCAGATATTGAGCTTGCCGGAGTGTAAGGAACTGACTGTTCGCATTGGCGCCGCCTCCTCTCCACCGCTCTGCAGCAAGGACCCGACGCTTCACACCAATGTCTCCGCTCCACTGCTCTGCAGCATCGGAACTGACACCACACTAGATCCAGTGACTCCTCACTTCCCTGACTCCATGCACCAGATTGTTTGCTCACTTACAAAAGGTATTGTACCTGGGGGTCCATGCAACCCCGTGACCTGCGCCATTGGCATCTGATTGTTGGGAATGACTCTGTCACTGCACCGTGATAACAACAAATTGAAGCATTTGTGTTTCTAAGCACTACATTGAAGTTTAATCTTTGAACATGTAGAACTTTGCTTGTGTATGTTGGATTTTTGTTGTTTTAATCTTGTTTAAATCAGATAAATATTGGCTATGTGTCTAAACTGGTGTTGAGTGCTTTTGTGGTGTTTTCACTGTTTGTGTTTCTATACATAATTTACACATCATCTTTGAGATAAACATGACTACTTGTGCCAAGGGGGTGAGCAGGGGTTATCTACAGTTGCAAACTGACTGCCAACCAGAGACCCCATTTTTAACATTCAGATTTGTAGGTTACATGTGATAGACATTGAACCCAACACAGTGGTGAGTAGATTGGAGTACTGGGCCATTCCAAGGCCTAGCAGGCTGCAAAACATTGGTTACAAAGAACTTCCGAATGCACGTGATACTGTAATTGGTCATCATATGGACAGTGAATTTTAACTTGTATTTGACAAATGATTCAGTTCAGCATGCCACAACACATTTTTAGATATCTTGGATTCAACAGACAATGAACGAGGTAAGCATTTTCATCAATTCAATGTAGTTATGAGCAGGAGTCAATATGATTGAGATACACAAGAAGTGATATTTTAATCCATGGCATGACATGGTGACTGACAAATGCACTCTTCTTTTCAAATGTGTGTGCATTTGGAAGTAAAGAACAGTGTAACAACATTACATTCCACTATTGTTTTTCTGATCCATTAACAAAACCTCATGGTAGTTGTAGTCATCTGTTGACACAATGGACAATACTTGTTTGAGAAATAAGTTACACGTTTCACTTTCAAAGACTTTCTTAGAGATGAAAACATGTTTGAAACATGTTTGAAACTGGTACACACATATGAACATAATGTGGCTAGGAGAAAATACTCTCCTGTGAAAATGAATGTACTTTAGGACCTGTTTTTGTAAGCACAACATACATTGATAGACAGTAATGGGCAAAGCCCATGCAAGGGATGATCCATGAGGAAGTGCACACAATATGACTTCCATATTGTATTACATTAGAAGGAGAGCTGCACCCATGTTGCTGGTAATTTGTATGACAACAGATTTTGTTTATTCAAAATTAGCTATGTCTGTGCTGTTGCAGCATTCTAAATGTCTACCATAAGGGCAGGCTCTATTGATGATTAGGGCGATATAATTAGGTCTGACTTACCAGTCTGCACTCCACCAGAGATTCTAATCAAGCCTTCAGGATGGAAGATTTGCAGAACCTTCTCCTCCCAGGAAAAGAGTTGTAATGGGGGAGGAACAAAACCACCACCAGTCCTCTGTGCCTCCAGGTGACTCTTAGAGGTCAGTGACAAACATTCCACTGCAGGTCATTCCATCTCTTCCTAGTCTCCTACTGTGTGTGCAGGTTGTTGGCCACTAAATTCACACTAGCAACTAGTCTGGTCCACATTTGCCTTTTCTGGGAAATGGCGGTATTTTGGACTTGTGCTCCAAACAATTGTGGCTCTACTCGAATGATTTCATCCACCATGACAGACTCTTTCTCTGTAAAACAGGGATTTCTTCTCCCTGCCATTGTGAAATATATCTAAACAAAACTAGTGCTCAAAACAATGAAGGTAAGGTAAACAAAAAAAAATGATTTAACAAAAAAGACACACAGGGAGATGTAAACAGAATACAAAAACTCTGCCCCCTATGTTTTGAATTTGGCTGGCTGGCTGGCCTTCTGCATTGGAAGGATAAAGGATCACTCTGAAATGAAGTGTCTTTTGTAGTTTTTTGCAGGTGTTCACAATTGTCCAATTTGCAACAGGTGTGGGCTTCTGGCATCTAACTAATGGCCATAGCCTACTGAACGGGTTCCGCAATGGACTCATGCCATCTTGGGCCTACAGCTGACATAACACCAGCACAACTCTGTGATCTAGAAAGGTTTGGTGGGATGCCGCCGTCAGGATGGCGATGAAGTGATAATCATCAGCATTGGAGTCTCCGGAATGGCTGCGGGATGCTGCTGGTTGCTGGAACGACGGAATACACTCCGTCATGGCGGACTTTGGCCTAGCCGCAATGCGTCTAAATAAGGTATTTTCAGGCCCACCACCTACGCAGCCTGGCAATAAGACTGCCAACATCTAAATCAGGCCCTAAGTCTTAAATCAGTAGTTTTGTGATGGCTAATTCATTCTATAGCTTATCAAGGCTCTCTACGCTGGTGTCACCCATGACTGAATAGCTACACCACTTAATTGAGATGTGAGGTTTGACAAAACATTTTACCTGGGATGGTGGCCGCATTTAGCATTTAATTGATAAAACATTCTATACTCCTCATTTTTTGTTTATAGCTTGAAAATATTGATGACAAAAACTACTTGTGTTATTGGGACGAAGGAACAGTCATATAGGCCACAAAAGAGGTGAGTCTTATTATCCTTTTTCTCCATAAACAAATGGATAGTCAGACGTGAATTCTCAAGGATCCTCCCCTTTGTTTCATTACAGATCACCTAGAAAAGACTCATACTCTGGCACCTATATCATTGTTAGACCTGGCATCTTCAGCATGGTCTCCCTTGTGTTTTTTGCCTCTGCTTCTCATGTTTTGACTGAGTGCTGGATTCTGTGTTTGCTGTTTTTGGTACTCTGGGCACTTTACCACTGCTGACTAGTGCTAAAGTGCACGTTTTCCTGTGTAAAGTGTATGTGTAATTGGCTTTTCCTTGATTGGCATATTTGGTTTACTAGTAAGTCCCTAGTAAAGTGCACTAGAGGTGCCCAGGGCCTGTAAATCAAATGCTTCTAGGTGGACTGCAGCACTGGTTGTGTTACCCTCATTAGTAGCCCTGTAAACATGGCTCAGACCTGCCACTGCAGTGTCTGTGTGCGCAGTTTTAACCTGCTAATTCGACTCGGCACGTGCACCCGCATTGCCAGGCCCCAACATTCCCTTTTTGTACATGTAAGGCACCCCTAAGGGAGGCTCTAGGTAGCCCCATGACCAGGGTGCAGCGTGTGTTAAAGGTGGGACATGTACTATTGTGTATTACATGTCCTAACAGTGAAGTACTGCTAAATTCGGTTTTCACTGTGCAAGGCCTATCTGTCAAGTAGATTAACATGAGGGCCACCTCTAAATGTTCTCAAAGTTCAGGATCCCTTTGAGAACAGATATAAAGTGGAGTTTGGTGTCTCAGAACTCACAATTTAAAAATACATATTTTAGTGAAGTTGGTTTTTAGATTGTCACTTTGAAAATGCCACTTTTAGAAAGTAGGCATTTTCTTGCTTTAACCATTCTGTGACTCTGCTTGTTTGTGGAGTCCCTGCCTGGGTCAGACTGACAGTTGGGCTGTTTGTGAATCTCCTCTAGACATTAACACAAAGGGAGCTGGAATGTAGCCTGCATATCCCGATGAGCCATCTGAGCTAGAGTGGAGGGAGGAGTGGTCACTTACACCTGAATGGGATGTGCCAGCCCTCACACAATGCACTCTCCAACTCCCTGGTGTGTGTGTGGGGCCGAGCCTGGGCAAGGCAGGATCTTGTGAACAACAGAGACTTTCCTTTGAAGTTTGCCTACTTCAAAGGCAGAAAGGGGTATACGAAGTGGACCCAACCCCCCAGACTCTAGATCACTTCTGGAACCAAGAGGAACCTCTGTCAAGGAGAAGAGCTAAAAAGCTGAGATGTGTTTCCCCTGTCTTTGACTGTGCTTTGTTGGGCTATCCTAAAGCTGCTGCTTCTGCCTGTGAAAGGGGACAAAGTCTGGACTTTGTTGTGCATTCCTGCTTGAAGAAGAATCTCTAAGGGCTTGAACTGAGGTTGCCTCCTGTTTTGACATCTCAGGGCCATCAAAGACTTCCTCTGCCAGCACCTGGACTTTCTGCTGAGACTCCTGCCCTGCCATGTGGTGCCCTATCCAGTCCATGGGCCCTTGAGAGGTGAAGTTGGCAGAACAAGAGCACAGAATGCTGTACAGGGAAACTTTTTATGCACCATCTGCAAAGCGGCTGATAGACGATGCAACACCCGCTTTCGGCTGCTGATAATGACGGATCCCCAGGCAGCATGGTTTTCCAACACTGTGCAACCGGATTCCTCACGCACTGTCCCTGGGCGTCAATGTCATTCTGAATCTGCACTGATCAGAGTTGCCCTGTCTGGAAATCAACGCATTGCTCTCTTGCAAGGGAGAAAAATGACGCATCGCCTACCCGACCGGACAAGAAATGACGCATGGCCTCACTTGCGAGTAAGGAATTAACACGTCGCTGACTTTTGCACGATCACCTGTGGGGCTTTATTTTTGACCCAAACCAGGTACTTGGTTTAAAATCAATGTTTCCATTGTTTTCAATGGAGAAAGACTCTGAGGCCCATATTTATACTTTTTTAGAGCCGCATTTGCATCATTTTTTTACACAAAAGCGGCGCAAACGTGCAAAACACAGTTGTATTTTGTTAGTTTGCGCTGTTTTTGCATCAAAAAGCGGCGCAAATGCGGCACTAAAAAAGTATAAACATGGGCCTTATTCTTTTGAAAATTCATATCTTGACTTGTGTATGTTGGATTTTTGTCGTTTTGGTCTTGTTTGCTTTAGATAAATATTACCTATTTTTCTAAACTAGTGTGATGTCCAATTTGTAGTGTTTCACTGTATTACTGTGTGTGGTGCTTCAAATACTTTACACATTGCTTCTGAGATAAGCCTGACTGCTTGTGCCAAGCTACAATGGGGTAAGCAGGGGTTATCTAAGTGTGTTTCTCCATTGCCCTGACTAGAGTGAGGGTGCCTGCTTGGACAGAGTGCAAACTGACTGCCAACCAGAGACCACATTTCTGACAATCATCTTACCTCATGTATTATTGTTAAAGGAATAAGACGTACAGTTTGCAGTCACCATGTGGGTCCTTTGAAGAGGATTACTAAATCCTTCCTAGTATTAGCAAACAACTCAGCTAAATTCTTTTGGACTAAATCATGTTCTCAAATTTAGTTAATCATTTGTCATTTCAAGCCATAATAATCTTAGGTAACAAATACATTTTTTTCTACTCTTCACTGGTTTATTTAATTTGTGTTAGAGAATATTCTATTTGGTTTGGGTCCACACTTTCTTTTCTCTTTGGTGCACATTTTGTGGTCTTAGTTCACTTTTCGCCCCAGAACATAGGTGCTCTATCACAGATCCGGCCTATACAGAGAGTATGTGTTTTTTATTTTTTATTTTTATTTTTTTATTTTTACATTTTGACCATCCTTTCATGTATTGTTCTAATAGTGCTGTAGTACTGGGCATGTGTAAGGAGCACTATAAGTGTGCTATGGCGGTCTCTCTCTGATTCACTTTTAAGTTCTGCTTGTACCATCAACAGCAGACAATGCATATAACATGCATGAAATGAACAGATATCATATTTCAGGTTGGCACTCTGTTTTCATATTTGTTTACTACTTATAGCCTTGAAAAAGTCCCATTGGGGAGGAAATAAGTGTCGGCTTATGATCATGTACTTGGTTGGAAATGTGTAAACACAATAAAGATGATGAAAATATGTCACATGACCTTGGACTTATTGACTGACTTTGCTGGGTATTTGTCCTCAAACAGTATTATTTACACAAATTGCTGGAAAGCTCCAGTATAATGTTTTAGGATATGCAGTTGTTATTCTTTGGAGTAACACAATCACTGCCCTGACAGGTAGCAGGGTGTATACTGTAGTAACACCAGTCTTTGAACAAGTGTTCTTTCTGTAGACTTTCTACCCTGACTAGATGGGTAATGTGCAACATCAGTTGTTTTTTGTCACAGCTACCAATCTGTATTTAACATAGCAGAAGAACATCTACTTCCTGCAATTCCTATTTTTCAGTTTGATGATTCTACTGCTGCATGCTGTATATGTTCCATTTGTGGATGGCAGAGCTGTAGACCAACACAGTGTTGCATCCAGCTGCTCAGGAATCTGCTTTCCCTGGTAAATGCTGGATTTGAGCCCTAAGGTGACTGTGTCAAAGCCCAGAGACTAGAAAATTGACTGAGTGCGAGTGCTTTTATTGGCTACAAACCATTTACTGTTAAACATTTTACTTATGATTAGTGCGATTTAGGATGTTACACTTTAAGAAAATTATTGATAATGTTTCTGTTTTACAGAATACAATGTAGAGTAATTGTCAACCTAATTTCAGGCTAAAAAATTGAAACACATTAGTTATACAACTTAAGGCCTAAGGTACATTTTCATATATTTTTGGAATCAGAGGAAAATATTAAGCATTCAAGAAATTGTTAGGTAACTTTAAATACAACATGTACATGACTCTCACAAGCCCAACCTCTTTTTAAATTATTGGCAACACAGTACGCTCTGAATTAAGACATCTGCTGAAAGTAATATACCATTGTTAATGAAAGATCACCCAACGTGTCTCTTTAAGTACAACACCACATACTACAGTGAATTTCTTCTTACATAACAAATAATTTATATGTACCGCTTTCACTGATGTACTACACATATTCCTCCTACATAATCTGCTTTCGAAGTTGATGACCATTATTACTGTAATCTTGCACTTCATCAGAATGAGGCACATTTAAGTATTATAAGTGTCTTGATTCATTTACGTCGAAGGGTCAAACAGAACAAGAGTTTTTACATGATGTCCTGAAATCTTATGTGCGAATGTTAAGTAGGAACAACAAGCTAATGACATACAACCCACATTTAATAGTAAAAAATAATATTGTGTGGTTTTCTAGTATTTCATGTGAATAAGCAGTTGCCATCTGCACTCTAATTTAGGGAACTAGTGTTAATTAAGATTGATAATTATTAGATGATCATAACTGTTTTTATCCTAACCAGTGGTTTAGCCCTCAGAAATATGTTTAGCTTTTTTGCACTACACTCAGCCATGCTTATTGCAGCAGCATCCCATTCGAGGAATGATTTTAAAACTGTAATGTGAAACTTAAAGAAATATTTTTACCAACGATATTAACTCCTGCACTAAATAAACTTTATATTTCTTTGTTCCTTTATTTATATTTCTCTGTTCATTTTGCTGTAGTTCCAAAGCGTTATGTGATCTTTTCAAAAACAAAATCTGAAGAACATTATTCAACTGAAAATATGCTTGTATGCATTCTGAGCACCAAAGTTCTGTCCAACCACGATTGACCAAAAAGATCTAGTGACAATAAGAAGGAACACATATCTTAGGGGCTCATTACGAGTTTGGCGGTCCCAACATGGTACCACCAAACTCACTGGGAGGACACCACCACCATGGCAGCAGCATCCCTCCCTGCCCTATTACAATGTTCCCACTCATCTGACCGGCAGAAACATTGTGATAGAACATTCTCGCCTGTCAGACCGGCGGGAACAGTACTACGAGATAGCACTCAGCTCCCTTAAAGGAGCCGAGTGCTATCTCGTATCACAGAGGGGGCCAACCAGCACCCTCAGAATTTGCACTGTCTGAAAAGCAGACAGTGCGCATTCCAAGGGTGCTGGGCAGGGAGTCCCCTGCACTTGTTCTCTGCCACTCTTTTCATGGTGGGGAAACCGCCATAAAAAGGGCGGCGGAGTACAAGTTTGTATTCAGCAGGGCAGAGTAGAGTTCAGCACCACCCTGGCTGATTACAACCAGAACTGCCATCAGTCCATCGTGAACTTGGATCCGGGTGGAGATCGCGGTCTGTTGGTGGGTCTGTCTGCCAAAATTGTAATGTGGTGGTCGGACTGCCACAGCCATGACAGTCTGACCACCACCGTGAGGCTGGTAGTCCTAGGACCGCCAGCCTCGTAATGAGGCCATTAGTCTCTGGTATGGAAGGGCTGGTTGCAGTTATTTTAATTTTACTCAGACCAGCATGGAGGACCCACGAAAACTCAAATATTTGTAGTGTGATTTGTTGTTCTATGATCATGCATAAATTTACAAAACCAAAGGGCATATTTATGAAAAATGGTGCTGCACCCAGTGCAGCGCCACTTTTCTTGAACCCTTTTGCACCCTCCTAATGCCACCATGTGTGCACTGTATTTAATATATGGTGAAAATGGCAGTAGTCTGGAAATTAGCATCTGAATTTTTGATGCTAGTTTGGCGCTTTGCAGGATTAGCGTTAAAACTGTTGATGCGAATCTAGCTAAGCGCCCAGAGGCCCTTTGTAACCAATGGGAGCCTCCTTTTAATGCCTGCTCAGAGCAAGCGTTAAACGTGCCCAAAAAAATGATGCTCTTCGATTTCTTTGTTCCATTTTTTCACCCCCCCACCTGGCACAGGCATAATGTAGGACAAATGGTTACAAATTGGCACAATGCATGTATTGCGCCATTCTGTAAATATGGCGCAGCATTTTTGGCCACCAGTGCCACATTAGCATAACAAAAATGACACTAATGTGTTGTTAGAATGGCGCTAGGCCCTCTCAAATCTGGGCGCCAATCTATAACCGTGCATGCAAATGGCAATCTTCCTTGAATCACACTGAGAAGATGAGTGCAGAGGAAGACAGAAATCAATGCTCAGGGGCGAGGAAGATACTCAGGAAATGATTTCAGGAAAAAAGGTAAAGAACATGTGACACTGAATACAGGGTATCAAAATTTACATTTCTAAGTGGACTATTTATAGATTTTACAAATATATAAAAAAAGGCCATCAAACCTCATTAATCAACTCCTTATATACCGCCTACATTTTTTTCTTCTTTTGCTTTGGAATATATGAAACTTACAAAAGCTACCAAGCTGATATTTCAATATTTTATTTATAGGAATTCGTCATTTAAAAAAATACAATGGGTAATTTCCAATGCAGACAGTTGGGAGCAATAATTTAACAGTGCAAACTAATAATGATACAGTTCGATTTTAGGCATGGCCAGTGCATGCATCACTTTACTCAATTGCACTCTTTCCCTGACTTGCACTCGTGAAGGCTCTCTGCCTTAAACTCAGAAGCACTCTTTCCCACCACAATAAGCGTTCAGGTTCTTTCAAAAACAATTTTCGTTATAAAAAATCAATACCACGCAATGCATCTTGAAATGTAAATGCCTTTCTAGTGCAGTGTGCAGTTCCCTTTAAAGTAAAAGTGCTTGCTTGACACCATGAACTTACTATCACATGTTCAGCTAATAGAAGTAACGGTGTCAGAGCATTGAAAGTGTGTGTTGAATATAACAACCTTCTAACTTCTTTGCTGGCTGCCTTTTTTGCTGGGGAAAACATAGAAGGTTAATGCTATTTTGTTTTAAAAAGGTCCAGCGGCACTCAACACTGTTATTAACATCTCTTTTCTTATAATGTTTCACAAAATGTAGTAAATGTGGTTGTCCAGGGTTGTGCTTTATCACTTTTATCATGCTGCATGAAAAGTAGCACCTTGCCCCCTAGTTTGCCGAACAAGTATCCTTTGTGTAAAGAAAAATAGAAATTTGACCAGACCTTTCTTTGCTTAATGTTAACCTGCAAGTTTTAGCACCCCTTTCTCATTCATTTAGATTTTTTTACTATGATCTTGTGTCCGGCTTTCAGATATAAAGATAATTTACAGACTGTCTTCTAGACTTGTGTGAATGGGTGAGCCATAACTCTATCAAGCTGAATCCGACAAAGACATTCAATTCTGATATGGATTCTACACTGTGAGAAATTGGGTTGTAGGTTGCAGGAGGGGTTGAACTCTATTCAAGCAACAGCCACAGTCCCCATCAGCGTTAACCACACATTCCTAAATTTACCTTTGGTTAACCCTCTGGTAGCTTGGCACAAAAGCAGTCAGCCTTAACTTAGAGGTAATGTGTAAACTAGTTATGCAGCACACAACCAGTAATAACGTGAAAACACAAAATAAAATTCCACAGCAATTTAGAAAAATAGAGAACATTTAAAGAAATTATTTGACACCAAAAAGACACAAATCCAACCAGTAGAACCAGAGTTCTGATTTTTTAAAGTTTGAGGTGAAAACTAGCACCTAATAGATCAAAGTGCCAACTGCAGAAATCTAGTCGTGAGAGACAGTGCCAAAGTAAAAAAAACATATGGCTGAACTCGGAGGAGCACATGTGAGCTATGAAGAGTTGGGCTTGCTCAGTGCTTATCTTCTGTCTTAAAAGAACTTCTGAGAAAAATGTTCTGAGAAGGTAAAGTTCAGCGGGGCAAGGCTATAGGTGGTGTACAAGGCAGGAGCATCCTCATCAGGGAGCCGCTGGACCAAGTTGTGGTGAAGATTTCAACATTTGGACTTAGTCGCTTTTTTGAAAGCCGAAAATCTCCAGCAGGACAAGGCAGGAGGCAGTAGCCGATAAGAGTTCCAGGAGGCTGTATACCCCTTGGGTGAATGAAAGTTGAACAGGATTTCCTGTTGTGAAGAAAAATGTAATGGACGCTGCTGCAAAGTCAGGCCAATCTGTGATGCACCTTAAGAGACAGACGATCAGCACTCAAAGCCTTTGTTAGCCAAAATACTTCCACATTTTTGATTGTTGCTATCTGGGCACCTTTAGCATCACCATCAAGGATCAAGGACGGTAGGGGTACCACTCGGGGAGTTAGGGAAACTCAGGCTGGGTGCAAGTGCGGGTTTAAGATGGAGGGAGACTTTTCTGTCACTGATGATCTGAACAGGAGGCGAGCTAACTAGCCCTTGGAGTCACTCTGGTAGTCCTGGGTTCAGGTGATGAAACAGAGCTCAAGCAACAGGGCAGGCATTTGAGGGTTCAAGGCAGCCTTCAGGCAGCAAAGCTTTCCATGTAGGTGCAGCAGACAGTCCTCTGAGAGTCCTTCTACAGGTCCAGAAAGTGAACAGAAGAGTGGGTAGAGGGCCTCCTTTTTAAACATAGTGACTTCTTTGAAGTATGAGAAGTTTCTGGAGAATTCCCTTTGAAGTGCTTGAAGTTTCCTGTTTTCCCAGCAGTGGCTCCAACCTGGCTGCATCAACAATCCAAGGGTGACAGGTCCTTTTGGTAAAGGCAGAGCAAAGCCCGTTCGGTTGCAAGTGGATCTGTGCCCAGCTCCACCCACTATTCTGCCAGGTGATAGCCCATCCACGCAACCTAATGCATTTATTGTGCCATAAGGCTGAGTCCATGCTATTCCAGGTTGGACCCAGCCATATGCAAATCAGTCTTGACGCCGTTCCCCATGGGAACAGTCGAGCCCAAACTGCCATGCCAGGTCCTCTCTGGACCAGAAACAAGCAACCTGGGGCCAGTTTCGGGGTATCACCCCTCATCAACCAGGCTAGCTTGAATCTGGTGGCACATCAAGCACAGGACCCACGTCTGGGCATACCCTTCCCACTTAGGGTGACAAATGCAGAAACAAGAGATTAAGGACGGAATGCAGAACAAATCAGGCAGGGCAGGAGTCTCAGTAGATAGTCCAGGTGCTGGCAGAGAGAAGTCTTTGATGTCTCTGAGACTTCAAGAACAGAAGGCAAGCTCAGTTCAAGCACTTGGAGATTCTTCACAAGCAGGAATATACCACAAAGTCCAGTCTTTGTCCTCTTTCAGGCAGAATCATCTACTGCAGGCCAATCCAGAAAAACACAGTCAAGGCAAAGAAGCAGTACTGGGGTGACATGGTTAGCAAAAGAATTGATGGATTAAACCAGAATCTGTGACTGTGAATGAATGTTTGATTGGTTCCGCATTCCATCTATCATTTGTGTTTGTTTGCTTTTGACACCCTAAGTGTGCCCAATATGCATAGACATGGGTCCCGGGCTCACTATGCCATTGAATTCAAGCTAAACCAACAAGTGATGGACGGAATGCTGAACATTGTCAAACACTCACCCCCAGTCATAGATCTGGGTTTAATCCATCGTTCTTTTGCTCACCATGCCACCCCAGTTTGGACCCAGCCATATGCAAATCAGTCTTGACCCTGTTCCTCATGGGAACAGTCCAGACCGAACTGCCAAGCCAGGTCCTCACTGGACCGGAAACAAGCATCCTGGGACCGGTTTCGGGGTTTCACCCCTCATCAGCCAGGCTAGCTTGAATCCAGTGGCATGGGAAGCACGGGACCCACGTCTGGGCATACCCTTCCCACTTAGGGCGACAAAGCAAAACCAACAAGTGATGGACGGAATGCTGAACATTGTCAAACACTCACCCCCAGTCATAGATCTGGGTTTAATCCATCATTCTTTTGCTTCCCATGCCACTGGATTCAAGCTAGCCTGGCTGATGAGGGGTGAAACCCCGAAACCGGTCCCAGGATGTTTGTTTCCAGTCCAGGGAAGACCTGGCCTAGCAGTTTGGGCTGGACTGTTCCCATGGGGAACAGGGTCAAGCCTGATTTGCAAATGGCTGGGTCCAAACTGGAATGGCATGGGCAGCAAAAAAACGATGGATTTAGGCCCAGATCACTGTACTGGGGGTGAATGTTTGACAATGTTCAGCATTCCGTCCATCACTTGTTGTTTTTGCATTGAATTCAAGCTAGCCAGGCAGATGAAGGGTGATACCCTGAACTCGGTTCTAGGATGCTTGTTCCCAGTCCAGGGAGGATATGGCATGGTAGTTTGGGGCGGACTGCTCCCATGGGGAACAGGGTCAACACTGATTTGCGTATGGATGGGTCTGAACTAGGGTAGCACGGTGAGCAAAATAACTGATGGATTAAACGTGATATTGTATTCGTCAGATGTTGCAGTGGTGATGTCAGGAGCAGACACAGGTGTGAGGCTGGTCTCAGTGAGGAAGACAACGTCAGTGGCAAGTGTGGTGATGAGGTCCAAGACCTTGGTGGCATGTTTGCAAAGTGACCATGTGTTGAGGAGGAAGCTGGCAAGTTGTTGTGAAGTAGGTGTGTTGTGTTGGTATTCTTGAATGGTGGTGGATGGTGTGTTGGTGGGCAATCTGATGATGCACGAGAAGCGGCAGTGGATGGAGGAGAGTGGTCCTACCATGGACTGAAGGGAGGTACAGCAGCAGTGGTTGTCGTGGTGTCCATGTTTCAGGGCTCGGAGTCTAAGAGCGAAGTAGCTGTGCGGTGTTGGAGAATCAGGGATTCTGGTGCTGGCCTTCGTCTGGGTGCAGATGGGTGCAGAAGGGGTTGCCTTTGGGGCAGCGGTGGTGAGGCTGCACTGCAGGCCTCCTTTAAATAGGTCCTGGGGAAGCGATGGGTGCCAGTGAGTGGGGCTAGCGTGAGGTGGGAAACAGACGGCAGCAAAACAAATGAGGAAAAAATGAGGGAAAGGGAGGGAGAAAAAGGAGGGAAAACAAGGTAGAGGCAGGTTCAAAAGGGAAAGGCACACTTGCAAAGGAAATAGGCAAAACCAAAAGAAGGAAAAAATTAAGCACAAGGAGGGCAGGAATCAGACTGATCAGGGGCCGACTGAAAGAGAGAGTTCTGAGTCTCGGACCTGCTCCATGGGGTTGAGATGCAGCCTCCCATAAGTAGGTCCCGGGAGGTGGGAGAGATGCTGGATAGTGGTTGGCGGTGCTACTGGAAAGCAGGAAATGGTCGGCAGCCAGAGAAGTGGTAGAAAAAGCCGAGAAAAGGAGGGAAAAAAACTAGACATAGGCAGGCAGAAAAGGAAAAGGCACTAAGGCAAAGGAAAGAGGCACAAAAGACAAAACCCAGAAGAAGGAAAAAAATATTTACAAGGAGGGCAAGATTCTGGCTGATAGGGGCTGACAGTGAGAGAGACAAGTGGGCCTGAGACATATTCAATAAAAGGGGAGTTTAAGGCTTGGCAATGAGGTTATATTATCAAGCTAATCGAATTGGCAGTTTAAAACTGCATTCAGGCAGCGATGACAGGCCTCTGGCATGTTTTAAGGGGCTACTTAAGTGGGTGACACAAGAGATGCTGCAAGCCTGCTAGTAATTTACAGGCCCTGGGCATTAGGTGTACCACTCTACAAGGGACTTATAAGTAACTTAAATATGGCAATCACACAAAGGGCAATTTTACCATGTTTAAAGGAGAAAGCACAAGCATTTTAGCACTGGCTAGCAGTCGTGAAGTGCACAGAATACTAAGGACAGCAAAAAGGAATTCAACAAAAACAGGAGGGGTGAAGGCAAAACGTTTGGGCGAGGACAACCCGAAGGATGGGAGGACTAACATACACCTTGGTGCCTGCTCAAGTGGTAAAAAATTGTACTCTCCTAATGGATTTCACGTTGGCTTGAGAAGCGTTTTCAGTACTTTGTTTCCTCACACAAGGATTTTGCTACTTGATTTGTATTCACTTTGGCTTGCTCAGTCAGATGAAAACGAATGGGCCTTCAGAATGTGAAGACCAGTCTTCTGAACAGGTCCTTCCAATCTGACTAAAACTCCACATTGCCACCGGCGCCCTCACGTTCATCTCACATCAGATGGCCATACTGTGGACATATTCACAACTGTACCTTCAGGATGTTGAAAAGCTACTATTGTCAAAGTAGAACTAGCTACTAAACTCTGGGAGTAACTATAGGTTCAGCATAAGTGCATCACCATATCGTATTTAACATACATGGTCATGTAGAGTCCATTTTAATAGATCTATTGCACTTAAAAATAAAGTTAATATATATTGTACTTACTGCTCTTTAATAAAGTACCAGGAAAAGTATTCATTGTTCAAAAGATTTGTATCCCGCGCATGGCAAGACCTCTCTAACCACTCCAGGCTTAAACAACCATACATTTCGACCATGACAAACCAACAAAAGGAAGTCTTTGTGATGTGACATAGCGCAACATTACTCATCTAGGAAAAGAAAATCATCAAATCACACATTTCGTGAATGTAAAGCATGAACATGTTCATGTGAAAAGTAATAAACATTTCTTTTAAAAGGCTACATCTTTGTAATAAAGAATGCACTGAAAGCTGATCTCCCCATGACATGCCCAGCTGCTAAAGACATTTATCCATCGCCTGAAGCATAAATGAATACACAACATTATATCAATGATTTTCCTGCTATGCCACGCTAGTCAGTAAGATGTTTAATGGGGGAAATATGAAAAATTTCAGTCTTAGAGATACAGCAAGAAAAAAACAACACCATCACTAGAGAGGTAACCTCAATAAATGCCTGCGACGGGACAGATGTGAGCGCCCAAACGATAACGCACAAAAATGTCCCTAAAAGATATACTGACTCGCCATTCCGTTTGAAACTGGCCTCGGGAAAGGCTGCTTGAGCAAAAGGCAAAACCAACATAACTACACCTCGCTTGCTTCGATTAAACGCATTCAAAGTAACGTTTGTAGAAGAAATGCTAATAAAATGCTCCTTGCAAAATAGCCAGCCAGGTCAGCACTCTGAAGCAATAAAATAAAACACAAACGTGCTCATAGTCACTCTAGTCACCCCCCAGTTGGATGGACAAGTGACATCAAAGGAACAAATATGAAGTTTTGCTCTGGGACCAGGCCAAATCAGAGTCTACTTTATTTTCTCATTACCATCACCCTTGCTCTCCCCCTAGCAACTAGAAACTTTCATTGAGTTCCATGACAGTGTGCATATTTGCCACAAGGAACTACAATAGTGACATCAGATCTTGAAGAGATCAAATTGAGGAGACTATGTTAAACCCTGACCCACTTCGATATATCAACACTGTTGAGTATCTCCTACACTTAAAGGGCCATATTTATACTTTTCGACGCACAACTGCGCCAACGCAGTTGTGCGTCAAAAAATCTAACGCCGGCTAATGCCATTCTGAAGGGCCATGCGGGCGCCGTATTTATTCAATGACGTTAGCCGGCGTTAGCCGGCGGCGCTTCCTGGTGTGCATAAAAAAAAATAACGTAAACCAGGCAGCGCCGGCGTAGGGGAATATGGAGCTTGGGCGCCAAAAAATGGGGCAAGTCAGGCTGAGGCAAAAATATCGCCTCAACCCGATTTGCGCCATTTTTTTCGACTCCCAACCCCCATTGAAATTACACCTGTCTTAGCAAAGAAAGGAGTCATGCCCCCTTGCCCAATGGCCATGCCCAGGGGACTTCTGTCCCCTGGACATGGTCATTGGGCATAGTGGCATATAGGGGGGCACAAATCAAGCCCCCCTATGCCACAAAAAAAAAAAAAAAAATTACTTACCTGAACTTACCTTATGTTCCCTGGGATGGGTCCCTCCATCCTTAGGCGTCCTCCTGGGGTGGGCAAGGGTGACAGGGGGGGGTCCCTGGGGGCATGGGATGGCACCTCTGGGCTCCTTCCGAGCCCACAGGTCCCTTAACGCCTGCCCTGACCAGGCGCTAAAAAACCACGCAAAAGCGGCTGGATGTCATTTTTTTTGACCCGCCCACTCCCGGGCGTGATTTTTGCCCGGGAGTGTAAATACGGCGCACATGCCTCGGAGTCAATTTTTTAGACGGGAACGCCTACCTTGCATATCATTAACGCAAAGTAGGTGTCCACGCTAAAAAATGACGCAAACTCCATGGACTTTGGCGCTAGACGCGTCTAACGCCAAAGTATAAATATGGAGTTAGTTTTGCGTCGGAATTGCGTAAAAAAAAACGACGCAATTCTGGCGCAAACAGAGTATAAATATGCCCCAAAATGTTTACCTCCAATACGTCTTAGGCTAGACTTGGGAAGCGGTCAGATAATTTTAGCTGCTACAAGTAAAACTGTTTCTGTGCACCATTTGAGCCCCCGTTTGCAGCTTATCTCATTTTCAGTGCCAAAGGTTCTTCTCCTTGATACATAAAATATGGTGTCTCATTGAATCTCTACCGTTAGTTAGTAACTGTTGCAGTGCAAGGGGGGTATGTGCCATAAGAACAGCATCATCAGCATATAATAGGGCGGGAACAGTCCGGGACCCTATTTGGGGCAGGTTGTTATAGTTATCAGATAATACATCACCCAGACTAATAATGTATAAGGAGAAGAAGAAGGGTGCCAAAACACAACCCTGCCTTACGCCCCTCTTTATGCTAAAAGGCTGGGTACATTCCCCCATTAGACCATATTGCACTCTGGCGCTGCACCCATGATATGTTTCCAGAAGAAATTGTATGATCTGTTGGTCCACTTCCATGTTCCCCATGATTGCCCACAATTTAGTATGGATTACATTCCCTTAAGTCTCCTAATAAAAATGGTACCTCACTTGTGTGGGTAGACCTAGTTCCCCCAACAGGAAACGGCCCAAAAGGTAACATGTATTTAGCGCTTTTTTCCATTGAAAAGCGACCCTCTTTTTCCGAAGTGTGTAGCTCTAGATTATGAACCCTAGCTTAGCCGGCACCTAAGAAAACCTAGCCAAACCTGTATATTTTTTAAAACTAGACACCTAGGGGAATCTAGAATGATATGACTTGCGTGGTTCCCATTCGATTATCTTACCCACAATGCCCTGCTAACCTCACACTTGTCCTGAAATCACCGATTTTTCTTACATTTCTGTGATGGAAACTTCCAGAATCTGCAGGAATCCACACAATTCCTACCACCCAGCATTGCCCCACCTGTGCCAATAAAAACACAGTCCCACCTGCGTGGCTGGGCCTAGTGCAGCAACTGGAATGGATCAAGGCAAGGACAGGAGCGGTTGCATGGAGACACCTATTGACCTCAGTTGGTAATAGTGAACTTTCTGCATTGGGGGCTATTGCCCCATCTGCCCCTCGGGGGGGCGAGAAAGACTGTACTCATTTTTTTGGGGTGGGGGCATTGATAGGGCCATCATGGCCCGCCCCACACCTACCCCTACACTAATTAAACTCAACCCAACACATAGTCACCCAGCCATGTAGGAGGTCTGCTGCTCACACACCAGAGCCGTCACTCTTATCAACCAACACACTTGTGTCTCCCTCTGTCATGCACAGGAGAACTTAGAAAGTCTTCATCGTCCATCAAGCACCAACCTGAACACCTCTCATTGTTTCATGCAGAATCAACTATACCTCTCCCATGTTTCTGAAACAGTGCAACTCTCCTTAGGTTCCATGTCTGTCCATTTTCCAGCTTGACCCAATTTCCACCCACCAATCTTTCTTTGTAGAGATTCCGAAATTTGAACAAACTACCATACACACCGGCTGGCTTTCCTTTTACCCAATTGCCTATATCATTAATTTGCTCACTTTTTCTGTTACACCTGTAAATACTTACATGTCACTTTCTCGCAACCATGAAGGAATCAAAGCCAGTTCCAGGTTGCCTGCCCCACATCATCGCAAACATTGTTTTCCCTGTGGCAGAGCTCACCTTTGTATTGTGTACCCATAACAAGTCTTTGGCTGCACTTTGTACATCTAAACCATCTTTACTAGCCAGTTGCATGGATTCTTTCACCAAGCGATTCAACCTGTCGACTTAACCAATATTTTGTTGATTATATAACGAGGTATGTACATGTTTAATTCGAAGATCAGTAACAAACATCTGCATCTCATTAGAAGTGAGTTGGGTGCAATTATCCATTATTAATTCACAAAGTATCTCTTCTCTTCTGAATTTCTCCCCCAAAACTGCAATGGCAGTTTTTTTATTTATACATATCATAAAAAACACTTCCAACCACCTAGACGTGGCATTAACCAATACTACTGCATAACTCTCATGCTCCGGTTGACACATAACTGGTCCAACAAAGTCCAAACACACTTTTTTCCACACAAATTCTGCCTCAATCACATGTTGATCATGTTCTGTCACACTCAGGCCAACTCTTACTCTCTTCAGAATTCTTGCATACCTCACACCTTTCAATCCAGTTCTTCACTTCCTCATCCTTGACTGGCCACCAACATTTCTCTTTAAGTCTTTTGAGTGTGAGTTTTTGTCCCAAGTGTCCCTCATGGGCTAACCTTATTGGTTTTCTTCTGATGCAGATGGTGGGACAAATCTTTCTTTCCTCATCACTAGCCCGCTTCTTATCAAAGACAACTCTCCCATGACTTTATGGCATAATTTAACTGCATTAGGAAAGGTACTTTCTCTTCTTATTCAGCCTCTGAGCATTTCTTTAACAGCTTTGAGAACCACATCATCATTCATGGTAATCACCCGCTAATTCAAAGATACACAGCCTTGCAATCCCTCTATTGCATCTTCTACATCAGCCACTACTTCTTCAAATTGCATTCATCAGCCACTTTCTCCAGCAACCTTGATAGGCAGTCCACCACTGTTCTTCCACCCTGGCATTTACTCCAGGTCACAATCATAGTCCTGTATGTAACAACCAATCTTGCTAATCACCCCAAACAATTGCTTGTCCCATTTGTACCCAGTACTTTGAATAATGGCTTATGATCCGTTCTGAGCATAAATTTACCACTCCAAATAAAAACACAGAAATAATTTGTAGCCCAGGTGGCAGCCAAAGCCGTTTGCTCAATGACAGAATAGTTTTTCTCTGTGTCCGACAACCAGCAAGAAACAAAAGCCACAGTTTTTCCAGTGTTTCCATGCATCTGTGCAAGGACAGCTTCAATTCCAATGGCACTCACATCTACGGTAAGGACAGTTTTCAGGCCAAATTGAAATGGAACCAATATTCCAGCATTTGAAATGTTAAATTTGAGTTGATCGAAGGGTGCTTGTTGAGTGTCTCCCCAGCTAAATATATTTCCGTACAATAGTCTATATGAGCTGGCCCTTTAGAAAACATACATGAATACGTTAGCACTCTCTCCTGATCTCTAACCTCATACATGATAGAAGGATATTATTAATGAACAATATTAATGAACAGCACTACTGCATACAGCTACTCTGGCTCTTTGAACGTTTACAGTTACTTGTGTTATATGCTGTGCATGACCGTGCAAATGGTGTTCACTGGGAGGCATACTATCATTGATCGCATATTAATAACACAGCTTTCTTACAGCAAAGATTTATTTATACAAGGAACATTTAAATGCTAATAGCCATACACCTGGTGACCTTCATGTGACTATTATACAACAGTTTTTTGTCCTTTCTTCTGTTATCCTGAAATATGTATAGATAATTTAATTGCTTGCACTATCTCAGGTATGACTGTCTTAAAATCAAAATGCCAATCAAGAAATATTTGAAAAAAAAAAGCGCAATGGGGAGTCTCCAATTTCCACAGTCAGGATGAAACATCCCGCCCAACCTTACACACCACCGGTGAGCCACCAACAGTCATGTGAGTCTGGGCAATAACAGGAAGGCACATTTGGTTTAGGCAAAAAAAAATTCCATCTTTCTTAAAGTGCCCTTTTCATAATAACTTTAAATCCAGCTTTATCATTAAAAGGGATTTTACATTACATTTCATTTGAGTGGAGGCCCTTTCTAATTGCACCCAAACTGAAGTTAGTCTGTTAGTCTATAGGAGAGCGAACCTTGCTACAGTGAAAACTTACTCTGGGAGTTTTTCATTGATAGGCCATGTAAATCTTAAGTACATGCTGTATGTTTGAAATACCATGCTCCCTGCCCTATGAGCTATTAGAGCCTGCATTAAAAGTTACCTATAAGTACTCAAAAAGGAAGGTTTGGGCCTTAAAAAACTGCACATAGGCCACAAAAGCAGGTCCTGGAGAGATACTTTACATGGCTACTTTAGTGGATGGCACAATGAGTGATGCAGCCCACTAGCAGCACTTAACTTACAGGCCCTGGGTACATGTAGTAGCATAAACAATGGATTTATAATTAAATTAAATAACCCAATCAAGTGTATACCAATGTTACCATAGTTAGGACAAAGAGCACAAACACCTTTTCGCTGGTTAGGAGGAGTCCTAAAAGCCAAAAAAACTGTTTCAGCAAAGGAAGGCAAAATGTTGGGGTGTCCCTGCAGAAAGGGCCAAGTCCCACAGTGGCCATCATTTAATGCTTAATTTTTGCACATGATTAATGCATAGAGCGCTTACGTTCTGACAACAAGAGAGAAACATTTTCCAGCCTGTGTCACTACCTGATGTTCCCTTGGAAAAACGAATTCAGGGCCTTATAATTTACTGCCCAGTAGTATGAAATAGTTTATTGTTTTGGTGGATTAGGATTCTAAGTGTTTTTATTGTTGTTTTGTAGATTCAGTGACCATTGCAAATACTGTTAAATTAGTGAGCAATGCTTTGAACTTGAAGTAGCACCAACATTAACGGTGACAGACAATAGCACTCAATGTATTTCAGCAAAATGTGACTGTATGAAATTTCTTGATGTGAAACAATTGCAAGTGGCAATTCTTTATAGACCTTCCCCTAATTGACTGGTAGAAAGGCTAAATTGTATATTGAAAGAGCATGTTCAAACAGAGTAATCAAGGCTGAATGTGGAAACTAAAATCAATGGAAAAGTGTGGAATTATCTTACAACACCACACACAACAGATGTCTCTCCATTTAGAATGTTAATAGGAAAATAACCAAAATGCAGACCTATGTCAAAGTAGGTAAAGTCATCCACAAAAAACACACCCACAGGATAGAAACTAAAAGGCATATGTGAAATGGTTTGCATGAGAAGAGAGTAAGAAATATTTTGATGCACACATGAGAATTAAAGAAATTAGCATGCATACTAGAGACCTGGGGTTGATTAAAATTCCAAATAAATTGTGCAAAGAAGAATCACATTTTTCTTTTCCTGGTATGGTACTTGGATCCACTAGGTCTTCTGTGGTAGTGAAAGAAAAAGGCTGGTAAAATATCAGAAGTGTTGGTAAAAGTTCACATGACCAAGCTATGATTGTTCATGATTCTGGTAAGATCTTCGATAGTAACTCCCTTAATAGTTTCATGTTTGATGTTGGTAATACTACATCTGATATAAAAGTAACACTCACTTTCTATGACGCTGTTGAACAAGATATAAATTATGGTTTGAATTTAAGTGTTAGTATTACTTTTCAACAAGTTTTTATTGGAGAGATTCAGCAAGTGGCAATACACATAGAGTAAAACATTTGACAAGTGTATAAGCACTGCACAGTTAACAACTTTTGTAACTGAAAAAGGCAGTCCTACAACAAGAATAATTACTGTATGGATGCCTAAAATCAAAACAACGTATAAACAGAATATGGTGAAATGTAGAGGTTGAGCCTCGAGAAGAAAGCTAGAGAGGGGAAGTACAAAAGTAGAAGAAAGGGGGAAAGTCAGGGAAGGAGGGGTTAAAAATAGTATGCGTGAAGAGGAAAAGGCAATAGAGGAAGAGAAAACAAAGCTTCTGAGCTATACACGGGTATCATTCAAGGAAGCTCAACTTTTTCCAGGTACAAATCCAGTTTGGACCACAATTAATGGGAAGATTAATTTTTTAAGTCACAGCTCTGTAAACTGTTGTACACGCTTCTTGGGAAACATGCCTAGGCCCACCACACATAGTGGGAGATGATGTTATAGTTTTTCCAACTGGGTAAGATGGTTTTTACACCAATAGAAAGTAAGATATCAATTGGAAAGATGTCCCAAAGGTTAAGTGAGTCTATTACTGGAGCATTTGAGTAGGCCATTATTCCCAGGGAAATGATAAAATAAACTAGGGTGAGCTTGCTATCAAAAATATTATTAAGGGTCTCCTCAATTTCTCTCCAGAAGGGATTAACATGTTTACAGTAAAAGAGTAAGTGGTCAAGCTCACAGGAGGAGTAAT
Source organism: Pleurodeles waltl (assembly GCF_031143425.1). Taxonomy (NCBI): domain Eukaryota; kingdom Metazoa; phylum Chordata; class Amphibia; order Caudata; family Salamandridae; genus Pleurodeles; species Pleurodeles waltl. Next base: position 576,551,826 of record NC_090443.1, on the reverse strand, counting down.
CACAGTGCCAGTAAGCTCCTGATTCTGATAAGCCATGTTTGTATAGTCATGCAGGAAGATCAGAAAGATCTATTGGTCCAATATGTGCAACAAAGGATTAAGAGAGATATTTTGTGGTGCAAGGGGAGTCCCAAAATTATGTACAAGAAGCAGAGGGTAGGGTCCAATGTTATATTTGGAGCAGGAATCCTCCCATAGCTGTTGAGTGTGTTCAGTGTTTGGCTTGGAATTCTTTTGCAAGATCCTATAACTCTGGAAAGCGGCATGAGACTTGGTTGGAGGAAGCGTGGGCAATCCTCATGATGAGAATGCTCCTACTCGCGCAGAGCGACTTTTACTTCCAGAAAAGTTCAGAAATCATAAGGTTTCAGGCTGAACCTTTCAGACAGCACCACAAAGGAGATGGGGTTACTGGTATCACCAAGATCTTTAATGTATACTAACAGCAGCCTATTCCCTCCAGAAGGTCAAGGTAGAATCGGTTTTGATGGCACTATGGAAGCATAGTGAGGTAAATTCTTATCTTATGAGTGAAACATCTGTTTAGAGTTTTAATTGCCAGTATTGAATCCTTAATGATCTGAAAGGAGTGTGGGACCTTGAGTTGTTTGATTGTGAGGGTGCTAAAATAATGTGTTTGGTCCCAGAAGATGGAGTCTGTGGGGTCACTACAGACTCAGGAAGGGGGCCACACAACCCCCTCCTGTACTAATACAATTTGGCTTTGGGAAAAGGGGCCCCTAGGCCTCTTAAGGATCAGAAGAAGGGTACTAATAAGAGAAAGAGGGCTGACTAGGTCAATGTCAATGTCTACCCAGGCAGGTCAGGCAGGGAAGTTCAGATTTAGCCACCAGATATTTTGTCTGGCCAGAAAAGCTACTTGATTATTTTTAAAATTAAGAAGACTCAGGCCACACTGAAATTTGTTTGTTTAGAGTTTCTGCATTAACTGGGAACATACTTAAGAAAAAGTTAATCTGTGGGGCTATCATCATCTTAACTGTTTCTATGTGGCCCCACCATGTAATGAACTTAGGAGACCACATATTGCTTAGTTTTTTAATCTTGGATAGTAAGGTGTCCTCTATATGTGTTCTGGTACCTTCGATCATATTAGTATAATAAATGCTTATGTGCTTAAATTTAGAGGGTAGACGTTTTAGGTTAGCATGAGTAGCAATGGTTGATGGGCAAAGCATGTTTAAGGGAAATATTTTAGTTTTTTTCCTTGTTTAAAGAGTATCCTGAAAACCAAGACCTACTTAGAAATGATATCAAGAACCTCCGGAACTGCAAATCTGCCTCTGCCCAGAAAATAGGATCATCATCTGCATAAGCCAACAGTTTTTGAGGACTGCTATTAAAAGGGTTACCCTTTATATGATTGTTTTTTTCTGATGAAATGGAAAAGCGGTTCTAGATAGAGGGCATCCTTCCTGGTACTTGAGCTAGGAAAAATGTATCTGATAAATAACCATTAAGTTTGTTGCACACTGAGGGTTAATGGTAGACCACCATAGACATATAATTAAAGTGGTCTCCTAGATAGAGGGCCTGATTTAGATATTGGTGGATGGGCTACTCTGTCACAATGGTGACGGATGTCCTGTTCGCTGTAATCTAAATCCCATTATTCCCTACAGGATTTAGATTTCAGCAGACAAAATATCTGTCACCGTTGTGACAGAGTAACCCATCCACCAATATCTAAATCAGGCCCTAAATGTTTCCCGGGCAGCCCTCAGGAAAGGCCAGGAGACTTTGTCAAAGGCCTTCTCCACATCTAAGGGCATTGCCATGGTGGGAGAGGGAACCTGTTTAGCTTTTTCTTTTCCATGGCAGAAGCTTTTAATATTGTCAGCAGTCAATCTTCCCTTCACAGAACCAGTCTGAGATGAATGGTTGAGAAATGGGAGAATGTTCTCCAGTCTAAGGGCTAGTAATATAATATACATTTTACAGCTGGTGTTGTAAATGAGATGGGGCAAAAGTTTGTCATCTCCATTGGGTCTTTACCTTCTTTTGGTATACCTACTACATGGGCTTCTGTTAGTATTTGGGTTTCTGGTTGGCAGAGGTATGTACCTTCTCCAAGCAGGAACCATAATCCTAGTCAGGGTAAGTTAGATACACAACATAAATGAACCTGTGTTCACCCTCTGGTAGCTTGGCACAGAGCAGGCAAGCTTAACTTAGGAGGCAGTGTGTTAAGTGGTTATGCAACACTTCAAACCGTAAAACAGTGCAAATACCACACACAAGGATTCCACACATGGTCAGAAAAAATAGATCTTAATTTAATGAACAAAACAAGACTAAAACTGCAAAAATACAATAAGTAGAAGTCAAATATCATTTTTTAGAGAATAAACTTAGATGTAATGCGTAAAAACATGCAGCGCCAACCAGGGCTATCTGGGTTAAATCCAAATGTTTAGGCCGACTGTAATGGAGCGTGGGTTCAATATACCCTAGACAGGTCTTGCTGAAGTTTTACGAGAAGTTCACCAGGAGCAAGGATAGTGTTGCTGGCCTGCGGGTGCAAGTCAGGCAGGCATTGCAAGTGGTTGGAATGGAGCCTCGCGGTCATGAGCGGGGAAGCTTGCTGTGCATAACAGGTGAACTTGCAGTTGTTCGTCCTGATTCTTCAGGTGAGCTGTGCAGTTTTGGAGCAATTAAGATTCTAAAAAGCTTGATTTCAAGATCCCAAAAACGACTTCCAAGGGCCTAGGACCTGAAAGGTGCCTTTTGGGGGTCAGGAGCTTGTTGAAGTCAGTTCAACGAACTGTGGGTAATGAGTTGAAAATCTTTTTTGTACTTCAGACTTCAGAAGGACTGGAGGCAAGCCAGCAAGCCCTTGGAATCACTTTGGTTCCGGGTTCTGGTGATGTGGGTCCAGTCCTTCCCACCCAGGTAAGGAGGACAGAAGGCAGCAGGTCAGCACAGCAAGAAAGAAGTTCTTCCAGAGCAGCAGTCCAGCTGAGTGGCATTCCCTGTAGCAACACAGCAGTCCTTCTTCCTGACAGGGTTTCCACAGGTCCAGAAATGGTTGGTAGGGTCAGAAATCCAGTTCTTATATGCAGTGGTGCCTTTAAAGAGAGGAAGACTTCAAAGAAGGGCTTTGAAGTGTACAGTGGTCCTCCCTGCCTGCATTGGCTTCAGATTTACAACAGATGGCTAAGCAGTCCTTTGTGTGGGGTCAGGACATAGCCTATCAGGTGCAAGTGTGAGGCTGTGGCCGACTTCTCCCTCTCATTCTGCCCAGGATCGCCGATCAGGATGTTGATGGTCCATCATTCACACCTAAGTACCTTTGTGTGTGGCTGTCTAGAGGGAATGCACAAGCCCAGCTGTCACCCCAGCTCAGATGTGTATAGGAGACAGGCTGCAGGCACACAGGACTGAGCAAACAAATGGCAACCATCTAAATGTATCATTTTCAAAATTGTAACAATAAATCTGACTTTACCATTAAAGAGGATTTGTCATTTGAATCCCCAATGTTATCCTATGGTAGGGGGTAGGCCTCACACTAGTGAAAAATGAATTTGAGAGTTTTTCACTACTAGGACATGTGAAACTTAAAAGTACATGTCCTGCCTTTTAATTCCAAAGCACCCTGCCCTATGGGCTACTTACGGCCTATCTTAGGAGTGACTATGCAATAAAAGGGAAGTTTAAGGCTTGGAATTTTAAATGCCAAGGGTGACATGGCAGTGAAACACTGTATGCAGGCTACATTAGCAGGCCTGGGACATGTTTAAAAATACTACCTTAATGGGTGGCACAAGCAGTGCCACAGACCCACTAATAGCATTTAATTTACAGGCTCTAGGCAGAAGTAGTGCTTTTTACTAGGGACTTATAAGTAAATAAACCTAGCTAATTATGTATAAACCAATGAAGCTATGTTTTAGGGAGAGAACACTTTCTCTTTAGCACTGGTTAGCAGTGGTATAGTTCTCAAAGAGCTAAAACCAACAAAAATAAATCAGCAAAAAAATGTGAGGCAAGCAGAAAAAAATAAGTCTACCCTATGGCTGTCAGGTCTTACAGCTTTCGAAATCGATCAAGAGATTAAACAGATCAGTCACATTGGGTAGTAAAGTATGGTGATAACAATGACAAAAGGAGGCCAGAAACCCGTCCAGTCCAGGTGTTATTTTTTGTTTTACAGAAATGAATAAGCGTTGTTATTTCATCCAATTTAACAGGCTTATTAACAGCAGCTAAGTCTTTATCCGATAGTCTGGGTACTTGAAGTGAGTCTAAGAAGATTTTGCAAGCCTCTAAGTTATCCCTACTTCCTGCATAGAATGGGTTATACAAGTCTGTGTAAAAGGACTGGAAAGTGCCAACGGTTTTTGTGTGATCAACTTGTAGTACACCATTCCTATCTTCAATGGCCTGATGTTAATGGATTTTCTAGAATCTTTAAGGCCTAAAGTTAGGAATTTACCAGCCTTGTTACGTTCAATCAATCAATCGGTTATTTTTAGAGCGTGCTACTCACTCATAGGGTCTCAAGACAGTGTGGGGTATGTCCTCAGGGTTCAGCCGAAGAGCCAGGTCTTAAGGTCCTTCCTGAATTGATGTAGTGATGGCAACTGTCTGAAGTGGAGAGGTAAGGTGTTCTAAACTTTTGCTGCCAGGTAGGTGAAAGAAGTTCCTCCAGCAGAGGAATTCTTTATGCAGACTACATTGACGAGTGACCGCTGGGAGGAGCGGGGAGGTCTGGAAAGGGAGTACCAGGTGAGGCAGTGGTTGAGGTAGCTGGGTCGGTCCAGTGTAGCAGGGGTTGAGTCATTGATGCTGACGTTGCTGCTGGCAGAGAAGATGGGGTCAAGAGTGTGTCTGGCGGTGTGCATTGGTGAGGTGATCAGTTGCTTGAGCCTGATTGTGACCATGTTCTCGAGTTGTGATGAGGTGTTGAGTTTGCTGATATCGTTGACGTGGAAGTTGAGGTCTCTGCGGAGTATGTAGTTGCTGGAGGCGAGTGCATGGGGGGTTATGTTGTTGATGATGGAGTCGCTGAAAGCTGGCCGTGGTCCAGGTGGTCTGTAGATGAGGGTTTCATGGGTGGTGGTCTTCGGGGTGGTGTGTACTTAGAAGTGGAGGTGATTTATAAGGGGGGAGAATTCCTGTTTGTTGGTCGTTAGTCGAAGGGTGGTCTTGTGGGCGATGGCTATGCCGCCTCCTGATCTGGAGGATCGGTCCCTGCGGAGCATCTTGTAGTCGCTGGGGATGGCGATGTCCGGTCCAGATGTTGTATTTTTCCATGTCTCGGTGAGAAAGGTGATGTTCGGGCGTGTGGCAGCTATCAGGTCCCAAAACTTCATGATGAGCTTGTGCAGGGAGCAGACATTGAGGAGGATGCACTTGAGGTGGTCTGTAGGCAGTTTTGGCAGTTCTGTCACTGGGAGGGTTGGCGTTTGACAGGCAGAGAAGGTCAGGTGGTAGTGGCAGCAGGAGAAAGGTCTGTGGGAGTCCTTGGGGGAAGCATGGTGGCAGGTGATCCGACATCCAGGGTTCAGTGCGTGGAGGGTTCCAGCGTCGTATCGGTGGATGGTGGGAGATACAGGGTCTGTGTTGCTGGGCGTCATCCAGGTACAGACAGACGCAGATGTGCTTGCCATTGGCACGCCCTTGGCGCAACCACACAGCGGCCATCATTTAGAAGGGAATGGGGGGGAGAGGTTGGTCAGCTGGGAGTCAGGAGGGTGGATAGCGCTACAAGGGTGGGGGCGGGGCCGGGGCCACTGGGCCAGCAGCAGAGGGAGCGGGGAAGCACGAAAAGCATGCTAACAGTAAAAAGCAGAAAAGAGATACAGACTACAGAAAGAGATGAAAAAAGAAGAAGGCAGACAGACCTGACAGACAAAGATGGCCACTAGGCCACCAGGGATGAGGTGCAGGTGGGTGCCTGTGGGTGGAGGCGGGCAGCACACATAGAAAAAGCAAGGGTGTTCCTTCCTGCACAAAAACAACTTCCCCCTCAACGCAGCCATCCTTACACTATGATGCAAGGGTTGCTGCGATGGCGCACAGCAGCAAATGTAGTGCCAGCAGAGAAGGAAACGCAGGGGTGCACCGTATTCTAGTAAATATAGCACATACCTGTGTTTTGAAAATTATGGTGCACAATGCTGCCAAATTTGCCACAGCGACACGCACTGTCATTTTCTGTTAAATCTGGCGCTAAGTTTTTAGTGACAAGCTTATAATCAATTCTAGACAAGGTGTTGTGGGTGTAGGAGTAAAAGGTAAAGTCACATCCAGTCAGATAATGCAATATCTATACATCTGCCAACTTGTTGGTTTCCAAAGTTTATGCATACAATTTTCAAAGTGGTTTAGCAGTCAGGGTAAATACCCAATTTTTCTTGTTTTATGCAGGACAACAAGCACTATCATTTATTCAGGCATACTGCACTCTAGTTTCCTTACGGAGAAGGATATCCCCTTTCAGTTTACAGCAATAGTCCAGGATTTTCTTTCATCTGACTAGATGATTGAGACCTTTTGTATTAAGGGATATGATCTTAAGAGATGGTGGAACCATCAGATTGGCCTAAGGGCAGAGTAGCCATAATGTACCCAACAGGGCTTTCTTTAAGGAAGCAGTAGGGGAAAGACAAAAGACAGGGAGAAGGGTAAGATAAAGAGAAAAAAGAAAAGGCATAATTCGAGGCATAGAAAGGGCATACATCACATCCTCAACATAGTCTGCTCAGAAACTCTCCATATTCAAAACCCAAACTCATGCTCATAACCCACCCTTCCCTAACCACTCCATTCCCACGCACCCACCACCTCCAAAAGAAAGAAACAGGGGCTATGTAAGCCTCAAAAAGGTGTCAAACCAGAGAAGATAGCCAGGGCTCGAGCGTCAAAGCATCTGGAGTACCAGGTGACCACCGAACAGTAAGAAACAACAAGCAGCATGTCGACGACAAAGAGGGGATCAAATAAAGAATTCATATCTAAGTATTTAAGCTGGGTAGTGTTGAAGGTAACATGCATAAAGGTAAATACCTCCCCCTTATGAATGTAACAAGACATGACATTATAAAGAGTACCTCTTACGAGTAGAGTGTAAGACAGACTGAGTGACAGATGGTACAGATAGAATAAAGTTTAGTTTATCTAAGAGCATAGTTTTGCAAGAATTATGTGGATAAGAGTAGGTGGTTGATGTCAACTGAAACCTGTAAACAGTGCAGTAAGAGATGTATAGCATCCTCTATTAAATGCCGAAATTAGCATCAAGGTAGACTGATAGAGAACTGTAATAGGAAGTTATTGAAAGGAGATGGGCTAATTAAACATACATGAACCCATCATGTTTTTCACAACGTTTTCCAAGTTTCTAGGTTCATTATAGATGGATGTTCGGCCCTTGTGAGTGATCTTTATTCTTGCCGGGCCAACAAATATTTAATGACATCAGATACATGCGTAGTGCTAGGAATTAGTGTCCTTCGGTCCACCATGGGTTTCGCATAATCTTGGGAGATCCGCACTTTATGACTCATCCAGTCTATAGTTTTAATCTGTCTCATGTGGTCCAGGATCAGTTCTGTATGTTGATATCTCAGGGGTTCGAAGATAAGGGCTCTTGGATTTGATGAAGCAGAGGTAGCTCTCATTGGTATTGTATGCACTCATTTGATTTCAAAGTCTCTATCAAACAAGATTTCAAGTATTCAGGAAAGATACGCATGACTGTTCTCTGTATTTTCCAGGAGGCCAAAAATTCTTAGATTACCTCTTCTGTTTCTATCTTTCAGGTCGCATTATCTCCCTCTTCAGGAACACTACCTTACGTGCTAGTCTGATGTTTTCATCAGTTAATTCTGTTTGTCCTCTACTCTGCTAATTGTCGATTCTTCCTCCTCCATGTGATTGGCCAGGGCCTTAACATTCTGCAGCAGACTCCCTATTTCTGATTGAAGACTTTCTGTGTTTGTTTTTGTCAACTGGGTCAGATCATGTAAGGAGTTTAGCCACTCAAGTATGATCTCTATACTGTTGGAGAGATCCCGTTTCCCCTTCACCTTGGAATCTGGTAGAGCAGGGTTGATTTAGAACACCCTTGTCCAGGACTTTGCTCTCTCAGTTTCGTTGGTTCCTCTGTGCTCCCCCCTGTAGGTCTTTCTCCTTTGTATGAGCCATGGTCAAAAACAATGTTTGTTGAAGTGGACTGATGAGGAGCTACAGCTGATGTGATGGGTATGAGTAGGCTATTTTAAGAACAGTATTTGCATGTTCGATAGGTGGGTTGAGCAGCTTAACTTCAGATTGAAGGTATGTATATAAAGTATGAGACTTGCAAGGTAAGTCAATGAGGGAGTCCCTACTTGCTTTGAAGGTCATGAAAGCAAGGGGTGTATGTGACTTACAAAAGGTACACAAGGCTTCCTACAGTGTCACTTTATTGAGTAGGTTATGATCAAGTTAAAGGCACCAGGTGAGAGGTTTCGGGGAACTGATCAGCATTTGCAGCCTCTGCTCAGGTTGGAATGAGGTAGGTTTACATTTTCAGACCTGTATGCATGAATGAGTCAGTATTCCTCACATGTGTTGACAGTTCAAAAGCGAGCAAGCAGCCTCCCTTACATAGGTTGGTCACAAAGATGGTCTCCAGAACAGGTACGCATGCGTGAGCATATCGGCGCAGTGAAGCAGGAATGGCGGGAGGAGTAGAAAAAGAAGAGCATGCACGCAGCACGTGTTCCATACCACATTATTTATGGCAGAACTGTCTGGGAGTCAGCAAGTGAAGCAGAGCTCAGCAGTCTCACGCACCATCTTAGTTTCGTCCTTAACCTACACATCGGGGCAAGTAATCGGAGAAAAAGGGCTGTCACGTACCATTGCTTGTACGCTTATCACTGCATCTGGAACTCCAGCCTATCCACCAATCTGGTATGTCAAAGTGAGCGAGACAGTGCCCCCTTAGCCAGTGTGTGTAGCGGCCAAAGTCACTCAAGCCTTGAGCTCTTGCCCTAGGTGTCAGATGGCCGTGTGCTAGCCACGCACCCCAATTTATGCCTTAGTATTGATGCAGCTTCAAGATCTTCTAACTTTAGCTCTAATTACATTAGATTCCATTCAAGTTCTAATCGTTCTAATGTGTCTGTATCCAATTCACATTCCACCAAGGTACAGCCATTTAAACCTAGCATTGAATTATTTTCTACACGTGTCTGAACCCAGCATTTCCACTACAAATGCTACTAAATTTAAACTTTGGTCACTCCAGAAAAATTTAAGAATTGTATTAGATTTTAGTTTGACTTTGTGCTCCAATTGCATTTTGTTTCTTTGTTTGTGTTTACAGGAAGTGCGTATGTGGTGTGGGCTTTGCTTTGATTTCCACTTATCCACTTATACTGAGTGCAATCCATTGCTCCGTGTGCCTGTGTATTCATCCAGAAGGTATTCATACAATGTTAATGTATGCTATTAGTTTCAGAGTACTGGCTCACTGATTCAGTTGCTATGGTGGTTTACTGACTGGTCCTGCATGGTCGAGTGCTCCTATGAAATAAAGCTTATTTTAAGTTACCCAGGTTGGTCAGCATCATTTCTTTTACCACAACTACTTTACAACTTTAGCCAACTCTGCTACTGCAGACTCCCGCCTGTGCATATCCTTAGAAAGTGTAAATGCTGCACGTGTTAGTACATTAAGAACAGACACATTGGCTTGCCAATGCTTGTTTCGGAATGTGGAGCTGTAACACTTGAGCACACTCCTGCTGTTTTCAATGTGGAGTTAAGAATGGCAGCATCATTCTGCACCAACTACCAGTTCTGCGACTCTGTATCAAACACACAATTAAAGCTCACTTGAGCTCACCGATCTTCACCCCAACCTGAACCCCCTCACCCAGAAGGTCTCATCATGGTGAACTCGGCACACAATCGCCCACTTTCCTCTAAAAAGAAGGGAGACAGTTCACAGATCCTCTCTGGTATCAGTCTCTGTTGGATGACACAACTCCTATTGCCTTAGCTATTCAACCACACAGATCAAAAACAAAACACAGTGTTTAACATGAAAACGCTAACAGCTGATCTGACCACGGTGGTAGTGACATGGAAAGGAAGAACCGCTTTCTTCGTGTCCCACAAGCTGCATCCAGCTGACAAAAATAATGTCTCTTTGCAGGAAAGACCGACATCTGAAAGAGCATGCTGTGTTCAAATGTGAATAGAGTCTTTCCACGTTAACATCACAAATCGGAAAATGTTTAAAGGGCGAGAGATGTCAATCTTGCAGCAGGAATGGTACACATGCCACGCTTCTAGATCTGCCTTCATTAAAACTAGAAACTCCCTTGAGATTGAGTTAATATATAAACCAACTTTACAGAAAGCAAGACATATGCTATTTTTAATTTTGAATAAAGCTCTAATCAGATTCGCATAGAATGCTGAAATCCCTGTCCTAAAAGAAAGCATGCAAGAGATTTTTACATTAGTAAATAATACGGTTTACCTATCCACATCCCTAACGGATGGTGGTATGCATCTGAAGTGGATGTTTTGCATATATTAATGGATGTATGCCTGATGGACTTTTAATAGGGGAACAGACACAGAAAGAGTGATTTTTTTGAGGTGGCGGTGAAGGTTTATTCGCTACATAGTTCAGGCTACAGGAGTGCGTACCGTTACAACATTCCAGGACTTCTTTGTCATTCATTGGGACTTGCCAAGTCACATATCGTCACAGATCAATTATTTGGAGGACATGCACAGAATGATTGATGTTGATATGCCGGGCAATGGTAGCAAGCATCAGCACTATGGTGCTAGGGCGACAGGAGAACACAATAACTGGAAGGTCCAGAATCTCTTAAATTTACGTCAACGCTTGACAACTTGCATAGTGTCACAAGTCATTTTGGAAAGGGGAATAAGCACAAAATGGGTAATGTTGGAAATAAGGATTGGGCGGATTGAGGGGTAGGAGAAGAATTCTTCAACATATATCAAAACTTCATTACGCTTCATGTTAACACTGTAGACAATATTGTGACTTTAGGAGAGCCAGCTGAAGATGTTCTCTTGAAGACAGCATACCTGTGGTTCATGCACTGGTGTGACTACCTGCACCACAGCGAAGGACGGCTAAAAGCTTTTGTAATAAATATTACTGATAATTTAATGTAGTTGTAATTTTGGCTTGACACATCTCAAATCATGATTTACATGAGTAATAACTAAATATTGAAAAACAGTACTGGTAATGACAAGATTTTGAAAAACAGTACTCAGGATTATGCTAATACTGGCACACACCTTTGCACATAGGAGTAGACAAGAATGGGAATAATAATTCCGAATCTAAACACGTTTTTAGCGGCAAGAAGTACTTCTAGAAGCTTTGATGAGGTGAAAACTAAATTGGATTGAACCCTGAGAATGAACATAGTGCTCATTTGAACACAGTTTTGTGAGGACAGTTTGCTACATATTGGACAAAACGTATTTTAAAAAATGGTGTTGTGTGTATAGGCATATTCATGTTTAATTCTGAACATTTCATTCAGTTCTCGGACATTGAACAGCCAGATATCCCGTTCTATTCCAGAACCAAGGAAAATGACGTTTTTCTGGAAACAAAATTGTTATTTGTATTAATTTGTATTCTGTGAGATGTACAATTATTAATCTTGTAGTTTGCTTTTTAAATTGTAAATTTCAATTTCTGACAAATAACAAGTATGCAACAAAACATTCATTTATTGCAACATGTGCCCACGTGAACATCTGTATGTAGGCAAGGTCACACAATATAAGTTCCATAAATGCTACTGGCATTAATCATACATCTAAGTTGTCTCTACAGATCCACACACAATTCCAATACGGATATGCTGTGGCAAGTTTTAAATCAAAATCAAACTTGGCACCTTTGTTGACTAAAGTCCTTTGTTCCAAAAAGACCAAAGGATATCTAGAGTTATCACAGTTAAATATGGTCCTAAAGAGTGCATTGAAAATGAGGTGTTAAATGCACTAACGTGGTTATTCGGCTAACATAATTGGGGCTTCAGCCTTATGTATATCCTTTCTTGAACGCAGTGAATTCTAAGTGACACACAAATGTTCTTATTTTAGTAGAAGTAGCTTGCTCCTCAGAACTCCAGAGGCTACACATGAAACTCCAGAAGGTAATCATGGTAACCCGAATTCCATAATGTATCCTGTATTATTAAGATGCTTCTCATTTTAAGTAAATTGAATCTCCTGTTGTTTTTTTGTTTCTTAACTGATTTAAGTCTTTTATTTCACTGTGTTATTTTATTTAGAGACTAGTTCTGCCTCACTTTTCTGCCTCACTGTGATCAGCATCTTTAATTTTAATTGCCATTTAAAAAAAAAGGCTGTAATAATGTTGTGGTCACTCCAATTTTTCTTTTCAGCTTTTCCTGCCTTTTGAAATAGGATAAACTGCTAAACAATTTTAACAACTGTGGCTTTTTCCCCAAAGCATGTATTTAAGTCAGTTTCACTAAACTGACTTATTTAACTCTCCTGTAAGGTCATGGTAAGTTCTGTCCATGGCATGTATCAATGGCGCGCAAGTTAAATATCATTGTGGACAGCACCCACATATACGTCCAAATTATATGGCTCCCAACAGCAATACTGTGGCGGGGATGCAGATTTAAAACAACTGCAGTGGCACATGAAAAGAAACACTCTTTTGTGATGTAGCAAAACTACATTAATACATTAGTGAAGATACCCTTAAGCATTCCTTCGACGCTCCCTGGGTTACGCACATGCTTTCATACATACACGCAGACACGCATTCACAGAACACAAGCACTCAAACCTCTATACATGGACACACATTCAACATGAAACACACACCGCATACACACACGCACAAACATTCACACACACAACAACCCCACCCCCTCTTCCCAGTCGGATCACCCACTTACTTGTGTTCAAGGGGTCCTCCGGCATAAGACGTGACGGGGCGCTGCTGCCACCAGCAGCGTCTGCAAGCAGAACACCGCCAGGCCGTATTATGGGTCATAATACGTCTGGCGGCGGTCTACTGGCATGGCGCAGCTGGTGGTAGCAGCGCCACCTTACCACCATCCGCTGGCATGGACACAGCCGCATTTCCGCCATTCTTCTGGCAGAAATCTGACTGTGGTCATAATACGGCAGACTGCTGGTAGCCGCAGCGATGGTCTTTTGGTGGCCGTCGCTGTGGCGGTAGGCGGTTTTTACTGCCAATATCATAATGAGGGCCATAGTTACCATACGTAAACATATATTTGTCAAGCTATTGGTCATACTCTTATATTTTTGGCTTATAGATTCTGTTTGAAGAAAGGACCATAATCTCCCTGCTGGGATTTTAATAAAGTACGCTATATCTGTTGCATGCCCTGAAGAAGGTGGGTGACCGGTTGGTCACGTGCCACCAAAACACACGTCGGCACAACCCCTGGCTGGACAAGATTTTTATTTCTCCTATTTTTAGATCCCGAACATTATAAACTGAGATGATCTATGGACTCTGATGATGGTTAAGGATGCATTAAAGCAAACTATTACAGTTTACCTGGAGTTTAACAACATTTTGATTTTGTGAAGAGTGAAAAAGTTAAACTATTGTAATCAACAATGTGTAACATACCTGTATATATTAGTCTCTTAAGTCTGCTGTTGGGTGGATCCCTTAGAGTAGGATTTATTGAATTAGTTTTTTTGAGTGAGTGTGATGTGCGCGTGATCTGAATGGTGTGCAGTGCTTAATTTGTGTTTGTTCTTTCCGGTGCTGAGCACCGGCACTTATTTGTGAGGGCAGGGGCTTATTCGTATGCCTCAAGCATTTGCTGTGAGCAAAAGACACATATGGGAAAGACGGAAGAACGAAAAACGAAAAAGCGTCATAAAGGGAGAAAGTAGAAAGTTGCAGGATGAGCTGAAGGAGCAGGGGTGGCTGTAAATGGATTGAAGAGGCCCGAGATGGCTTCAGGATTACGCTGCCTCAGTATTCAGTGCTGGCAGATTTCATTACAGCAGCCTCGTGTTTAAGAGAAGGGCTTTGAGCACTAGCACCTCTTTATTTACAAATTAAGCGCTGATGGTGTGTATTTTTCCTGGAGCATGATATTTAAGTCCTACAGTCTAATAAAATTATGATGGATGTTACTATTAAGTATAACTATGAATACTAATAAACAAAACAATAACATTTGACTATTGCATTTTCAATTATACGACTAACGATTGTCGTTTGCTCATTTATATCTTTATGGGATTCTACTTCTGTGGAACCATGCTTGGAGGTGGGTTATTTTCTTTGTTCCAAATCTTATGTACTCCCATAAATGTTTACTATAAAATTTGGTGTTTCTTTCCATTTTGCATATGTTCTCTTATGTTATCCTGATATATTTCCTTTACTAATTAACCTGTCTCTTTTACAGGTTCCTTGTTGTTCATATTGTTTAGTTCAGCTTTATCGTTGATGCGTTTTGATCCCTTGCTGTGCCACCTTCACCCTGTTCGGTCATCGACCCCACCCTAATGTTCAACCTTATCAGGTATGTTTCTACAGTCATCATTGTTTGAAATGCACTGTCTTTTTTCCCTGATCATCTTCTCTTACTTCTTTTAGTATTATTCCTTTATGTTCACCTCTTTCCTTTCTTTGGTTCTTAATTCCTCTATGTTCGTAAATCTTGTCCTTATAGAAGAACTTTTCTATGTGTATATTTTTGTTTGTTTTAACATTCAGAGTTATTGCCTGTAATTTAAAAGGGTTTATTAGCCCGATTAAAAGGCAGAGCATTTTATTGCATTTAGCCCCATGTATAATCCTGATTTGGTCCTTCTTCAAGAAACCCACCTTACCAAAACTGAGGATCTAAAGTTTAACCGTGGGTGGGCTCAGATTTTGTTTCTCCAGCTTCTGCTAAGAAGAAAGGAGTAAAACTCTTATGTTACAAGAAGATAAAATGTGTAACTATAGCCCAAGATTCTGATACTGAGGGGAGATGGCTTACTGTTAAGTTACTTAGCAATGATATCCCTTTAACAATTTTTAATATTTATGGTCCTACACAAATAAATTATTCCTTTTGGCCTACTGTCTCCAAGAAATGTTTACAGTATGATGATTGTTATTTTGGGGGGATGGGGAGATTGCAATCTAATAATGGATCCTTTTATTGCCTGCCAATCTCAAGTCATATTCATACCTCATATAAGGTACAAATAATTTCACTCTTCTCTTCCACAATGTTTCCTTACGGACTCTTGGAGACTCTGTAACCCCTCCAATAGGGAATTCTCTTTTTTCTCTTCCCCACATGGCTCTTTGTCTAGGCTTCACCATAGTTTTGTAAGTAGACTACTCTCCCAAAACCTTATTAACTCTACTATTGAAATTATTGTGATTTCTAATCATGCCCCAGTTGTTACAGATTTTGATTTGCTCCTGGTTCATTCCAAATCCAATAGATGGTGGTTTAATAATTCTCTTTTACTTGACCCAGCTTTTCCCTCTTCTTTTGTTACTTTTACAGAGGACTTCTTTAACATCCATGAAGCTTCTGACATTTCTCCTCAACTATTATGGGACACTTTTAAGGCTACTGCTCATGGACACATCATTGACTTTGTTTAAAAAAAGAATAAAAGCTTTGTCAAACAGCACTAATCCTTATTGTCCAATATTCAATGCTTAGAACATCAATATTACTCCTCATATTATGCACCTGATTTATAAGAACTTATTTGAGCTAAACTGTAGTTAAGTAAAATAGCTACAGATAAACCTTCCTCTGTTTTACTCGAAAGCTCTCAACTAATTATTTGAAGAGCCAGAAGCATTGTCAGACACTAGATTCTGTAACATTTTCTACAGGAAGCCTTTTGTTCAAAGAGAATGGGATTTTGGCTGAGTTTGTGAAGTTTTACCAGACTCTTTATACTCCTCAATCTATCACACATCTGTCTTAGATTGACACTTATTTAAAAGCTGTTGTAAATCCTAACTTCAATCATCTCAATTTTTCTTCTCTAGAAAATGATTTCTCTCTCTCAGAAATTCTTCAGGCTTTTCAATCCCTGAAGGGTAAGACTCTAGGCCCGGATGGCTTCATAATTGAATTTTTCCTTCACCATCTAATATTTTGATTCCAAGATTATTGCACCTTTTCCACTTTTTCTCCAGCACTGGATCTGCTGGGGGCACCTTCTAGGATGCCATCATCGATCTCATTCATAAAGAAGGCAAAGACCCCACATTTTGTAAGAATTACAGACCAATTTCTTTGTTAAACGCAGATTATAAAATTATCGCCAAACTGTTAGCCTTATGCCTTGAATCTGTCCTACCCTCATTGGTAGACAAGGATAAATCTTGGTTTAACCAAGGTACACTGGCATCAGACAATTATAGACTATTTTTTATGTATTCAATACAGCTTCCTCTTTGTCATATTCCCTCGCAGCGATTTCTATAGATGCAGAAAAGTGTTTGATCGCATTAATAGGACCTTCTTACTCAAGCCCTTGTCTTGGCATGGTCTGGGTCCTCTTTTAATCTCCCTTATTCCTTTTCTTTGTAAACCTCCCATTGCATCTGTTCTAGTTGATGGTAAAATTTCCAATTATTTTCGGCTGAAGCATGGAGTGCGACAGGGTTGTCCATTACCTCCGCTCTTGTTTGTCCTAGTTCTTGAACCGTACCAGTCCCATATTCAGAACAACACATCAATTGCTGGATTTTGATATGGAGATAAACACTTGAATCTTTCTGCCTATGCTGATGACGTCCTTCTTTCCCTCTCCAACCTGAACAATTCGGTACAACACTTGCTCCAAGGGATTGCTAAATTTTCCTCACTTTCAGATTATAAGATTAATTCTGATAGAATTGAAATTCTTCCTCTTACCAAATATTGTTTGAAACATCCTTTTAAAGCAACAGGGTTTCATTGGAATACTTCTAAGATCAAATACTTGTGTGTTTCGTTAACTACTTCAATTAAGGATTCCATTACTTTGAATACTAAAGACTGCTTGGAGAGGGCCAGCAAACTCCTCTTGTCTTGGAATCTGCTGTTTCTTTCCTGGTGGGGTTGTCTTGACTCCATAAAAATGATGATTCAACCCATTACCATGTATATTTTATCCATGTTTCCAGTATACATACCTATCAATTTTTTTTCAAAAACTGGATTCAATACATTCTAAATCTTCTGGAGTAATAACATTTTGTTTGCCCAACTCCGAAAAACTAAGCAGGAGGGTAGAGTTAATTTTCCGGATTTCCATTAATACCATAAGGTCCTCTGCTTAATACAAGTATCCAGCTGGATTTCTCCATTACATTCTCCGTTTATGCACATATAGCTGAATCATGAATGCTCCTTACT
This sequence comes from Pleurodeles waltl, assembly GCF_031143425.1. Classification (NCBI taxonomy): domain Eukaryota; kingdom Metazoa; phylum Chordata; class Amphibia; order Caudata; family Salamandridae; genus Pleurodeles; species Pleurodeles waltl. Next base: position 576,534,394 of record NC_090443.1, on the reverse strand, counting down.
TGCTCCCTTCTCTCCCAGGAAGGTTCTTTTTTTTCTCCTCTAATACTAATATCACAGCTTTGCCGCTTTTCAAGCATACTTGTACCCTACTTAAACCTTATTATCAGCCACAATTGTAACTCAAAACTCTTTCTTACGGTCTTCTCTTTGGTATAATAGTCTCATCACTATAAACAAAAAAATATTACTTTGGAAAACTTGGAGACAAAAGAGTATAGCATGGGTCAGCGATTTATTTTTGATGATGCACTTTGTCCTTTTTCATTCTTCGAACAATGGTTTACTTGCCCCCAGTCCTTTTTACCTAAACATCTACTTCTCATGAATATTGTTCTTCATTGTCTTTGCTCTTTGTCAGTATCTCTGTTTCCTTCTACATGGCAATCGTCTCTTTGAACTATTTTAACCTTTATTCCAAAGGCCTCTTCTATCTACAGATATCTTCGCTCTTCATATATGACTAGAACTAAAACCAAGCAGAGCTTTAATGGGAATCAGATTTGAGAAATGTTTTCTCTATCTCTTTCTGGAACAAGATATGGGATGGAATACAAACGATCTCTAGAACAACTTCTACTTCTCAGTCGTTAGTCTTTTTGTATCACAGACTTTATCATGCCCCCGTCATCACTGCTAAATTCTCCAAGACTACCAATACTAAATGTAGGTCATGTGATCATCCTAATGGTGACCTTATACACATCGTATTTCATTGTCCTAATACAGCTTTGTTTTGGGAAAAGATTTGGTCTCAACTCAAATTTGCATTACGAACTCTCTCCATTGACACTTTACCTATGTAGTTTATCTGAGGATATTAACTCAAATTTTTATATTTTTAAGTTGCTAGATTTCATGTTAGCTTTAGCATTTCAACATATTACACTTAATTAGAAATGTTCTTCTTACATATACAAAGCTTGGTGGTATAATGTCTGTCATTACCATAGGTTAGATGCTGCTTTTGCTGCATTATATTGTCTTTCGGTGAATAGAGAGTTACACTGGTTACCACTAACTGTTGCTCACAACTACACCAACTATATTTCCTCTCAACATTTTAAACTATCATAAATATTTAATTCTCTGCATATGCTCTTAGTACTGATTTTCTTTTTCCTCTCTTTTATATTGCATATTTATTTACTACAGTGCATGGTATTATTCTGACTTGGTCTTCAATTTTGTTATCTGTCCCTCCCTTTAATCCCCACAAAATTAGAAAATGTTAACAGCTTCTTCTCTTATTGACAGTTTTCTACATTCTTTGCTTTTTTTAATCAATACACATTTTGTTATTGTTATCTTGCCAGTGTTCATTCTTATTATAGCTGATTTACCTTAAAAAAATAGTACTTTGTGTTGCTTGAGAACAAATTGGTTTAGAATCAGTTTGTCTTGGAGGAACTATCTGGAAGAAAAAGGACTTTTAATGCTAGCTTAGGAAAGGTTACTGAGGTACTCCTGACTCTTGCTTGCACCAAAGGACTTGAACTCTAAGGGCAAGTTGTTGAACTCCGGTTACTGCTACAGAGACGCACAAGACAGAAGGGCATACTACTCTAAAGCAGTCTCAGCTGATCATTATACTGGACTCCGTGAGTGCCTTGAGAGAGAAATGCTGTCTTGAAAGCCAGTACATCGTGGCTGGTGTAGGACCCCATGAATGAGTTTTCTAGTAGCAAAAAGGATGTGAGACTTATGGCCTCATTACGAGTTTGGTGGGCAGACTGCCATGGCTTTGGCAGTCAGACAAATTACAACTTTGCCAGTTGGATCGCTGAAGGACCGCTGTCCCCTCCGGGAACATGGTTCCCTACAGCATGACGGCAGTTGTGCTTACAATCCACTCTGGTGGCATTAAACTCAGCACTACCTGACTGATAACAACCCCTCTTTCTGCCAGCCTTTTCGCAGTGGAGAGCCCACCTCGAAAAGGCTGGCAGAAAGGAAGTGCTGGGGGCCCCCCCTGCCCAGCACCGTCGGAATGTGCACTGTCTTCTTTGCTGACAGTGCGCATTCATAGGGTGCTGGAGTGTTAGGATATTGACTTCTGCTTCTTTAAAGGCGCTCAGGCCAATATCCTTAACACTGTTACCGCTGGTCAGCCTGGCAGGAACATGTATCACAATGCTCTTGCTGGTCAGCCCGGTGGGGAACATTGTAATACGCTCAGGGAGAATGTCACTGCTATGAAGGTGGTGTCCTCCCCGTAATGAGGCAGTTTGTCATTGTTTCTATCACCTGAGGTTGTGGTTAAAAGACAGTGAGTTAAGGTTACCTCACAGAGAACGCACCATCAGCAGACAAGCGGTATAGGTTCATCTCGGTCAGAGCTTGTTCCGGTGAAGGAAACAAATTAGTGAAACATCACACTGCAGTTACATCTCGAAGTGGAGCCCTGCACTACATCATCCAGACATGCCATTCTTGTATGATTTCAGGTACAAAAATATTGCAAAACTTCAAAGTTAAAACATAAGAGTCGGCGAGGTAACAAAGGTGCTCCAGCAGCGATGCAACCACAGTGGCTAAGGAATGCTTTTTCTCCTATTCAGAGCTGTTGATGTCAAATGTGAAGGGTTATGTAAGAGCTCATCAAATATATACTCTAACCCAAGGGACCCATGCTCACTTCAACATCCTGCCTTGTACCAGTAGAGAATTCTGAGAACCAGAAAAATATCTAAGTGTGTAAGTAAAAACTCTGACAGATGTAACCTGCTTGGCTCATTTGGCCCTACTCTTTTAGACTTGGCCAAAAATCACAGCTACATCTAGGTCAACCATGCACACAGCCATTTAATTGGTGCTTTCTGTTTTTTTGGTGCTTTAAGCCTTAACATTTTATAAACCCCTATTCTGTATTACATATTTTTGCGTATTTTTTTTATTTATTATTTTATTGATTTTCATCTCCATGCATCTGCAATATACATAACATTCCAAAGCAAGACAAAGTCCAGAAAAAAAGACATATCTAAATCAATTGAAAAAAATGATCAAACACATCTGATGCACATCAATGAAATACCATTAGTTTCTTATGAAGTGCTGATGCAAAGTATAAAAAACAAGCTCATTTCAGACAGAGAACAAATCCAATACACCAGATTGGCGCCTTGAGACCCGCACGGGTGAGTAGCGCGCTTTATAAATATTAATGATTTGATTTGATTTGAGATTTAAAAAAATTTAGGTTTGTTAAAGTGCTAGGTTTTAGAAAACTCAGTTGGTAAAGAAGTCATATATAACACCCTATACACAGTCTTTAAATAAATTACATCAGATTTAGTAAAAGAGCTGAAAACAGTGCAAATGCATTATGCAAGCAATAGACTCAAATCTTAGAGAATCAGATAAACAGATCTATGAACAACCATAGCAAATTTCATTATATTTGATAAAATGCTAGATCAAAGTTCCAGTGCAATGAGCACAAGCAAACTAGACATAAATATAGTAATACCTTTAACACATTTTGGAACACAATAGGAACAAGAAAACTAGGCATAAATATAGTAATACTTTTAACACATTTTGAGATAAGGTGCTGGGTCCGCTACCCAGCATCCTAATTGCACTTTCACTCTAATGAGTACTTAAATCCTCCAACCATTTGGTCATTGCAGACCAGATCCTCTCCCCCAATGTTGCTTCTTATGTCCCTTGAGCCTATACAAACTTGATTCCATCTTATATATGGCCAGACATCTAGCTCTCTACATTTCAAATGTTGGAGGACCTGGTTCAGCCAGTCTGATCCAATGTAATTACGGGCTACTGCCATGGCAATAAATACCAGGTGAGGCTTTCCTTAGTATCACATTGTCTTCTGTCTCATCCACCAGCCCTAGCAGCATTATTAATGGCATAAGACAAAACTGGCCATTAGTGATAAGACTTGGGAATCCGCCACTCCCTTGTAACAAAGGTTCTAGCTTAGGAAATGCAAAATAATATATGAATAATTGTGGCCTGTTCTGCACCACACCGCTTACATTTGAAAACAGAGCCACCTCCCACTTAGGAATTTTGGCTGGGGTATAATACAAGTTAAAAACGGAATTGAAGTGTTGGCTCCTCAGACTGGAAGTTAATAAAACTGTATCACTGAGTTCAAGTGAGTCCTGGAGTCACATTACCTCCCTTCCAAGTGTAAGACCCCATTTAGGCTGGCAGAGATGGGGTTCAGGGGGCCCCTGCACTGCCCATGTACTTGGCATTAGCAGTGCAAGTGCCCCCCTGGCCAGCAACGTCACCATGTTCACTGTCTGCTTTGCAGACAGTGCACATTCCGACAGGTCCTAATACACCCTACGCACTACAGCATTGCCGCCAGCTCTATTACAACAGTGCTGAGCCAGCGGGGGGAAACTTAGGTTCTGCCTGCTGACCTAGCGGGAAACTAGTAATGGGCCCTGCTCGGAGCCTGCCACACTGGCGTCCACCTACCCATCAGAAATTCAAGTCATAATGAGGCCCATAGTGTTTTTGGTAAAATATTCATTTTTAGTACCTTACACCTGCCAAGTAGCGAAATGTGTAGATGATCAATTTTGTACTGCTCGCATTTCACCATAACGAAGCAATGGGGCCATATTCAACTCCAGCAGTTGATTTAAGATGGTGGTCATTCTAATCCCAAAGTACGCTGCGTCAGAGACTATTCATTGACTCTTGATCTTGGTTTGCTCTGTGCGTACCATCTGGAATTTATCCTCATTTAACTTGTATCCTGAATATGACCCAAAATGCTTTGCCAGCCTTTCAATTTCAGGTTGAGCAGTAGCAGGCTCTACAGTGACCAGTGGCATCATCTGCATATGCAAAGACTCTATATTCTACTTGATTATGAATGACAGACTTAATACCAGCACTTCTCTCAAGTTTGGCTAAAAACGGCTCTATGTAAAGGGCAAATAATAAAGGCAAGTAAGGACATCCCTGTCTTGTTCCTCTAGAAATGTGTATGATATCTGATTCCAAACAGATTGCTCGAAACCTGCCAGTCGAGGTCTTATATAGGGATCCATTGGCACCTATAAAGCCTTTCCCAAAACCTTTCCATTCCAAAACTGACCATAAAAATCCCTATGACATGCAATCAAATGCCTTCTCGGCATCTAATAAAATCAATCCTAAAGGCGTCTTTTGTACTTCAGCTAGGTCACATTGAGTAATGACTCTCTTAATGTGATCTATTGTGCCTCTGTTGGGAATAAAACCATGCTGCCTATGTGAAACTAGGGGGGATATTACCCTGTTCAATCTATTTGCTAAATCCTTGGCATAGATTTTTCCATCGCAATTTAATAAAGAAATTGGTCTATAAGAACCAACAGAAAGAGGAGACCTATCTTTCTTCTTAAAAATCACCATGTTCGCTGTTTTCCAGAAAGGAGGAATCTGCCCTTTTTGTGCCTCTTGAAATATTAGCAGCATATCATGTTGTGGAAAAATGCCTTATAAAATTCCTGTGGGAGAGTGTCAGGACTGGCAGCCTTCCCTGTAGTCAAGGAATCTACGGCTTCTAAAATTTCCTCCATTGAGATTGGGGAGTCAAGAGTACTTTGATCTTCTTTACTCAACCTAAATCTATCAGGACCCCCCTAAAAAAATCTTTTTCTCTCTCCACCGGCTCTAGATCCTCTGAATACAGCTTTTCATTAAAATCTTAAAAAATCTTCATAATAACTGCTGGGGCCTCCACCATTCTACCCTCCCGATCATTAATAGCCATTATTTCCCTTCTCACCACTTTCAGCCTAGTCCGTTTAGCTAGCAATCTACCAGTAGTCTCTCCATATTCGTAGCATTCCAAGCTATATGTATAATGGTTCTGATAATGACTTCCTATCTCATTTGCAAGCCCCACGAGGTCTAACAAAGCCTGCTACAGGGATTTCTAAAACCAAAGGGCTGCAATCTGAAAATACTCTAGGGAACATTTCTATTTTGGGTTCAGACACTGAGAAGATAACAAAAAGCATTTAATCGAGCCAGCTTGTTATGTGGTTTCCTTCCTAAATAATTCTGTTCCCCGGTTTGTTTGTTGTTAACATCGAGATGAATATTCAAATTCCTGCAGAATACAAGAGGTAAAGGTCATGAGACCAGTTCAATATTCAATGCATTAAAAATATTCACCTCATCAATATTTGAGCCATACTCTGTACATAGTGTAAACCAGGCAGAACCCACGCAACATTCAATAATGACCCACTGACCCAATTTATCCACAAGGGTAGAACCAGAGGAGCAGACAGAATTTTTTGCCAGAACTGCCACTCCTCGAGATGTTAGCCCCTGCTGTGTACAGGCTAGCGATGTGAAGCCTAGATCATTAAAATGTTTCTGCTTTCCCCCAAGGGATGTGAGTTTGCTGCATACATACTATATCTATCTTATTTAATTAATCTTAAACCTAGCGCCACTCTGTTCCTCTTATTTCTAACATTTACACCACAAATATTATTTGAACATATTTGCAGCTTATGACCAATCATTTTGTTTCCTACTAAATGCCATCTTTAATAACTCAGTATTGTTACATTTCAACCCGACTAGTACTGCACCTTACAATGCCCCATCTGAAATGCCTTCCCTGACAGAGATTGCAATAGAGCAAACCACTCAACTTCAGACTTCATTTTCCAAATTGCTTTGTGATGTATGTCTTAAAATGAAAAGTTTTGCTATCTTGCTTAAATCTATTGTGAACATAACTTATCAACCCTACACTCAATCCACATGACCCTCCCTCTTCCCATGCTCCCCCTCTACCCAAGCCCTTCCCGATACTTATCATGTGCTCCCCTCTGCCCACCACCCGTTAGAGGCGCTAGGACCAACCTGGTCCATTCGTGATGTATTGCAATCCTCTGACCCCCAGCCCCATTGGCTCTAATCTCAATCATTGTAGATCATCATAGACCATTTCCTTAACCCAGAGCAGCTATCATAAAAAAAGCTAAATCATCTTATTCAATTTTCCCCCTTCCCTTTTCCCCCATGCACTGTATGTCTAATTACAAAGACTCACAGTTTCCAAAAACTCCTTTGCCTGAACTTCAGTGGTGAAGAAGTGAAACTTATCCCTCACAACCACTTGGAGTTTGGCTGGATTCAATAAGAAAACCTGAGCCCCATTATTTTGAAACAGTGGTATCAGTTGATGGAGTTGCCATCATTTTTCAACTGTGACCTAGTAACAGTCTGGTCTTACAAATAATTAATATCCCTTGGCAGACTGCTTCCAATCCTGATGAGCCAAGACATAAAGGGATGACACAGCAAAAAGTTATTCAAACAGATCTATACTGCCCTGGGTTTCAACCCTTCTTGCCCAGTTCAAGAATTCTGTTTGAATGGGAACCTAGGTGCCCTCTGCATTTCAACATCCCAATTCCAGTGGGAGAGTTCCGGGAGGGCTTCCCTGTAAAGTTCCACAATAAACCTGTGGGTATCCCCCCTCCACCCCTTCTGGGATTCTGAAGACCCTGATAATGTTCAACCTGAATCTATTCTCAAGATATGGCAACTTCCATTGAGCATCGACCACATAAGCTTTTAGCATGCTGGTTGCTTCCTTCTGTATCGTTGAGTCATCTTCCACATTTGAGGTTCTATTCTCTGCTTCTCCGATTCTCTCTGCAAATTCAGAGCATGATTTTGCTACACAATGGATTCCGCTTTGCATTTTGCGGCAGGCTGATTGTGTTGTCTTATCCTGGTGCACCATGATGCTCTGTGAGATAGTTTCCACTGATATTTCACCTGGAGCAAGATGGATGGCCTCAGAACCTCCCATGGCCACCCCTTCCAAAATAGGGATAGGAGAATAGTCCCAAAGCAACTCTCTTGCTCCTGGATTAGAACCATCCGAATGTGTTGCCCCCGTTTTTTTCCTTACAGTGCCGGTAGACTCCGAGCATGCTGCTCCAGATCTGGGGGGTTTGTTTCTCTCCCAGGCTGCTCACATTGCTCCAGGTGCTGCCCAGTGAGTTGTCCCCATTAGACCAGCTTGAGTGGTCAGAAAAGGAAAAAAAAACATACCTCTCGTCGCTGTGTCTGCTCCTGGCTCGGGGTATTGCTCAGTAAATTCTCATTAAGGTGTTGGATTCCTAGCAAAGCTCTCATCTATGATAGCTTTTTCCACTAAAGTCTCAGGCACGACTTCACTAACCAAGACAGAAACATCCCCAGTCAAACTGCTGCTCCAAACTTTATTCAACTCCCCCTCTGACATGGCAGCCGGTTAGGGGGGTGAGAAGACAAGGGGGATACTTAAGGTATCTGTTGAATCACTCAGACCCTCCTCAAATCTCTCAAGAGTTCTCTCACCCACCAGTCCCAATGTCAGGTGCTGATTAGCACTCACCTCGTGCAAGTTTCCTGTATTTCTTTCTGCCATCGCAGCTCCTGTCTCCTGTGCCGCTTCTAGAGAGGTACTGTGTAAACTTGCACTGGAGTCGGAGGCGAGGGCAGTTGTGTGAAGAATTTTGTCAAAGAAGTTGCTGCTATCGGCTTTTTCGCAGCCCCTATGCCCCCTATGGACTTAGGCATCTCCGGGCTGTGACTGTCATTTTTCTTTACATTGGATACCCCTGAGCGGCAAGCCCCCATTTCCGCTCTCAGCGCTGTCTGAGCCCCGCCACAAGTTTTGAATCCTCTTGCGATCTTTCTGTGTATTTTACCTTGTCAAATAATTCTGGATATTTTTAAACTCATTTCAGAATATTTTGCTGTGCTATTAACTTTGATGTTGTTTAGTACTGTTTGAAACTAACAGTTATTTCTCTGGGGAAATGCTTGATGTCCATGTCATAGCCATTTGGGGCTAAGCAGAGATTCACCTAGAAGTGTTTTGTAACCTATTTGGATTGAATTTATGTAGTGGGTAGGGGTTCCTTCATCTCAAATTAATCACCTAATTTCTGACAATGTTTTTCAGTGGTGGCTAGAATGTGCTCAGCATTCACCATTCAGCTTAACTGTTGCTAATGGAATGTCATTTACTGGACTTAAAGGAAGAAATTGTTTCAGATTTTTAATTAGTAAGATGCATGCATTAATGTTAATTTCTGATTTTTGAGTTTTTAATTTTTGATCAAATGTATGCACCTCAACTTTGGAAACTTTGAGTTGGCTCAGTCTGCCCCATCTTACCTCTCTATGGTGGAGAGGACAGTCAGGTGCAGAGGCATCAATTTTAGCCATAAGTCCAATAAATCATTATGAAAATGCCTTCAGGGTGTGAGAAGAAGCCTGCTATGTACAGTTTACCTGGCAAGAATGAGGATGAAGATGTTGAATAGGCACCAGTGAAGGAGACTCAGGAGATGGCACCTTTGACAATGTTGTCCAAAGCTGGGAGCAGTGTATCATCTTAGTTTTTTCTCTTAGTTAAATAGGGTTATGCTAGACTAGGCGTGCAAGCTTGGGCTTGTTGATAAGAAAACTGATTAGATTTTAACATTGAAACTATCCTCCTTGGCTCTGGAAAAGAAGCTGATTGCTGAAGAAATAAAGCAGTCCATACCTTTAAAAAGGAAAGTGCTGCCTTATTGGCCCTGGAGGAAAATCATTCATATATTATTATTAATTCCTTTGTTAGAATCACATGTGTTCCTTTTTCTTAGGAAACAAAGAAGCTTCTCTTCTCCTAAGCATTTTGAAAGTCTAATTTTGTTTCTAACGTTTCATACTCATCTCGGTTCATTGTATAACAGACATAATGGTCCAAACAAGTCCTCTCTTCATGATAAAAATTGAGAACTGAGACTGTTATTTTTTAATGCAATTTTTTATTATTTTGGATGTAAATATACATAAAACAAGCATGTTGGTAGTTGAGAGGATTATGAAGCATAACTTGAGATAAGAGCATGGTTTAAACATATAATGTATCATTCTAAAAGATAGAAATTACATAAGTAGTTCCAGGCAGTAGTTAGTGTAATCGTGCTATTTCCCCTGAACCTTGACATGTTTCTCCAGACAGCCCCTGGATTTATATACAGATCTTTCTGCCTCAGCGCAGTAATCCATCCCTTGGGTCCATTCAGTCTTTGGGGGAGCTGATGTTGATCACCAATGTTGTGTATGTCTCTCTTAGCTATGAGAAAGCCCATAGCCACCAGCAGTCTAGTATGGTGGTTCCCTTCTCATATCCATCAGTCCCAGTAGGATAAGTTTATGCTCCTGCACCATATGCCAGTGTGCCACCTGTGAAAGTACATGAAGCACTGGACTCCAATATCACTGTATAATCGGGCATTCCTAAGTCATATGGAAAAAGGATTCCTGGTGAGCTCTACAGTGTAGACAGTGGGTGTCAAGGCCAGGCTTCACTCTGCCTATTCTAGTAGGGCTATTATACACCATCTGCAGATATTTAAGTTGAATTTCCGCAGGTGCATGGAAATACTAATATCCTGAGAGCCAGCTTGACTCCCGTCCACTCAACCTCCTCATGTTTACCTATGTCCCGTTCCCACTGTTCCTCAGTTGTAACATAGGGTCTGGACTGCTATTCACCAGTGTGTGATATAATGCTGAAATAATCTTCACCTCCAGCCTAGTGGTAGTAATGCGCACCTCCAGGGGGGTCCAAGCCAGTTGACAGTGAAAGGCTTCTTCATGTGCCTCTAGAGCGTAAAGTAGTTGGAGATAATGGTAGAATTCTATTTTAAGCATGTCAATTGTAGCCTTCAATGGCCTGAAGGAGTGCATACAGCTTCCCTCCCATACATCACCTAACTTCGAGATCCTTAAGATGTCTCATGCAATAAAACCCTCTAATTGTGTTGTATTTCTGAGCCAAGTCCCAGCCTATAGGGGTGTCTCTGCTGTTGGCACACCATGCCATTGTATCCACTTCAATGCTTGATGCCAGTAAATTAAGGACGTCTGGATTGCCAAAGAGAGCCCTGTTGTCATAAGGACCATAAAGTAGATTTAGAACCCCATGTTTCTCAAAGGTTAGAAGTTGTCTTGCAACAGCGGGGTCCTCCCGGACGACCTCCTCAACGGAGAAGGCAAGTGATCAAAAGGGGGAGGGGGAGAGTGTTGGGTGCACTTGTGTGGTGTGTGCGTGTATGTGTGCGAATGTGGGTGCATGTGTGCAAGTCTGCAAGTTAGTGGTGGTGTAGGTGTGCATACGCAGAGGGGGGAGTGTGTGAATGTATGCGTGCGTGGTGGTGGTGTGAATGATTTTGGATGGGGGTGTTTGTGGGTGGATGTGTTTGTGTGAGTGAACAGGGAGTGGGTCAGTGCATGAATGTGGTGCAGGGGGAGAGAGGTGTTAATGTTGCGGAGGGGGTGCAAATTTGTGAGTGGGGGGTGTGTGTATGTCAGTGTGAGTGATGGTGTGGGTGTTTGGAAGGATGTGTACGGCTGGGGGGTGTTTGAAAGTGTGTGGAGTGGTGGGGGGGGTCTGTAAGTATGTGGATGGGTGGGGGTTGCATAGAGGTGTGGGGACATGTTTGCATGTGTGTGCCAGCAGCAGGAATGAGGACTGCTGTAGTCGGGTGCATTACTGCCAGGGTTTTCGTGGTGAGGCTGAGGCCTGCAGCCGGGATGGAGTTTCTCACTGCCGGCCGCATTGGTGCAACCAAACCACCAGACCAGGTGGTGTTATGGAGGTTTGGCTTTTGTCAAACCCCACAACTTGGGTCCACGGCGGTAAGACCACCATGGCGAGGCTGGCGGTCTGATGACCGCCAACCTCATAATGAGGGCCCAAGTTCAGTGACCTCCTATCCATAGCAATTATGCCTCTTGTCTCCAACATGATAACTTTTTGTTGTTAGGTGACTGTAGTCTTCATACTGATCACAATAATTGTAATAATCAACCTTCAAAAAGTCAAGGACCCCACCTACAAAGATGGACACACACTCAATGTCTTTATTATTCCTTCTTGGGTTGTTGAGTCCTCTGTGCCTCTGGCCTGGTCAGACCACTTCCTAGTTCCTCTTAGTCTCAGGCAAGTCTCCTGTCAGGACTCCAAGCCTTTAAAATCACTGCCCTACTGTCCATGGAATTCTCTGACCGGTGTCGTTTTAAATTCTTCCTGCTCTTGATTACTGGTCAACACATTTGCAAAGTTCTACAGAGAAAATGGCAATACAACTTTCTGGAGGAAGACAAACTCAGATACAAAACTGCCCTCAACCAGTTTGGGAAAAACATAAAAAAACAAAGCCCTACTGTTTGTAAAAGAAACCAACAAAGCAGATAATGCACAGCAGACAACTTTTTCAATTGTGGGCTCCTTTGTTAAGCCCCAGGCTCAATCTCAAGTTATTCCAACCTCTTAAGAATTTATTGTGAAATTAGCTGTTTTTTTAAATAAAGTTACTCAATATAAATCTTAAATTTCCTAATGCCAAGGAGTTGGAGAAACCTGCCTTATAGACCACTGCCTTTTTTTGAGAAATCACCTTGGCAGTCTCAGTGAGACTGATTAGTAAAGCTTATTCTGGGTCCCCCCTTCAACCCTGGCACCCCACATCCTTAAAAGGGCATCTAAGTCTCTGAATTCATTGGTTAATGTTTTCTTCTATCTCTCTTGACTGCTCTGACTCGAGCAGATTCTCTATTCTACCCCTGGGCACTATCTGGCGTCTCAGGCCCCCACAGCGTTTCCTGCATTTTCCTCCCAAACTCTGCGCTCCTGCCTGCCTCCCCTGGCCCCTCCCTTCTCAGGACCTATCTAACTGTGCAGCGGGTGCGCAAGTGGGTGTCTGTGCCTGTCCTGCCTGGACCACACCCAGCGCCAGAACCCCTGGATCTGCTGCCTGGCATCAGTACTCTTCTGACGAGATCAAACCTCTCAAACCCCAGGCTCTCAACCCTAACTGCCACGTATCCTCGTTCCGAAGCACCAAAGGTCAATTCCACTACCACTTTTCCTACGCTGCAGAAACCATCCCAAGCTTCACCCAGCAGATGCCCACCCACAGACCCCTACTCCTCTGCGCACTACTAAACACCCTATCCCTCTGCAAACACGCCACAGACATCGGGACACCAGCACCGACCTCGCACCCAACAACATTTTGATCACCGAAACATGGCTCACCTCCACATCACCACCGCAATGCCCCCAGATACATGATGATCCACTGTGATCACCCCAACAGGCATGGTGGAGGTATCGCCATCGTCCACAAGGACTCCCTCCAATGCTCTGCCTCGGACGGTGACACAACCCTGATCGTGGAACACCTCACCTTGCCAGATCGAAGCTAACACCAAAACCACCATCACCACCTCACCTACATACTGCCGGCTCCCCACCACAGCTTTTGCAACTCCACTGCCCCTCTGGCTATTGACTCCAAAAACTACATCTTCCAGGGGGACCTCAACTTCCCCCTAAAGGAACCGGATGGCTCCAACACCACCTTGCTCCTCGATAACATGAGCATTATTGGCCTCTCTCAACTCGTCAACTCCCCCACGCACAGCGTAGGAAACACTCTGGACCTCATCTTCTCCAGCAGCGACAGAGCAAAGTTCTTCTATCCCACTGAGGTAACATGGACTGACCATCACATCGTTCACTTCACCAATGAGGGACAGTCGCAAGCTTTGATGGGACCCCTCCACCCTCCCCTGCCCCAACTGGAGAAAAGTCACAGAAACATCCTGAATCTCCTCCCTCAAAGAAGCGAGACCCATCCCTGCAGACAACCTTGAACAACGTGCCCAAAACTTCTCCCACTGGAACTCCTCAGTCAGTGCCATCATAGCCCCCCCTGAAGTGCACCACCAACAGGAAACCCACCAAGCAAGCCAAGTGGTTCACCCCAGAACTCCTATGCCTCAAACGTCACTGCAGGAAACTAGAGCGACCCAACCTCAACTCTTTCAGGTCCGCCCTGAACAGTTACCACCACCAAGGAGACCAAGAAAGAAGCTCTCAGCACCTGCTGAGACTAGCACTAACCACACTAAAGAATTGTTCAGTATCGTCAGAGAATTCTCCTGCCCATCCATCACAGAGAACACAATACACCCCTCCCCATGCCCTATGCAACACACACAAAGACTACTTTCACCACAAGATCTTGACATCTACAGCAACTTTGACCCTCAGCTCACTGACCTCGATCACTGCTGCACCCCAACTCACACCTCCGCTCCCCACTGGATCACCGAATGAAAACAGCTCTCCACCAAAGACACGATCTCCATCATGACCTCCATCCACTCCAGATCCCTAGCTGAACCTGGCCCACACTGCTTCTACAACCTAGAAAGAGAAGTAATCAAAGCCTCCCTCACAGAAATCCTTAACTCTCCATCTCCACAGCCACCGTCCCCACCACCTGGAAGCACACCGAGGCCAAGCCCCTCCTGAAGAAGCTGTCACCTGAACCTAACGAGCTCAAGGACTACCGCCCTATGTTGCTCCTCCCTTTCTCAGTAAAAGTCTTGGAAAAGGCCATCAGCCACCATCTCACAGACGTCTTCGAACACAATAGCTTGTTCAACCCATCCCAATCCAGTTTACAGCCCAACCACAGTACCCAGACTTCCCTGATCGAAGCAAATGACATCAGACATCTCATCAACATAGGAGGAACAGCGGCCCTCATCCTCCTCGACCTATCGGATGCCTTAGACACCGTCTCCAACCACTCCCTCTTCACCAGACTCTACAGCACTGGCATCCAAGACAACGCACTCAACTGGATTGCTTCCTTTCTTTTTGGCCGAACGTAGAGGAACCTCTTCCCACTCTTCATCTCTGCACCAAAAGACATCATCTGCTGTGCTCCCCAGGACTTCTCCCTCAGCCCCACCCTCTTCAACACGGCTGACATTGCACGCACCCATGGCTTTAACATCATCTCCTATGCCGATGACACCTAGCTTGTCCTATTCCTCATTGACAACGCCTTCACCACACGAAAACCCCATGATCCAAGTCAAACCTGGATGAGGACCAACTGCCTCAAGCTAAATTCAGACAAGACAGACATCCTTATCTTTGGGAACAAACCCTCCCCCTGGGACGACACATGGTGGCCCACAGCCCTAGACCCCCCTCCTCCCCTACCAACCACGCACACAACCTCAGCATTATCCTGGACAAACAACTAACCATGAAACAACAGATCAATGCCATTTCTTCTGCCTGCTGCCACATCCACTGCATGCTCTGCAAGATCTTCAAATAGATCCCCATCGTGACCAGAAAGACAGTCACCCAGGCCTTCATCTCCAGCCATCTCGACTACGGCAACGCACTCTACGCAGGAACCATGAAGCAGCTCATGAACCGCCTCCAGACCATCCAGAACACAGCAGCGACTCGTCCTCGACTGCACCAAAAGAACCAGCATCTCTCCCCAGCTCAGGGCCGTCCATTGGCTTCCCGTCCAGCAAATGTGCCACTTCAAGCTCCTCACATATACCGACAAGTCCCTCCATGATGCCATACCTGCCTATATCAACAAACGCATCACATTCCACCGACCTACCATAGTGATTCGCTAAGCCAAAATTCACCCTGGCCTATGTCACTCTCATCTGTCGGGACACCTCGGAGGCCGCTCCTTCTCCCACCTCACCGCCAAGTACTGGAACAAACTCCCCTCCACCTGCGCATCTCTCCTTCCCTGGAGCACTTCAGAAGACAGCTCAAGACATGGCTCTTCGATCTCCATCATGAGCTGGCCAAGGATCACAGATTCCCCCCAGCATTTGGAGACCCACCCAGGTTGACAAGATTGCGCTCTACAAATCAGTGCGATTGATTGATTGGCACAGTACCCTTCAGCTGGAAACAGGCATTGGTACTCCCCCTCTTTAAAAAACCCAAACTCAATCCTTCCTGCCCTACCAGTTACAAACCCATTTCTCTTCTTCCAGCCTGCGGAAAAATGCTTGACTCTGCAGTTAATTATCAGATCATGAGATTTATAGAAGTTAGCAAAATTCTACACTCTTCACAATCCAGATTCAGATCCAGTTATGGTATATAGACAGCCCTACTAGACGGGCCAGGGTTTATCAAAACCCGCCGTGGCTTGAGTACTAATACCATTGTAATCTTGTCAGACCTATCAGCAGCTTTCGAGATAGTGTCTCATTCCACTCTTTTGCAACAACTTGAAAAAGTTGGTACTGTTGGCACGTGCAGAACTGAATTAACTCCTTTCTTTCGAACTGCACGCAAGCTGTCTCTAGTCCTACCTCACATCGGAATTTCGGGAGGTCATATATCGGGCTCCACAGGGCTCAGCTTTGAGTCCCTGTCTCTTTAACATCTATATGGCCTCCCTTGCTCCTGTGGAGCAAGAATGGGGCTTTAATGTCGTATCCTATGCTGATGACACCTAAGCAATGTTTGCCTTAGAACATCTTGATGTCTCAGTGGCTGCTAATTTTCAGAGCAGTCTATCAGCGGTTGCTAGGTGAATGAATGACAGTTGTCTCAACTCTGATAAATCTGAAACATTGATTTTTAGGACCCTTTCCATTTTAGACTTATCTCCTCTCGAGCTCACGGATCTTCTCCAGCCCCCACCGCCATGGCCAAAAATCTAGGGGTCAAGCTTGACAATGCCATGTCCTTTAGATCATTCATCAAAGCTACTGGCAATGGTGGTTTCTTTCTTCTGAAAACCTTAAGGAAAACTTTAAAATTCTTACCAGACTACACAAGGAAAATCATCATTCATGCTTTAATTACTTCAAAACTCGACTATGCTAACGTATTGCTCCTGGGCTCCCCTCATTCAATGCTAAATAGATTTCATTGCATCCAGAATGCAGCAGCCAAATTGTGCCAAAGGTTTCCAAGAGGAAACCTATCAGGTCTGGTCTATAGAGCCTACCCTGGCTCAACATTAAGCAAAGAATTGAGTTTAAAACCTTAATATTGACATTTTAAGCTTTTAATAAGAGAGGGCCTGGGGACATCAGTTGGGTCCAAACTGGGGTGGCATGGTAAGCAAGGGAACAATGGATTAAACCCAGATCTGTGACTGGGGGTGAGTGTTTGAAACGTTTCAGCACTCTGTCCATCATCCCTTTGTGTTGCTAACCTATAACTCGTGCCCTAAAGTAACTATAACTCGCGCCCTCGCAATGCACTGCTAATTACCCCACAAATTACGGCACTGATGACATCTTTGATAATATCTATGTAATATTTGATGAAAAAACTGCATATGGTTTGGTGCGAGTTATAGTTACCTTAGGGTATGAGTTATATCATTTTTTAAGTGAATTTCTATGGTTTTTTTAAAGCTGGAAACTCTAATAATCACAGAAAGACTGTGCTTAGGTAAATGGAAGTGATGTACTGTTGTTGTTCACTGTTTATCTTTATGAACATTTTGTGTATCAAGTAATGTAGGCAGCATATGTGTGTATTTAATAGAAAGGAAAATGGCGGCAGATAGGTTGAGAAAGGCAAGGGAACTTGCTGAAATGCGTTCTGTTACTGTTCGGATGTTTCAAAGTTTAACCAGCTGTACCATGGAGTGCCTGTCTTCCATGATATGTTTGGAACAAAACGTGGATATATATGTATATATATTTTACAAATTATACAAACACACACACATATATATATATGTATATATATATATATATCTATGCATATATATATATATATATTTATATATACACATAAATATATTCAAAAGCTGTTTACTAACTTGCAATATACTTACATTTCACATGAGTTTCATTGCAAAAGGCATCAGTTGTAAATGCATAATCATAAAACATTTTGTTCTAAAAGCCTTTTGTTGTAAAGGCCTTTCCGTTACCAAGCCTTCGCTGTAAAGGCTTCTCGTTCTTTAGCCTTCGTGATAAAGGCATTTTCCCACATGCCACAGCATATCTCATTGAGGGCCTTAAGAAATATTATCTCATCCACCCCATTCTGACGGAACTCCATTGGTTTCCCTTTCCGGACCACAAAATCTTAAAAACTAATGGTATCATGTACTATGAAGTCATCATGACCAGCACCCCTACCTTCCATATCTTGCAGACTAGCTCTCCATCTCAGGTGAATCTCTACACATCCACAGTGAAGACATCTTCAGACTGCAGAATAACAAGTTAAAAAAAATAACAAGGCAGAAGACATTTTTCCTCTAAGCACCCAGGCTGTGGAACAACGTCCCTATACCAATCAGGACCACCCCAAACTACCCCAATTTTGTAAACAGTTAGAGATGCACCT
This sequence comes from Pleurodeles waltl, assembly GCF_031143425.1. NCBI lineage: Eukaryota > Metazoa > Chordata > Amphibia > Caudata > Salamandridae > Pleurodeles > Pleurodeles waltl. Next base: position 576,516,171 of record NC_090443.1, on the reverse strand, counting down.
CTTTAAAGAACATGTCATCATAATGCATCAACCATTCAGAACCCAACTTCCTCTCCTCTTGCTTGCTGCTACAGAAATATCACATACCATAGAAATACAATACGAGAAATAAATCTGCTACCTACTTGTACCATGCCAAATAAACACCCCTTTGTAACTAGGCATTAGGGAAGAATCTCTCAATTCGCAATCCAATCATATTTATGACAGCAGAATCATTTGTGTCACAGTTCAAACTTACTCAGGTTGTAGAACGTGTTGTATCTAGAACTAGAGGAGCAGGGGATTCCTCTGGTCTCGCTAACCACCGTGACCTGTGCAAGAGGAACTGTGAACTCGTGGCTATATTTTTATTTAGTGACTTAAATTTTGTGTTAAGTTCGGCAGAAACATCAGTAAAGAAACGCTACATCATGCCTGTCTCACATCAATTACTCACATTCTCACAGTCAAGATGTCTATGAAGTCTTCAGGTTGCGCTTTGGAGAAAAGATGGACGAAGAAGATTTTCTACTTGTAATTGCCCCCATTTCTGTGGAAAGGGCAGCTGAAAAAAATATAGTCTAGAATGTAATTGGTATTTATTTCCTCGGAAAATATAAGCCCATCTACCTAAACTGTATTAATTTAGCATCTCTTCAGGTGAGTAAAAGTCAATGGGAGAGGAGGCATAAATAGTGCTGACTGAAGCCAAATCATGCAGCATAATGTGCAGAAGTCAGAGGGAGGCTGAGTCTAACACTTATTTATACTATTTCTCAAAGGTTCTAATAAATGACCATTTAACTTTATGTAATGATGGACCGAGAAAGTTTATGCAGCAATAGACAGAGAAATCTCACCTGGCCATTTAATTGCATGTAGCAATGGATTGTGAATAGTCAGGTCTGAAGGCAGTCAAGATGAAGAATCAAGGGCAGCATCTTTTATGCCTCTCAATCAAACGGCCCATGTTAACAACAGGAAAGGAATGGAGATGATTCTGCATCCCCACCGAGTATGCTGCAATAATTCTGGGAAACTAGGGAAAACCATGAGGACCCCCTGAGGATGATAGCTCACAGATTTGCAGAATATGCGCTGTCACAGTTGAGAGCCAGAGGTTCTGAACTGAGTGCTAGCGCGCCTGGTCCTTAGTAAGTAAACTTACAAGGGGACGCGTATAGGCTGATGAACCTTTTGAATCGTATGGAGTATCCTAGTCATGCAGTGACCACTGGATCAATAATCGACATCAATAATCAAGAACCATCTTATAAGAAAACCACCCTAAATCATCTACTCATGAATAACCACAACTCAGGAAAGAGTTAATGATTTTATTTCCTTATTGCTTACAATTCTAAATCATCCATTAGTTCAATCTTTATTCAATTTATTAATTCATTAAAAGTGAACATCATCACTTGAGGAAAACATATGTGAAAATGCAATTCCCTAAGCTAAGATTATCAGGCATTAATAGCGAAGTTCAGCAATTAAATTCAAGTCAATTGTCACTGTCAATGTCACCCTTAGCCTACCCAACCCAGATTAGCATCAGCATGTGGGTCTTCATGCGAAAACAATATTGATAAAACATCAATTTGAAAAAATCTAGCTCTATGGATGGATCAGCAATAAGTCAGTCTTCGCCTTCAGGTCATCAATTGGTCAGCTAGGGAATCAGGCTGAAGCAATATGAGCCCAATATCAGCACCTCGGACACCGTCTCCTGATGTCATCAATTCTCTCCCGCAACTCTCCCTCTTAGCCCCTTGTCACGACTTTTTATTAGGGTCTCCCAGTCCATCCCCCTAATTGCTAATTGGTCAGTCAGTCGGCAGATATGACTTTAACCTATAGTTTTGTATACCAAATCTACAAATTTTCATATTTATTCGCTCCCAAGACGTAGATTGGTTCTTCATGCGATGTCCTCATCATCAGGCTCATCAGGTATCGAAAATGTTGCATATCCTTCTTCAGTCAGTGCCTCTATAGTTCAAGTTCTGGGAAAGTACATTTAGCCTGCTCTACACATAATTGTATCAAATTGTCTTCATCATCTCCTGTCCGCTGGTACATTGCAGAAAATTCTAGCTAAGTAACTTGAACTGCAAGCGGGTCAAGGTTAACTATAGCAGCTTCCAGTCCTTTGCAAAGCGTTCAGTATTTCATGCTTCAAGTGTGCGAGGCCCAGTGGAACTAGGCCTTTAGTCCAGCTAATTCAATACTACAAATTAATGCAAAACATATGTTATACATCTCATTATGACATATTATTACATTTTTCTCATACATTTTCATTATTTCATACAATTTTAGTCATTTTAATACACATGGTTATCACTCCCCGAGGGCACATTTTCAAACGTGCACATTATTTCTCTATGATTAATTTCTCTATACATTTTCTCATTAATAATTACATATATATTATTAATAATTTTCTTAATCAGCATATCTGCTTCAACAGTCCCTCCTCTGATGACTAAATACGTCATCACACCTTCCCTTATCATCACTCTACAATTCTGTTTCTGATGTACTTTGCTTTCTTCTTGAGTTTTCTCTATGAATTATTCTCCTGGGTTGTTCTTCCCTCCTCTGATCATTTTTATACTTTATATAATTTCATCTTTTGCCATAATTTACATATACAAAATAATCCTAGTATAAAAACAATCACAATTAATTAATATTCCATAGTACCCCATTCCAAATTTGACTAAACCAATTACCTACTGAAGCAAATCCATTTCCAACCTTTTCCCAAGCCCCTGGTTCCTTCAATTCCTTCAAATCCTTGCTTGAATTAGTTACATTAGTAAGTAAGTCTCTTATCTCCTTATCACTATTGGGTATATATGAGCAACAATGCCTAGCATTAATCATTCTGCAGACTCTGCCGTGCTTTGCTAAAAGTATGTCTAAATCAAGCCTATTTTGAAGCGTCTTAGCTCTATCCACAGCTAATTCAGTATCTATCAGGAGTATTGCCCCTGTAAAGTTTGTCAGCATGTTATCCACAATAGTAGACAACTTTCGTATCTTGATTGCATTCAAAATAACTCCTACAGAAGGAATTATTGCACCAAAAATGTCTCCCACAATTGCAGAAGAGGTTTCCCTCCTCGGTCGCTCATGATATAATGCAGTCACTTTCGGAAATTTCTTTAGATCATCTATCTGATACATTTTAGGGAAAACTATCCCCAAATAGCATGTCCCATACCATCCTCTAGGAAGATGGTAATAAGCATTAAGTCCACAAATATAGTAGATCCCATGAATTGCTGGGTCCTGACCATTTAGCATAAAAGTCCATTTACTCTGAAACAAAAACACATGCCTATATTCACTCGTTTCCACAAATAAAGTGTCAGTGCATGATTTCGGCCTATATATACAAAGCTTCCCTACATGTAGTGCGTTTAAGGCTAATTGCCATTGTGTTTTAATAGCAGTGTAAGCATAATCATTCTTATAAGTTCTCTTCTCTAACCCTTTCTCTAGCTTCTCCTTCAATGCATTTCTCCTGTCATCAGTATGCCCTATAAAGCTCTTTTCTAACAGGGTTAGTAAGCAGGTTAGATTATTTTTATGAGCGTACGCCAGTGGTTCCCAAACTGGGAGCCGCAGCTCCCTGGTGCGCCATCAAAACTAGCCAGGGGCGCCACTGGCTGTAGTTTTATTGTGTCCGAACTGGAAATAGCTAAATGGTTCCCAAACTGTGTGCGGCGCCCCTGGCTAGTTTCCATGGCGCACCAGGGAGCAGCGGCTCCCAGTTTGGGAACCACTGGCGTATGCGGTACCAAACATCAATGTCGGTTCAAAGAAACCTCTAACTAATACTATATATCATGCTCCTTAGCTACCTTACTCAAATATCTCATAATAGGAACAAAAGAAAACACCATGTCATAATTAGAATAAAAATACTGAAAATACTCTTGATATAGAATCTCGTTAATAGCAGACTACAACTTATGCCATAGGTTAGTGGCAGGCTATGGTACGTTACCTTCTTCCACAGAGGAAGGAATTTGCGTACACACAAGACAATTCCTTGCATCCATTGTTTCAACATACTCACTCAACAATCGATAGAACACATTAGAAGAAAGCTTTCCTTGAGCATTAGTATAGTCATGCAAGTATTTCTCATCTAACTTAAACCTTTCTAAAGCTGTTAGTGCAGTAGTCTCAGGAATAGAAGCAATAGTAGCCTCCTTCGTTTCATGAACAGACATTCTCACTATCATTATTATAAACATTATTCCACACAAATTTGCTACTCCAATACTCAAATACCTACAATCTCTAATATTCCTAACGCGGTTATTTAACTCAGCCATGGTCTGTAAAGAATCAGAAAGTAGAAGCAACTCTTAATATATACATTATTTCTTCTCACAGTTCAGTTTCACACGTAGGAACCCTTTCTCCTTCGTCAAAAATCACTTAGCAGCTTGTCACATCCGGGTTTCAATTGTCATATCAGGTTATCAATGTCTTTTCTGGTTTTATTTCAACAGTCTCTTTTCAGCTTTACTTTAGATTAGCTCAACAACTCAGTGTATTGATCGCCTTCAGGTTGCATCAAAGTACTGATTCATAAATTCTCTAGCAAAGCAAAAGGACATAAACTCGTTTTTCCATTCACTTGTTGCTGCATGTGCCCAGTCGGGACAGGCGTATCTTCGACTTGCTACTCTCTTTCTTTTCAACCTTCGTTCTCCTCCTAATTCTCCTTCACTCAGTTATTGCTTTCTTGTAGTATCCACTTCTTCCTCTATTGTTTCATTTGTAACTAATTCCTTCTTTTTCCCAATTCACGATTCAGGCCAATTATCTCCTTTTCTTGTTCCTTCTGTCAATATTCTCCTCAGGATTGGACTCTTTTCTTTTTCTTTCTCCATGGTGCTCTCTCTTGATGGACCTGCAACGATCTCAGGAGGAGTTGGATCTTTTTGACTTTGATCCGTCTCAACTCTTTCATCCTCTTGATCTGGCATTTGCTCTGTTTGTTTTTCAGCACCGCCTGCTTCTGGGAGAACCCGTGCTGTGCTCGGTTCTCCTGCTGTATCCGTTGAGCTAGACTCTTGCTCACCGTCCTGTAATTCTTCCCTCTCGTCTCTTACAGGGGTGACTGACCCATACTCCACAAGCTCAGGATCAACTTCATGTTCAGCTTGCTCTTGTTCTGACTAATTTACAGACACTTGTTTCACTACTGTTGGTGCTCTCAACAACACTTCTTCATGCTCTTACGGACTCACCACCCTCTCTGTATGGTTTGCATGTATCCGGTTCGGCAGTCCTGCACACTTCACAGCTGTCATAGGTGTGAGCACTATCTGGTATGGACCTTTCTAACGCGGTTCCAAACAGGTCTTTCGAACGTGCTTTTTGCTAACAACCCAATCTCCAGCTTTCAGATTGTGACCTGGGTCATGGATGGGTGGCAGGATAACAGCCTGCACCTGCTAAGAGAAAGAGCGAACAACATCAGCCAGACCTTTGCAGTAATCCAACACCAAATAATCTGTAAAATTGACAATTGCATTGGCTGGAATTGCTGGCAATCTCAGTGCTCTTCCCATGAGGAGCTCATGGAGCGACAGTCCTGTCATCCTGTCAGGTATATTTTACATTGACATCAATACCAAAGGTAAGGCATCTGGCTATTTTAGATTAGTTGTGGCACACATCTTGGCAATTCTTGATTTCAATGTACCATTCATTTGTTCCACTAGTCTTGATGCTTCTGGGCGATAGCTGCAATGCAACTTCTGCTCAATGTTTAATGCTGCACATAAGAGTTTGATTACTTTGTTACTGAAGTGAGTTCCCCTATCTGATTCTAAAGAGATTGGAAATCAGAATTATGATATTAAATCCCTTAGCAACAGCTTTGCTACTTTGAAACTGTCATTTCTTCGTGTGGGGTATGCTTCAATCCAATGACTAATCACCAACACATACTTCAAACCACCACATGCAGGCATCTCAATGAAATCCAACTGCATTCTGCTGAATGGTCCTCCTGCTCTTCCAATGTGGCTCAAATTCACCACTGTCCCTTTTCCCACATTTAGCTGCTGACAAATTACACATCAATGATATACTGCCTCTGCGGCTTGTCTGAATTTCGGATTGAACCAATCAACTCTGAACAATCTGACCATGGCATACCTCCCAATATGTGCTTGGCCATGGTAATGTCGGGCAATCTGATTCAACAATCTATTTTGCAAAAACATAGCATGCTCTAGTAAGAGCTACTAGCTCTTCTACTTGTGCAGAATATACACCTGGAAGCCATGAAGCTTCTAACATGGCTGTAATTGTGCATACTGCTCTCAATGTCCCTGTTCCATCTCTAAGACACGAACCATCAACGAGGACAATTTAATCATTTTCATCTAAACGCGTGTCTCCAATATCAGATCTTGGTTTTGTACACAGTTCAGTTACCTCAAGACAATCATGCTCAATGTCTTCTTCTTTTTCAATTTCAACAGTCTCACTTGGAAGCAATGTTGCTGGATTCAGCACTGTACATCTCTTCAATGTTACATTTGGAGCACCCAATATGCTTGTCTCATACCTTGTCAGTCTTGCTCCTGTCAGTTATTGTGTTTTCATCCTTGTCAGTAAAATTTCGACAGAGTGTAGTACCATTACCGTCAAAGGGTATCCCAGGACTACCCCCTCACATTGGGAAAGACTTTGACCAACTGCAGCTACTGCGTGCAGGCAACCTGGTAAAGCTGCTGCGACCCGGTCCAAGGTAGATGAAAAATAAGCTACTGGGCGAAAAGCACCTCCATGGACCTGTGTCAAAACAGACAAAAAACAAGCATCACATTCATGACAAAACAAAGTGAAAGGCTTTGTGTAATCAGGTATTCCCAATGCTGGAGCTCTGCACAAACTCTTTCTCAAATCAGTGAATGCCTTCATCTTCAAATTGCAACATGTCTTTCGGCTCAATTGCTTCCTTGCCACTGTACTCCTTGAATGCTTTTAATAATCTTTCATAATATGTATGTATCGACTCTTTAGATTCCTGAACCATTCTGTCAATTCTCTGCCAATGTTTTTGGGAGAAATTCTTGTCTTCAGGAACTCAATCACCTTATAATAATTTTTCATTACCTCAGGTGAAGGTGCACCTGTTACTTTATCCCTTTCTGGTTCACTTGTCGGTAAATCTACAGCTCTCTTACACTCACCCCACAAGTCGGCTGGAACCACTATCTCCAATAATGTGTTTAAGTCCTCCCATAAGCAGTTGGAAAGTTTCACAAATCTGTATGTCTGCTGATACCACTCGACTGGCTTCTCTCTCTCAATATTGGGTAATCATTTGTGAATGACAATATATCACTCCTGTGCCATGGGACATGAACGATCTGACACCCTGGAATCTCTCTCATGGGAAGCATTTTTACCGATTCTCTTTCTTTTTGAACATCTTCTGACCCTTCTACGGTCTTTCGCTTTCGTTTATCCTTCTTCTTTGACCATCTACCTTCCCACTTTTCTAACGCTCCCCAAATCTGAGCACTCTGAAGCAATTCCCTCAAATGAGATTTCATTCCTGCTGATCTCATGTGTTTGAAGTCTTTTGCCCCAAAATGTAATCTGTAACTGTGTTACAAATGCTGTGTTTTCTCAATCTCAATATCATGTTTCCCTGCTAACTCTGCCAATTTCTGATGTATTTTACTCACTTCTCTTGTAATCTTTGGACACAAATACCTCAGCTCTTCTTCAGTGTAGGACTCCAATCTATTCACACCCATTGTTCCCTTAACTAATTTGGTTGCTTCTATATTCAGCCTTACACGATTTATCTGCTCTTCGCCTTTGGATGTATTCTGTGGTGTATTTAGACTATCTAACCATTCACTCAGTTGCTTTGCTGACAATCCCTGCAACAAGAAGTTACTTGTGTATGGCACTGATACCTATTGCATCACTGCACCTGAAGCTCACAGCATCAAAAGTTTTAAACTTTGACTCGTATTTGGGCCATTTGCTGCATCTGGAAGCACTACAAGTGGACTAAGATCCATTAAAGGTCTAGATCCATTGAAAGTCTGACCTGTGGATGACATCATCTGCACAGGATCACTCGCTCCCCTTCTTACAAGGCTCTGTGTCATCTCTTTCTGCTCCCCTGTACTTGATTTCTTTTGCGCAAATAAGGGTACCGCTGGACCTACAGTATTTGGTAGCGATATTGCATCTGGAGCTGCTCTGACACTTGCACCTTGTGGAAATGTTACCCCCATTGCCTGGTTCATGACTGGTGTAATATCTGACTGTGTTCCTGTCACTGGTGTGAATTTCGGCAAACCCTGTGACTGTGCCGAAGGCAATAACATTGGAGTCGGCTCTGTCTGAACTAGCATTGGTCTCGGGAGCACTTGCTTCGTTGGCACCATTATATTGAAACTGTCTCAAGAACTGGCACATCTGGATAAATTCTCTGAACTGAAGGTGGATGTATTTGCCCTTAGACCACAGAAGTAGTTCCCGCATTGTTTGTACGCTGTACTACCCTTGGTATCTGTCCACTGTCTGTCTGTCCTGCACCCTCTGTTCCTGATACTTGTGCTGGAGCAGTTGTAGCAGCACTAGTAACTGTGCCCCCTGAATACGTTGCAAAGGGTGGATGTCTATCCCTCAACAACTGCGTGATGAGGTCCTCAACATCAGAATCTTCATCGTCTACATAAGACTTCCTCTTTTTCCCTGCACTCTCATCCTCTATAGCACTATCTTCCTTCTCTGCCTCATCTTCTTCTGTAATTGCAGGAAACAACTTAACATCCTGTAGCGTCTCTGCTCTCCATCTTTTCTGTTCCCAATCCCATCTAGCTTCAGCTAAGGATTTCTCTACTCGTTTCATCCTCTTCTTGAACTTCATCTCTTTTTGCTGTCTGGCCACCAGCTCCCAAACCGCTAAAGCTTCAAACTGTGCTGGTCTCGGTAACGGCTTCATCTCATATATTGCCATTAGCAAGTCATCCAAAATTCTCAAATTAAATGTTCCATGCTCTGCAAATGCTAAGGACCCTTGCTTCTTTGTTAGCTTACACCACTGCTTTAACCAAAGACACAGTGCTACGCCTCGCTCCTCCATTACAATATAAGCCGGAGAATTTTCCGGAGGGGTTGGCGCCCCCACTGATGCCTTAATGTAAGTATCATCTTTCATCGCACTTCTGAATGCCTTGAAAAACTTCATTTTGTCTGTTCTGCTTACTTCGATTCAATAATTAAATGACTTTTACTCCCAAGATTCCTTTCACCTGCTTTCTCAACCAATTGCCTCTTACGGACGGCTGCCAATCGCTCGTGACTCTTCTCACTAACCAACCTATCCCAGCGGGGCACACTCTGATGTCACACTCACACACAGCGGCTGACAAAGTCTTGCGGCTCGGCCTCCTACTTCGATTCACACGACTAATGCAAATTATTGCAAGCATTTTAAACAAATACCAATAACTAAAACAAACCTGCTGGTTTACTACAGGAAGGGACACAATCGTTTCGGAAAGCTTACGGATTTTCACTAATGTCCCTTTCGCTAATGTAGCTCTTCCTCTTTCTCAGTACCCCACAATCGCAAGCAAAATTCAACCCACAAATTTTACTCTCAACTAATCAATGGGTCTGTCCTGGAGCACATAGGACTCGTCAAATCTCAGTCGAAAAATTTATTTTTGCTCATCTATCTCACAAACCGACTTGTTGACCACGCCCGATCAGCCTACTAAACCAGATAGATTACAACATATAACCAAGTGTCTCCTACACTTGTCAATATGCTCCGGAGTCTTAAACCACGCAGGGCCCGTACATCACCAACAACCGCATGGATAATTTTTTAGCACAAAGCGACACACACATGTGAAGTTCGATGCTTCCCTACTCTCATACTGAAGAGTACGCACTACTACTAACCTCAACTGGAATACACAAACTCCCTACTTTACCTCACATACATCACAAATCACCTGCAGTTTGCTTTAAGCCTGTGCAAGCGCAACCTACCACTTTCACACTCTCTCAAAACACGCTGAGAACATACACAACTTTCCAAGCGGGATCCAGGATCTGGAAAAGTCACTTCGGGGCCTAAGGGGACATCATCTTTGCTACAATTGCCATTTCAGAAAAACAAAATTCAAACCTCATGAAACACGAACAACTAACCCTAACTTAAACTACTACCATAACCAATAATCACCACACAACTAGTTCTCCAAGGAAACTAACCATCAAGCTGTCACCAAAAACTGCTAGCACGCCTGGTCCTTAGTAAGTAAACTTATAAGGGGACGCGTACAGGCCGATGAACCTTTTGAATTGCATGGAGTATCCTAGTCATGCAGTGACCACTGGATCAATAATCGGCATCAATAATCAAGAAACATTTTATAAGAAAACTGCCCAAAATCATCTACTCATGAATAACCACAACTCAGGAAAGAGTTAACGATTTTATTTCCCTATTGCTTACAATTCTAAATCATCCGTTAGTTCAATCTTTATTCAATTTATTAATTCATTAAAAGAGAACATCATCACTTGAGAAAAACATATGTGAAAAAGAAGGAGAAAGAGGTTAAGAGTGCGCCTAAAAAAGGATGCCACAGATAGATTCTGGGTTGCAGTAAGAAAAGCAGCCTCTTCCGGCCACATGAGGCAGTTTTGGTCCCAAATTGCAGAGGGGTATGGTACAAGAACCCGGCCCCTCCCAATATCTATCAGCAAACTAAGCTGGTCGACTTTTCTATCTGACCTTTATGCCTCTGATGGGACTACAGTGGATTTTCCTCAAACCAGTCTCGATTCCTAGTATTCATATCCCACTTTAAGAGAAATTGAGGCTGCTATAAAACGTATGCGCTGTTCAGCTTCGATGGGACCAGATGAAATTCCAATACATATAATAAAACAAGATATATACTCCTGGTGTAGGATTTTATTCCTGGTGTATCAACATTGCTACAAAGCCAGGAATGTTCCTCAATCCTGGAAGGGTAGCGTCATTGTTCCTTTGTATAAAAAAGGGGATCTAAGTTGCCCTAAGAATTATCGACAGATAGCACTTTTGGATGCGGTTGGAAAAATCTTCACCATATTTTTACTGTCACAGATTAATGATTGAGCAGAAAGGTATAAAATTATCCCTCTAGAGCAGTCTGGCTTCACTCTGTTCTGCAAGTAATTAATGAAAAATATGTTTCTCTGCGGGGGGAAGTGATCTATGCAGCCTTTATAGATTTCTCAACAGCATTCGACAAGGTAGATCGGGTCTTGTTATGGAAGAAGCTCTTAAGACTAGGCATGCCTGGCATCCTCTTTGACCTTGTGGTAGCCCTGCACTCCTCCACTTGGTGCAGAGTCCTATTAGGGGTGAACAAGGTCTATCTCATGTAATTTCAACCAAAAACGGCCTAAAACAAGGATGTATGTTGGCTCCATAACTATTTTCCCTTGTCCTTCAGATTTTCCCACACATTTAACTCAATGTGATGGCTTTGCCCCTAAATTAGGAGGTGGATCACTATGCTGTCTACTTTATGCAGATGACATAATCATTTTAGATCTCACCCCAAACGCCTTAATAACCGATTACAAGCCCTCGAACGATACACAGAAGCTCCCTTTTTAAAAATAAATTGCTCAAAAAGTATAATTCTGTGCTTTCACAGGAATAAAAAGACTCAAGTACAGCAACTTTTGATGGTCCTTGGGAGCTCTACCCCTCGAAAGAGTAACCTCTTACTTATTTTTGGGTAAAATTGTATGTGGGAATCTTAAAGATAGAGAACATATTGAGCATAAGAAAAGGAAGGCCCAATCTCAAGCTAACAGTCTGAATGCCTTATAGAGGGTAACAGGCAAAAGGCATTTTAAACATCTCTTAGAAGTTTATCGGGCGAAGATGCCTCCATCTCTATTGTATGCTATAGAGCATATTGCGGTATCAAAGTGGATCTTTCTCGATAAACTCGAGGGACGTGTCTTAAGGAACATTTTAACTGTAAATTCCGCCTTTTCAGCACCATTCTTAAGACTTGAGTTGGGCCTGCACAGCTCTTTTATTCAAGGCCTGGCTGCAGTAATTAGCTAGATGCTTAATCTGATGACGTGCAGCAGCGATTATTTGCGGTCACTGCTTAAAAAAGAAATATTAGCTGGTCATAAAGTAAAATATACCGTCTGCAGGAATTTTTTATATGCCATGGATCATCTACAATTAGATCCTTCATAAATCTTTACTCTCTCTCCAGCACAGCTTAAATCCACACTTAGGAACTTAACCTGGACGGTGAGTTTCTGCCAGGACAGCCTGGCTTGTGCACATAGGCAGAGCTTTCATACAATATCAAATTTCTTAAGACCAAGGGTCACACAGCCTTACCTTATTTGGAACCTGCCTCATGGGGTGAGAAGATTCTGGCTCCTGCTGCGAAAGGGGCAGCTCCCCCTAAACACATTACAAGTAAAATGGTTTGGCTCCTCCGCTATTTGTAATCTCTGTCATAATGGCATTCAAGACTTGAAACATGTTGTTTTAATCTGCCCGGCCCTATTGCCCTATCGCCGTAGGTGGCTGCGTACTTTTTGTCTTACCTTTTCTTTCAGTACTGCTTCTAACCTATTACAAGCCTTACTCATTCCGCCTAATGAAATGTTTTGTGCTAGAGGTTTTAACTATTTGAAGTGTTTTTTAACTTTGTATTAGCTTAATCAACTTGTTTTTCAAAGTGTAATTTGTTAACTATCTTTGTTTCTTCTTTTAATACAATTATGTACTATTTTATGTGGACCTCCGTCGGAGTTCTGTAACATAATAAACTTGACTTGACTTATTGTTATGTGAAAATGCAATTCCATAAGATAAGAATATCAGGCATTAATAGCGAAGTTCAGCAATTAAGAAGTTCGTCAGTCAATTGTCACTGTCAATGTCACCCTTAATGCCATGAGGATATAGCTCACAGATTTGCAGAACATGCACTGTCACAGTTTTAGAGCCAGACGTTCTGAACTGAGTATTACACTAAAAATCACAGACCTCAAAAGGTTGATGCTGAGGGATAAACATTGCTAAGGTTGGAGCTTACCCAGTACAGTCACCAGAGCTATATGCTCATGGAAACCCAAAGACTGTGATACAAATTAGTGAGGTGTGTTATGAAGTCATAATTAAATATATGACTTCCAAGACACTAATCATCCACAAAAACCTCTTGGTTAAGGCTGCAGGAAAGTAATTTGGTTTTTGATGTTAAAAAATACTTTCTTGTAACTGCATATTTACAGGAGTTCTCTTAGTATAATCCTTTACAATGTGTGGAATCAGCAGGTCTCCTTTTAGAGCAATCCATAAAACCCTTGAGTGAAGGGTATGTTGGGATGTGTGTTCTTAGAACAGGTCTGGAATCTGAGGTTCCAATTTCCTAGTATTTGAAACCACTACATCAGCATTCAATTTGACCACTCGCACCAGCCGGGAAAAATGAACAGGGTGGTTACAAAAGGGTGTAAACCGTGTTTCAAAATAACATATTAAAGCATCATGACTTTTTGCAGTTAATGACATGTTTACGTTTGATTTGGGTTTTATTGATTCTGTCTTGCAATACTTCCATGCATCAACTATTCTTGGACGAGTTTTCAACCATGGCAGTATTCAAATGTGTTGCTTTCCTAATGGCCGTAACAACGTTTCAGTTAAAAATCAGATGAAACTGGGAGAGTATGTTATTTTCTACATAAATCATCTAATCTGGGTGAGCACTAAATCTGTAAAGATATGTCCAAGTTTTACTGCTTCAAATTCTTTCTGCAGATCATTCAATGCTGAATATTCTTTGACTTCAAATTCCAGAAATCTGTGGATTACAAGACAACATCATTAAATATACCTTAATACCAGTAAAAATGTATTCACAAACGTTGTTGATATTTTAATTGTTTAAAGTCTTAACTGTACCTGGGATGTTCCTTTGGTGTGTTTGCTTCATAAAGCATACTAATCATTTTTTCTTTGCATTTCTTTCCACAAGAGTCCACATCTACTTTAGAGGTTTTCTGAAGAACCATGTATTCCTAAAACATATAATATAAAGAATATTAAATTTCAAGACTGCATTTAGATTTGAGCTGAGAAAAGATGACAACTCACGTTTTGAAGCAGGCACACCAAAAATATCTAAAAATGATATTTCACTTCATGAATAAGATGTAATTATATTTGCAAGAGATGGTTAATATCTTGCAACACTAACATGTGCACCCCAGGTGCTCCTAAACAAAGAACATTTCTGAGAACCTTTAGATTACATAATTATGTGGCTATTTATTTGTTTATTTATTTATTCATTGGGCTCTGTACAACACAACTGGAAACGTCATCAGTGTGTGTCTAATGATCACAAAGGTGAGACTGGATGCTAATATGCTTCAAAATATTTAGATCTCCAATGGGACAAATCGTTCAATAGGCCCCTAAGTATACAGTAGAAATGAAGAACCTGACTTGACCATCTATCAAGATTAAAGTGATAAAGCAGTGTATGGAAGATGCTGGTATCTCAACTATAGGCATACAATATAAGGAAGGTTTTATATTCACGCATAAATTTGTACAGTCTTTTTCAAACCTTATTCGCACACAGTCTCCTCCTAGAGTAGAACCCTGTTTGTGGAGTGATCTGCCATTGAACAGTTAGTATCTGTACTATTCAGTGGCCAGATGGTTATGGATTGTGGACATTACATTTCTTGAGGGTTGCTAGAACTATACAGTCCTTGTGAGATATTCTAGAACATAGCCATGCCATCCCATGAAATCCAAATGAAGTGCCTCGAACTGGATTTTCATATTGATAGGCAAACAGTGAAGTTTTTTAAGGGCAGGTAATAGGCAAAGATGGTATTTGATATTAGGGATAAATGGAGTTGCATAGACTTGGGAATTTCAAAGTTAACAGTGTCATTTTGGCAATCCTGCACAGATGACATTATAGTTAACCTGTTATGAGATGACCACAGTGAGAAACAAGGAAACAGGAGAAGAGCGAGAATTTTAATTAGCAGACAAAGATGATGAAGTGTACATTCAGGGGTCATTTTTGTCTTGGGGTATGAAGGAATGTTCATTCTAGAACAGATCTCCTAGGTTGCATGTTTTCTTGGTTGGTATAAGAGAGGGCCCATGCTGCCTGGCTACAATGCAGAGGTGCCTGAGACGAGATAGTAACGAGGAGCCCTAGATCAGAATTTGTGTTTTTTCTGAATACAGGGGTACTGATTAAATGTTTGAGTTTGCATGGGACATCACCTGGAGAGAAGAGTTGTTGACAAGGTTTGTGATGATGGGCAGGCGGAGGAAGGAACACATTAATGAATATTGCATTGGATATGTTGGTGGGTGTAAAATCAATGTAGAAAATGTATGAATTCTGAATATTGGAAAAGCACGTAATTTCTAGGAAGACCTTGCATTCAAGCTCATGTTCGGGACTCGACCGGACGGTATGTAGGGATGTGCAATGTGTTCTCTAGGGGTAGTGATGTAAGGGCAAGGAAATGTGATGTAGTTACAAACAATCTAGAGAAGGAACTGGCATAATTGACACAGATATGAGAAAGTTAAAATCATGGAGCAAGACATTGAGGTTTTATCCATCTTTCAAGGGCCCTGCTTTTATGCGTCATGAGTGGGAAGTCAGAGGTGTACCACTCATTTCTTTTCTCACTATCCCTGATCTTTTCATTGTGTCCCGATTGGGGAAAGCTGTGGTCACTTTATTTACCATTTACTCAGGGGTTTCCATGGGGCTATGAGATATATTTATAGGACTAACATTTTAAATGTGAGACTCGGAGTTGATGTATTCAAAATGTTGTCATTAGTGGGATGAAAATCCCCTTTGGGTTTGATGCTGAGCTCATTATTTATGTAGACATTTACGAGTGTAGGATGGGGGCCCTAGGTCCTCATGCTCTGGAATGAAAGCAAGCAGACACAGTATGGTGGTACTACAAACTGGCCTCAGGCACGTGCGCCCGGCCCCTTTTATTGGCAGGGTCACCTGACTGGTGAGGCCTGTGTTGTGTGGGTGTGGGGTGCACATGTAAGACAAGCCCTCAGCAGAGTGGCTGGAAGAAACACTAGAACGAGTCCAGCTGGACTCTACATCCCTCCTAAACTTTATTGAGGAACCAAACAAAGTCCAACCTGTAAAAGAAAACAATAACAAAGCACCACACTCAATCTCTCGGCCTCAAAAAGGCAGACTGCAGAATTGCAGTGGACATGATGCAGCTGGGAGCACCCCGACACCTCCGCACGAGTCCATAATTTAACCAGGTACAGCTGGGCACGAACACTGTGTGGATGAAGTCCAGATACTTCAGTCGCTTGTCCACGACCTCACAGTTCGCTGGATATTGTCGATCCGGTCCTGCCTGGGCTCATGTGGTCAAAGTCTATTTACAGTTTTTGATGTGGGTGCATCTGGAGCAGTGGGGAGTCCACTGTACACAGTTCTGCACGGCATTCTGACTCTGGTGATTGTCTACCTCCTAAGACTGCAGATGACGTGACGGCCTGGGGCACCTGGGAGTCCAGCAGTAGAGCAGCGGCAGTCTTCCCTCTCGTACCAGACCTCCATCAAGCAGGAGTCTCCTCAAGGCCCTTTTGCGGGCTTCCACGGGTCTGAGTGGACTGTGCTTGCCTATCTCAGGCCCAGCAAAGACGTCTCAGAGGAACATCCTACAGGACCACATCCGAGTCTCGCATGGAGCCACAAGGGTGGTTGATGCAGGGTCCGCTTGCTCGAGCCATCTGGATTCAGGTGCTCTGGCCATAGTGCAAAGTCTTCAGGTGACCAGTCTCTTAATATAAGACCTCCGTGCTTACGGATGCCTCACGTGAAGCTGTCTCAGATGCATTCTCTCTCGGCGAGATTCCGCTCTCACAGGAATTCGTTGGAGGCCCTTGTCCCTGGATTGCCATGGGACTGCGTGGGCTGTGCGGGCCAACGTAGGCCACGCCAAAGGAGTCTCTCTGAACTCCCAACAGGGCCACGTCCAAGTCTTGTGCAACCCCAAGGGTGGATGGTCCAAATTATCTGGTCTGCTCTCACCGGCAGGTGCCTGGTTCACGGGGCTCATGACAGGTGTTCAGATGATAAGTTTCTACGTTGCCAGACATGCCTTGTCAGCGTCGGTTCTTGTTCTTGACTGTCTCCACTCAGGTGGTGCTGTGCTCCTTCGGTGTTTGGGCGATGCACCTCATCATGATGATGATGATGATGATGTTTTTCATCTTTGTGCAGATCAAATAGGTGTCGGCGGCTTTGTCGGCGGAATGACCACTTGATGGACGTCGTGGCCACTGTCAGGTCTTGTGTGGACTGTGCAGTCGGGGTCAGGGATGCCATCGCAGCCAAGCAGCCAGTGACAAGTGACAGGACGGTCGCACTGCGAAGCGTGGGGGACCACCCACATCGCTGTCTTCAGTGACGTCTGCTCGCCCCGGTGACTGTCTTGTGCTGATGGATCTGCTCGCACGAGTCCTCAGTTGTTTCACTCTACTTCCTTCCACTTGCACACCTGTGATGGAGTTGATCTGTGATGTGACCGGTCTGTCACACTCCTCTCCTCATTTCTTCTTGGCATCGTGCCACTCTCTCTTCTCCCTGGTGTGGCGTCGTGCCACAGGTCGCATGTTGCGGCACATGGACCTTGCGCTGCACCTCTGCTGGTACATCTTCCTCTTTGTCCTCGACGTGGTGTTGTGCCACAGGTCGCATGCTGCTTCACACGGACCTAACACTGCACCTTAGCTGGTGCATCTTCCTCTTCGCCCTCGACGTGGCGTCGTGCCACAGGTCGCATGCTGCTTCACACGGACTTATCACTGCACCTTCGCTGGTGCATCTTCCTCTTCGGTCCTCGATGTGGCGTCGTGCCACAGGTCGCATGCTGCGTCACATGGACCTATCACTGCACCTCCTCTGGTGCCTCTTGCTCGGTCACAGCCTCTCGCAGGCTGAGTCCTGCGAGTAGGACATGATCTGCTCTTCAGGCAGACCTCTCCCGGTCTGGTCCGTTCCCGGATCCTCTTGGTGGACCTCTCCGTGGCAGGAGGGTCCCCGCTCTCTTCCTCCATCTCTTCACTTGAGGCCGCCACTTGTGCGCCTCGAGGCTGCGCTGTTGCGGCGCTCATCCTGCCATCTGCTCTGGCAGGGTCTGTCAGTACAGATGACCTACTCACTGATGGGCCAACGGTGGCCATCTTCCGTCGTTGTGGGCCCAGCTGAAATGGCCTATTGTCCCGTGCGTTACGTCACGCTCTCGGGTACTCTCTCCATCTTCACTGACTTTTTTCCATGTCGTCACGTTCTCTGGCGCAGCTCTCTGCGCACGTGACATAGTCTCTTTTTTTTTTTTTCTCTGGGCGTCCTGTGGTAACGCCTGCCATGTCCCTTTCTTGTCCTGCGGTGATGTCCATCACTGCTGGGGCATGTGGCGTTCTTTCGGCGGAGGCGGTGGATGGCTGCCAGGGGCTGCGCAGGCCATGCGCGCTCTCTTCGTACCTCACGTGGCCCTTACGTCCATTCCTCACCGTTGCAGCTTGGCTGGGACAGCTGCATTCTTCTCCTTCCCTTTTCAGCGTCGTCCGCGTCGCTTCCTTCTTCCTCGCCGTTTCCGTCTTCTGCGCCGCTTTCGTCCACGGGTGCACTGTTGGTCTGGAGCAGTCACTTTCTGAAGGTGCTGCTGTAAACTTGCCTTCATCCATGCTTGTTTTCCTTCTAAACAGAAACAGGGTGCAGTACCAGCTTTGGCCCCTGGATGCCACTAGTGCATTTCTTTCATGCTTGAAAGACACCCTTTCTTCCTCTTGTGCCTCGTTTGTTGAAGACAGACACCGGAGAGGAGCCAGGCTGGAGGGGGCTGCCGAAGCTGCAGGTAAGTGTCTATTTTTTCTTTTCCACCATTCTGTCTTTTTTTCGGTAAAAGTTTTTTTTTCTCTATTTTCTTCCACAACCTCATTGAAAGAGGCAGGCAGACAGCACGAAGTTCAATGGGGGGGGGGGCTCCGGGCACTTAAATTCTTCACGGGAGCGTGTCAGCACCTCTCCCCTTCATTCCACACATTTTGAAGTTTGGGGGGCTGTGCACCACTATTTCTCTACTTTGGTGCGTGTCTGCACCATCGTACTTCAAATTGTTTTCGGTGCGTGTCTGCACCGATGCTTTATTCTATGCATTTTCATTGTTTTTTTTTCCATAAAGGGGGGGGGGCCTTGGCAATTTTCTTGTACTTTGGTGCGTGTCTGCACCATAGTATTCTCAGTCCACACGGCAGCTGGGGAGCGGCTCTGGGCATTTTCTTTTCTCCTTCTGGTGCCTGTAAGCACCTCACCCCACGGCACTACTGTTTGCTGGTGCGCAGCTGCGGCCGCGTTCCCTTCTTGTAGGTGGAGCAGGGCGACCGGTCCAGCCGCATTTTTTTTTTCTCTAGTGTCACGGATCTCACATTTTAACAGCATTTTTGGGGTGGGGCGGCCCTGGGCATAACTTCTTCGGTGCGCGACAGCACCATGAATTAAAACGAAAAGGGGAAAACGGCCCCCGGTCGCTTTCTTTTGTTCTTGGTGCACGATCGCACCATGTCCTTCAAGCGCGCGGCCGCAGCAGCATGGGACACGCTGCGGACCGCGTTCTTTTTTTTTTTTTTGGGGAGCTACCGGCCCCGGCCAGAATTTGCCATTTTCATTTTTATTTTCTTCATCCCGGCGCGCGACAGCGCCGTTTGCCCTCATACTGCGCGGACCCAGCAGCCTTGTTTCACGCTGCGAGCCGCGATGCATCCGACTCTGGGGGGGCGGGCTCTGGGCATTTTCCACGGGGGCATGGGGGAAAAGCAGCACTGCGTGCCTCGCAGTGCTTTAATTATTTTCGGCACCCACAGCCATTCTGGCAGTGCTGCGGAGGCTCCGATCGGCAGCACTCACCACCTTCTTTCACACCGGTGGGGCTGGGGCTGCAACGGCCTTCTTTCGCCTTCTTCCTCCACTGATAGCTGTGTCAAGGTTCATGTCTGCAATCACGTGGGGTTGCAGATCCCACCCTCGTCGCCATTGTAGGATGGCGGCGCTAGGCCCTCATGCTCTGGAATAGACGCACGCAGACACAGTATGGTGGTACTACAAACTGGCCTCAGGCACGTGCGCCCGGACCCTTTTATTGGCAGGGTCACCTGACTGGTGACAGCCTGTGTTGGGTGGGTGTGGGGTGCACATGTAAGACCAGCCCTCAGCAGAGTGGCTGGCAGAAACATTAGAACGAGTCCAGCTGGACTCTACAAGGAGGACCCATCTGGTCCAGAAGGAGAGCTGGTAGCCAGATTTGTGGAGTTCAGGGCTCAGCTATAACAAAATGTAGAAGCCTTCCCTGCTAGAATATGTGAATCTCATTATGGTTTGGTTGAGGTCTAGGCAGCCAATGTAACAATGATTTATTGGCATATGAGTCAGTAAAGTCATCAACCCCGAGGTTCAAGTTTATTACTTAATGATAATGGCTCATTTAGAGAGTAAATAGGATGTTTTGCTACAGTACAGGAGGAAGTAATAATAGTTTTTTGTGGGAGTTAAATAGCTGATAGTTCATAAGAAGTAAGAGGCATCGCTGGTGCTATTTTTCCTTTACAGGACTTCAAGTCGTTCTGATTGCTGCATTTCACATCAATACAGACGATGGCTTGACAAAATCTGTGCCTACATAGTTGTGTTGATTTGGGATGCAGAGCACACACTCCAAGTCATTTTCTCTTCCCAGACATCTTACTTGAGTTTTTCCATACAAAGAGGCCTGTATAATTACTAGGAGCAAAAGGTGAGGAAAATGTGGCACCTACTGGTAATCAAAACTCAGCTGAAGGCAACTTTTTTTTAAGTTACTACAGGTAAACATCTTTTTGCAGTTTCTACATATGAATCGTCTCTACTGCTTACTTGCTGTGACAAATAAACCTAGATCATTGCAAGAATGTGATAGTTAGGCCAAGCTTGAAATTAAACAATCAAAATATAAATGGCTCTGTGACCCATGTGAACGTCTCATGTCTAAAATTATTCCAGACATAGGTTTCACAGAAAGCATGGTGACAGACGAATGGCGATGACCAAAAGATGTCAGAAGCAAGGAGCCAATTTCAGAAAATCTAAGACATTTCCTTTGCCAGGACTGTTTTAGCATAAATGATTTTATGAAATTGAGCATCTTATGAAAATGGGTGATGGATGACTAAATCAAACAGGAACTACAGATTCTGTACGAATTTGTACCAGCCCCGTACTACATATGACTCAAAGATCTCATGAATGCCAGTTGTCTCATTAATGCGGCTCTTTGGTATATTACATAGCATGCCATTTTACGAACCTTTGCCTCTGTGGTGGCATTAGAAGCATGAATCTAAGAGTAATCTAACAATTTATGTGGAAATGACACACACTCTTTAGGAACGAAAGATGGGAGGATAGCGACCAATATTTTCTTTGTGAAAGACTGTGTTCACATGTGAAACAAAACACAAATGAAGCTCATTGGTAGAAGAGACAGATGACAATCACTTAAAAGGCCATCCTCCAAGGGAACAAATTCAATTCAGAGTAAACAATGACTCTAAAGCAATGTGTTAGTATTTTGAAAAATAATTTACTGAATATGCATTCATGTTCAGTTGGCTAGAAACTTACCCCCTGCTGCAATGTATTCGACTCCTACAGAATTGTGTCCCTGGTTGTAGACAGGAGTTAAAATACCCATACATAAAATGAGTAGTATGGGAATATAAGACTAGGAGTGCAGACTTGGTTACAGCGGTCACTGTGAATGACCTTCTGAAGTACTGGGATATGAACATATGGGTATAACTTCAATAATCAACTATGGAATGCATCCTGAATGGACTCCAGACCTACACTTTCCCCCATACATATCGGTTACATCTGTCATGTGGATGTGGGAGCAATAATGTTTACTAAATGAAGAACCCTAAACAAAGAAAGGGTGTTGTTTCTATCATGAAGTACAATCCCATCTTACATTAAATGGAAAGTTGTTGTGCATTACCAATTTTTCTGGCTTGTTTAGGTGGAGTGAAGTAGAGGGTCCTGCAGAGGTACCTTTCTCATGTAGAAATAATAGGACCAGACACATGCATGTCAATTTTATCTCAAACACAAGCTGTAGATCTTCATAGAGGAGGAGGGTTAGACATGATGCACAGCAAATTTTGGAATTTGAAAAGATTTCTGATTAAGATAACGCAAAACGTCCCCAACCACTGCCCGCATAACTCAGCAGTTTTCCAGCAACACAATGTGCTGTCAATCAAGAGAAGGACTTCCTGCAGCTAGAAAGAAACAAAAGAATTCAAAATATGATGGGGCAGGGTCTTTGATGGGAAGGGGGGTGGAGCTCTAGACTTGACATGTGTGAAGTGGAGTGGCTAACAGGGACCATGGCAGGAATAGAAGTGGGTAGTGTGGCATTAAACCATACAAGAGACAGGGGTTAACAGCATATGTTAAGGTTAAAGGCACTTATTAAGGACTGCAAATGAGTGTGGGAAGTCTGATTGAGACCTCCTGCAGTGCACAAAAGATTCCCAGCTTCTGCAAATGGACACTGGATATCATGTTATATGAATTTTGTGAGTGTTTCATTTTGAAATTCTTGTGATTTTTTATAAACTTTGAACATGTGAGTCTACAAACTTCATAACTTTGTGCAAACCTACGTAAAAACCTACAGTGGAACACCAATCAAAGGTATTCAGTGTGATGGAAGCCTGAAGGTCTTAATCCAAAGTAATAACACACCCTAAAACATTCTACTCCACTGCTTCTCAAAAACGAGTGAGAAGAGCAGGTCAGATTGATAATTAACTGCTTACCGGAGCTGTATGTCTGCAAATCCGTTTGGTAGGTTTAACGCCTATTAACATTAGGGCTACTTGATACTAAAACACTATAGCTGATTGAAAACCAATAAAATACAGTTCTCTAATTGGCTTTTATCCGTTCTAGACCAAACACCATGAGTAGGATAAGTCAAAGACTACTTTACAAGTTGAATGTGAAAACTGCATTAATTATTTAGCTGCCCCATGACAAACGTCAAGAAATGATTGGGTAAAAAGTCATAACTGTCTACTAGTTAACCAAGTAACGATAAACTAAATCATGAAAATCGCCAAATTGCACATATTTGATGTTGCTACTTACAAGCCCTGAACCAACACCTTTAGAGTCATATATATGAAAACAGGCCCTCCGCAAATAAAGATACTGCTGTGCACGGTTCACTTAAGAAAATCAATCCTCCACCCCAAACGTAGGCCACAATTAGTGACAATGTAATTATAACTCAAGGCCTAATTTAACAAAAGCTGGGGAATATCAAGACTTCCTGTGCTTATGCCTACAATTATTCATTACTTATTTTTGCTTAATACTCACAAAACTAAGAGGTGCATGCTTGAGAAAACTGTGATTTACATATTTTCCAAGGCCCAGCCATAACACTACAACTGTACACTGTCTGCATGGCAGACAAATCGAAATCATAACACTAAAGAAAACATACAATAACACATTTATTTTGTTGTCCTTCTGCCAAACATTTTTAGTGTTCACCCACAGACAGCGTTTGCTCCATGCTGGAGATCAAATATCCCCCAAATATATTTAGAGTAGCCTTTGATTCCATCCCTTGCTCATGATTTAAGGGCATGTTTGTCTTTCTCTGGTCCCGCCTTCTGATTTATTGGCATTCCTCCATATTTTTGTGTTTATTCCATCCAAGGAGCATTTCAGTGTCACCATATTAGATTTATTTCTACTGCTCAGAGGAGGACCTACCTTTGTAGTGACTTGCTCTGACTCTTTACATCCACTTATCTTGTCAAACAAATACTGTTCTCACAGCACCCACTAGCACTCCGAAGTCATCTTTTGATAGTTTTGCACCCATTAAAGATGCCTGCCTTGCAGACCCCAACACACCAACTGCCAGTAAAACAGCAGCAGGTATCCATCTTTTAATAGATTTGCAACCATTAAAGATAGTTGCCTGTGTGTATACATGCATGCACATGCACAGTAGCCATCTTGGAATGCTTTTTCTTATTGTTTATGAAGAACTGTTGCAATATGAGTGGCATGCATGTGCACGAGCAGGGGCAATTGTGGATTGTTTTTCTCATAAAGCATAAAAATATTTTTCCAAGACCATATGTGCACCCATGTGCATGTGCCTGCGTGGCAGCCACATTGGAATGCTTTTCCTTATGCTTAAAAAATCCAAGATGGCTGTGTATTCATGCACAGGCAGAAAACATTATGTTTTTTGTCATAAGTGATGGCAAAATCAAAAGAAGCATTGAAAAAAGCCAGCAGCAAGATCTATTGGCTTTGCCAGTACCAGCTCCATTAAAAACAAGCATTT
This sequence comes from Pleurodeles waltl, assembly GCF_031143425.1. NCBI lineage: Eukaryota > Metazoa > Chordata > Amphibia > Caudata > Salamandridae > Pleurodeles > Pleurodeles waltl. The sequence goes on along the minus strand of NC_090443.1, from coordinate 576,491,613 downwards.
GCAATGCAACGGGTCTCGCGTTTGCTCATGTTAGAGCTGATCGCGTTGCAAACTCCTAACCCGACTTTTCATGTATCGGCAAAAGTGCTTTTATGTACGTAACCCGAAAAAGTTAAATTAACTGTGTAAAGCGCTCGACATCTGCCAAGCGAAATCGCGCTAGGAAAATAAAGAAAAAGTAGTCCACGATCCGACAGAAAAAAGCGAGCCTCATATGTTTTCTGTACTTGGTCGATGCGCTCGAGGAGGGCTAGCCACCGGAAAAGGCATGACGTATGCATGCCTTCGACTAATGAAAGCAAGCAGATTTTACTAGGCAAGCCCATGAACCAATGAAAAATACTAACGTGACGTCAACAGGGCTCCGAGCCCTTTTCTAATACCTAAAGCGTCTCACTGCGATACGCATGCGCGAGCGCATGCAACGCAGGCTCGACCCTAATGAATCCTTTGCACAATTTCTCCATGGTATCTGATTCCTTTTCTTACCCACTGGAGGAACTTGGCTACCTTAAAATGACAATGAGTGCAAACATATGTGTGCAGTCCGATTATATGGCTCAGGATTGGTCTTCTGCTGGGGCACGGTGAATGCAGAAATTTGCAATTACTGTAAAAAAACATTGCATTGCTATGACAAACTATGGTAAAAACGCTTCACTCTATTTAAGTAAAACGAAAATAATTTAAAAAATATTTAACATAAAATGACAAATAGGAGATTCAACATTTACCTTAATTCTGTCTTTTTCCCCTTGTAGAAAAATTAGTATCAGCTTTCCCATAAACATTAGTCGTCCGGTTAAGCTTAAGTCGGAAGCCCACTTTTCAACTGTTCTCACATATTTGGATTTCGATCTCATGTGATCCAACTGCAAGAGCACCGTCCATGTTCTACATTCTTGCATGTCAATAGGACATGGTCCTTTTGAATCAGCGCTGGGCATGTTTAACTTGCCAATAATATCTTCCAGGTTCTGTTGCATCCAGAGAACCAGCTCATGTATCATGGGTTCACATAAGAGTTCTTTTGCCCGTTCAAACAATTTTTCTTTTAATGAATTACACTGTGCTCTTGTTAGCTTCTCTGAAGCCACAGATATATTTGGTGGACATTTTGGGTAAGCTGCAGGTAAGTGAAATGTAAGCTTCAGCTGTATGTCTGAATCTAACAGTCCTTTTGCATGTGTCTGAATTGTAAAGGTCACCCCATCAGTCTCTGCAAGTAATACAAACATTTTTAATCACTAGACTTAACAAGCAGTGAAAACAATAAAAACATGCAGCTGAATCTGTTAAAACATTTCAATGGTAAAAGGAATTGTAATGCTTAACAACAAATCATAAACCGAAAGGGATGCATCAACTTTTAGTCGAAGAGAATACATGTATGCTATCAAATTCTTGGCAAACATATCCATAATGTTAGGTCAGTGACGTTAGAAAATAATATGACTTGGACCATTGTGACAACTCGTGATGGAAGGATATTTTCAAATTCACAAACTATGGGAAATACATCATAATATTCCTACTGGCATAGAGAATAATCTGGTCTGAGCACTTACCAACTCCACACAAGATTATCTAAAGTCACCATATTTAGGCATTCCTAACCAGTCGCCAGCCTGTCTACAAAGATGAAATAAGGCATGGGCACGTATGTCCCTCCTTTGGCGAAAAGGGTGCACATCAAAAGGAGTTTGTGAACTTGATTAACCAGCAGCGAAAATGAAGGTCAGGGTCAAAGCATCACGCTAAACTGACAAATATGTTCCATGGGCTACTCAACCTTACAAAGTTCTCAATTTGTCACAATATATCCAGTAAATCTGCAAACTAGCCACTATGGGCCGCAGACCTCCGAACTCCTTTTGTGATGCACATTTAATGACCCATGCATCCGAGTTGTGGACTTGTCTTAAAGAGCACCCAGTTAGCAGGATACGTTTAATTTATTTCCTACGCTCTCACAAATCGAAAAAATGTTACTATATAATGTACTTTGCAGCTAGAATTACCAGCAAGCATTCCCAGTTTTCTTTGACAACAAAGGCACCAGAGGCACAAGGCAATAAAGTGAACTTCAGAGAAAAGCATAATTCGGTCAATCAAGATTTCAACTTGTGTTTTGGTTTCACAGACTACAACCTAAGCAGAAAACGGTATTTTCTATGAACTTTTATATATTTTTTTTTCTAGACGTTGCAGTATACGTTTCCAGTGACTGCTGAAAAAGGCCCAAGTCAAAAGAGAGCTAAGGATAACTGGGCTGTTGATAGCGGCTGCAGCACAAACCTAGAAGACATGGAGTTCGTGAATTCATATTTTCTCCCAGCCCCGTTAAACTACTTTAAACTTAACTTCCACTAAGGGCATTACTTGTAGAAGTGGAATATGAAATTTGAAAGAAAAAGATAACTTGCTGATGAGAGCGTAAAGGTTTGCATGACCGTGTGATTAGCTGGACTGACAAAGAATTAAAGGGGGCAGCTATTGCTTATTTGGTGAAAACATCTATCTTATGGCCATAAGTTATTATTGTGCATGCAATTTATGATCGGGTACTTTGGGGGTCATTCTGACCATGGCGGAGGTCGGCGGTAGCACCGCCAACAGGCTGGCGGTGCACCGCTGGGCATTCTGACCGCGGCGGTTCAGCCGCGGCCAGAAACGGAAAGTCGGCGGTGTACCGCCGACTTTCCGCTGCCCGTCTGAATCCTCCATGGCGCTCCGCCGCCATGGGGATTCTGACACCCCCTACCGCCATCCTGTTCATGGCGGCTCTCCCGCCATGAACAGGATGGCGGTAGGGGGTGCCGCGGGGCCCCCGTAAGAAGGCCCCAAAAAGTATTTCAGTGTCTGCCCAGCAGACACTGAAATACGCGACGGGTGCAACTGCACCCGTCGCACCTTCCCACTCCGCCGGCTCAATTCTGAGCCAGCATCCTAGTGGGAAGGTTGATTTGCCCTGGGCTGGCGGGCGGTCTTTTGGCGGCCGCCCGCCAGCCCAGGGCAAATGTCAGAATCACCGCCGCGGTCTTTCGACCGCGGTGCGGTGTTCTGACGGCAGTACCTTGGCGGACGGCGGAGTCAGAATGACCCCCTTTGTGTAGTATGGTTTTGTATGTGTGAAAGCATTTTGATAGGCATTGCAAGAGTCTTAAAGTGTAGATTAAGCGAGTACGAGAAGGTGAGGGGGTAAAAATAGCACCTTATTTGGTGAATGTAATGTGTTTATATGTTTTCTGCTGTTACAGCTGTTGATGGCGTTATCAAACTTAACCTCCTTTAACTGTGATTTTATATTCTGTGAATTGTATAGATTTTCATAGTCTTGCTTCTCTTTTAATGGATGAGGAGAGCATTTTTGCTTATACAGGTGTTTGAGAAAATGTTGTAGAATTATTTGTTTTAGTCTATGTGTTGTTTGCGAGCATCATATAATAGAGGCGTGTGTTTTAAGTAGATGAGGCCCACTATCCTGAGGTATTTTTATTGAACTTTGCAAAGCTGTGTTAACGTTTTATTTGTTGACGTGCTTTAGGAGATGTTTGTGGTGATTGGATAAAATTTGATTGCGAAACCTAACATACATTGTGGCCTCTAGTTTTGTGTAGTAGGTTCTCAGAGATGGGCTGCCAGGGCGAGCCTATTGTCCATAAACGAATTATCTTTTGCGAAACATGCAGCACCTGAATTGTGCGCACAGCATACATAGAGACCTGTTGGCTTGTAGGTCGAGATCTTCCTCCTGCCAATTTTGTGTTTAGTGTGGTGCTCTTGAACACTGAAGTAGGTTTGACTTTTAAAAGGCTTCTCAGTTGTGGCCTATGTGTAAATGTGTGTTGTAGGTTTGCCAGTTGGCCCAGCAGGGCAAGGCCTTCAGCCATGCTGGGTTTATTGAGGTGTTTAATTTTATGTTTGCAAACATTGTGATCATTTTTTCACTCAACATAAGTTGCAGTCTTTATATGGGTGGAGTGGCAGGTGTAATAGTTGGGCTCTTCAGGGTGATTGGCTTGCTCATGCTGAGTTTGGTGATGTGTTTGGTTTGATATTTTCTAAACACAAGACCAGATCTGATTTTTTGCACCCAACATATGTGTGGTAGGTAAGATGGATGAGGTCCGTATTGCAAGCTATATGCCAAGTTGCACTGGTTATGCCTTGCCTTAGAAGTAAATTACAACCAGAATTTGTGCATTTTTGGATCAATATCGCATGAGAGAGGGGGGCATGAGAGAGGGGGAAATGAGCGAGAGATTCAAAACGTTGTTTATTGACATTTTCATGACCACTGTTGACATGGTTATTTAGATTTGTGAATATTAAGCCCATGTGTTTAAAAACGCATACACCAACTTTGAACATATGCACACTCATCTTTTTTCATAAAGAATTATCATTTGAGTCCAAATATTTAGACATGTGTTTAATACTGGCAGATGTGCAATGGGAACTTGGTTTTTATCTAATACCTTCAAAAAAGTTGAAAAAAGAAAAACTATTGAATGATGTACTAGGGGAGTTGAACCTGCAAAATGTGGTGGAAGTTTCATTCAGCAGTTTTGGGATGCAATGAAAGTCACTTATGGGTAATCTCAGGGAATTTGCAAAAATTAGGTATTTTTGGACAACCCTTATACATTTTTATCCCTTTCACCGATATGCATCAAATTTGGTATGGTGAAAAGTAAAATATTGTCGGCTGAATTCTCCAAGACTGAGAAACATGATCAAGTAGGCCAATGTAATTAATAGGCTAAGGACTGAGGAATCAACCTTAACAAAAAACAAGCAACTTCACCACTAGAATACACTGATTTATATGTTTTTCAGTACAGCACAATCTGTGCTACGTGAACAATCTCAGCAGCCAGAGACAAAAAGAACTTATCTATTACACAATAGGGAAAACTCACTGCTACATTAATTCTTTGACAGTAAAATTGCCGTGTGGCCTTTGGACCCATTCAGAGACCTACAGATTCTAATAGCTCACACCTTTAAATCCCTGAATGTTCCATCACAACCTGTCATTCCTTCAAAGTTCATGAAAGTAAGCATTATTTACTTACATAAACACTGTGAGAAAGTTGATTATTAATTGAGATGGATGGTGCTCCATATGAATAATGTTGCTATTCATATTAGGTCCAGTTAAGGTTTCAGTCATTTAAACTAGATCTCAATCCCTGTTAGGTATGGCACAGTGCATAAAGGCTTAACTTAAGAAAATGTGTAAAGTATTTCGAAATACCTAAACAGTTAAAAAGTCAGAAACACAGCACAATAAAAATCCCTCTCCAGTTTATAGAAACAGAGAATAATTTTACCCCTTCGCTGCTATGCCCTTTTCCCCCTGTGCTAGGCCTTTTTTCAGCTATTTGGGATAGTTTGCACTTAGGCCTCCATAACTCTTTACCCACTTAAGGTATCCACGCTAAATTTGCTTCCTTTTTTCCAACATTCTGCGGATTCCAAGGGTACCCACGGTTTGTGGATTCCCCTGGATGTGACTGAGAAATGAGTCAAAATACAGCTACATTTTGTTTTGGGGGAAATAAAAATGGGAAAAGGTGCTGCAGAAGAAAAGAAGAAAGCATCTGTTGTTTTAGCTCTGCAAAAGGCACCAACCAAGAGTTTGTGGTGCTAAAATCACCATCTTCCCTGCTTTCAGTAACAGGCAGACTTAAGCCAGAAAAACATATTTTTTCAACACTTTTGGCATTTTACCAGGACATAGCCCATTTTCCTATTTTTTGTGCTTTCAACATCCTTCCAGTTAGTGGTAGAAATGGTTGTAAAACCAAACGTGGATCCCAGAAAGCTAGACATTTCTGAGAGGTAGACAAACGTCTGAATTCAGCAAGGGGTCATTTGTGTAGATCCTTTAAAGCTTTCCTATAGAAACTAACAGTTGAAATTAAAAGAATATTGACAATGAGTTTTTAAAAAAACTACAATTTGTATCTACGTCTTAATCTGTAACTGCTTCTAACCATGGCAGATTTTCAAAAGAAATATACCATTACGTCCTCTGGACCCTTCTGGTCGTGGGTATATATAGGGCTGGTAGGCTTACGAAGAACCCAAGGTACCCAGAGCCAATAACTGAGCTGCACCTTGCAATGGTTCTTTATTGTGTACCGGATATACAGCAATTCATTTGGTAAAATAGAAAGAGTGACAAATAGGCATCAAGGAAACCTATGTACTTCCGAAATGGGCACAAGATATGGAGTTTAAGAGCAGTGATTATTTGCACATCTCTGAATTTGTGGGTATCCATACTAGTATGTGAATTAGAGGACATTTTCAAAATGTCTTCTTTTTTTACACACTGTCTTACATTTGGAAGGCACAAATGCAGAGAAATAGAATTGGCAATAACAATTGTTCTAATATTCTGTGTTCCTCTAAGTCTCACGATAAAACTGGTATCTCACTTGTGTGGGTAGGCCTAGTGCTCCTGACAGGTAATGGTCCAAAATGCAACGTGGACCCATCACATTTTTCCACCCCAAAAATTACCTTTTTTTTGCAATGTGCCTAGCTGTGGAGTTTGGGCCTGAGCTCAGCCAGCACCTAGGGAATCCTAGCGAACCTGTACATTTTTTTATACTAGACACCCAGGGGACTCCAGGATGGGGTGACTTGTGTGGCTCCCACCAGGTTCTGTTATCCAGAACACCTTGCAAACCTCAAAATTTGTCTTAAAAAAAACTAATTTTTCTGATATTTCTGTGATGGAAAGTTCGGGAATCTGGGGGGAGTCACAAACCTCCTTCCACCCAGCATTACTCTAGGTCTCCCGATAAAAATGGTAACTCACTTGTGTGGGAAGGCCTAGTGCCCGTAACAGGAAACAGCGCAAAATGCAATGTGGGCACATCACATTTTTCCATTGAAACCTGACCCTTTTTTGCAATGTGCCTACCTGTGGACTTTGGGTCCTGGCTCGGCCAGCTACTAGGGAAACCTAGCAAACCTGTACATTTTTGAAAACTAGACACCCAGGGAAATCCAGGATGGGGTATCTTTGTGGCTCTCAGCAGGTTCTGTTACCCAGAACCACTTGCAAACCTCAAGCTTTGTCTGAAAAAAAAAAAAAATCCTCATATTTCTGTGATGGAAAGTTCTGGAACCTGTGGGGAGCCACAAACTTCCTTCCACCAAACATTTCCCCAAGTCTTCCGATAAAAATGGTACCTTACTTGTGTGGGTAGGGCAAGTGCCTTCAACAGGAAACGTCCCAAAACGTCTTGTGGAGACATCAAAATTGTCTATCACAAAACAACCTGGTTTTGTAAGGGGGTGACCTGTGTTTTTGTCCCAGGCTTAGTGGGCATCTGTAAAAACTTATCAAATCCGGACATTTCTCAAAACTAGACACAAGTCCAGGGAGGTGTGGCTTGCGTAGATCCTCCAAAGTTTTCTTACCCAGAATCCCATGCAAACCTCAATTTAGCTAAAAACGTCACATTTACTTACATTTCTGTGTGGGATTGCTGTGCTGGCACAAATTTCATACCACCCATCGTTCCCCTCAGCCTCCCAATAACAACAATACCTCACTTGTGTGGGTGGGCCAAGTGTTTGGGACAGGGAAGGGCCAAAAATGTGTAGGGAAGGGCCAAAAATGTGTAGAGATTGAGGGGGCACCAAAGCGTTTTCATAAGCTCAGTGTTTTCTTATATGTTTTAGGTAGAGTCTGCATTGGGCACCCACACAAGGGAGGTATCATTTTTTTGGGGAGACCGAGGGGAATATTGGGTGGGTGGAAATTTGTGCTGGCACGGTGATCCCACAAACAAATGAGAGGATGTGCCGGGACACTGATCCTACAACTTTCCTTCACAGAAATGTGAGAAAAACATAACTTTTTAGCTATATTTGAGGGTTGCAGAGGATTCTGAGTAAGAGAACGCTGGGGATCCACGCAAGCCATACCGTCAGCCAAGCACCAGCCCACACACACCGCCAGCCAAGAGCAACTCCACACACACTGCCAGCAAAATGCCAGTACACACACAGCCAGCCAACCACCAGTACACGCAGACGATCAGCCGAACTCCAATCCACACACACAGACAGAAACTTTACCTGGTATCTAGTGACCTCCTTCCTTCCTTGGTGGCAGATGAGCCAAAAAATATTGCTGATCTGAAACAGCCAAAATACGTGTCCAAAAAATAAAATAAAAGGGAGCGACATTTTCCTATGGGGCCGCTTCCTGACATTCTCATAAATATATCCCTGGTACCAAGTGGGCTTTCTGCCCCATCGGGGGTAATAACCACCATCTGTCCCCTATGGGGCAACAGAGCAGAAAGACTGTGCCCATTATTTGGGGGGAATGTGCAGGAGTCAGCATGCCGATTCTGGGCAGCCCCCACCACTAAACAAAGAAAAAATAGTCCCTGTGCCTAGTGGGCTTTCCGCTCCCCCCAAGGTGGCAGATTGGGGGCTGCTGCCCATATGTGCCTCCCCAGGGACCAGAACAACTGTGCCCATTTTTTAGGGGAGGGCAGTGGGGGCATCAGCATGCCCATTCTGGGCTGCCCTTCCCTCTACTCTTGTAGGAAAAAATACTCTGTGGTGCCTAATGGGCTTTATGCTGCCCTGGGGGGGCAGAAAGAGACTGTGCTCATTTTTTGGGAAGGGTGGGTGCATTGCCAAGCTCACACTGGCTAAATAAAATACTCCCTGGGGCTTAGTGGGCTTTCTGCACCCCCCAGGGGGACAGACTGAGGGCTAATGCCCCATCTGCTTCCTAAAGGAGGCAGAAAGGCTGAGCCCGTTTTTTGAGGTGGTAGCGGCTTTGACATGCCCATAGTTTGCAGGGACATCCCCAATTTTTTTGCCTTCTTCCTCCTATCTTTTCTGAGCTGTTTTTGTTGACTTTAGGACTCTGGGCACTTTACCACTGCTGACCAGTGCTAAAGTGCAAGTGCTCTCTCTCTAAATTGTACTGGTGATTGGCCTATCCATGATTGGCATATTTGCATATTTGATTTACTGGTAAGTCTCTAGTAAAGTGCACTATGTGTGCCCAGGGCCTGTAAATGAAATGCTTCTAGCAGGTCTGCAGCACTGATTGTGCCACCCACATAAGTAGCCCTATAAACATGTCTCCGAATTGCCATTGCAGAGTCCGTGTGTGCAGTTTTTACTGCCAGTTCAACCTGGCAAGTGCACCCAGGCCCAAACCTTCCCTTTTACTGCATGTAAGTCACCTGTAAGGTGTGTCCAGGGCGTCCCATGGGCAGGGTGCAGTGTATTTTAACGGTAAGACATGTACTGCTGGGTTTTACATGTCCCGATAGTGCAATACTGCTGAATTCAGGTTACACTATTGCAAGGCCTATCTTTCCCATAGGTTGACATGGGTTTGCCTTGAAATATCTTAAGTGCAGTTTCCCGTTGGGAGCAGATGGAGGTTTGGAGTTTGGGGTCTCTGAACTCACAATTTAATAATGCATCTTTTAGTAAAGTTGTTTTTTAGATTGTAAGTTTGGAAATGCCACTTTTAGAAAGTGGGCTTTTTCTTGCTTAACCATTCTCTGGCTCTGTCTGGCTGCTCAATACACATCTGCGCCAGACTGACAGCTGGGCTGTCGGTGAATTCACTCTTAACAGTCACACAAGGGGAGCCGTGGTGTGTCCAGCATATCCTGATGGGCATTCCTGGGCTAGAATGGTGGGAGAAGCAGACACCTGCACTTGAATAGGACTGCGCCTGTCTTCACACAAAGCAGTCTTAAACCCCCTAGAGTGTCTGATGCCAGGACAGGGAGAGGCAGGGTCTTGTGCATAACAAAAACTTTCCTTTGTAGTTTGCCCACTTCAAAGGCAGAAAATAGTACAAGTATTGTACTGCTGACCCCAAAACTTCAGAACACTTCTTAACGGAGGACATTGTGCCAGGGAGAAAATCTAGTTACGTGAGGAGGACCTGCCACTCTGCTTGTTGCTTTGCTATGCCTGCCTGCCGCTGATAATTCTGCCCTGGGAGTGAAAGGACTGGGCTTTGCTTTCTGCATCCTGCTTTCCATGGTTCTCCAAGGGCTTGAACTGAGCTTGCCTCCTGTTAGCAGTCTCAGGTACATAAGAAAATTCATCTGCAAGCACCTGGGCTTTCTTGCTGGGAGCCCTGCCTTGCCAAGTAGTGCCAAATCCAGTTCCTGGACCCTTGGAAGTGAGTTCTGGAGAAAAACAAGAAGATCCAGGCACATCGACTCTGGACGACTCCAGAACCGGTGCTGATGCCAAACGCTGCGTGCTGCCAGCATGGACACCTTGGTCCCTGCTGGAGTACAACGACCACGACTGACCCCACAGGCTCAATATCGCTGCAGTGCCTCTGAAGTACCACAGCATCTTGAGTCCTGAGTGCCGTGTCACCGACATCCGTGACACCCAACTCCACTGCTTCGCCTGTGGCCCAGTGGTGTGCCTGCAACACCAAGAGGTTGCCTCATCGCGTCTTGACCCACCGGATTCATCAACACCTCCTGATCGTAAGGAACCAACACCTCACCACCGACACCGCATCACCTCCCCTGCAACCATAAGGAACCAATGCTTCACCTCCCCTACCTCTCAGGAAGGAACTTATGCCTCACCTCCCTGGTAGCAGTGAGGAATCGATGCTGCATCGGCTCCAGCGACGCCTCAATTCCCAGACTCTGTGCAACATCTTTGTTTCATCTTTTTCAAAGGTACTGTACCACAGGGTATGGGGGGTTCCGTGTCCTGCATCAGACTGTTGGGAACGACTCTGTCAAGGATGTCATGATAGCTCCAGTTGGAGCTATTGTGTTTCTAAGCGCTTTATTGGGATTTAATCTTTACAAATTCATATATTTGCTTGTGTATGTTGGATTTTTGCCGTTTTGATCTTGTTCTACTCAGATAGATATTGGGTATTTTTTCTAAACTGGTGTGGAATAATTCTGTGATGTTTTTACTGTGTCACTGTGTGTGTGTGTGTGTGTGTATAAATACTTAACTCCTTGCCTCTGAGATAAGCCTGACTGCTTGTGCCAAGCTACCAAGGAGTGAGAAGGGGTTAATTTTGGGGGCGGGTGCATTGATTTGCCCATATTCTAAAAATATATATTTCCTGGTGCCTAGTGTGCTTTCTGCCCTCTTGGGGGGGGAGGGGCAGACCAGGGGCAATTATCCCAGACTGTTCCCATTTTAGGGGGGGTTGTGGGCATTGATGTGCCCACAGTGGGCAGCACCCACCCCTATTCTAAATAAATAATTATAATCCCTGGTGCCAAGTGTGCTTTCTGCTCTCCTGGGGGGGTGCAGATCGGGGGCTCTTGCTGTAAACAGCAGAGGGATTTCGTGTGATGAGAAGGGAATGGTTCCGTCCTCCGCACATGAGCGCCGGTGCGCATGATGGAACCATTCTGTCATGCGCATTGAAGGGGCTAATAAGCAAAATGACACCACAATGACAAAAATCCAATGAAGGCACAGAAAGATAGAAATAAAAACAGGGGTAAAAGCAGTTATCTCCAACCATGGTCCTCTGGCTGCCCTTGAAAGCTACCTAGGCATGATTTAAGGCCAACTGCAATGGAGCACAGTAGGATGCAGTAACTAGGATTGTCACAGTCAGAAGCTTTACCTTCAGCATTCAGGCAATGCAGCAGGTTGTGGCTGAGAAGGGCTCCACAAGGCCAGATATTGTCAGACGAGGCCCCGGTGAAGTTGTTGAATTTTGGTGGAATAGCTCAGAGCACACAAGGAAGGTCCCTCACCATCCAGATACTTTTGGCCCTGTCTACCAGTGAATAGATCTACCTTTGTACTTAGTTACTTTTTTGGAACTTCGAGCCCTCCGGCAGGCGAAGCTCAGAGCTGTAGCCAAACAAGGCTTCACAAGGCTGGACAGCCTCTCTGAGACAATCTTGCTAGGATACAGGGAGTATGGAAGGAAAGACAATAGAATGCCATATTTTGTAACAGAAAAATATCATTTAAACACCTGTAAATGAACTCTATAGCTTAAGGAAGCAAAATCTGACTTTTTTCAAAGTACCTTTTGTAAAATATTCAGCACAAATCTGACTTTACCAATGAAATGCAATAAATATTTTAAAAAGTCCAGGAAAACATTTTATAGCTGTTGCTTAAGTAGGGATAGCATTATTTAACGTTAATGTTATAGCCCGATGTGTTTCTACGGAACAGTTAACACTGCTACAGTGAAAATACCTTTTGGGGCCTTGTTACTCTAAAGGCATGTTTTACATTAAACTTTTACATGTCCTTCTTTTAAATACCATGCACCCTGCCTTTGGGGGGATTAAGGCCTTATTGGTGAGTAATTTGTTTTTAAAAGTGGGGGTTAGGTCTGTCAAAATGGATCATTTGGATAGCTTGAATCTTCAGTTTCAAAACTGCACAGACAGGCTACAGTAGTAGGCCTGCAGGCATGTTTTGCACTGTCACTGTAGTGGTGTCCACCAGAGACATTGTTGTGGTCCACCAGACACATTTAACGTGTGGACGCTAGGTGGGCTTTGTAGCAACTACTGGGAACATACAGGTAAATTACATATGGTAGTTAGGAGTTTAGCCATTTTTGGCATGTTTAGAGAGCAGAGTCCATGTACTGGAGTCTGGTTAGTAGAGTCCAAGTGCACAGAGGCAAAAAACAACAGTAAAATCTAGCAAAAAGTGGGTATGACCACACAACAAGGGACATTTTCATACAACAATACAATTTTTGAGTGACAAGAAAAGATGCAGAGGAGTAGCGACGGTTCAGACAGCATTTGCAATGCAAGGGCAGCCTAAGGTATAAAGACTCCTACTGACTCCATTATTGGTGATCTTTCTCTAACTAAGCCAGGGGCAAAGGCATTTGTGTTGCTTGTATTAGGATACATCACACCCATGTTACACCACTGAAAAGAGTGTGCCCCATTGTTTCTTGAAAATTGTGAAGTGTAGTTGTTTCTTGTTGGAAAATGGGTTATTGGTAATGGCAGGTAGGTACCTACACTTAGCAATAGGCCACTAACCTCCACTTAGGTCCGGTTAGGTCTCAGTAAATTAAACCCAGCTCAACCCTTGGTAAATTGGCAACGAGCGACAAGGTTTAACTTAGGAGACAGAGTGTAAAGCATTCAAATATCACAAAACAGTAATTAAATAAAACTCAGGAAACAGTTTAAAAATCCAAATCCAATTTATAAAAATAGATTATATTTTTATCTTTAAAATGACACAAAAACAAACAATATCAGATAAGGGGAGCCGGAGATATGAATTTTTAAGGAATTATTGTTTTTTTAGCACCTATAAACAAAAAGTACCAATCGGGTCATCTGGTTGCACCTCGACTGGGGCAAAGATAAAGTTTAAGGCCGACCGCGATGGAGCCCTGCTCGGCTACAGCTCGCAGGAGGCCTCGGTCAAAAGTTTACCTTTGGACTTAGTCTCTTTTGTGAAGATTTTCTTCAGCTGGATGAACCTGCCAGTCCAATCCGACCTCCTGGAACTCTTCTCCGGATACGCGTAGCGGGAGCCCTCGTGGAGATTTCTACCTTCGGATTTAGCCGTTTTTTCGAGGTGAAAATCCTTCGACTGGGGCAAACCTGGATCTTGATCCGACGTCCCTGGAGCCCTCCTCGGATACGCTGGCTGGGAGGTCCTGGTCAACTTTCTACGTTCGGACTTAGGGGGTCATTCCGACCCTGGCGGTAAAAACCGCCAGGGCCGGGGACCGCGGATGCACCGCCAACAGGCTGCTGGTGCATCCTTGGGCATTCTGACCGCGGCGGTACAGCCGCGGTCAGAAACGGGAAACCGGCGGTGTCCCGCCGGTTTCCCGCCGCCCTAGGGAATCCTCCATGGAGGCGCTGCAGGCAGCGCCGCCATGGGGATTCCGACCCCCTTACCGCCAGCCTGGCGGTTTTGACCGCCAGAACCTGGCTGGCGGTAACGGGTGTCGTGGGGCCCCCTAACAGGGCCCCACCAAGATTTTCAGTGTCTGCCAAGCAGACACTGAAAATCGCGACGGGTGCAACTGCACCCGTCGCACCCCTTCCATTCGGAGCCGGCATCCTCATGGAAGGGGGTTTCCCGCTGGGCTGGCGGGCGGCCTTCTGGCGGTCGCCCGCCAGCCCAGCGGGAAACTCAGAATTACCTGTAGCAAACAGGGAGTCCCTCCTTGAACCAGTTGAAGCCAGGCAAAGTCCTTCTTGTGGTGAAGTCCAAGTGCACAGCTGGTGCAGTCCTTCTGAGTGCAGGTTCCAGGTGCAGGCCAGGGGTCCAGCAGGGCAGTCCTCCTCCTTTGGTTCTTCCTTGTTGGAATCTGATGGGGATCTGGTAGGGAACTGAGGTGTGGGTGCAGGTCTGCCAGTTTTATCCTTGCTCCTGGGTGAAAAACAGGGGGGTCCTGATTCTCCAATCAGGTGCAGGGTCCTTCCCCCCTGTGATGACCACATCCTGGGAAGTGTGGCAAAAATCAATCCCAGAAGGCAACATTCCTCAAAACTCCATCATGGTTGAAAATGATTTTTGGAGGTTACATCTGGCTGAGCCCACCCACTGGTGTGGCTAAAAATCATAAACACACCCCTCTCCTAATCTAATCAAGGGGGCACCTAGTTGTCTGGGGTTGCAGGATGTGGGGGTGTTGCTGGGTTGCTCCAAATGTCCTTCTCTGCCTTTGAAGACCAGTTTGGCAGCCCTCCGCTTCCTGCCTCACCACCTGCTGAGGGGCGATTCCCTCCCACAGGCACATCTCTTTGTGTGAAGCCAGGCCACTTCACACCTCATCAATGCAGCCTGGCCAGGCTGCCAGAGGCTGGCCAATCAGAGCACAGCAGCAAAAACAATGCAGGGCTCAAATTGGCAACTTTTCAGGTAAAGTTTAAAACTCTTTACCTGAACAAGTTATATTAAATCCAACAACTGGAAGTAGTGGGATTTATTATAACAATTAATTTGATACCAAACCCTTTGTATCTGTCATTTAAGGGGGCATTTAAAATTAAAATAAAGTCTCCTCATTCTAGCCTAAGAAAGCCATTCACTACAATGAGGAAAAAACAAATTTGGCTGTTTTTACCTCACCAGGGCTTATAAAACTACTTTTATAAGGTCCCTGCTTATAGTTACATGGCACCCAGCACTAGGGACACATAGGGCACACCTTAGGGGTGACTTATAAGTAAAAATAAGGTAGTTTAAGACTTTGGAACTACTTGTAATTCCAAAGTCGAATTTGCATATAACTTTAATTTAAAAGCAGCCAGCAAGGCAGGTCTGCCTTTACAATGACACTGGGCACCTCAGCAGTGCACCTATGGGTGCACTACCTATGCTGGGGTCCCTAAACCTACATGCCCTACCATATACTAGGGACTTATAGGTAGGTTGACTTAGCCAATTATAATTAGCCTAATTTGCATTCTGATTTTACACAGAGCACAGGCCCTGGGACTGGTTAGCAGTATCCAGGGCACCATCAGAGACAGGCAAACACCAGCAAAAAGTGGGAAATGGTGGCAAAACGTTAGGGGGCCTCTGCAATCAGCCCTGTTTTCTCATATTTCTTCTCAGAGGGGCTAGATTAAGTGCCCCAAGTTAATGACTACCCTTTAATCCTAACCTTTCTTTGGTAGAAAAAAGTTTGTCTACAATTTAAGATATCAAAAGCTTGGGGCAGTTCCATATTATGTCGAGAACATTACTTTAACTGATATGATGATTTGTCTTGGGAGTCTGAATATTGCTGTTTGGTGATGATGAAGAATTTGCAATAAAAAAGTTTTTAAATTAACTTGAAGCTCCAACTAGCGCATGTGAATAAATATTGGCAGCACATAAGAAAAGCTATGCAGGAATCTAGACATAGGAAAAGCACATAGCCTACACTCTAAAAAAAAAAAAAAAAAAATCCTCTGCTCAACCTTCATCCACAAAGAAGACCGACCACTTTTACTACTGCATTAATAAACTTCTAGTTATTAGATATTATTAGGGAAGCATACTACTCACTGTAATTGCCAATTCAGTTAGTGGCACAAGTAGAGCTGCAATGTGTAAGTATACTTCCCCTCATTCCCATTTTCATCATGTTTCTATAGACCTGAATGGATTTGGGAGAAAAACTCCTGTGTGCAAGATCGATGCCCTAATAGATCCATCTAATTTGTTAGAGATCTTAGGGAAGAAGGGAATATGGGTACATTCTGTGCCACTCCTCCGCTTCCCCTGAGTATAACTAGGACAAAGGGAATAAGAGGGATAATGCCAGCTGCCACAATCTTTACCCCAATTTTATTGTACCTGTGAAGAGCACAACAGGGTGTGGAAAGAACGTCCAGGCTCTGCATGCCATGCCAGGTGACAATTAAATAGGTGGTCAAATGGTGTGACAATTAGAAATGTATTGCTCAGTTAATTAAATCCATTACAATAATAACTACAGTGATTTGATAATATTGATATAAAATTAACAATCATGCCAGCATAAGACCATTGGCTAAAAATTATGTGTAAAAGGCTAGATTTTACACATTTCAAAGGCTGGAAAGAGGTTCAGTGCAAAATTTCACACATAAGCACTTAAATACAAAGCAACGTTTCAGAAGAGTTGGACTTCAAGGCCCGCCCTATCACAGTTATCAATAAAATTAAGAGGATAGACCCTGAACATGACCGTTGGCCAGGTCTGCGAATTGGAAAGGTATTTCCTCAAAGCAGTTGAAAGCACTTACCTGAAAACTTCACAGAGCAAAATTGCTTATGATATATTTAGGAACTGCTCTGGAAGCCATGTACTACATCAAATTTATTTTCATAGCTCAGAAAACGAGGCACACTGACTTCTCAGTGCTTTAAATAGTGATGGAATTTATAAAGTGCACGACCACTCAGGACTCAGGACGGCACATAGTGCTAGCTCAAATGGAAAACAGTTACAATACAAAAATCCAGGTTTTTCGACCTGACAGCCTTAGGGGGGGTCACCCCAAACTTTTTGACTGCCTCCCTCCACTTTTTGACACTGTTTTTGCTGATTTTAGGACAATGCACACTTTACCAGTGCTAAAGTGAATATGCTCTCGCCCTTAAAACATGGTAACATTGGTTCTTACCCAACTGGCATATCTGATCTACTTTTAAGTCCCTAGCAAAGTGCACTACAGGTGCCCAGGGCCTTTAGATTGAATGCTAGTAGTGAGCCTGCAGCATTGGTTGTGCCACCCACATAAGTAGCCCTTTAACCATGTTTCAGGCCTGCCATTGCAGAGCCTGTGTGTGCAGTTTCACTGCCACTTCGACTTGGCATTTAAAAGTACTTGCCAAGTCTTAAAAACCCCTTCTTTTTTTTTTTTTTTTTTTTTTACATATAAGTCACTCCTAAGGTAGGCCATAGGTAACACAAAGGGCAGGGTGCTGTGTAGGTAAAAGGCAGGACATCTACCTGTCTGTTTTATATGTCCTGGTAGTGGAAAACTCCTAAATTCGTTTTCCACTGCTGTGAGGCCTGCTCCTTTCATAGGCTAATATTAGGGCTACCCTCATATATTGTTTGAGTGGTAGATTCTGATCAGAAAGGAGCAGAGAGGTCATATTTAGTATGGCCAGAATGGTAATACAAAGTCCTGCTGTCTGGTGAGGTGGATTTGTATATTACTAGTTTAGAAATGTCACTTTTAGAAAGTGAGCATTTCTATGCACTTAAAATTCTTCTGTACCTTACAGCCTGTCTCCATTCCACGTCTGGGCTGGGCTGGTTGACAGCTCCCTTGTGCATTTTACCCAGACAACCACAAACACAGGATGCTCAGTCACACCTGCACACATCTGCATACTGAGAGGGCCTGACACATTTTAAAGGACAGAGGACTACACTCACACAATGGGATGCCAAACTCCCTATTGGGACCCTGGCAGACAGGATTGTACTGAAAGGAGACCTTGTGCACTTCAAAACCACTCTTTGAAGTCTCCCCCACTTCAAAGGCACTTTTGGGTATATAAACTGGGTCCCTGACCCTACGAACTAAGTCACTTCTTGGGACAGACGCTGCACCAGAACCTGCAACCTGCCAAGAGAAGCTGCCCGGCTGCCTAAAGGACTCACCTGGACTGCTTTGCTGTAAAGGACTGCTTGCCTTTCAGTTGCCATGCTGCCTTGCTGGCCTCTGGCTCTGCTGAGAAGTGCTCTCAAAGGGCTTGGATTGAGCTTGCCTCCTGTTTCCTGAAGTCTCAGGGCCAAAAAGACTTCATCTCTGCAAAGAAACTCCTTGTGTGGTGAAAATCAACGCACAGCCTGACGGAATCGACGCACAGGCTGCCCAGTGGTGAGAAAATCACTGCATCGCCTAACTGGAAAGGTGCAGCCCGGCTCCTCGAGTGGAGATCGACGCAGCTCCAGCGTTGCAACAGGAACTTAGACGTACAGCCCACTGGATCGCTGAGCCGGAACTCAGCAGCCCAACTTCCTGCGAGAAAAATTTACGCAGCGCCTGCCATGTGACAGAAATGTTGACGCATCGCCCACCGGATCGATGCAGCACCTGTGACTTCATCCTGCATGCCCAGGATATCCAGGCATCGTCCCTAGGCGGCAAAAGACCCTGCATCGCAAAGAGGATTCAAACCTGCACGCTGGAATTTGACACAAACCCCATGTCATGTAGAAAAGAATTGACGCATCGTCTCTGTGTGTCCGAAAATCCGACGCACACATACCTTTTTCCACGCATCTCCTCCTCTGCGGTCCTTGTGCGTGTAATTTTGACGCAAACCAGGTACTTTGTGCTTGCAAGAGACAACTATTGCTTTTAAGAACTAAAAGACTCTTCTTATCATTACAAAAGAGATATTTCAACTTGTGATTATCAAATCTTGATTGTTTTGACCTTAATTTAATCAGATAAATATCCTATATTTTTCTAAACCTGTGTGGTGTCTTTTTGTGGTGTTCTCACTGTGTCATTGCATGATTTATTGCACAAATACTTTACACATTGCCTTCTAAGTTAAGCCTGACTGCTTAGTATCAATTTACCAGAGGGTGGGCCCAGGATAATTTCCATTGTGTGTGACTTACCCTGACTAGGATTGTGATCCCTATTTGGACAAAGGTATATACCTCTGCCAACTAGAGACCCCATTTCTAACACAGGTCTTAAGCTTTCTTAAAGACAGCCTCTATTTCTGTGTGGCGCAAGGCAAGGGGTAAAATATTCCAGCCTTGCAGGCCAAAAAAAGACAACCATTTGCAATGTAATGGGTCTTGCATTTGTTCAACTTAGAGCTAGTGGTGCTGTAAAGCCCTAACTGGACTTTTCTTGCCACATAAATTTAAAATGAAAAGTAATATAGTTTTACATAAGCAAGCCAATTTAAAGGGCCATGCCATGAGCGTGAAGGAGCACACAAAAGGAAACAGAAGTTCACCTGCAGTCAAACGTATCAGCAGTTACGCAATTATCCATGTAACAGGCTCAGTGTCATGCTAAGCGCTCAACTACTGCCCAGTGAGATCGCGCTGCGTAGGAAATAAAAATAAAAAGTAGTCCAGAAGCCACGCGGAAACCATGGAGCCTCATATGTTTTCAGTAGTTGGCCGGTGCTCTTGAGAAGGGCTAAACACCGGAAAAGGCATGACATATGCATGCCTTTCACAAATGAAATGAAGCGATTTTCAAAATGCAAGTCCAAGAACCAACACAACTGATGGGCATGCGGTGGGTGTGGTTAAAATCCCACAGAGCGATTACAATAGGGGCCAGAGCTCTTGCGACCCTAAAAAAAGAACGGCCGCCTGCTGTAGTCCGATGGATCCCAGAAAAATACCGGCGAATCATAGGGCTTTCTCAGGTGAATAAAAAGAGTTTCTGGCCGACAGATAAGCGGACCAGATCGATAGAGGGATTTATGCATTAAAATTAAAAAACGGGCAGGTACTGTCCTGTAGGGAGTACCTGCCCTTCTTTAATATGAGCGGGAGAGTACATGCACTTCTCAGCACTTCTATTTTTTCCATATGAATCACTGGACATCCAACAGATGTGTGCTATATTAAAAGGAAAATAAAGAACCGCTCGTACAGTTTGCAGTGCTAACATCTGCAATCGACCCATTCTCGTCTCTTTTAAAACTCGAGCATAGCTTTCAATTAGGACATGTGAACAGTACCTGCCACTGAGGAGAAAGTCAACGTCCTATTTTAACAAAAGCGTTATGAACAAGTATAAGCAGGCAGCGTCCCAAAACATTTGCTTTTAAATCAAATAAACGACACGGCCGAGCCTTGCTTTTGCTTAGCAGAAAACAAAATGTGATTAGAGTGGAAAAGGAAGACAGACAGCGATGGCATTTGATAAAGCGTCCCCGCAGCTGCTCCACTTAGGCCATTTCATGTGCTGGATCTCATCACAATCTCCGAAAATACCAGCTGCAGTGTCAGGTAAATTCATTCAGCAGGTGGCAGAAGGTAACAAATTGTAGCTGCAAAGTAGGTTAGATCTTATGAGCTCCTGAGCGGTGACTGCTGCCCTTTGCCCTCTTGCCTCAGTCTTTATCTGACAAGCAGATGAATCACAAATCTTTCCATATTCTCCGAGACAATTACTGCCAACCCCCAGACATCCCGCGTCACCCCTTCCTTGAGGAGACAGCTGAAGTCTGGTTAAAAATTAAAAGGGCTGTAAGCGCTAGTGGAAGATTAGGGCACGATGTGTTCTTGAGATTTCTGTCTGCCCACCGGTGAAAGTTGCCACTCCCTTCAACTCCGACTCTGTTATTCTTTTGTTTCCTAGGGTTATGGCTTTAGATAAATCTAAGGCAATTTAAAGCTAATTTATCCTCAAAACTGAGCTGGTAAATTCCACTGAAGCAGGTCTCACCGCACAGCTGAACGCCTTATGTCGTAGCCGACTTGCTCAGAGATTACTGCATCTAAAATGCCCTACTGTTTGGTCATACACAAAGGTTGCAAGCCTTCCTGAGACGGAAAAAATGATCTTTGTGCATCAAGGCGCGGGATTACCGGAATTAGAAAATTCTCTGCTCTTTTTAAACAATGCATTAAGGTGAAAACTCATAAAGTATGCATTAGCAAAATGGTTTGATATTCATTTTTGACAGAGTGGAACGCAATTTGTTTCTAAGCGCACTAAATATTTCATATCCCCCATCTATGGGGCTTTGTGGCATTGTATTTCCATCAAGATATCTATTGCACATTAACATTTGCATAAAACCCTCTGAAAGATAATGAACTCCAGGCCTCATCATGAGAGCGCGGCAGGCTACTGCCGTTCCTCGAGTCCCTGCTAGGTTGTGTCAGCGCACTGTCACCGCGGATATTGCTGTCTGAGGTATAACTGATGCCTGCGTAGACAGGCCAGGCTTTACCCTCTGGCAATCGACGCCTGCCGCAGAGATCAACCCCATGCCTCGGCAGCCATCTCCTACCCTGGCGCCTCAGAAATCGACTGCTGCTTGTCACTGCGACAATGGACTAATTTGAGGGAAGTCGGCATGGATGGCGCTGGCTTCAAAGATGCGTTACTGACAAGAGACCGACAGTGACATAACACATGCCCCGTTTCGTTTATATTCTTGTTTTAGAATTCGATCTGGCCTCAAATGGTGACTGAAATTATATATATATATATATATTTTTTTTTTTTTCCTCAAGCTAGATTACATTCTCAAACGTTCCTATTTTTGGGTCTCGGAGTTCTAATTTGAAAAGATGATTTAATTATGTTATAGCCCACTATTCACCGACACAGTGCAATTTTTTTAATCCAACAGCCCTGGGGAATGCGTATTAAGCATGTTGAACACCAGAACTGATCACGAAATTTGAAAGGTTTAAAAAAAACACAAATTTTACAAAGATGGAAGGCTTTCTTGTAACATTGTGATATCTCAAGGAGCTGATATAAGATTATCATTTCACTTTTAACCCTGGGATGCAAAGTAAGTCACGGTGATTGGCAATAGGTGTAGGAGGCTGGCCTGGCTTATAGTTGGTACCTGATGTTACTTCACCTTGTGCCAGGTCCAGTTATCCCTTATTAGTAGATTAGTAGTGTTCTAGCAGCTTAGGCTGATAGAGGTAGCTATAGCAGAGCAGCTCAGGCTGAACTAGGAGACATGCAAAGCTCCTACTATACCACTTATATTGTGTAAGTACTATATCATAAGAAAGACAATATCAGAGTTACTAAAAATAAAGGTACTTTATTTTAGTGACAATGTGGCAAAAATATCTCAGAGGATATACTCCCTTAGGAGGTAAGTAAAATACACAACATATACACACACAAACCAAAATCAGGTAAGTAAAAGTCAGAAAGTAGTGCAAACACAACAGAATACAATAGGATCCAATAGGCCTAGGGGCAACACAAACCATATACTAAAAGTGGAATGCGAACCACAAATGGACCCCTAGGTTAGTGTAGTATGTAGAGAGTCGCTGGGAGTGTAAGAAAACACTAAGGGTGTCCAAGATACCCCACCCAAGACCCTGGAAAGTAGGAGTAAAGTACTACTATTTCCCCAGAAACACCTTAAAGTCGTGACTGAGGATTTTGCAAAGACAACAACAGACTGCAAAGCACTGAAGACAGATTCCTGGACCTGAGGACCTGCAAAGGAAGGGGACCAAGTCCAATAGTCGTGGAAGTGTCAAGGGGGGGCAGAAGCCCACTAAACGCCGGATAGAGGTGCAAAATGGCTGCCTCCGGATGGAAGAAGCTGAAGATTCTGCAACAACAAAAGGTGCTAGGAACTTCTTCTTCGTGCAGAAGATGTCCCACAGAGTGCTGGAGGATGCAGAGTTGTTTCCTTGGCAAAATACCGCAAACAAGCCTTGCTAGTTGCAAGAGTCGCAGTTGGAGAATAAGGGTGCTGCCCAGGTCCAGGAAGCACCAGGATGTCGCCACTTGGGTGAGGAGACAGAGGGGGCCCTCAGCAATGTAGAGAGCCCACGCACAAGAAGGTAGCACCCACAGAAGTCCTTGAACACGGGTTCAAGAAGTTTAAATCCGGCGGTCGCCTCAACACTGCAAAAGAGGGGCCCACGACACCGGAGATCAACTCAGGGAGCTGAGCATCGCAGGACAGAGTGCTGGGGACCTAGGCTTGGCTGTGCATGCAGGATTTCATGGAAATGTGCACAGAAGCCCTTGTAGCTGCAGTTCACGTGGTGCACAGGATTACTGTCTGGAGAGGGGAGGCAAGGACTTACCTCCTCAAATTTGGACAGTTGGACCACTGGACAGTCTGGGTCACTTGGGTCCACCAACTGTGTTCCCGGGACCACACTCGTCAGGATGAGAGGGGTCCCAGAGTACCGGTGACGCTGAAGTTTGGTGCCTGCTGGAGCAGGGGGAAGATTCTGTCAACCCACGTGAGATTTCTTCATGGCTTCCAGTACAGGGTGAAGGCAGGCAGCGCCCAAAGCATGCACCACCAGGAAACAGTCAAGAAAGCCGGCAGGATTAGGCGCTACCATGTCGCTGGTAGTCTCCTTGCTACTTTGTTGTTTTGCAGGCATCCTGGAGCAGTCAGCGGTCAATCCTTGGCAGAAGTTGAAGAGAGAGGTGCAGAGGAACTTTGCTAAATTCTTGCAAGTCGTTATCTAAGGAAAAGCCTAGTGGAGAGACACTAAATAGCCCTCATAAGAGGATTGGCCACCTAGTCAGGTAAGCACCTATCAGGAGGGGTCTCTGACATCACCTGCTGGCACTGGCCACTCAGAGGCCTCCAGAGTGCCCTCACACCTCTGGATCCAAGACGGCAGAGGTCTGGGACACACTGGAGGAGCTCTGGGCACCACCCCTGGGGTGGTGATGGATAGGGGAGTGGTCACTCCCCTTTCCTTTGTCCCGTTTCGCGCCAGAGCAGGGACTGGGGGTTCCCTGAACTGGTGTAAACTGGCTTATGCAAGGAGGGCACCATCTGTGCCCTTCAAAGCATTTCCACAGGTTGGGAGAGGCTACCCCTCCCCAGCCTTTAACACCTATTTCCAAAGGGGGGAGAGTGTAACACCCTCTCTCAGAGGAAATTCTTTGTTCTGCCTTCCTGGGACTGGGCTGCCAGACCCCAGGAGGGCAGAACCCTGTCTGTGGGGTGGCAGCAGCGGTAGCTGCAGATAAAACCCCAGAGAGCTTGTTTGGCAGTACTCGGGTCCATAGTAGAGCCTCGGGATGCATGGAATTGGCACCCCAATACCAGATTTGGCATGGGTGGGACAATTCAATGATCTTAGATATGTTACATGGCCATATTTGAAGTTACCATTGTG
The DNA here is from genome assembly GCF_031143425.1 of Pleurodeles waltl. Classification (NCBI taxonomy): domain Eukaryota; kingdom Metazoa; phylum Chordata; class Amphibia; order Caudata; family Salamandridae; genus Pleurodeles; species Pleurodeles waltl. The sequence continues at coordinate 576,467,291 of NC_090443.1, read as the reverse complement.
AAGCTACATATAGGTAGTGCACACGCGTAATGGCGTCTCCGCACTCACAAAGTCCGGGGAAATGGCCCTGAACTATGTGGGGGCACCTTTGCTAGTGCAAGGGTGCCCTCACACTTAGTAACTTTGCCCCTAACCTTCAGCAAGTGAAGGTTAGACATATAGGTGACTTATAAGTTACTTAAGTGCAGTAAAAATGGCTGTGAAATAACTTGTGCGTTATTTCACTCAGGCTGCAGTGGCAGTCCTGTGTAAAGGTTTGTCTGAGCTCCCTATGGGTGGCAAAAGAAATGCTGCAGCCCATAGGGATCTCCTGGAACCCCAATACCCTGGGTACCTAGGTACCATATACTAGGAAATTATAAGGGTGTTCCAGTGTGCCAATTAAAATTGGTAAAAGTGGTCACTAGCCTATAGTGACAAATTTAAAGGCAGAGAGAGCATAAGCACTGAGGTTGTGGTTAACAGAGCCTCAGTGACACAGTTAGTCACTACACAGGTATACACATTCAGGCCACAAACTATGAATACTGGGGTCCTGGCTAGTAGAATCCCAGTGAGACAGGCAAAAACCAACTTGCATACATGTAAAAATGGGGGCGGGGTTAACATGCCAGGCAAGATGGTACTTTCCTACAATATGTCAGCTAGTGAAAGAATGCATAGATTACTTACTGGTAATGTCACTACACTGAGTCCAGACTTCCCTGTTCCAGTCATTAAAAAATGGAATGAGAGGAACGGTAAGAAGAAGTAATGCATAGATTACTTACCTATAATGTCATTACTCTGGGTCAATTCTTCTCTATTCCGATCATTACATTTTGTAATGAGAGGAACAGGGAAGGGAACGAAGAGGTAATGCAATACCAGAGGGCTGAAATTACTGAAAATGTGGAAGGATGTGATCTATGCATCAATGCAATGACATCAACTTCAACAAATGAATTGATTTAATTATTTGTTTAGAGGGTTTTGTGAATTTCTACAATGTTGCCTTTGCAGTACCATGAGAGCTCCAGATATAAATACGAGGATGAGATTATGGTCCATTATTGAGTGTATTTCAAGTCTAGGTGTCTTTCAAAGGGGTGCAAGTGACAGTTCCGTATACGAATGTCTACAAGTTGAATTCTTTGTCTAAAATCCCCCATCTGCACTGCCCAGTAGTTATTAAAATCAAACTGATCTATCATTGTGATGCACTATGTCAAAACTGGGGTTTGACTTACAGAGAGAAAAGCACAGGCAAAGCAGATAGTTCTGGATTTTTAATAGGTGGAACCAGTGCTTAATTTGTGCTTGTTGTTTCCGGTGCTGAGCACCGGCACTTATTTCTGAGGGCCGGCGCTTAGTTTTCTGGCTCAAGCATTTACTGCGAGCAAAAGACACGTGGAAAAGACGGAGGAAGAGAAAAACTAAAAAGCGCCAGAAAGTGGAAAAGCAGGAAGCTGACAGAGTAAGCTGAAGGGGCAGGGAGTGACTGTAAATGGACAGAAAAGGCCCGAGGTGGCTTCAGGATTACTCTGCCTTAGTATTATGTGCTCGCACTTTTAATTGCAGCAGCCGCGTCTTTAAAAGGACAGCTTTGAGCACCGGCACCTTTTTATTTACAAATTAAGAACTGCATGGAAGACCTTCCTCGTTGATTGGCGTGTCTGTGTGTGTGATTGGTTGAGTAGATGGTCATTACAATGAGCCAGAAGACAGAAAGGGGGGTACATGGATGGATGGCTGTGTGTGCGCATTGGCTAATTAATCACTTATGAAATTACACATTCATCCATCCATCACTACAGTCATCACTCTGCACTCTCCTCATACACAGTACTCATCCTTTCATGCAGCCTTCCTTTCAAGCATTCACTCGTCCATTAATCCATCCATGCACTCATCAAGGGTGTGTGAGTGGTTGCAATCCACCCACTTTATTCACTTATGCATCTTTTCAGTGCAATACGCAACAAATTAAATTTTGATACTTGTGTTCAAAAACGCATTGTTCGATCTTTAGGGAGTGCCCAGAGATCCGAGACATTACAACATTAATAAAGCATTCAGCAGTTAGTTCTATTATTCGCTCATCAATGCATTCAATCATGTGCAAATTCACTCACCTATGTATTCATCAAACCGTTTATTCATTCTCACCCATTCACTCATCCAGTCACATGCAGGCACCTGGCAATTTTTGAAGAAGCACCTTCACATATAAAATAACACCCGCTCTATTGGCTTTTACGAATTAGATTTCAAGTTCACGATGCTATCCGTGGTCTGCAATTTAAACTGCATCATGTAAGCAACAGCAAATGATTGTCATGTATGACAAGGGACTCGACGTGATGGGGTGTATAGTGGGCAAGTTATTATTTGTGAAATCACACCGTGATCCTAGGCAAATCATTTCTTTCGAAGCTCCTTGTCTGCAAAACGAGGAGCGCCGAGATAGGGGCTTAACTCCATTATTTCACGCTACAGAGCATAAGGATGTGTTTTACGCCTATTTTAATTGCTGGTAATCATAGACAATCGACTTGGCTTCTAATGCAATTCCTTTTCCTTCATCTGTCAGTCTAGGCTCATGTCTAGACGTGAGCTATGGCTGCCGCTGTAGATGTTTAGCACAGCACAGGAACAATCTGTAAGCGCCATATAATGCAGAAAACACAAGTTAATCAAAGGGACCTCCTGGACTGGATGACTCGACTCGGGCGGAATACAATTTATTGTCGTCGTGCAATCTGAAGTATGGGCCAGACAGAACGAAAGAACCATACAATCTCACCATGAAAGCCTCCATAATATATCTTATTCAAACGTGCACGGTGTTAATAAACACTTTTCCTCTAGAAGTGGCTCACAGTTGGAGGACGCCCTCAGGGACAAATAAATATTTTACACATCTGTTTTATTGTACTTTAAATACTATTGTCAAAAATGAGCATTTCACGGTGCACATATTCTATAAAATAGCAAGAAACTATTATGAATACACAGAGTTGAAGCTGTATTGGTAAATAATAATAGTAAAGTGTTAACAGGTGTTGGCACGGCTGACCTTATTTGGTTTCTTATCTATTATTTATAGGGGAACCTGTTGGACTTGGCCCTTTTTGTAGGGACATATCCAATCATTTTGCCTCCTTCCTCCTAATTTTTCTGACCTGTTTTTTTGTTGGCTTTAAGACTCTGGGCTCTTTATCACTTCTAACCAGTGCTAAAGTGCATATGCTCTCTGTGTAAATTGTATTGTTGATTGGTTTTTCCATGATTGCCATAATTCATTTACTAGTATGTCCCCTGTAAAGTGCACTAGAGGTGCCTAGGGCCTCTAAATCAAATGCTACTAGTGGGCCGGCAGCACTGGTTGTGACACCCACATAAGTAGCCCTGTAAACATGGCTTAGACCACCACTGCAGTGTCTGTGTGGGCAGTTCAAACTGCCAATTCGACTTAAACCTTCTCTTGTTTTACATGCAAGGCACCCCTAAGGTAGGCCCCTAGGTATCCTAATGAGCAGGGTGCAGTGTATGTTAAAGGTGGGACATGTAATTATGTGTTTTACATGTCCTAACCGAGAAATACTGCCAATTTCGTTTTTCACTTTTGCAAGGTCTATTTCTCTCATAGGTTAACATCGGGCTGTCTTTAAATATTACTAAAGTGTAGATTCAATTTGGGAGCAGATAGAAATATGGAGTTTAGGGTCTCAGAACTCACAACTGAAAAATACATCTTTTAGTGAAGTTGGTTTTTAGATTGTGTGTTTGAAAATGCCACTTTTAGAAAGTAGGCATTTTCTTGCTTAAACGATTCTGTGACTCTGCTTGTTTGTGTACTCCCTGTCTGGGTCAGTTTGACAGTTGGGCTGTTTGCACCTCTTCTCTAGACAGTGACACAAAGTGAGCTGGAGTGTTGCCTGTATATACTGATGGGCCATCTCGGCTGAAGGCAGGGGAGGAGTGGTCTCTCGCATCTGAAAGGGCTGTTCCTGCCCTCACACAATGCAGTCTCCAACCTCCTGGTGTGTGTCTGGGGCCTGGCCCTGGCAAGGCAGGATTTTAAAAACAACTGAGACTTCTCTTTGAAATAGGCCAACTTCAAAGGCAGAAAGGGGTATAAGAAGAGCCCCCAAAACCCCTGGAAATTAGTTCACCTCTGGATTCAAGAGAAACCTGTGCCAAGGAGAAAAGCTGAGGAGAAGTGCTGCCCATGCCTGTGACTGTGCTTCTTAGGCTATCCTGCAGTTGATGCTTCTGCCTGTGAAAAGGAACAAAGACTGGACTTTGTTGTGCATTCTTGCTTGAGAAGAATCTCCAAGGGCTTGAACTGAGCTTGCTTCCTGTTGATGAAGTCTCAGGGCCATCAATGACTTCCCCTGCCAGCACCTGGACTTTCTGCTGAGACTCCTGCCTTACCAAGGGGTGCCCTATCCAGTTCCTGGGCCCTTAAAAGGTGAAGCTGGCAGACAAGAACTGAAAATCCACGCACAGATCGCTGTGCTGGGAAACTTGACACCCCTTTCGTGACATGGCTGATAAACAACGCACCTCTGGCTTCGTGGCTGAAGTCAACGCTCCACCTGCATTGCAGCTGGAATATCGACACAACACGGCTGGAGAACTGATGCGCAACACTTGCTAATGGAGGCTGATAAAAACGGAAACCCCACGCAGCACGGTTTTGTGATACCGTGTGACCAGATTTTCACCGCAACATCGCTGGGTGTGAAAAATCAACGCAAATCCTGCCTGGACCACAGGTGCCGGTCTGGATCGACGCATCACTCTCTTGCGGGAGAGAAGAAACAACGCACACCAACCCGACCGGAGGAGAAACGACACATGGTCTTGCCTGCGAGTGAGAAATTGATGCATCGCTGTCCTTTTTCGACACCCATTTGCCCCTGCGGCTTTATTTTGACGCTATCCAGGTACTTTTGTGAAATAACAGCATTCTCACTGTTTTCTACGGATTAAGACTCTTATTCGTTTGAAAATTCCTAACTTGACATGTGTATGTTGGAGTTTTGTTGTTTTGGTCTTATTTTGTTTAGATAAATATTACCTATTTTTCTAAACCTGTGTTGTGTCATTTTGTAGTGTCTCACTGAGTTACTGTGTGTGTTGGTACAAATATTTTACACATTGCTTCTGAAGTTAAGCCTGCCTGCTCGTGCCAAGCTACCAAGGGGGTGAGCAGGGGTTAACCAAGGGTGATTCTCCTTCACCCTGACTAGAGTGAGGGTTCTTGCTTAGACAGGAGGTAACCTGACTGCCAACCAAAGACCCCATTTCTAATAGACGCGTTACAAGTTTGATGGACCTTTCGACTGCGCTTAGAGTAATTCCCAACATAAATTCCGAATGCAACACAAATTCATCAATAAACAACAGTAAATACCTTTGGATTCAATGATCATCATGCACCATCACCCATTCGGCCATGAATAACAACAACTTGTGTAAGAATGTTTATTTCCCTATATTAATCATGCTAATATCACATAAATGTATCTCAACACTATCTGATACACATATAAGAACAGCACTGGTTGACCAAACCTTCTAAAGAATCTCAATTTAATTAGTGCATTGATAAGTAAACATTCTAGAGTCACCATACAAATCAATAGCAAGAACAACTGTGCAACATAAATAGCATACATCTAGGTTCAGCAACTGAGCAACATCAATTATTAGTTAATAGCAACCTGTTAACATGTCAGGGTTTCCCTTACTAACCTTCTGATTAGAATAGCATGTTTGGGTTTCATGCAAAACAACTTTAGATAACGTGAATTTGAAAAAAACATCTAGCTGTGGCTCTATCAAAATTGCGGTTGGTACCTAGGAACAAAAGACAAAATTACAACAAGAACATTAGCATTTTGTCATACCTCTCCTCATATGGATCAGAAAGCTGCCATTATCTTCGTCAGTTGGACATCTGTTCGGTCAGCATCAGCAACGGGCCATGAAAGGGAATGGTTCAGAAATGGGGACTGTAATCTATGTGAACCATTAGGAAAGCAATGTCTAAGAGGTCAGCATTCAGCATCAGAAGTTAAGCAATAAAGTTAAGTAGAATCCTCTCAGGAGGAATCGAAGTAGGAATGAGCACACCTCTACAGAGGTACAATAGGAATGAGTTCTCTCCTCTCTGTGCAGTCGGGTTAAGTTAAAATTGTCTAAAGAACTTCCCACTTTGCCACTGGTCAAAGAATTGTATGTTTACAATTAGTCCAATAGAAAAAAAGGTTCAAATCTAAGATAAAAGTAAACTGTCTTTCACATGTCGATGATTGGCTCCTCTTCTCCAGTTCCGACCACAAGGCTCATACAGTAACATTTTTGTATCCACAGGTAGTCCAGTCAGTGCTTCCATTGTTAGCTCCTGGGAACATCGCTGTCTCACGCATCAGCTATACAATGAAACAAAAATGAATACACGATTTTCTAGCACGTAATTCTCATGATAAAGTTAAAAACATCGGCTAACGTTTGGTCAACTCAGTGAAAAACATAACATGAATTAATGTCTCTAGTGATACATTTGCCACAATTGTATTAAAACAGTGCAGCTTAACATGAGGCTGTGCAAACTAGGCCCAAACTCCCACAAATTTAAGGCCTAGAGTTAATAAAACAAATACATAACATGTAATCATTAATATAACACTCTACTACATTTTCTCTTAACACAGGTATTTCAGTTCATATTAATAAGCCTTTATTAAAGACACTTTGTGATTAATGACTGCCACTCAAGTGGGCACATTTTCCAAGTCAAACATTATTCTTCTATGTTAACCAAATTCTAAGCAGATTCATAATTCAAAGTACATTAATATTTATTAGTAAAAATTCAGTGTTCACAATCCCTCCTCTGATGACTAACTATGTCATCACATTTTACATCTTCCCACACAAATTTTGTTCGGCTAAAACGTGTCCTCTTTATAACTTTTATTTCTTCTTTCCCTTTTCGAATTTCTCCTGAACAATTTCTCCATTTTAATTTCTTACCTCCTCTGATCATTTTTCAATTTCTTTATTTTATCCACATGATACAATTTACATATTCCACATGCTCCAATTACATAAATCACAATAATCAATATTCCTTGTAGTATCTTCACTATTATCCCCTTCCCCCTGGTTGCCAAGCCAATTTCCCACGGAAGCAAAACCTTTGCCAACCTTTTCCCAAACTCCTGGTTCTTTCAGTTCTTTCAAATCAGCACTATCATTAGTCAAATTGTTAATAAGGCTCCTAATTTATTTACTTCTGTTAGGTATTTATGAGCAACAACGTTGCGGATTCGGCATTTTATAAACTCCGCCCTCCTTTGCTAAAAGGATGTCTAATGCAAGGTGGTTCTGAAGAGTCATAGATCTTACCGCAGCCATTTCTGTGACCATTAGGATCAAGGCTCCTGAAACATTTGTCAGTATGTTACCCACAATAGTAGACAACTTTCGAATTTTCAAAGAATTCAGAATAACTCTCAAACTATGCCAGAATATGATTCTCGCTTTTGTCTAGTATGATGTAATTCAGTCAATTTAGATATCTTACTCAAGTTCTCAAGTTGAAATATCTTTACAAAAACTATCCCCAAGTAACATGTGCCATACCATCCGCTAGGAAGACAATAATATGCATTTGATCCACAGACGTAATAAACTCCTGGAATTGCTGGGCCTTGTCCATTCAACATAAACCTCCGTTTACTATGAAACAAAAACACATGCCTATATTCACTCGTTTTCACAAATAATATATCAGTTCTAGATTTTGGTCTATATACACAAGGCTTTCCTATGTGTTGTGCATCTAAAGCTAACCTCCCTTGTGTCTGTATGTCACTAAATGCATGATCATTTCTAAATGTCCTTTTCTCTAAGCCCTTCTCTAATTTTGCCTTCAAAGCCTTCCTCCTATCGTCTGTTTGACCTAAGAAGCTCTTCTCTATGGTGTAAGCAAGCATGCCAAGTTGTTGCGGTGTGCGTAAGCAGTGCCAAAAGTCAATGTAAGTTCAAAGAATCCTCTCACTAATTCTATGGTATTCTCCTTAGGTCTTCTACTCAGGTACCTAATTATAGGGACAAATGAAAACATAACATTATAATTGGAATAGAAGTACTGAAGTTACTCCTGGTTATAGAATCTGGTTAGTAAAAGACTACAACGTATTCCATAAGTAAGGGGCAAACTATGATAAGTAACTCCCTCCTCTACTGATGAAGGAATCTGCGTGCAAACATAATCTCTCTGATCCATTGTATCAACATACTCACGCAATAAGCGATAGAAAACATTAGAATAAAGTTCTCCTTGTGCATTATCTACGTGCAAATATTTCTCATCTATCCTAAACCTATCTACTTCCGTGAGTGCAGTAGTTGTCTCTAAAGACGAGGTATGTTTGGCCACACTCTTGCCAAGAAAAAGACGTCATGGTCACAATCAACAACAGACACAATAGTATACATACAATCGCCAAACCAATACCCATATACTTACAGCACCTATTCTTCCTACTCTGTTGGCTAAGGTTACTCATGATCTGTAAAGAATCAGAAAGTAGAAGTGAAAAATTATAACTATGCAGCAAAAATCAAAATCAAAATTCTTCAATCTTCTTCAGCAATTATATACAGCTTTCAGGCTTTCTCCCGGGAACCTTGTCAAAAATAGGTAGCTTTGTCAAAATCGGTTTAGCAGCTTGTCAAATCAGGTCTTTTTTCTTTTCTCAATTTACAGTTTTCAACAGTTCAGTTCATTTATCTTCTTCAACTGCCAAAATATTGACCTGGAGTGTCTTGATCAAAACAAAAAGATAAAAATTCTCTCTGCCGTTCACTTGTTGTTGCATATGCCCATTCAGGACCTGTGTACCTTCAACTTGCAATTCTCTTTCTTTTCAATCTTTGATCTCCATTTAACTCTCCATCACTCAAATCTCCTTTTCTTGTTGTATATACTTCCTCCTCAATTGTTGTCACTGTAAATGCTTCCTTTCTCTTTGCTTGTGACTTCACCCACTTATCTCCTTTCACTGGACCTTTTGTCAGTGCTCTTTTCAGTGCTGGATTTGCAACTTCTTTCTGTTCTGCAGGATTTTCTCTTGACGTACCTGCAACTGGTTCAGGCCACTTTGGCTTTGATCCACCTCAACTCCTTTCCCCTCAAGATCTGTTGTTTGCTCTGTTTGTCTTTCAAGACAGTCTGCTTCTGGGAGAGCCCTCCTCTGACTAGACTCTCCTACCTCAGTTGAGGTCGGTTCACTGTTACTCTCCTGTGGGTCTTTTCCGTCGTCTCTCACAGGAGTAATTGTACCGGCTTCAGTTTGCTCAGACTCAGTCTCTGATCTGATCATCCTTCTTCCCACTCCAATTCTGGAGTTGGTCTGGACGTTGGTAGTACTCTCAACAACTCTTCTTCATTTTCCAACGGACACGGTACTCTCTGAATATAACTGGCATGGATCCAGTTCGGAACTCGAGTGCACTTCATAGCTGTAGTAGTAATCAGTACTACTTGTTAAGGGCCTTTCCACCGAGGCTCCAAACACGTCTTCCTTCCCATGCTTTCTGATCACAACCCAATCTCCCGCTCTCAGGTTGAGGCTTTGATCTTGAGACCGTTGCAGTGAGATGGCTTCCACGTGATGAGAGAAAGAGCGAACCACATCAGCCAGACCTTTGCAGTAGTCCAACACTATATAATCTGTCATGTTCACAAGAGCATTGGCAGGAACCACTGGCAACCTCATTGCTCTGCCCATGAGGATTTCATGCGCCGACAGTCCTGTTTTCCTGTCGGGTGTATTTCTCATAGTCATCAGAACTAACAGCAGTGCATTGGGCCATTTCAGATTCATGGACGCACACATTTTTGCCATTCTTGATTTCAAGATACCATTCATCTGCTCCACAAGTCCTGAGGCTCCAGGCGGTAAGTACAATGAAACTTCTGCCGATGTTTAAAACTGAACACAGTAATTTAATTACTTCACTATTGAAGTGACTCCCTCTATCTGATTCTAAAAAGACCGGAAACCCAAAACGTGGTATCAGTTCCCTAAGCAGTAACTTTGCTACTGTGAGGCTGTCATTTATTTGTGTAGGGTAAGCTTCAATCCAGTGACTAAAGATACTAACAATCACCAACACATATCTCAATACTCCACACACAGGCATCTCAATGAAATCCATCTGCATTCTGCTAAATGGACCACTGTCCCATTACCCACGTTCATCTGTTGGCAGATGACGCAATAATGGCAAACTGCTTCGGCAACCTGTCTAAACTTTGGATTGAACCAAGATTGTTTAAAGGTGTGGACCATGGCATCCCTCCCAACATGCGCTTGACCATGATAATATCTAGCCATCCGAGTCAACAGGCTGTTAGATAGAACCACTTGCCCCTCCCCAGACACCCAGACGTCATCTTCACATTGAGCACTCTTTAACTTTACCCATTTCCTTTTCTCATCTTTATCAACATTATTCTGCAATGCTTTCAAATCTTCCAAGGGATCTATAACCTGCAATGCATATTTTGAGCACATTTCCTCTTCTGGTGACAATTCCCATTTCTCTTTGAACGATATACAGTTCAATGTGCAAAAGCTTGCGACTTGACTGCATATCCATTTCCCATTGAAACAAAATCTTGAGATTTCAGGTGTGCACTGCATTTCACCACTGAAATCTTTGCAGGCATTTGAATAGTTTGTAACAACTCATGGATTCGCTCACCGTTTCTAACTGGTGAAACCAGAAGAGGTCAGGAAACCTCTCTGTGACCACAGCTGGCCAACATCGTGGATTATTCCAAATCCATATTGGCTGTCCATATGAATGGAACTTCAAGCTGTGCAGAAACATGGGATGCTCTCGTAAGGGCTACCAGTTCCGCCACTTGCGCAGAATACACTCCTTGAAGCCAGGACGCTTCAATTATACCAGAAATTGTGCACACAGCATATCATGCTTGCAGTGTTCCCATGTTGGCTCTTAAACAGGAACCATCAACAAAATTAATGTGGTCATTTTCTTCCAATCGGGTATCTCTAATTTCAGGTCTCGATTTTGTGCACAATTCAGTTACTTCCAGACAGTCATGGTCAACTTCATTAAATTTGTCAATTTCACCATTCTCCTTTGGAAGCAGAGTTGCCGGGTTAAGCACTATACACGTTTTGATGGATACATTAGGGGACCCCAGAATGACCGTTTCATAACGCATCAGCCTGGCATTTTTGAGTCTTGGTTCTGGTGAGTAAAGTTTCAATGGAGTGAGGGACCATAACAGTTAAAGGATGTCCGATCACAATTCTCTCCCTCTGAGTGAGACTCAGTCCAACCGCTGCAACGGATCACAGACAGCCTCGTAAAGCTGCTGCAACTAGGTCCAAAAAAGCTGAAAAATATGCTACTTGGCAATTTACACCACCATGGACTTGAGTCAAAACAGACAAAAAACATGCATCACGCTCATGACAGAACAACATGAAGGGTTTTGTGTAATCAGGCATTCCTAAAGCCGGGGCTTGCACAGACTTTCTCTCAGCTCAGTAAAGGCTTTCATACAGGCTTGGTCTAACAGTAGGGGATCAGTAACTTCTTTGTGAGTCAGCTTTTGCAATGGCTTTGAAATGACTGAAAAGTTGGGACTCTATTGGTGACAATAGCTCACCATTCCTAAAAACATCCTGGACATCTCTGTGTTGCTGGTGAATTCATCTGCAATATGGTAGTGGCCCTTTCTCTAGATATTTTCTTAATTCCCTTATCAATTAGGTGACCTAAATATTTCACTTCTTTCTGACAGTACTCTAATTTAGTTGGGGACACTTTGGCCCTCATTAGGACACTGGCGGCGCCTGAATTACGGGCTGTGCAAAGCACGACGGGTGCTGCTGCATCTGCTGCACCGTCACACTGGCGCCAGATCCATTATGAGCTGGCCTCAATGTTAAGGCCCTGCGGTGAACTCTTGATTGGGTGGGCGGGGTTCAAGCCGCACAGGTGGCCTGATGGCAGTATGAGTTTGCCGGGCGGCTTCTGCTGCCCGCCAAACACATAATGGGGGGCTTTATGTCTGTTTTTCATAAATGATCCAGCAATAGTCTCATACTTGCATGCCTCTTTTGTCTTTGATGCAGCTAACAGATCATTTACTGTACTAATGTCGAATAGAAAGGCATTTCCAATGACTCAAGGTTCTTTTTCAAGATCTGGTTGAAAATGGATTGTGACTCTTGAGGAATTCTGCACCCACAGTAAACTTGATCCAAAAATTTAAAACAGAAAAGCAATTGACTATCCTCATGAAGAGGTACAGAAAAGAATGCTTGTGACAGGTCCACTACGGTGAACCATTCAGCATCACATGGGATCTGAAACAAAATCACTGATGGATTTGGCACACCGGGACAACATTTAATCACAATGTCATTTACTTTCCTCAAATCCTGAACAATTCGGAATTTCCCACAGGGCTTTCGCAATCCCATTATCAGTGAATTACATGGGCCGCTCAACACTTCTTTCAAAACACCTTGGTTTACAAATTATGCAATTATGGGTGCAATTCCTTCAATTGTCGTGTGTCATGTGGTATTGAGGAATCTGGGGAAAAGTCGCATTTGGCTTGACTGGGACCTTAACTGGCTCAACTCCTTTTATTAGACCAATGTCTTTTCCGGTAAAATCCCACACTTTCATCTTGACTGTTCCCTGTAAGTCAGAAAGAAGATCTCTCACTGTGAAAACTGGAAAGAAACTAATCAAAGGGTACTCCTCATTCACTGTATCATAGTTAAGTTCTGGAGACAAATCATCTTCATCATCACTATTTATCTGAATGGCGATTCCATCATTTGAAAAAGTAATTGAACATCTTGTTTTGCACAACAAGTCCCTTCCCAATAAGGATAGAGGACTCGAGTCACAAACCACGAATTTGTGTAATCATTTAAAGTTGCCAATTTTAACCTGAACCGGTTCTGTAATGGGATTTTTCAAATACTGATTTGCAACTCCTACAATCTGGACTGTTTTCCTGGAAAGGGCAGGTTTGGAACTTCTGCAGTTCTCACTGTAGAGCGTGTAACTGTCACTCACTCAGTCATCGTTTATTCCATCTTCACTTTGTAACGGGAATTGGTGCACTGTGTTATTACTCTGATTAAATCTTGGGCCTGTGACCTGCAGAAGAAGCATCACCTGCTGCTCCTCCATTGAGGCTTGAGGTATTTGAATTTGCTGTCTAGGTACCATTTGAACTTGTGATTGCATTTGCTGCGACTGGGGCATCTTCATACATAGCAGTATCACCTGTTGCATGGGCTGAAAACCTTGCATCTGATTCACATTGTTTTGAAAATTTGGATTGTGACCTTTCATTCTTGCCCTTTCATATTTGAAAAAGAATTGATGTTGCTTGTTTGCTGAACAATTCCTTCCTGACCTAACATTGGAAACTCCTGTTTCCAATGTCCGAGGCCTCCGCAAGCATGATATGGCAACAATTTCTTCATTCCTTGCACATCACTCTGAACAACCATAGTACTCAAATCAGGACTACGGTTCACATTTCCCATTCCTCCACGACCTCTACCTCTTACTTGATGTTGAAACAATACGTTTCCCTGCTGTTGCGGAAAACTTCCCTGCGTTTCTGTTTGTGCCGCTTTAATCTGCATCACCATCGCCTTCCCTTTCAACTTTCTCTGTTTCAACTCAATCTCGTCACTACAGCATTTTGCATACTCTAATACTTCACTGATGTTTGAATACTCTGAATTACTTCCCTAAGGTGAATTTTCATTCCCGGAACTCTGATGTTTTCAAAATCTTTTGAGTCAGAATCTAACCTATAACTCCTTCTTAAGTGCTTTGCTTTCTCAATCTCTATATCAATTTCTCCACTATGTCTGCTAATTTCTGATGTAGTATTCCTGCTTTGTTAATAATCAGCTTGCACAAGTAATGCAACTCATCTTCTCTGAATGTGTCAATCCTGTTTAACCCCATTGTTCTCTCATTTATGTCTTCTGCCTCTAGTCTGAGCCTGGTTAAATTCAGGGCACTTCCTCTGCTAGAATCTCCTTGATTGCTACTTGGTTTTTCTAACCATTAAGTTAACTGTTGTGCTGTCAAACCTTGTAATGAAACATTGTTATTTCTTACACCTGGCACTTACTGCAAGGTTAGGTTTGGGTCTATGGTGTCACCATGCTTGGATTAGGACCTATGTATGATCTCACCTCATTATTTGGAGGAGTCCTGAAAGGATTTAAATCAATTAGTGGACCTGTTCCATCAAATATTGGTCTCATGGGGGTTGTCCTTCTTGCATCTTCTTTGAGTCTTTCCCTCACCATGCTTGGGCTCTAGACTTTCTGCTCACCATTCCTGTGATTTCCCTGGGGGAACTATGGTATGACTGGACCTATGGTGACTGGTACTGACACCGTATCTGGACTTGGTTTGGCATTTGGGTCTCTAGGGTACATTATTCCTCTATTCGGACTTGCCAAGGCAGACATCTCTGTCTGTGATCCTGCTATGTGAGTGTATCTCAGGATCGTCTGTCTCTGTATCGGGGACATCGAGTTCAGGGTAGACTCCATCTGAATCAGTGTCAGCTTCTGGTAAACCTGTCCTGTTGGCATTACTAGGTTTGTTGCAATATCTACAATAGGAACATGTGGGTACATTTTGGGAATATCCATCTGCTGCATAGGCCGCCTGTAGGGTCTACACTGGTGCTTGCGCTTCCCTCATGTGCTGCATATGGCCGGGGACGATTTCTCAATGGTTGTAAAATGAACTCTTCATCATGTGTCAAAGACTTTCTTGACTCTGTCGATCTCTGTTCTTTGTCATCAGAAGGATAGGAATTCCTCTTTCTAGTCTCGTTCCCATTCTCCTATGTGATTGCAGGAAACAGCTTAACTCCCTGTAAAGTCTCGGTCCTCCAAAATTTCTGAACACAATCCCATCTAGCCTCTGCTAGTTTCTTCTCAGCTTTACTCATTCTTCTCTCAAATTTCTGTTGCTGTTGATGTCTAGCCACTAGTCCCAAATTGCTAATGCTTCGAACTGTGCTGTTCTCGTCGGAGATTTCAAATCATTCAGCATCCTCCTCAGATTCTCTAAAATCCTCAAATCAAACGTCCTGTGGGCAGGAAGTGCTAAGCTTTCATCTTCATTATCTCTTTGCACCACTGTTTCAAACAAAGACATGACGAAGAACCTTGTTCTTGGAATACAATATAGGCTGGTGTACCTTCTGGCGGTGTAACTTCTCCTATTCTAGCTAGAATAAACGTATCTCCCCCTAGGGAAATCTTTAAAGCATTGAAAAGTTTTATCTTCCGTAATTTACGCTGCTTTCAACTAAATTAGGAAGTGACTTTCAATCCAAAAATCCTTCTCGCCGACCTTCTCAACCAATTATGCTTCACGGTTGTCCACCAATCCGTTCGTCGCCTTTCTCACTAACTGACCTATCCCAGCGCGGCACCAATGATGTCACACTCACACGTACTGAGGTTGACAAAGTCTTACGGCTTGCCCTCCTCAACTCAAACTCACCTGAAACTAATGCAAAATATTGCAAGCACAAAGTAAAATCTAAACCCAATTTGTCTGTTTACTACAGGTAGGGTAACACAATCGCTTTCACTGACGACCTTTTGCTCTAACAGCTACTTTTTCTTTCTCAGTTTCCCTGATTCGTAAGCAAAATTCGACCGGCAAATTTCACTATCAACTGGTCATTGGGTCTGTACTGGTGCACATAGGACTTGCCAAATCTCAGTCGAAAAACCTTTCACTCACCTTAACACTCACTCTTGACTTGTCAACCACACCTGATTGATCTATTAAACTAGACAAATGACAACCATAAACCAAGTGTCTCATACATTTTTCAATACTCTGGAGTCTTAGACCACGTAGGGTCTGCATACCAACAACCACATTATAATTTTTTTTTAAGCACAAAGCGCCACACACATTTGAAGTTCAACGACGTCCCTACGCTCACACTTTGGAATACGCAAACTCCTTCAACAACTTCATTTGGAGTACCCAAACTCTCTAAACCTTCACAAACATCACAATTCACCTGAGATATGCTTAAGCTGTGCAAGCGCAAAACCTCATTAATTCACTCTGTCACTAAAACACCCAGAACATCCTCAAACAAGCATTGGCAAGCTCGAAGGTTATGGGAAAGTCACTGTAGGTTCTTAAGGCGACATTTTCTCTCCACTTTGTATTAGCGAATCTGAAAATCTTAACCTTTACCAATTTCTCTCCCCAAATCTGTGACTTATTTTGGTCCCTATCCTGCTATCATCTCTAGTATGATGGGCTCTTAAGGAGACTAACCAGGCACCGAGCCTTATGATGGGCTTTTAAGGAGACAAACCATCCTACTCTGCTACCATTCTGGTAGCGTATTTGGTTTCTTATCTCTTATTTATAAGGGAATGCATTAGAGGTTCAAAGGACCTTTCGACTGCGCTTAGAGTAATTCCCACCATAAATTCCCAATGCAACACAAAATCATCAATAAACAACAGTAAATACCTTTGGAGTCAGTGATCTTCACACACCATTACCCATTTGGCCATAAATAACCACACCTTGTGTAAAAGTTAGAATGTTGATTTCCCTATATTAGTAATGCTAATATCACGTAAATTAAGCTCAACACCATCTGATACACATAAGAACAGTACTGGTTGACCAAATGTTCTAAAGAATCTCTATTTAATTAGTGCATTGATCACTAAACATTCTAGACTCACCGTACAAATCAATAGCAAAAACAACTGTTAAACAGAAATAGCTTACATCTAGGTTCAGCAACTGAGCAACATCAATTATTAGTTAATAGTAACCTGTTAACATGTCAGGGTTTCCCTTAATAAACTTCTGATTAGAATAGCATGTTTGTGCTTTATGCAAAACAATTTTAGTCAACATGAATTTGAAAAAACATCTAGCTGTGGCTCTTTCCAAACAGCGGTTTGCACCTAGGAACAAAAGACAAAATTACAACAAGAACGGTTCGGTCAGCATCAGCAACGGGCCATGAAAGGGAACAGTTCAGAAATGGGGACTCTAATCTTTCTGAACCATTAGGAAAACAATGTCTAAGGGGTCAGCATTCAGCATCAGAAGTTAAGCAATAAAGTTAAGTAGAATACTCTCAGGAGCAATCGAAGTAGGAATGAGCATACCTCTACGGAGAAACAATAGGAATGAGTTCTCGCCTCTCTGTGCAGTCGGGTTACGTTAAAATTGTCTAAAGAACTTCCCACGTTGCCACTGGTCAAAGAATCATACGTTTACAATGAGTCCAATAGAAATAAACAAACAAATCTAAGATATAACAAAACTGTCTTTCACTTGTCTATGATTGGCTCCTCCTCTCCTGTTCCCATCGTCAGGTAACATTTTTGTATCCCTCCATACTCCAGTCAGTGCATCCATTGTTAGCTCCTGGAACATCTCTGTCTCACCCATCAACTATACAATGTATCAATAACTAGTTCACAATTTTCTAGCAAGCAATTGTCATGATAAAGTTAGACATCTGCTTGCGTTTGGTCAACTCAGTGAAAAACAATACACTAATTAATTTCTCTAGTCATACATTTTCCACAAATGTATTAAAACAGTGCAGCTTAACATGAGGCTGTGCAAACGAGGCCCCAAATCATGCTCACTTAAGGCCAATAGTTAATAAAACAAAGAAATAACATGTAATCATTGACGTATCACAGCAGGTATTTCATTTAATATTAATAAGCCTTTAATAAAGACACTTCGTGATTAATGATGGCCACTCAAGTGGGCACATTATCCAAGTCACACATTATCCTATGTTAATCAAATTCTAATCAGATTCATAATTCAAAGTACATGAATATTTATTAGTAGAAATTCTGTGTTTACGCAGGGCATGGTAACAAGCAACAAGTCGCCTCAATAAGGCAGGCATAAAGAAGACACTTGTCAAGACACACATATTACACAGTTAATTATTGTTTTCTAATTATAGATGTATGGGAACAGTGGTGGGAGCTGGTAACGGCGGGCAGGTGCCATTCTTGGCTTCAATATTAAGGATATAGGTTTCCCGGTTGCCCATTCTCATCCTAAGCATGACTTTGGATTGTAATAAATGTAGTGTAGTGGCTTCACCTCAGGTCCACAGCAGGAGTGTTCATAGCCAGTGTTTCGTGTCTGGGGTTGAGGATGCCTTCTAGGTCATGGCTATCTGATGCCTGAATAGGACAAATGGCAGATCTATGAACCACTGTAGCTGTTTGGACCCTATGGCTTTAGGGCAAAGGCCCAAGAGACAAGACTCAGGGGTAGGTGACAATGCGTGTCCCGCGAGGTCTGCTGTGGTGTTCGTGATCTCTAGCCAGATCACCTGCAAAAGGGGTCATTCCCATACCATATGATAGAAACCCATGTCTAAAAGGTGACAGAGAGGACAACCCGCATCTAAAAGGTGACAGTGAGGACACTTCAGGTCAGAGTTGGGAAACATATGTTTAATGTGGTGGGGTGATAGGAAAGTGTGATTAATGTAACAAAATTGTGTATATCTGAATCAGGGATTCTTGGAGACTTCTTTAACTTGCCGCAGGATTTTTGACTATGATTTGTCAGCGAGGGGTCGGGGATCGCTCTGTCCCATCTACTTTTAGCAGGGTCTGCAGCGCTCAGTGTGACGTGAGCAGTGGAATATAACGTAGAGATAACGCATTTTATGTTTCCACATGTAAAGAGGATACACAGGACAGGTAATGTAGTGGGTTCTGCCTCTCCTGTCCCCCAAGTGGTGCGTAAGAGCTGTCCGATGGCATGACAAGTCAGGAATTGACCGGTTCCCAAGCCATATTTGTCCCTAATACCTTGAAGGGCATGAGTTTCCCTTCATTGTAAAGGTCGCCCAGAGAGGCAATACCTGCTTCGAGCCAAGACGAGACATCGTGGTTAATAGGTAGTCTGTGAGCCTGCAAAAATTGCATGAATGGAATCAGCGGTGAGTACAGAGTTCGGGTGGTTGTGTTACACACGTCAGCATGCACATGTCATGGACATCTGCTTCGGTTTGTCAAGTGGGCAACAGTTACAATCTAGGAGCCACATGTAGATATCAACTCGCCCTAAAGTGTCTCGGACCACCACTTGTTCAGGACTATTGGGCACAACCAACCAGTGCATCGGCCATTGGAGTTGCGCTGCAGCGTAGTACAGTTCAAAGTTAGGGGCACCCAGGCCACCATCCGTTAGTGGTTGCTGTGCAGTAGTTAATGAAGTAGTTCCAAGGAGAAGGTTTTGAGGACTAGTATCTGGAGTGCAGCAAAAAGATGCAGTAATCTAGGTCAGATCAGCATTTTAGAAATTGCACCACAAGGGGTAATGACTGCCAGTGGGGGAAGGATCCCTAAATTGAGAATTGAGAATACTGCATGATCCACATTTCCTTCCTTAAGGGCCACTACCAAGTGGTATATGTTAACACCAAGGTACTTAAAGGTATTGTAGCACTGTTAGAGGCTATGCATAGCTGTGTTGCCCAAAGAGGATCGGGAACCGGGGCAAGCGGAAATAAACAGGATTTTTGGCCAATTGACTTGGAGTCCCAACACTGAATCAAATTCGTCTAGTGGGTGCATTAGAAGTGGGAGTAAGGTAAGAAGTTCAAGGCATCTTCAGCATACAGGGATACTATATGGTACATGACAGTTTCTGGGATCCCCCACTCTTGTGCTCGCTGACTTAATTGGCAAACCAGGGGTTCCACTGCTATGGCAAAAAGAAGGGGTGAGAGTGGGCATCCCTGATGAGTGCCCCTTTGATTGGGGAAGCTGTCGGATATCCACTGACCGGTCTTAACCCTGGCAAGCAGACTCAAATATAATGTGCGCACCAAGCCCAGGAAACAAGGTCCGGACCCCATGTGTTTCAGTGTTGCCAACAAAAAGAGCCATCTCAGGGCGACAAAGGCCTTTTCTATGTCCAGTGACACCGCTACTTCATCACATGGCTCCGTTGGTGTTTCTTTCACTAACTGTAGCAGTTGTCTAATATTAAGGAAGGAGCCACAACCATGTATAAAGCCTGATTGATTGAGTTGTATCAGGGAGGTAGCCAAGTGGAGAAATCTGTTGGAGAGCACTTTTCCTAGTATTTTACAATCCAGATTAAGGAGAGACAGGAGGTGATAACAGCATGCATATAGTGGATCACACCCAGGTTTAGGGAGGACCACAATTAGGGCTTTGCACAAGGAGTCTGGTAGTTGACCGGATGAGAATATACCTCTAGCAGGTGTTGGAAAATTGCTCCTGAGTAAGTGGAATAATACTTGATGGGTAGCCATTCAGAGGCCGTGATTTTGTTTCTCACAATCTGAGTTAGCGGTTTGTCGATTTCTGCTTGTTGGGTAGCAGTCAGTTGGGTTTAAGGTAATCCCCGTAGGAATTCAGCCATCTGATAAGGTGTCAGTTCTGCTGTGGCCTCATCCAAAGTGCAGTAATAGTCTCCAAACATAGGCCCTCATTCTGACCTTGGCGGGCGGCGGAGGCCGCCCGCCAAAGTCCCGCCGTCAGGTTACCGTTCCGCGGTCGAAAGACCGCGGCGGTAATTCTGACTTTCCCGCTGGGCTGGCGGGCGGTCGCCTTCAGACCGCCCGCCAGCCCAGCGGGAAAGAGGCTTCCACGATGAAGCCGGCTCGGAATCGAGCCGGCGGAGTGGAAGCTGTGCGACGGGTGCAGTTGCACCCGTCGCGTATTTCACTGTCTGCGCAGCAGACAGTGAAATACATGTAGGGGCCCTCTTACGGGGGCCCCTGCAATGCCCATGCCAGTGGCATGGGCACTGCAGGGGCCCCCAGGGGCCCCGCGACCCCCCCTACCGCCATCCGGATCCCGGCGGTCGGACCGCCGGGATCTGGATGGCGGTAGGGGGGGTCAGAATCCCCGCGGCGGTGCAGCAAGCTGCGCCGCCGTGGAGGATTCAATGGGGCGGCGGTACACTGGCGGGAGCCCGCCAGTGGTGCCGGTCCGACCGCGGCTTTACCGCCGCGGTCGGAATCCCCATTGGAGCACCGCCGGCCTGTCGGCGGTGCTCCCGCGGTCCTCCGCCCTGGCGGTCTTTGACCGCCAGGGTCAGAATGACCACCATAGTCTTATTGTGAGTCTGAGTGTTAACTATTGTTCCATTTGCATTGCTGATGGCCCCTATGGGGCGCTCTGGTGATACTCACGGGTCCGTCAGGTGAGCAGTCTGCTCGAGTGATTGCCTTTCGCATGCTGAGAGAGAAGTCGACACCCGTGTTGTTGTTTGCTTGAGCTATATTCTGCTTCCCTGCATTGTTTACACGTGATTCTCAGTTTCTCACGTTTGTCTCCCTGTGTGACTAATTACTCTTCTCTTGTGTGTAGAGTCCATTGCAGAGTCATCAGTTCATTATGTAGTATGCAACAGACACCCCAGGAGGCGGCCATGCAGTGGCCGTGGGCCACCACTTTGTGTCCACCCCATTCTCTTACCCCGTTTGCTGTGGACCCTCAAAGTATTGTGTGATGCATGTTAATGTGTCCTCGTAAAATGGGCAATCAAGTAGAGCCTCTGGTTGCAGGTGCCATGTAGGGATGCCTGGGTGTTGCCTACCCAAGTTTGGTGTTATTTGAAGTGGGCAGTGGTCTGACAGCGTGAGAGCCAGGTACTTCAATGTAGTCACCCTAAGTGGTCAGTTCATAGTAGCAAGTCCAGTCTAGTGTGTATGGAGTGTACTGGTGAATAGAACGAGTATTCCCGGCCATTTGGGTGTCCTATGTGGCAAACAACTTACAGCCATCTGTGCTGTAACCATGTGTTAAACTGTTATGTTGTCTTAATGCTGTTATGTTGTCTTATTGCGTAGCTGAGGGAGCAATCAGTCCAAGACAACAGCCGGCACACAATTAAAATCCCCCCTAATAATCTAGGTCTGGGAGGGTCCCCAAAAAAAGCTGGAGTAATGGTGTGGGGGAATTCAGGTTGACTACTGTTGGGAGCATATAGATCCACCAGGGAGATTGGGGCTCCTCTTAGGAGGCCTTCAACGATGACATATCTGCCCTCCTTCTCTGCCAAGTGTCTATGTACTACACATGGGGTCCCTAGGGCAATCCATATAACTACTCCCTTTACGAAGGCTGAAGAGGTTGTGCCATATAACTGGTTCCTCCATTTTGTTCTCACCTTGTGGAGTTCTGAAGCCGTTAGATGTGTCTCTTGTAATAGTGCAAAATGTACATGTCATTGCTAAGGTAGGCATGTATGTGGTATCTTTTAGTTGGAGTGGCCATGCCCCATACGTTCCATGTGAGCACATTGTATACTGTGTTTGTCTGCCTGTCAGATTGGCCGTATCGTGCAATAGTACATAAGGAGAACGATCTCAGAATATTATTGAAGTAAAATGTAGTCGGCTTGCATCATGCAGGACGTGATTGATGCATGCATTACCTCACTCTGTGCATTAGTGTTGAAGTTATGTGTTACCGTGTGCTATAATTCTTGAACATCATTTGTCAAAATAAGCAAACAAGAAAATAACCGGTAAGCCCTCCTCAGGTCGGTCTACTGAAAAGTCCCTGACCACAATACCATAACAACAAACCAAAAAGGAGGAAAGCATGTTAGTAAGGTAACTAAGTCCACTGTGGATTCTCTGTGAGGCGTGGAAGATTGTTCCACCATTTCTGTGACGTGGGCCCGTCAAGGAGGGATTGGTCATCTAAACCCAAGCATGGAGCAGTTTTTTGGCCTTGTGGAAGGACCATTATGATCGTTGGTTACAGCAGGTATTGTGGGCTCTATGATGTAGGGCAAAGATAGTCATAGGTCATCAGCAGATTGTGGTGTGATCGCAGGGCACTTTCCAAGTGTGGCCAGTGAGGACCTACAGGCCTCTGTGTCTGATCCATAGTCTGACGATTGGTCTTCATGTAGTGAGGCGAAGGAGTTTGCGCTGAGCTGCAAGATTTCCAGCACTGCTTTGGCTTCTTCGGCTATTACCTGGTCTTGCGTTGGCCTGGTTTTGATATTCTTGCGTTTATGATGACTGGGTCGGGTGTCAGCCACCCCCTGTTGTTGGATTCTTCTGGTAGGGTTTTAACCAGACCTTTCTCGTGGAGCCAAGTTCACATATCCTCGGGTGTGGCAAACATGTGGGATGTCTCACCATGCACCACACAGTTTAATTGGGAATAGCAATTTATATTTGAAGCTCAACTCCCAAAGTCTTTGTTTAACTTTGGTGTAAGAGCCTCAGAGCTGTTGTATCTCTGCTGCAAAATCGGGATATGACGTGATTAAGGTGTCTTCATATCATCAAGGGCCTTTCACCCAAAATTATTGAAGCACTAAATCAGACTTAAGGAGCCGGGCATGATGGGACTCCTGGGAAGGGAGGTTTACCAGGTATACATTGAGCCCTCTCAACAGAAAACAACTTAGGTGGCTAACCCGCTAATACAGTGCTTGTCAGCCATTGTTTTATAAAGAGTTGTGCTAGGGCTCTCAACTCTTTCTAGGTAGCCTACCAGGCGGATATTGTTGTGTCAGGATCTCTCTTCAGCGTCCTCAGCTCTTCGGAGCGGGGAAGCCACTTCAGCATTCAACTGCTTCATCTGGGTTTGTAGTTCCTGCAGTGTGGGTCGCAGTGAAGTAAGTGAAGATTCTGCTTGGTCCACTCAGTCTGACCGTTTATTGTGATCTGCATGGAGCAGACTGACATCCAGGGAGGTGACATCTACTTGGCTTCCAAAGGCGTTTTGGTCTCGACTATGGCTTGCAGAACCTTTTCAAACCTAGCGGAGTGTACCTGGAGAGTGTTCTCCATCTGGGACAAAGCCACTGTGGTGCTGGTGTTGGGTCATGTTGCAAGTATTTACTCAGTTTAGGCTTCACCATTGTACCGGGCCAGAGCACTGCACAAAGCATGAGGGGTTATGAGTAGTGATTGTGATAGTTGTGTGCCACAAGTAGTCAGGTGGTGTTGCTTGGGATTAATCATACCTCGCCACCGTGCTGCACTAGTGAGTATTCATATCTGTGCACTATTTGTGAGCAGGGGCACCCCTCTCAAAAACAAGTAGAGCTGTGGCGGATGGGCAGTAGTGCTATTGTTTTAAACAATTTGAGGCACACATATAGGCAAGGCCATCTGGGGAGGCATACAGAAGTATTGATGGACCTGGTCAGGATAGTGTATACTGCAGGCCTTTTAACAACATTGCCACCGCTCACCTCCATATGGATTCAGCTATTTGGAGGGTTAAAGCAGTGTTGCCATGTGGGTGCACTATGAGGCTCACCTGATGTAGTTACCGCAATGAGAAGCACTCATCGGTTTCAGACATGGCAGTGCACCAGAGCAACAGGGGAAGCCAGCAGGTCAGTCTGCGCCCCTGTGGTGAGAGATGGTGATGAGGCTCACGGTGTTGCTGTGGGGGCTGCGGGAGCAGGAGCACCCAACCCGCCTCTACCGCTCAGCTTGCAGGATCTACAATATGGCTGTGCAGCTGCCATTCAGTTGGCATGGAGGTCGCAATGCAGACTTTCTTCAGCGTGCGCTGTAGTGAGCTCTGTGTCGAGCACCATGTCCCTGCTGCAGGAACAGCACGACAGCACGGTAGAGGAAGCCAGAGTCGGGCACTCACAGGTGGTAAGTCTCAATTGTCGCATGTGCTGTTAGTAGAGCCACTATGCCAACCTGATTGTTATGCCGTTTGCAGTCCGTGTGGGTCTGTGAGCTGCTCCAATGCAGCCTCTGCGACAAGAGGAACTTCCCCAGCAGTGGGCCCCAGGCATAGCAGAGCACTAAAGTAGCAGAGACGGTCGGCAGTTCAAGCTGGGCCTCCATGGTAAGAAATAATGCTGGCGCCCTCAGCATTACTGTGAGGACGGTGGAAGCTCAAGCACTCACCGCTCCATCTGTATGATCCACAGTATGGTGGTGTGGACGATTTGTTGATAGTGCAGGGGTCCCGAAGTGGCTTCCTGCTCGCCGCGCGCTGCAACGAGTCTCGTGTCGGGCACGGCGGCCCCATTGTGGGGTTAGCACAGTACAGGAGGTTGGAATCAGGCATTCGTTGGCATAGGGGGTGGCCCCCTGGACACAAAGCCTCAGCGACCGGAGTGTAGCCGTCAGGATCTTGCTGCCCACATCCTCATTAGGCTGTGTGTGGTCTGCGCGAGCCATCTGAAACATTGTGCAGCGCAGGAGTCTTTTTGGGGTGGACGGTCCGGATCCTGCTTGACCAGGACATTATGTAGGGGGCCCCGGTGGTCACACGATAGTTGTAGATGTGGGATGGCTATGTTTATTACAGGATTATAAGCGGGCCAGCACGGAGCTCGCAATTACACGTTAGTTGCAGCCACCATCTTGGCCACGCTCCCAGGGACAAATTCATCTTAACCCAAATGTTAAGTATATGTAATCATAAAAGCTCAGTATGTTTTATCAAACATAAAAGCGTAAAGCTGTGTTTTACAACAAATGAAATCTGAATGAGAGAGATGGTATAAGGATATTGTGCAAATGATTGTGGATAAACAGACATTGTATTCAAGTCCTGTTTACATCTCCCTCTGTCTCCTATCAACGGCTAAATCTGGACTTCACTTTCACAGTGCTCTGACTAGGGCTCTGCATTGTAATTCCAGCAGCCTGATACAGACAAGAAGGATGTAGTTGTAAAAGTTGTTCAGTTTACTCCATCACCTAGTAAAATACCGATCGTAGATTCGATGTGTAGATTTGTAACCTATAATCAGTTTTACTTAAGTTTGCCAACATTCCATATAACATAGTAACAATGTGCTCCTCTTATAACAAAAATATGGGCACGTGCTCTCTTTCGGTTTGAAATGAAAAACAACTGTTCTAAAATGGCTGCAGATGTCTTAGTGGGTTCTTCACTTAGGGTGTAGCCTGTCTTCTGTTTATAATCCAACACAAGTTATTTTAAGAACCTGTACCTTGTTATTTTTTCACTTCATCTGCATGCTCTCGCCCACTGTAATCAGCCAAGTAGATGCTGTCTTCTTTAAACAGTAAACTGCGAAGATGCATGAAAAAGGCATCATAGTTATGCATCACGCTCAACGTCTCGTCATCAATAGAAAACGTAGTTTTGCGGTCCTTAAAAACATAGTAGGCAATGGATCTCTCCTACTCATGGCAATTCTGAGGTGCTCATGTGTGAGCAATAGGTGGGGCACTATTCCCAGGGTCTAACAGGAGCATATATGATAACAAAAGACTTCGTTTGCAAATCACGGAGTTCCACATTCGTGCAGTGCAATAGAAAACTTCTTAGGTGAGGAACTAAGGGCCAGATGTAGGTAGCCGTTTGCATGGTGCAAACTGCGAAAATCGCAGTTTGCGCCATGCAAACAGCCTAACGCGATGCTCATTCCCAAATTGCGAGCTTGGGAATGCGACTCGCAAATAGGAAGGGGTGTTCCCTTCCTATTTGCGACTCGCATCGCAATTCAGAATTGCTTTGTGACCGCGAATGCGGTCGCAAAGCAACTCGCAGTTACCACCAGTGTCACACTGGTGGTAACTCATTCGCAAAAGGGAAGGTGTCCCCATGGAACCCCTTCCCCTTTGTGAATGTCGACAAAAATATTTTTTCAGAGCAGGCAGTGGTCCTATGGACCACTGCCTACTCTGAAAATACGAAACCAAATGGTTTCGGTATTTTTTTCATTTTGCAACAAAAAACTGCTTTATTTAAAAAGCAGTCACAGACATGGAGGTCTGCTGACTTCAGCAGGCCACCATCCCTGTGAGTGCAGGGACTCTCTATGGGGTCGCAAAATGCGACCCACCTCATGAATATTGAGGTGGGTCTTTGCGACCCCATAGCGAGTCGCAGACACCGTTCTGCATCCGAGATTGCGACTCGGAAATTGCGAGTCAAACAGACTCGCAATTTCTGAGTCGCAATCTCGGACCTACCTACATCTGGCCCTAATTACCTAATCCACCAATAAAATGCCTCGAGGATGGCAAAAGTGAAATACTCCTATGAGCTGATCGAAAATGTGAATGAGACTTTCTTCAAGAAGTGGGTGAAAGTGGCTGACTCAAACATGAACGAAGAAGGCTGCCCTAGAGCTCCTATCTACATACTTCTTTTTAATAACAAATTGCCAGATGTATCATGGTTGCAAAATATGAATGCAAATTACGTACTGATGTTTGCAACCAGTCTTTAAATTTGCAATTTGACTTACACATCTAAGTTGCACGAAAATGTCCAGTCGCATGGGTTTTGACAATGCCTTGCCTAGTGAATATCAATCAGACAGGTTTCTATTTGTGACAACATGTGATTGGCTACAAACACAGTGCCGGTGGCCTGCAAGGAACTGGAGACTGCCAATCCTGTGTTTGCATTCCTCAAATGGGAAATGTTTTATTTTTAAAGGAGTTCTTTAACGAAACCAGTGCTCCTTTTAGGAAACAAAAATACAATTTTCAGTTTGAAAAAACATTTTGAAAGCTTGTTAGAGGGCAACTGGAACATTACCTATCTACTCTCCGAGGCAGAAAGATTCTATTGAGACATAAAATGTGCTTAACACATACAAAAATCCATTTTGCTTTGCAAACCTGTGATTTTAGGAACTGCAGGGATTGGAACCTTAAAAGAGCTTTGTACAGTTGACTCAAATCTTGAGCTGAACAAGACAAAAAAAGTCCTGTTCCCTATTTTAGGAGTTTTGCTCCAGGCATACGGCCGAAGAACCTTCAGATACCCGCATAACCTTTACATACGCTCTTGACAGTCTGCAGGCACAAACCAAATAAAGCTGTCTGCCCACAAAGCCCGGGTTCTGTTTACATTTTTGTTGGAAGCTACTAGGAGTGGTCTGAAGTGAGGGACTACAGAGTATGAGTTCTCGGAGTGCTCTAAGCCTGGGTTTACCAGACCACGTCAGATTCTAAATGGAAACCTTATGGACATGGCTGTAAAAACAAAGCTTGAAAGGTATGCAGAGTAAATCATAGATTGTTGCGAAAACACTAAATTTTATTTACAACTTTGCCATCTCGATCTCCAAACTGGGAATAATTACCACAACATTACATAAATCAGAAAGCATATGCTTACTACTCTGCCATATCCATTTTTTGGATCTACTCCACTCTGGCCCCTCTCAAATTCCTCAGTAACATTAGAACAAGATTCAACTTAGTAAGTGTGGGTGTGTTGATTACACGAACCTTGGAGGAGTATTAAGTCCCTGATTTCTGAAAAATCACTACAGTATTGCTTGTCATCATTGCATGAAATGCTTTGCCAGACAGCCCAGGATCTATCTGAAAAACACTGGGAAATAGACAATAGTGCAACGTAAAAAGTATCACATGATTTGAATAGGAGCTCATACGTGAATATTATTGCATGTGCTAACTAAACATTTCTCTTATAGCTTCTATGAATACTTTCAGTGATTGATGGAGTAATGCCATTTTGTTACACGCCCTGACCTAGTAGAAGCACTTATTTATGTCGAAGCCTAACCAGCATGCACACTATATCTGCCAATGAATTGACAGCAAGAACATTTGACTAATTGACCTCAAAATAACTGTAAAAAAATATTTTTAGATACAGACAAAATATTTATGATTGGTGTTAGAAATGGGGTTTCTGGTTGGCTACGGTATGCACCTAAGCTAGGCAGAACCAACCCACTCTAGTCGGGGCAAGGGAGTTACACGTCCAAGATAACCCCTGCTCACCCCCTTGGTAGCTTGGCACGAGCAGTTGGACCTATCACGGAGGCAATGTGTAAAGCGTTTGCACAACACACGACAGACTGCCCCCACCACAAAGGAAACACAACATCAAGTTATATAAAAATAAACTCTATTGTACACAACCCAATTATTAGACCAAACGCAACATGTCAGTAATATCCTGCTACTCAGGCAATTGTCAGAATGTTACACAATAGTTACTCTGCAGAAACAGCAGTAGTCACATATAAAACACAGGCTACTTGTTATTCTGCAACATAAGCAATAGTCAGGAAAACCATTTCAAGATAAATGCACTTGTCACAGAAATATCATAAATGCCCAAACCAGGAACATTATAAAACATATGGCAAAAAATAGAAATACATCCGACTAGAATGCCCCTAAAAAGAACATTAGCAAACATGCATGTAACACATCATAAAAAAAATACCAGGAAAACATAATAAGCCACAATGTCCATACCAGGAACATTTGAATTATGTATGTCCAAGGAAAGTATTTGTTTTTATGATGAAAGGCACTTCCCGGCCCTACACTGTGCAAAAACAGGCTTCGCGATGCTTTGGGCAGAGGGGAGCAGCACACACCCCCTCTGGTTTTTATAATGGGCCCCTCCTTGGGCCCGTGATCTCGGAGGGCTCCCCGGACCTCAACTGGCCCTCTGGAAGAGGGGGGGCACAGCGCACTACAATTGGGGCCACAAATCGGGGTCGGGCCTCACCCGACTCTCGCGGGGGCTGACCAGGGAAACCTGGCGGTGTGGGGGGCCTCTGCCCCGCCCGCGGTCTCCAAGGATGAAATTAGGGCCTTGGCAGGGGGTGGGCGGAGGGGTAGGGAGCCCTCGATGAGGCTTCTTTCCCCCGTCCGTGTCCAAAATAGCTGAGGGGCCCGGTAGGGCGGGGAGCCTCCGATGAGGCTTCTTTCCCTGGCTGTCTCCTCCAGACAGCAGGGAAAACTGCCCGACAAGCAACAGAGGGAAGGCACCAGAGTGGGTGCCTGCTTGTGCCTCGGAGGTGCTCCTCAGAGCGTACCTCACCCTGGGGACACGCTAGGAGTGCGCTCACTCCGATTTCACTTCAGGAGTGCCGCGGGGTATAAGGAGCAGCGCATCTCCGGCACGCTGAAGATTTATAACACCCGGGTCACCGCGGTTGTTAGAAATTGAGTCTTTGGTTGGCAGTCAGCTTATCCCCTGTCCAAGCAAGGACCCTCACTCTAGTCAAGGTAAGTCACAGACAATCCAAATTATCCTATCCCCACCCTCTGGTAGCTTGGCACTGAGCAGTCAGACGTAACTTAGAAGGGAATGTGTAAAGTATTTGTGCAATAAATCATACAATACCACAATAGAGCACCACTAAAATACACCACACAGTGTTTAGAAAAATATATAATATTTATCTGGATAAATGCAGGTCAAAACGATTAAAGATGAAATAAGCAAATATAGGGATATCACTGAAAGTGATATATAGGGGGTCATTCTGACCCTGGCGGCCGGTGACCGCCAGGGTCACCGACCACGGGAGCACCGCCAACAGGCTGGGGGTGCTCCCGAGGGCATTCGCGGTCAGAAAGGGTAAACCGGCGGTCTCCCGCCGGTTTACCACTGCCCTACAGAATCCTCCATGGCTGCGGAGCACGCTCCGCAGCCATGGGGATTCTGACACCCCCTACCGCCATCCTGTTCCTGGCGGGTCTCCCGCCAGGAACAGGATGGCGGTAGGGGGTGCCGCGGGGCCCCTGGGGGGCCCTGCAGTGCCCATGCCCATGGCACGGGCACTGCAGGGGCCCCCGTAAGAGGGCCCCGCAAAGTATTTCAGTGTCTGCAAAGGAGACACTGAAATACGCGACGGGTGCAACTGCACCCGTCGCACCCCTGCAACTACGCCAGCTCAATTCTGAGCCGGCGTCCTCGTTGCAGGGGCATTTCCTCTGGGCCGGCGGGAGCTCTTTTGGAGAGCGCCCGCCGGCCCAGAGGAAATGTCTGAATGCCCGCCGCGGTCTTCTGACCGCGGTGCGGTCATTTGGCGGCGGTACCTTGGCGGACGGCCTCCGCCGTCCGCCAAGGTCATAATCAGGGCCATAGTGTCTTAGAATTTACAAATTACTGTAAAAGCAATAAAAAGTGTCTTAAGTTCTCCTAGAAACAACAAGTGTCTCATGTGGGGCAAAGTACCTGGTTTGCGTTGAAAAATCCTTGCAATGGACCGCAGAGGAGGAGGTGTGTGAAAACGGTAGGTGTGCGTCGGTTTCGCCCCTTCGCATACAGACTTGTGTCGTTATTTTCCACACGGGGAAGACGTTGCGTTGATCTCCGGCGCGCGAACTTGGATCCTCTTCGGGTTGCGGATTTTCGGACGCCCCGGGGAGGATGAGTGGAATCCTGGACTTGCGGAGCAAAGTCACAGGTGTTGCGTCGATTCCGGTGGGCAATGCGTGGAATTCTCTTCCGCACGGCAGGTGCTGCGTCGATTCCTCTCAGGGAGTCGGGCTGCGTCGTTCTGAGTCAGCTTGCGTCGATCCAGTAGGGCTGTGCGTCGAAGTTCCGGTCGAGTCGCTGGTGCTGCGTCGATCTTCTGTCACGAAGTCAGGCTGCGTTGTTCCGGACTCTGCATGCAGTGAATTTTTCACCGCGAGCAGGGTGTGCGTCGTTTTTGGCAGGCGGTGCGTCAAATTTTCGCCGCACGGGGATTCCAGTTGCAGGAGAGAAGTATTTTTGGTCCTGAGACTTCAGGGAACAGGAGGCAAGCTCTATCCAGGCCCTTGGAAAGCACTTCTGCAGCACAGCAAGAGAGCAGCAAGGCAGCAGGGCAACAGCAAGGCAGCAGTCCTTTTCAGAAAGCAGTCAGGTGAGTCCTTTGGGCAGCCAGGTAGTTCTCGTCAGGGTGCAGGTTCTGGTTCAGGTTTCTTCTCCAGGAAGTGTCTGTGGTGGTAGGGCAGAGGCCCTGTTTTCATACCCAAATGTGCCTTTGAAGTGAGGGAGACTTCAAAGAGTGGCTTAGAAGTGCACCAGGTCCCCTTTCAGTTCAATCCTGTCTGCCAGGGTCTAAGTAGGGGGTGTGGCAGTCCTTTGTGTGAAAGCAGGCCCTCCACCCTCCCAGCCCAGGAAGACCCATTCAAAATGCAGATGTGTGCAAGTGAGGCTGAGTATCCTGTGTTTGGGGTGTGCCTGAGTGAATGCACAAGAACCTGTCAACTAAACCCAGCCAGACGTGGATTGTAAGGCACAGAAAGATTTAAGTGCAGAGGAATGCTCACTTACTAAAAGTGGCATTTCTAAAAATAGTAATATTAAATCCAACTTCACCAGTCAGCAGGATTTTGTATTACCATTCTGGCTATACTAAATATGACCTTCCTACTCCTTTCAAATCAGCAGCTACCACTCAAACAATGTAGGAGGGCAGCCCCAATGTTAGCCTATGAAGGGAGCAGGCCTCACAGTAGTGTAAAAACTAACTTAGGGGTTTTTACACTACCAGGACATGTTAACTACACAGGTACATGTCCTGCCTTTTACCTACACTGCACCCTGTCCAGGGGGTTACCTAGGGCACACCTTAGGGGTGACATATGTGGAAAAAGGGGAGTTTTAGGCTTGGCAAGTACTTTTAAATGCTAAGTTGAATTGGCAGTGAAACTGCATACACAGGCCCTGGGCACATATAGTGCACTCTACTAGCGACTTATAAGTAAATTACATAGCCCAATTGGGTGTGATCCAATGTTACCATGTTTAAAGGGAGAGAGCATATGCACTTTAGCACTGGTTAGCAGTGGTAAAGCGCGCAGAGTCTAAAAAACAGCAAAAACAGTATCTCAAAAGTGGAGGGAGGCAGGCAAAGAGTTAGGGGTGACCACCCTAAGGCTGTCAGGTCTAACAGCGGTGAACTTTCAAAGGCTGCACAGTTCACGGAGCGCTCTCAAGCACAAAAGGGCACACCAAGGAATTGCTTTCAAGGTGCTCAAGATACTGACAACAAAGCGCTCTCCAGCTGCAATGGGCTTTAGGAAGTCACATTTCTCCAGTGCCTCAGCCCAGGGAGAGCGCTCATGAGACGCTAAGCAGATGGTTGCAGGGGTCCAGGGCCACGGCACCCTGCTCCTCGGGGACAACAGAAAAAAAAGGAGCATAGGGCAACAGGGCCCAGCAGCAGGCCAGCATAAGGTGGATGCAGGCAGTTCCACAAAGTGAGCAAGCAGGTCCAGGGGTGTGGAATTTATTAAAATATCTACTTGTCCAGTGGACAGGTTGCTTCTCAAATCTACTTGTCCTGTAAAAAGATCTACTTGTCCCTTTGGTGCCATGTAGTGTGGCGACAAATTATGGCAGCAATCTCATTATGTAAGTGCTCTGATAATAGCCTCTCTGATTATGCCAGGGCTACTACCATAGTAGGGCTTAAATACTTGCAGTTTCAATCCCTACTGTAACAATTTCCTTATTTTGCCACCTTTCTGCAGATCTGCATACTGGGGCTGGAGGAAGCAGTAAGCAATAGTTCTAGGGTTGGAATGCCTTTGAGTCTGCAAACCTACTAACCTGCATGTTTTAAAGATTTTTACCAGCTTCTTTCTAATATTTTCCCATAATAAGAAAGGTTGGACATTTACTCCTGACAATGGCAGAATTAGAACTTCTTCCAGGGTTGGGAAGAAAGTGGCTGGAGGGAAAATGAACTTGCAAATGGTCAATAGATTTTTACATGAGCAAATCTCCACATCGTATTTACCCATGCTAAAATACAGTTCACAAATATTTTATAGGGTACAACATATACCATGGGTGCACTTTTGTGACTTTCTTTAAGAATTTGGGGCCACATGTAGGTAGGTTCAGATTTGCGACCTGCAAATTGCGAGTCGCAAATCCGAATGTAGGATGGTGTCCCTGACACCATCTGTGATTCGCAAGGGCTTCGCAAATGCCCACCTCATGAATAATCATGAGGTGGGTCGCAATTTGCGACCCACTCGCGAATGGCGGCCCTCACAGGGATGGTGGCCTGCTGGAGACAGCAGACCACCATGTCTGTGACTGCTTTTCAATAAAGCAGTTTTTTTTTTTTGTAATGCAGCCCGTTTTCCTTAAAGGAAAACGAGATGCATAAAAAAAATGAAAAATTAAACGTTTTCGTTTCATTTTTTCAGAGCAGGCAGTGGTCCTCTGGACCACTGCCTGCTCTGAAAAAATGTTTACAGTGACATTCACAATGGGGAAGGGGTCCAATGTGGATCCCTTCCCTTTTGCGAAAGTGTTAGCACCCATTTGAAATGGGTGCAAACTACGATTGGTTTGCACCCGCGTTCGCGGTCACAAAACAATCCTACATTGCACTGCGAGTCGCAATTAGGAAGGGAACACACCTTACTAATTGCGAGTCGCAAACCCGTTTTGCGATTCGGTAACCAGGTTACCGAATCGCAAAACTGGGTTTGTGCATCGCAGTGTGCTTTTTGCATGTCGCAAACAGCGAAAGTCGCTGTTTGCGACATGCAAAAAGCTACCTACATGTGGGTCTTGGTCCCTAATTAGGTCTGGTGTTAACAAAGACATTTTGTTTTTATTAAACTTCTATTTCTCTCTCTTTCGGCCGGCTTTACTGTGAGTGATCGCATTCTGCTCTTCCACAGGGAGCATATTGCCACACAAAGTAGTTTTGTTCAGTGTCAGGAACTACAGTGGCAATCAGTGACGTAACTAAACTGGAGGGTGCCCCTTTGTTAAGAACATGGAGGAGCCCCCTCTCCAGACTCACTCAGGGCAGGTGCTGTGCTGAAGGGGCCCCCTGGAGGGCGGCTGCGGGGCCTTTGTTATGCTGCTGGTGTGCTTTTAGAGAGTTCAAAAACTTTTTTGGGGGGGTTTGCCAGTGTTTGTTACAATGTTGAGGGCCTGGTAGCTCCCACAACAATAAAGTGTTACAAAAGCCATGTCAAAACAAGACATGCATTGATGAAACTAAAAGACTTATAAAAATATGTCAGATCAGTTGGCTTTGTCAGTGTTTGTTTATTTTCATGCTTCCCATAATCGTGTTGAAAATGGTTACACTGATTTTCCATTAGAAATATTTTTGGGAAATACTAGCATGCATCAACACATTTTACTAAATGACACTTCATTTGCATATAATCAGAGAGCATTCTGGGAGCATTAAACTTAGCCTCATAGCCTAAACTTTTCAAACATGTGTATACACGTTTTTCTTTTTTTTGCACTGGAACCAAGGTCAGTAGTGAAGTGTGACCTTAAAACATTTATTTACAGCACTCACCCTAATAATGAAGACTTTCAAATAATGAACCATAAATACAAGTTCGAACAGCATTATCTTTTGGAAACACATTAACTCAACTGCAGAGAGTTCCACTCTCTGTAATCAGGCAGCCAAAGGGTTTGTGCTGCAGGGGGCTGGGCCTACTTGTCCCAAGGACAAAGTAAACATAAAAACTTGTAGCCCTTGACCCCAAACAAGATGTCCCGGGCGTCGGGCGATAGGAATTCCACATCCCTGAGGTCACAGGTCAGCACAGCAGCAGCAGTCCATGGCTGTTCCTGGTGAGTCCCTCCAGCATTCTGTGTTCA